>NC_083721.1:48276056-48901056 GCF_028564815.1 Eubalaena glacialis
TTATAAGTAACTAATTCAGTGCCTTTGTTATATATTTACTTTTCCAGTGAGATTTATTCTTTCATATGTGCTCTTGTTACTAACTGGCACTGTTTGTTTTTGGCTTGAAGAAGTCCCTTTAATAGTTTTTGTAAGGACAGTTTAGTGGTGATGAACCCCTTTAGCTTATGCTTATCTGGAAAACTCTTTATCTCTCCTTCAATTCTGAAGGATAACCTTTCCACATAGAGTATTCTTGATTTTAAGGGTTTTTTTTAAAGCACTTTGAATATATCATGCAATTAGCTTCTGGCCTGCAAATTTTGTGCTGATAAATTTGTTGGTAGTCTTATGAGGGTTCCCTTGTACATAAAAATTGTTTTTCTCTTGCTGCGTTTAATATTCTCTCCTTGTCTTTAACTTTTAACATTATAATTACAATGTGTCTTGTTGTGGGTCTCTTTGTGTTCATTTTATTTAGCACTTTATGGGTTTCCTGGATCTGGATGTCTGTTTCCTTCTCCAAGTTAGGGAATAAAATTATTCAAGGAAGGAAAAATTCAGCCATTAATTTTTCAAATAAGATTTCTGCTCCTTTCTCTCTCTCTTCTCTTTCTAGGAACCCTGTAATGCGAATGTTAGTTCATTTGATGTTGTCCCATGAGCCCCTTAAGCTATCTTCACCTTTTTTCATTCTTTTTCTTTTTGTTGTTCTGGGTGAGTTCCACTGCCTTGTGTTCAAATTGACTGATCCTTTCTTCTGCTTCATCTAGTCTGATGTTGAACCCCTCTAGTGTATTTTCAATTCAGTTATTGTATTCTTCAGCTCTGTGACTTCTATTTGGTACTTTCTTATGTTTTCCATCTCTCTCTTGAAGTTCTCACTGTGTTCATCCATTCTTTTCCCCAGTTTGGTGAGAATATTTATGACCGTTACTTTTAACTCCTTATCAGGTAAAGTACTTACCTCCATTTCATTAAGTTTTTTTCTGAGGTTTTATCTTGTTCTTTCATTTGGAACATACTCCTCTGTTTGACTCTCTGTGTTGGTTTCTATACAGTAGATAAAACAACTACCTTTCCCAGTCTTGAAAGAGTAGCCTCGTGTTGAAAATGAGTTTTTTTATTCAGCCCTGCCCCAGCTCCTGGTCATCTCTCAAACATCTGTGCTTCTCAAGCAGCCTAACATTTTTTTTTTTTTTTCTTAACATCTTTATTGGAGTATAATTGCTTTACAATGGTGTGTTAGTTTCTGCTTTATAACAAAGTGAATCAGCTATACATATACACATATCCCCATATCTCTTTCCTCTTGCGTCTCCCTCCCACCCTCCCTATCCCACCCCTCTAGGTGGCCACAAAGCACTGAGCTGATCTCCCTGTGCTATGCTCAAGCAGCCTAATATATTTTTAATAGCTCCCAGTGGTTGAAGACATGCCAAGACCTTTTGGTGTCCCAAAGGGAAAGAGCTCAATATCTAGATCAGGCTGACAGGAAGTCAGACCCTCAGGCAGCTGCTTTTAAGAATATGCAAATATATGCAGTTCTGAGGGACAACAAGCGTAAGTCCTGCTGGCCACCAGAGTCAGGTGACCTGGAGGTGTTCCTTGGGCTGCAGTCACAAAAATCACACTCCACATGAGTGTGTAAGCTTCTTTCTGGGAGATACTGGTGAGCTGGAGCATGGTAGAAGGAGAGTGCCAAGATGGCATTCACAGCCTACGTTCCTTGAAAGCAGCTCCATCGGCCACTAAATATGTGCCAAATCTAAACCCTGCCCCTCAGGCTGAAGCCCCAGGATAAGAAAAGTGGTGTCCTTCACAGAAAGACTGAAAAGTATGCCTTAGTCTGCTGTCTGAGCTGTGCCCCGGGGATCGTAAGCCTGCCAAGAACCATTCCTCTGATTGCCATAGTCCCATGGGACCCCAGAATACAAGCTCCTCCGGCCACCAGAACCAGGCAATCAACGGGTGTCCCCTGGGTGTCAGCTGCAAAAACCAGGCACCAGACACATGTAAATATCCCCTCCTGGAAACACAGGCCCTCTGGAACACAGCAGAGAGTGAGAGTGAAGATAGCACCCACCCTCCAAGATCTCTAGAAAGGATTACAGTCAGCCCCTAGATACATGTTTTATTAGAAGCCTGCCCCTCTGAACACAGTCATGAAGATTAGCTAATAGACCTCCTTCACAGAAAGACTGAGCTCCTAGGTCTGTTGCCTCTTGCTGTGCCTTGTGGGTGGTAGCTATTTAAGAACTACCATAGGTTACAATCCTGTGGGACCCACCAGCCACCAGAGCCAGGTGATATAAAGGTGTCCCCTGGCAGCAGTCACAAAACTCAGGGTGCCAGACAGGGGTATGAGCTCCTTGCTGGGTGACACTGATTATTACAGTCCTATGTGACCAGGAACGCAAGCTCCCCTAGCCTCCAGAGACAAGTGATCAAGAGACATCCCCTGCGCAGCAGCCACAAAAATTGAGGCACCAGACATATGTAAAGGCTCCCTTCTGGGAGATACTGGTGCTCTAGAGCATGGCAAAGGGAGAGTGTGAAGATGGCATCTGCCAGACTCTGTCTACAGAGAGTGTTCCAGCAGGCTCATAGAAATGTGAGGTTTTAATATAGTAGATGAGCTTCCTTCACTTTAAGTCTGGGTATGATCAGCTACTTCTGAGCTGGGCCCTGGGACAGGTGAGTCCAAGTACACTCGTCCTTTAAGAGCTGTCTCCCAGATCACTACCATCTTGTGAGTCTTGGGATACAAGCCCTGTTGGTTTTTAAAATTAGGTATTTGGGGGGATCGTCTCGCAAGTGCATGTCTTAAAAGTTGAGTCCCTGATGTGGGATCTGAACCCTTTGCTCCTCAGGGAGAAGCTCCAGGTTTTAAGTTTCCTTCCAATTGTGGGCCACTATGCCAGGGGTGGGGTTTATGGCAAGATATGTCCCAACCTCTTCTATCTGCTTTGATGTGGTTTTCTTCTCGTTTGCCCAATGTGTAGTTGTCACTCAGCCAGTATTTAGATTTTTTTAAGAGGAAATTGTTCCATTTGTAGCTGTAGACTCAGTGTGTCTGTGGGAGGAGGTGATTTCAGGATCTTCTTATATCTCCATCTTGAACCAGACATGAAGTTGCTTTTTTATAGACATGGTCAAGGAAGGTCCCAGTGTGAAAGTCACATTCCAACGAAGACCTAAAGGAAACAAATAAGTGAGCTATTAAGATTTCTAGGGAAGAGTGTTTCAAGCAGAAGGAACAGTGGGTGCAAATGTCCTAAACAGGGAGTATGATCGGTGTGTTTGAAGAACGGTGAGAAAGCCAGTGGGACTAGAGTTTAGTAAGCAAGAGGAAAAACGGTAGAAGCTAAAACCACAGAGCTCCATGCAGACCCTTGTAAACCATCATCAGGACCTGGGCTTTCACCCTAATGGAGACTGGGATTCTATGGAAGTGTTGAGTAGAAGAGTGATAGGATCTGACTCATGTTTTTTTTGTTTTTGTTTTTTTAATTTATTTATTTATTTATTTTTGGCTGTGTTGGGTCTTCGTTGCTGCACACGGGCCCTCTCTAGCTGTGGCGAGCGGGGGCCACTCTTAGTTGCGGTGCGCGGGCTTCTCATGGCAGTGGCCCCTCTTGTTGCGGAGCACAGGCTCTAGGGTACGCAGGCTTCAGCCGTTGTGGCTCGAGGGCTCCAGAGCACAAGCTCAGCAGTTGTGGTGCACGGGCTTAGTTGCTCCACGGCATGTGGGATCTTCCCGGACCAGGGCTCAAACCCGTGTCCCCTGCATTGGCAGGCGGATTCCCAACCACTGCGCCACCAGGGAAGCCCCTGACTCATGTTTTTAAAAAAATCATTCTGGCTGCTCTGTTTAGATTAGACTTTAAAGAGGCAAAAACAGATGCTTGTATTAATTCAGTTATGCATCATGAGTTATGAGATTTGTACAATTTTCCATTTTGCATGACAAAACTGAGAGAAGTCATACAGAGGGTAAATAGCAGAACCAGGATAACAGCCCAGGCAAGCTGGCTCCGGAGGTCATCCTTTTAACGTCTACACTCTCATTTCTCAAGAAAGATGTCAAAGGCCTAGGCAAGAAAATGTTATGCAAATATCATTGGCTGGAGACCGCTAGGGGTAGCCCTAATTGGAGGAAGAAGCATCATTTTGCCTCATTCGATTTTTATTATTTCATGGACTGGATTGCACTTTGTAGACAATGAGTCAGAAATACCTGGTTATGTCAATTGTTTAAAAAAAAAAGTATATTACAAGTCAGAAATATAGGAGTTATCAGCAGAACATAATAGTAAATTTGTAGCAGGTGCCTAAACTGTCAACTCCAATACTGGAAGGGGGCCTTGCACATTTATTTGCTCAAATAGTGCAAAGTCAAGGAGAACATGAAAAGGACTGAGATTCTCTTTTGTAACCACTCTGTTGATATTACTCATCAGTGATTCTCAACCTTCATTCCCAGACAACTCGGGTTTCTCCAATTATTTAAAACTTGTAAAGAAATCCTCCACAAAATTGTTATTATAATCATGTCAATTCTCCTCTACAATTCTTTTAAAAATTAAACACCTGGTTGCCAAACCTTCAAAGAGAAAGCTATCACCATGAAATATTTTCAACACCATCTTTGAACACAAAGAAACATAACTAAATTAGCTTCTTCTGTGATGTGCCAGAGTTTCAGAACTTTCACAATTAGAATTTGTAATATTAGTAAAAAGCCATCTTTTCACAAAATTATGTAAAATGTTTACATAAATAATTATGTAAAAATGTGGTGGCATATACATAAGTAATTATGTAATAAAAATTATACTTCAGGCATGGTGTTTTTTCTCATTCATTTTTTTTAGAGATTGTCAAATCAATTAAATGAATCCCACCAAATAACCAAAACCCAATTTAGCTCAAAGAGAATCTGCTGAGTGCCTTAACATTTTGAAGGGAAAAGTAAAGAAGTAACTAGATATAGGGTATTCCTACACTCGAAGAATTTACAACCTTGTCAGAAGGACAAGGCTTATATATCTTATATCAGGAAGGAGAAAAAATGCAGATAGTAGTTAATAACAGTGCTGAATACACAGGGCAGCTGAGAGCAGTCTTGGGCTCAGCTCCCGAGCAGCCTTGGCCTGCCTCAGCTCTCATTCCCTCCGGCCAGTCGGAGTTCTTCTATTCTCTCTCGGAGCCCTCCAGACTGTCAACAACCTGGGTCATTTTACTGCATATTATTATACTTCTGCACTCCCCATTTGAATCTTGTAAAGTGCATACACACGCTTTTAGGAGTGTGAAGGGGCTTTCCTCCTCTCATCCAGGTGGAAGGCCCCTACACCCATAGAGCAGGAGTTTCGATTGATTTGAGAGAAGAAAGGTTGATCCAGGCAATTCTGAACATGGATCCCATGAATAGGGTGACAGTCCCAGGCAAGGGACCCAAGAGGCAGCTTAGGACAGCAACAAGGTACTAGACGTCCAAGAGTTTGGGAAAGAAGATATTCAAATGTGGAAGAGTTGCCCGGCAAGGCATGTAGGAGGGATGCGATCTTTCAGATTTGACAGGCAGGACTCAATAGAGGACAACTTTATCTACATGCTATTCTGCTTTTCCCCCACAAGACAAGTTAATGGTAAAGTTATTTGATTCCAAAACTTGGTTTTCCATTAGAATCCCGAGGTAGTTCTGATGTACTGACTCACTACAAGAGCTTATTTATTCATTTAACAAGTTTATGGAGCCTCTGTTATGAATTAAGCGGGCCTCTGAGGACCAGCCCAGAGCCCAACCTCCATTGTTCCTATAGGCAATCTATGTTCTGAGTTCCTGACTACTGATTTACGCCATTGGGAACTCTTCCCGGTAGTAAATAGAAGGTTTCTTGTATTCTTTCTGTATTCCATTTGCATGCTGCCTTTTCCTTAATTTAAGGACAGTATGAAAGTTCAGAAGAAAGGTCTGCACTGCTCAATTTTATTTACTTCTCTCCCTTTATTTGCACTTGAATTATTTGCATGCTGGGAAAAGCTCATGCGATGGCATTTTTATAAAAGTCCCAAGAGATATCTATCACTGTAGTGGTTGAGAAAACTGTAATACAAGGCAGATCACTTGATTTACATAACAGTCTGCAAATGAAGAACATGGTTTATGTTTCAAAAATTGGAAGAAGTCAAAAACTCACTTTTTTTTAAGAAGCAGGGAAACTTTGTTTTGATTTGCGGGATGAATAAACTCCTGCCCCCAGGTATGACCCTTTTGGGGGCATAATAAGCAAAGTAAAAGATGAATGAAATGAATATTTATTTATTCCATTCACCCAATTTTAACATCTTCCCAGCATAGAATATGGCGATAAATAATTAGTAATACTTGTTTTTAAATGTCAATATATTTTTGTCAGCACATATTATATTTTTTATCTCTTTCTGTTCCACGTTTTGTCTTAGGCATTTTAGGAAAAAGTCCAAATTGTATGGTCCTTAATCATAACTACAGTGAACTGAGTGACAAGTAAAATCAGCATTAGGTCAGGAAAATTACGTACTGGCTTCAGAAAAGCAAAGGGCAACGTAGCCTTATCCTCCCGACAACCCCACGCCGCCTGCCTCAAAAATCACACAGGTTTGTGTTTGCACTTGCCCTCCTCAGCACTGGAAAATAGCGACCATATGAACTCTTGACAGTCAGAAAGGATGTTAATCTCCAGTTCAGGTCTTGCATTTTCCTAACATGATCTTATGTGAAAGAGCAGAGGAAATTGTCTCAATGAAAACCAGCTTTGTTTCCAGAGTGGTTTTTTTTTTTTGAAGTTGAGAGTCATTTTCTAAAACATAACGTGCTCAACCATATGTGATATGGTCATTTTCCCAAGGAAAAATGGAGAAAAATTGCTGAACCCCGGATAGAATTCCCTGTTAGAATTCCAGGGTTAGAACTCCAAAACTCTAAACACATTTTCAGACGGATGGCCTTGTGTTCTTACCAAATGACATTTATATTTGTCCATGATAAACAGTTCGGACTCCTTGGCTGGTTGGGTTTGGTAAATCTAGAGTTTGTCAGCTGCCTTTTCTACAGAACACAGGTTATCTCAATTCACATACCTTAATGTGCATATTTTCATGTCATTTCTAAATAATTAATTCAGACCCAACCTTTATACTTCTGCAATGGTAGATTCAGAAACTACTTAAGGAAGGTATATAGATTTTGCTGTTCACGAGTAATATTGGGTTTTCTTGGGATCACTGCCAAAGGGATATTCTTATACAAAGTATCAAGGAGGAGAGCTAAATTTAAGTAAGAGAGCTGCCAGGATCTGTAGCAATCTAGCTGAATGATCACTGCCTTGGACTGATTTATATAATACGTGTTTTTTAAATGTTAGCTTTCCTTTTTCCAAAAGGATTTGGGTCAGCTTATAATGACACAGATAATGCAGTAAGATAAAAATAGATTAAACATAAGTGAAAAAGATGAATCAAAGAGGAACTAAGGGTAAAAAGGTGATATGGAATATGGAGAAAGGGTGTACACCAAACATGCATCATGACATGCTATATGTTGCTATGGGCAGGTCACAGATAGGGCCCAGATCTTTCTATCATGCCACGGGGAAAGGAAAACATGATCAGTCACACACACACACACACACAAAATGAACCCACTGCTCACACCCTTGTTGACACTGAGGGGTAGAGCTGTGCAGGCCTGAGGAGAAGGGTTACAACGCAGCCATCTGGGCAGAATAAGCAGGCCCTCAAGCCCCAAGACAGCACCAGGTGTTAGTTCAATTTTACATCCAACTGGAGAGCACTTTTCACTTTATATTAGTGGTGAAACCAAAAAGCTTCAAAACTTCAGCGAGCTAGACATTATCCTCCTTTCTTCTGCCTGTAACAACCCATCATTTTTCAGGGAAGGCAAGTGCATAACTACCTCCCTGATGAGCCTAGTAAGCATGTTCAGGAAGAGGTCACTGGGCTGTCCCTTGCTTCTGTTTTATTCTGGTCCTGATGCCTTAGGCAGGGGTGTAGGAAAGTCAAAGGATCTGTGTGATTCCGCCCAGGCCCTGCCTAACTTGAGGCATTATTCCTAGAGAGAAAATTGGAGAAAAATGTCATCAAGTAAGAAAAATATAAAATAAATAAAAACACACAAGTAATTAAATTAAAAGCCTGATAGTCTACATTCATGTATACATGTTTAATAAAATAATAGTTAACATTTATCAAGCACTTCCTATGTGTAGATACCGCTCCAAGAGCTTCACAATTTAATTCATTTAATCCTCCCAAGACCCTATGAGGTAGACACTGTTGCATTTTTGCAGACCTAGAAACTGAGGCACAGAGAAGTTAGGTGATTTCCCCAAACCACACAGCTAGTAAGTGGTGCCGTCAGGATTTGAACCCTAAGGGTCTCATGCCAGAGCTATTCTCTCATCTATGAACCCCAACATCCACCTCACCTCATCCTGCACCATTTTGAACTTCTATTCTTGGGTTATCCTGACTTCCTTTCCATTAAAAAAAAAAAAAATTGTTAAAGGAAAACCTGGAGTGTTATCTGTGCTGCCGGTCCGTCATCCCCAACCTCTTTCTCAAAGACATGGCTGCTGGTGATGTGTGGTGAGCAGACATCTGAGGAAGCTCTGAGCAAGTTCCGTCCTAGGACTGGAAACTAAAAAAGATGCCTTAACGACAGACAGTCTGCGGTCAGGAACTTAACTCCGGGGGAGCGGCTTGTCCCTAATTCCTCATTTCTCCTTCATCGCTGCGTCTCCATTGCTCTGCCTCGTATCCAAAGCTCAAATGTTTACTCCTCTCACTTGGCCCATTGACTTGCCTTGCCAGAAAATCACCAGCTTGAATTATTCTGATGATAAAACCTTCCTCCTGAAGCTAGAGCCTACTTCCTCTGCCCATCTTCGATCTCTGCAGAATTTTTCTTTTTCGGAAAAACCATACTGGCAAGCACACCAAACTCCTTCCACATACTTGAGATTTTACAGTGGCTTTTTTGGAACTCTGCTGTATTTTACATGTCAGTTGATCTCTGCTGGAGAGAGTGCCACAAAGACCTGTTGACACCTCACGGCAGAATTTCACAAAATGTTCTAGGAAGAGATAATTTTCAAATTATACCACCAAATTCTGCTTAGGAAGGCATTTTCCAACCACTCCATTTGCAGTGGTGTGAATAGTCTGAGGGTGAAATTAGACATGGGGTATATACTTTCCTTTTCTTTCTCCCTATTTTTTTTTTCCTTTTTGGTATTAGGAAGTGTTGCCTAGAAAACTGTGCCTTACTTTCTACGTGCTCACCTGAGAAAGCAACCCTAAAGAAATGCTATTTTTCTGCGATCAACACCCGGAAGTGACAGAAAGAGGACTCGTTCCCTGCACCCATCGGGTTTAGGGCCCCCAGAGGAACGTGGCCCGTCATTCTGTGTCCCTTTTGTCCCATCTCTAAAACATTTCTTTCTGCTCTGTCTGCCTGGACAGCTCTTCTTCCAACCACCAGCTAGAAAGGCAAATGCCTTTCATCCTTTAGACCTTGTTTGAGCTTCGATTCTCAAGGCAGACTTTCCTGACCCACTATACAAGTGTTCTCAAAGTGTGACCTATGGACCACTTGCATCGGAATGATCAGGGCCCAGAAAACTGCATTGTAACAAAGTCCCAGGAGATTCATCTGCATGTGAAAGTTTGAGAACCTCTGCTCTATACTGAGTTAATTCCATGCTCTATCCTCCCATAGCCCCTACCCACCCCCTCGTCGTAGTGCTGACTGACTTGTTTAATATCTATCCTCTACATCGGATCATAAGCTCCATCAGGTCAGAGACATAACTGAGTTTTAAGACCTTGGCACTTTCTGGCTTATAGTAGGCACTCATTAAATATTTATTGACCTGAATTGAAGCAAATCAATTTTTCAGAACTTTTTTTTTGTAAGGAATACTCAATTTCTTGAATTAATCTGTTTCCACTTTTAGCAGAAAGTGATAAAGCAATTAAAACAAGTTTATATGAAGAATTTAGTCAAAAACCAGAACCCACAGAATGTTCACATGTCTTTCCATATTGAATCTGACCTCACATTGGTCTGTTTGACCTGTGTGATTTCCATGAATGTAACTGAATAAAAACAGAGGCATTGTTGGTGATGAATAATTAATTATTGCCCAGAAGATGAGCCTTTTCTGCAATGTTTTTTGAAAGATTTTCAAGAACAAAGCTTAAAACACAAAGAATTTTTATATCAAAATTCAGTCAAAGAGAGACAATGATACATAAGGAAATCCCTTTTAATCACAGACTCAACTCCCTTCTCGTGTGAGAAAAGCCTGGTTATTTAACTCACTAAAAACATTATATCCAGAAAGAAAATTCTGGGTTATATGTTAAACTGAAAAAAAAGAGGACTTAGGAATCCCAGAGTAAAACACTGTTATCTATGAAACTGGGATATTTCCCAGACTTCAGCTGGGCTACTCCCCAAATATTCTCTCTCCTTACCCCACCCAAAGAACAGTGGCATCCATGGGAGAGCAACAGGTTGTGAGAAGGGGAAAGCCACAGTACATATAAAATAAAATAGCTGTTACCTCCGTGTATTCTCCAAGCACCAGTAGGAGGATTTAATACAGAAAAGTAATAAAATTATAACTCTTGTAAGGAATTCAGTTATGTTCAAATAAAAGGGACATTGTTAAACTAAGTTTTCAGTGCCCCATAAACAAAATTCCAAAAAGCACTGAATGAACTGAAGCCAAGGAAATGCAAGCATTTCACTGACTTTCCAAGAGTTTAATCTACTTAGTCAGCTACTGTCAGAAGGAATGGTCAGTCTGTTGACTTTCAATAATAATGTTTGTGCCAGGCACAGGTATGATAACATTTGTACCAAGCACAGATATTATTATTATTATTATTCCTATTTTATAGGCAAGACGGTAGAGTTAGAGACATTAAATAACTAGCCCACAGTCACACAAATCACAAATGGCAAGTGGTAAAGTTAACATCAGGGCTGTATGCATCCAGGACCCAAGCTGCCTACACTGTTAAAAACCTGGAAACTTATGCTATTAAGTCATAATTTCTTAATAAACTGAGTGAATGTGAGGTAGAAAAAATATACATTATTTTCTTATGTAATTTATGGCCCCAATCCAGGGCCTTACTTCTAAGAGATGAAATTCACCATTTTGGAACTCTACCTGGGTACCAAAAGGCAAATCTGTCCTCAAACCAGAAATGATGAAGGGGAGGGTCCCAAGAAAGTTTGGCTGCCCTGGGCAATTTATTATGACAATTACAAGACTCTCTTCTGGACTTATTTTTTCCAATTTCAAATGTTTACAGTGATCCAGCATTGATTTTTCACTTCATTATCTCACATATGAAATCACTTCCTTTCCTGGTTTAGGACAAGGAAGCAATCTGAAAGCCTTCTGACTTTGAGAAACTACAACAACAAAAAAGAGAAACCAAAGAAAAGAAATTGTGACAGTTATTCAGTAGTTACATAAAAATGAAATTGAATTAACAGTCTGAAAATGCAGGGAAAGTGAGTCACTTTAATAGCAACAAGTGTAATAGTCACCATATGATTAATTGCTTTGTTTTCAGCCTTCTGAAAACACTTTCTCTTCTCCTCGCAAAACCCTTTCCCTCTTTTCTTTCTTTTTTTCAAAACTCCTGGGATTTTTTTGCACGTCTGCAAAACCAATGTCAGTTCCAGGTTCCTATTCTGGTCTTGAACCAATCTGGCTTCCAGTCTCAGAAAAGGAAGCTAGTTCTCACCAGACAAACAAACGGAGGTGACCTAATACCTGGGGTGGGGGTGGAGGGCCTGACTGATAAATGACAGAGAATTTCAGGCCTGTCTGGTCTTAGACCACTGACAAACTAAACCACGTCAGAGCTTAGAGGCAATTGATCAGGTCATGGAAAAACAGGTGAATTTTACTTTTGAGTAGAGGGAGAGACTATGGGATAGCTATTGTAAGAATAAGCTAAGTAGTATGGTTCTTTTTTAACAGAATGTTTTTTAGGAAAAAATCAGCAACGTGGGGAGAATATTTTCTACCCATCTACCTTCTTAATGATGATTTATGTCTCCAAACTGAGGCTGGTTTAAAAAAAAAAAAAACAATTTGATGCTATCAATAAATAGAAGTAATGCTCTCAGTTTGTGACTTTCTTTCCACTAATAAAAATTCTTGAGCCTGTCAGGTTTTTGTCAACCTCTATTAAATTCATGTAAATGTGGAAGTGAACAAAACAGAAAATCTATACTCTTTGGAAAGGGACAAAGTTATACTTTGGAATGAAAAATTTTGAAAGGTTAGGAGAGAATGCACTTAGGACCATTTGGGGCTGAAAACAGAATCAGATCTTATTATCCCCACCACGAACCATGAAGGAAAACTGAGTTATTTGTGACGATTCAATTGGTACTTTCTTGGAGGGAAAAGATCCCAAACAATTCCTGGAAACTCTACTTCTCTGAGAAGATGGCATTTTTGCAAACTGAGGGTAAAGGCATGAGTAACATATGTAGTACATTTCCTCTTATAACACTGATCTGTTTGAAGTTGAGGGAAAAACCGCTTGGCAAGGTGTACTGGCCAAGTCAATGGCAAAAGTCATTTCAGTGTATCCTGATTCCTTTCCATGGTCCACCTCCCAGCCTGCTGGACATCCAGGCCCATGATTTATAAGTCTTGATTTGAAAACCAAGCTGCTGAAGATGCCTAGAGAACCCCATTCCCCTTGGCACTGCCTTTTGCCCCATGTCTGCAGAGATGACGTAAGGGAAAAGATCTAAAGATTTTCCAGAAACAAGGTGGATTTCAAAGAGCATTGGACTGACTGTTTTTTGAAGGACTACCTAGCCTAAGGAAGACCTCATGGAACTGGGAATCAGACATGGGATCTTTCCAAAGGTAGAGTGATTCCCCAGCCTGGTTTGCCCAGGTCTTTCCTGGTTTTGGCCCTGAAGGTCCAGCATCTCTGGAAGCCCATCCTTCCATGCAAACTGGGACAGTTGGTCACCCCAGTAGGAGACTTTGGATGCCTTCGTGGCACAAATGTTGAGAAAGAAAAATCCTAGCAATACTGAGAACAACTTGCTCAACGTGAGCAAGGGAGAAAATTGGAATAAAACCCCTGATAATAGCAGCTGACTTTCATAGAGCCCTTGTTTTGCACCAGGCCTCTGCTATGTGTTTTGCAAACATGATTTCAGTTAATCCCGATTACAGCCTTGAAAGTTACTTCTTATAGTCCCCATTTTACAGATAAAGAAACTGAGGAACAGAGAAATTCAAGTAACTTGCCCAAGTTCACACAAACAGTAAGGATAGAGCCAGAATGAATATCACAAAGTACACTGAATTTAACCAAGAGTGATCCCTTCCACTTTCCACCATTCAAAATCTTCTCAGGCCCCATGCACAGCCTCTTTAAGCTTTAAGATGGAATTAGAACAGGACATATCTTTTCTTTGTTTGCTATCCCAGGAACTTGCTAGATGCCAGATGCTCCCTCAAGAAATGGACTAAGGAAGAGAGAAAACAGTAAAGCTAACGCTCGTTAAATGGCAATTGGTTTAGCACCTCCTAAAATAGAATCCATAAGCTTCTATGGAATAAAGCTATAAACTCTTACAGCAAAATTACTTGCATCCTGCATGAGTTAAGACCCTCAGTGCCTTCTCTCTAAAGCATTCTTTCAGTCATTGATCCTAGGCACTGGGCAACTTCTTGTGAGCTAAGCACCTTGCCAGACAGCTGCCCAGGAGCTGTTTAATCCTTCTCTCAAGGAGCAGTGGTGGTGTTTGAATAAAGTTGCCACTGTAATTGTTTGGCTTACCACTTAAGAGTATTATAGTCTCTGGGAGTGGATTTGTGGGGAAAAATTACAATTAAAAGAAATGTTAACAGTGTTCTATTGAAATACAAAGTGTATAGTTGCACAGGAGGAGACAACTTGCCCCAGACTGGTCACTAGAGGATTTATCTTATGGAGAGAAGCTGTTTTACGTAAGCTGGTTTCCTGTAGAAAAACAGAGTGCTGGAGCTTGTGGCTCTGAGAGGGGAGGGAAAAAAGGCAGTCTGGATGTATCTCCAGGTTAACACTTAAAATCAGGCAAATGGAAAACACATCCAACTGGGAGTCTAACCACTGATACATTTGGATGACAAATTCAGACTTTCACATTTTAACTGGGAGTCCCTGACATCTCTCTCCCTGGACACATCTGAAAACATATGTATCTACCACTAGAGGGCCAGAGACCGTCACTACACAGTCATGGTTGTAATGCAACTGGCGCTGTCTTTTTTTGTATCCAGACCATCTGTTTTCGACTTAGTGTTTTACTGGACTTCCTAAAACCTGACCCACCTCAAAGTAAAATGACATTCTTTTTTCCCCAAGGGCACCCTCCACCATGAAAGTAAAACATAAGCATCAGGACCAGCTGACTAGAAGGAGGCAGTTTCTAAAGTCAATCACATAAACTTTCCAGATTCTCAAGAAAACAAATGACTCATGGAGCTCTTGATGGAGGGGTCCAGTGCTTCCCAAAATTTCAATAGACATAATGAGGAAATGGAATCTATCTGAGGAACTGACCTTTGTTCTGGGGCTATTGCAACTTAAAGGCACATCTGCATCCTACTGGCCACCTGTTAAGCAGCTCCCTTTATGTTTGTTGGCAGTAGTCCCAGGGATCTCTTTCCATCCATCTATCCAGTATTCATCTCTCCTTCCATCCATCCAGTCAACAAATATTTGAGCATGATTTTAGGCTCGGGAGTACAGCACAGATCAAGACAGACAAAGTTCAAGAGTGGTCACGGAGAACATTTAAGAGACTGTTACAGTAAACAAATGAGAAATGATTGTGGCTTGGACTAGTAGTGGAGACAGTGAGAAGTGAACATATCAGTGATACATTTTAAAGAGACAGCTGACAGGTCTTATGATGGTTTAGATACGGGAAATAAGGGAAAGAGGAGAATCAAGAATGACTCTGAAGTACTGGGCTTACACCTTTGGGTAGGTAGGTGGTAGAGCCATTTCCTGAGACTGAATAATCCTAATTCAGGTAGGTAGAATGAGTCCTGTTAACTGTTACTCATTTTATTCCTTGTTTTTTTGAGATGCAAGAGGCTATTTTTGCTTTCAGCCCTTGGCATCTGTAATGACAGCTTTTCAATGCAAATCTTTTCTGCATGTATCTCAAAACAAGCAAAAATTTGTTGGAGCCAGAGATACATAAACTGTTAGCAAAAAGAAAATAATTCTCCTCAGTATCTGAGAAAATGAAAGAATAAACAAAGGCTTACATTCTGATTTTGCAGTCCTCCTTTGCTCCTGAAACGAGCAACTTGATTAAGTCATTAGCAAATGGGAATGCTACAAGTAGGGTTAGGGTGGGGACCTAAACTGTCTACTCTCTAGAACAACCTGCAAAGATTAGTGGATTCCTAGAGACTGCTTCTCTGAACAGCCTATTGTATTTCCATATTTCATGGAGTCTATGAGACAGAATTAAAAGGTCTTATACATTCACTCTGGGGCACTTCTCAAATTGCCTTTATTAAAATAAAAACACTTTATACTAGTATAACCCCTTTCATCTAAAGGTGGAAGAATTTGCAATCAGCAAACTGCTTATTTATTAGGTGATACCCTTCAGAATCTAAATTAAACCTGGTGTGTCACATCTGTATACCATACCCTGGCATACATAGGTTGGGAATTATAGGGCCAGAAGTAGCCTGGTATAGAGTAGGGTAATAATTCTCTTAGTAGACTTTTTAACTACAACTGATTGGTGCATGAACATATGCAAAAGACTTCCCTGAGAATTCTAATTCTCATGTTGGTTGGGAAGCACCCTGTTTATCTGAATTCCTTCAGCCTGTGAAAGTTTATCCATCAGACCAGCCTCTTGAATAAGCACCCAGGGAGCTGCGCTGGAAAAAATTACTTCTAAGACAAACATTACGTCAGAATGATTAGACCACAATGCAAATTCATTAACTCTGTGAAAATAACACATAGATTCTTCTAATCATAATGACAGTGGAGTTCTTTATGCGTGCTCTAAAAGGTGCCACAAGAAGAAAGCTTATTAAATAATAAGAATTTCAGTCAGCACACCTTGTCAACAATGCTGGAAAAAATAGAGACCCAGACAGAAAATGTATAGTAAGTAGGTGGTCTTCCTGTCATACCAGATGACTCATCCTCCCCTCAGAAGCCCTCTCAATGGCACAAGCCACAGGTGCAGTCAACCCTCAGCGTTTCTTTGCGTGACATTTGAACTTAGGAAGAAAAGTATTTTGCTAACCCCTTGGTGCTGAATGTTTGACCTTAAAGCTTACCGTTTGCTCCCTTTTTGTCTCAATCCTCATGACTACAAATGCTATTACTAGTCATAAGATTGTTCAGTCCCTTTTAAATTCCAGCCTTGGTATTTGACTCTCTGGCCTAAACATAATAGGGAATACAAAAATCCTAATTATTTCTAAGGGGCCTAATTCTTTCATCTTTCCTATGAGCTCCAAATTTTCCCAGCTGTATATGGAACCAGCACCCATGTTAAGTTTTAGCAATATATGCCCCTGAATCCTTCACTGAGCAAGAAGACATTACTAGTTAAAAAAAAAAAAAAAAAAAAAAAAGGCATAGATTTGTGCGTGGACAGCCCTGGAACTGAATCTCAGCATTGCTACTGGTGAGTTAGGTGACTTTGGGAAAGGAAAGTCATCAAACCTCTGTGTTTTTCACAATAAATGGAAGATACATGAAGGGCTATTATATAAACGATACATATATCATATAAAATTCCTGGCACAAAATAAGCATTCAGTAAGCAGCATATATTATTATCATCGACAACGTCATTCTATTTATGTAAAGGTAGGAACTGACTGAACAGTATTTTCCATTTCAGCCTATGCCCGGCAAGGCTTAAAATCTTTGATCTTATGATTGGACTGTTCATGACCACACAAAGGTATGACACATCTAAGATACCTCTTAGAACAATCTATTTAAGAGAAATTTAGGCTGTTTTGAGTTTAGTCTGAAAAATCCATCCTAGTTTATCCATCATAAAAGATCACATGGGTACAAAAATGCAAAAAGCATCATAAAGTATCATTAGACACTCAAAGTGTCATTAGAAATGAAATGGTTCAGCTCATCTTTACAGATGTGAAAACTGAGGCCCAACTAAGACAAGCAGCGTTCACAAGGTCATGCAACTTAGTGACGAGCTAACATCAGAAGAGGACAAAATCTCAATTAGGTTTATAACTTAAAACCTCTCCTACTCCAGTGATGGTTCTGATACTTTTTAACTAACAGTGGGTTTTCAGAGAGCTTGACTTGCCCAGTATTACAAACCAGTGATAAATTTGAGAGAGATCACTTTTTGTGGATGGAATTGCCCAATTCAAATATTCTCTAAAAGCTCATCTAGCTCTCAATATTTTATTATTGTTCTGCGTATTATTCAAGGAGACCCTTAAATACATGGACACATATTGTTCATCAGTCTCCAAAATGTTTCTTCTCTTCTAGCCAGACCAGTCTCTTTACAATCCCACAAACATTTATTCCATTGCCAAATCTTTCCCCATATGCACAATGATCTCCCTTCTCCTCTCTATTTATCCAATTCCTATTCACTCTGCGAGACCTAGTTTTCCATCTCTTCCGTGATGTAATCCCTCACTTGTCTGGCGTCATGAATCTCCCTTTCTTTGGAACTCCTACAGTCCTCAAGGCTAACCCACAGCGGAGAACACAATTATTACTGGTATGATGTTCTCCCCACTGTTTCTTGTGTACATATTATCTTCCCAAGTAGACTTATGGCCCCTTGAAGACAAGTACCATGACTTAGGCTTGTCTAGTTGCAGTGGAGCAGAACACTATGATTGATGAACTCATAGAAAGTATTCAGTTAACACTCAGTTGATTGGGTGGGGGGCAGAGAGGAGAACAAACATTTTCTTGTTTCTTTAACCATTCTTGATTAACTTCTGTGAATCCACAAAAGCTAATACAAAAAATTCAAACCAGCAAGTTTGATTGAGGTCTTGAACTAATTAGAACAAATTAGGGAGGACAGGACAGGACAGCAGATAGGCTGCTCCTAACCCCATCCTACAATCCTTTCTTTAAAATGTGGAGAAAATCCACTTGAGACTTCCCAGGTGACTGACAGCTGTTTTTAAATGAGGTTTCCACTTCTGCAGCATCAATTTCTGGCAATAAGTCCACTCCTTAGACGTGAAAATTTTGGGGGGATAAGAAAAGTTTTATTGAATCCATGTGATGAAAGATGAATAATATGAACCTCCATGAGCCAAAGTCATCTAAAAAATCAATTGTATACTTCATTGTACCAGAATGCCACAGCTTCATTATATAAACATGAAGTGACACTGGCACATCTTAGGAAAAGATTTCTTATCCTCGCTTATTTTCTTTTAGCATGTATTTATTGAGTGCATCATGACAATGATGATGATAATACTGACAGAATACTAAATATTAAATAAACATAAAAAAGTTAAAAGACCAGATTCAAGAGTCAAACAGTCTGGGTTTGAATTCTGGGTTCACAACTTGGTAACCATGTGGGCAAGTCACTTAACATGCCTATGCCTCACTTTCCTCATCCACTAAGTAGGAAAAATAATAATATTAATTTGGAGATTTGTTGTAAGGATTAAAACAAGATAATACATGAAAAAACACTTTAAATGTGTTTTTAAACACATAGTAAACACTCAGTGAAGATTAGCTATTTACCATTACTATTACTATCATTATTAAATACTTATAATATGTCAGGCACTGTGTCAAGCAGTTTATATATATTCTAGCAGGTATAAATTTTGTAAAAATGTGTGAGTTTTTTCACTGATATGTTTCAAACACCAAGAGGAGTTCTTAGCCCACATAGGCACTGAGTAAATAATTTACTCTTCGCCGCAGCCTTACAATGAAGCAGGCACCCAGAATATCACAGTGAGCAAGACGATGTCCTAACCTTCAGGTTGGGTGCGGAGGAAGAGGGGCCATGCAGAGAAGACAGACAAGTCAACAGGCAATTCTGATACAGGCTGATTGCTCTGATAAGATAGTACAGGGCATTTGCGAGAAGGTATGAGGAACACCTAATCCAAACTCAAGGAAACAACAAGGCTTTCCGGAAGAAATGGCCTCCAGACTGAGACGTGAAGGCTCTGTTAACCTGCAAATTAGAAGTCAGAGTATATGGCAAATCCAGCAGGTGAGAGAGTGTGGTCGTTCCTTTTCCTGTGTATAATTCAGCACAGATGAAATGAGACGGGGAGAGAGGAGCCACAGAGGTCGACGGGGCTCTGAGTGCAGTACCAGGGATGTGGATGCCATCCTAATGGCAATGGGGCCATGCTTCCTCCATCCCGCTGGGTTCTCAGAGTTCTACCATTGGCTTTGAACTACATTAACTTTGGTATTCATTTGCCTATTTGCAAGTCCACGTTGCTAGAGTTATAATCACTTATGGTTTTCAGATCCAGGCCTGTTTTTGACCATCTTTGTGACAGTGGTTTCTAAGACCAAAGCTATCTTGAATCTTCTGAACCCAAAGCCTGTGGGTGGACAGTTGTTATCAGGAATGGATCCAATAGGATCTGTTATTTTTGCCCCAGAACTTCTCATTTGGCTACCTCCCCAGTACCATACTATGATTCACCTGGTCAATCTCTCTCTGCTAAGCTTATAGCAAAAGAGGCAGGTTAACTTTTTGTGCATGGCTGACCCAACCTCAGAATGAGTGTATCTTATATTATTTTCAAATATTAAATGACAGGTGGAGAATTTTCAGTGAAGGAGATAAGTGGCAAGATGTGGAACAAAAAAAGTTTCAGAATCCTGCTGACCTTCCATTTAACATGTTCTTAACGCCAATTTTTACTGTGCATGTATACTATATTACTCTGGACTTCCTAGGTGGTCCCCCAGCTAACCTGAATTTTTCTTTCTAGAATTCAAGGTGATAACATTACGCAAGGATAATAATGATATGTAGATCTTCAGCAGGGGATTCCAAGGGAATTTTATATTCACCAAAAAGCAGCCTTTTATATAAATGTGTCATGTCAGTTGGCATAATTACCTGAGAAAACCTAAATTCAAACAATCTTTTCCATCACTGAGCCATGTGTGAATTGGTTTATCATTGCAGAATGAACTCCTTAGTGGTTAAGGTATTAGGAAAATTTTAAAAACAGGCTATGTGTTCAAAAACTGGAACCTAGTACTAGACTATAAGCTAAGAAAAGGCAGTCGTTGTTTTTGAAATTAAAACCGGTGAGGAAGGCAGATAATTTAAGTCAAAACCTTAGAAGGATGGTGAGGAATTTCAGAGAACCGAAACAAATGGGGGGAAAGACCCCATCATTATTCTCTTAGCCCTACTTTTCCGGCACTGCTTTGTTTGTGATTTCAGTGTAGTGAGAGGGATGAGGGAGGGGAAGACAGGTAAACAAGAGGCAGGAGAGGAGGAGTGGGGAGATGGACGAAAAGAAAGGGATGAAAAGATGAAAGGCGTGGTGGAGAGCATTCTCAGAGCCATTTAGAATTAGGGAGTAGCACTAAAGATAGGGGAGTGCAGGCACGCCATGCCCCTTGCTTACCACCAACTCCAACACCAAGCCAGGAGGTACGCCTATTGGGTGGAAAGTGCAAATGTTACTCAGGGACATGCAATGTGAGTTATGTGGTACAAGATGGGACAAAGACATGAAAAGAACTGTTAAAAATGTCAGCCGATTGCTAAGCTGTCCAGTCAGCCGGCCAGTGAGTCCAGGGCACTTGCTTTGTGCTCAGTTGGTATAAAAGCTGTCATCACAGCCTAGATGGAGAGGGCTGAGAGGGAGAAGAAAGGGGCCTGATGATGCCCACAGGAGGGCAAAGGAAATGTTGCAAATCTACGTAGATTTGCTGTCTGAGGCAGAAAATAAATTGCTGACAACCTAGTAATAGAAGAAAAGTGGCTCAAGTTTATACAAATATTCATCCTATTTTGATATCTAGAATATGAATCAGACTTCCCTTGTTTAATTAGCCATGAGGTTTGATGAAGAATATTTTTCAAGTCAAGCAAGGAAAAACCAGGCTAATGCATGAAAGTACAAAAGGGCAGAAGAAAGTATCCACCTTTCTTATAAAATCCCTTAGAATATTTCAGCAGGCGCTGGGTTTCTTAAGTTAGGGCGGTGCTGTGGCTAACCCTGATATGCCTTTTGATGCTTAATTCAAAGTTCAGCAGAAGTTTAAAAGGAAATGAAGTGCAAACTGATTACTCAATATATAATCACTTGGAGAAAGAGATCCACCCCAAAAATATTTTTGCCATGGACTTTTTTCAGTGCCCTACTTTTGAAAATTCTTTCAATAATGTAAATTAAAAAAAAAAATTCCATGCTACTTAAGTGTTTGAAATAAAAGAATTGTCTTTTACAGAGAACCCTATGTGTCATCATTTTCTCAATATGCTTGTTTTAGTATGTGCTTTAAAAGACCCCAGGGCATGAAAGATGGGAAGCATATTCATGTGGATAGAGAAGATGGAGAATTACAGGCTCCTTTCCAGTGGACTAAAAGCAATTTAATGAAAACAGTCATATATGATATCAGTGGCCTTGCAAAAACATTCAGGCAATAATAAACTGAAAAATGATTTAGTGTATGCAAAAACTCATACCCTTTGGCATTAAGGTATCATATAAGCAGAAGCAGGTACCCAAGAGGAATTATATTAAAATATGTAAGTTATACCTCAATAAAGAAAAATGTTAAATAGAGTTTAGAGATTCTTGCTTTAGAAATCAGTCATAGGATGACACACAGTGACACACACAGGATTGCCACTATTGTAAGAATAGTGGTAGTTAAGGGAAAATAGCTGCTCTTTTGGGCCAAAGAATACTTAGAACTTAGTCATGGAATTGCTGAACATTAAAGGTACATAAAACCTTAAAAATATTTTGTCCATCTTCTCACTTTATAGTTGTGAAAAACAAGACATTCCCCCTCACCCATTGCGATATCTAGAGGTAAATTCTTTCCCAAGGGATTAAGAGCTAGGAAGTGGCCATTAATAGATTGAGACTATCATCTCACCCATTCCAAGAAAACATGAAATATAAATTCCAATTTCTTTTATATTTTTATGACCTAATAAATAAGACCTGACTGGAATTAGAGAAATGGGACATCTTGACATGTCAACATTTGTAGAACAAACGTCATGAAATAAATTATGGAAATTCACAATTTTAAGGGATCTAAGACGATTCTTACCTTGAGAAAAAGTCAGAAGTCAAAGGGAAAAAAAAAAAAGTATAAATAGATGACATCTGAAATAGAAATCCTTTGTGTTCAGGAAAGAAATAAGCCTGAGGTGTGTGTTTAACAGCTGTATTCAGAAGAACAGCTATTGGGGGCAGTGCCATCCTCTCTAATGAAGAAAGAAGAGGAAATGAATTTAAATTACAACCAAAGGAATTTAAGTTAGATCGAAAGATCTTATTGGCAGTGAAGGTTTTATAAACCCTGGAAAAGATTCCTGGGGAGGTTTTTAAATTCCCTATCTGGATATATTTAATGGAAGAGAGATACCTATCAGCCTAGGATGGTTGAGGTAGAGACCTGCCTGGAATTCGCTTTCAGCTGAATTCTGTAAATCTAGATTAATTCCTGACAATGTTCGAGATGTCAAAGACAGCAAGTGCTAGACAATGGCGAAAAGTGTTGCCCCTTATTAAAAAAAAAAAAAAAAAAAAACCTCACCCAAAGTAATCATTTCCTTGGAAAATCAATTGGCATATGCTAGCTGGTTATAAGTGGAATGTACAATTATAATAGACTCTGGTTTTTATTTTCTTTTTAGCCTGGTTTCCAGTGGAAGGAAGGCTTATGAAATCTGTCTGGCAGGCTATGCCCTGCTTAATACTTTTTACTTTCCTTCTTTAGGCTGGTTATAACCAAATCTCTTAGAAGAATCTAGACTTAAGTAGCAATACCTGTCCCTTCAGAGTAATACATGTGTTTCCCTCCTAATTGAAAGAAGGATGATTCCAGCACTGCCATCACCTGCTCGCTCCTTACCCTCACATAGACTCCAGCAAGTTCTCTGCAACTTGCAGAATTTCCCCTCATTTCCAGTGCACAGACAGAGCACTTGCACTCACAGTTCATACCGAAATTCTCTAATTTGTTGTACTTCTTTGTTTATACAGCTGTGTGTCTGTTTGCCCCATTGAGTTCACCCCATCTATTGTCTGGTTTTTATTGTGAGCTCCTGGAGGCGAGGCATGGAGCCTCTTTAGCTTGCTTTGCATGACACCACATGTGCACACTGTGCTTGACAGTGATGGTTCCTGGGATGACTGGATGCTCAATCAATAGACTCCATGGATTAATCAAAGCTGGAAGCAGAAGACTAAGACTCAGTTCTTAGACTCTGTGTCATCCCATGATCCTCCTATATGCAGCACACCAAAGCCATAAGAACTGTCAGGGACCATCAGGAACCAAGCAGTATGGAGAAGGGTCTGATCAGCAACTAGAAAATCTAATCAACCAGGGTCTGAAATGCACAGAAAGTAAGACTGCATTCATTTGGGAGTTTGCCCACCACCATGACCCTCTTTTCTCTTGCGTATAAGCCCAGTCTTGCAGATGCTCTCAGTTCAGAGCATCATCTGTCAGATTTCAGACACTCCACAGAAAACTATCAAGTTCACAGTCTCTCAACTTTCTTATTTCTTTATGTTTACAACCCAGATATTTTCACCAGAATTAATATTTTTCCCTTCCCACCAATCCCTCCACAATCCCCCTTCAACCTTACTTTATGCCAACCTTTCCTCAGTGACCCAAGAGGACAGAGACAAGTCGATCCACGTTTCTTAGCTGGGTTAAAAATTTCCAGTGCCTGTTCATCCCTGAGTGTCTTCAGAGTTACATCAAAGGACAAAATGATTGATAAAAACCCTTCCCTCAGGAGAACCACAGGAAGTGACATTTTATTTAATTCAACAAATATTTTCTAGGTACCAGTTATGAGCCACTCATTGTGTGCTGAGGAGAGAAAGGGGAGCAAAACATAAACTCTATCTTCAAAATGTATATATGTGTGTGTATGAATTAATTTAAAATTTTATTAAAGGATCTTAAATATGAGAAGATTGCTTTATTGTAGAATCATGGTAAGGATTAAGTAATATAGTATATATGTAAATATACTTAGCACAGAACTTGTCAAGTAAGACATCCTCAATAAGTAATAACTATTACTATTGCTACTGGGTTATGGCTTAATTTAGGGCAATTTTTTTGTGAAGGCTCTCCCTGGAAATCCAACTTGACCTTGGATTATGGACAATATGTTTGATTGTTATGGGGGTAAGAGGAACCATTACATTCAAGTGCAAAAAAAAAAAAACTATCATCAAAAACATTGAAGTCAATATTTTCCCATCAAAAATGGAGCTCAACCACGTTCTGATGTCCCGAGAGTCTGGCTGCAGTCCTTCTCTGCGAAGATTCTGGAGTATTTCAGAACACTGACCATATCCCAAACACACAGAGCACACTTTTTCTCCTTCCTGCTTCCTTCTACCATGTTCTGCATCAAAGTTATTCCACAGACAAGTGACTACTAAGAAACACTTGAAGTTTTTCACACTTATTTCAAAGGTACATAAAATGATTATTTGGGGGCATCATTTTAATTAGTTAGCTGTTACTGAATCAGTATCATCAATTAGTCTTCAATAAGAATAAATCCACTTTTAACTGGAGGTGAAACCAAATCAAATTTTACTCACCCAAAGCGTTTTTCTTAAACTTGCCCAGAACAAATTGCTTCACAGGTCATCTTAGATGAGGTATAGTGTTTAATTAATCAATTACTCAATTATTTAATTATATGGATGAATATACTAATGGATTATAATGCAAATGCTAAGGTGATTGAATGCAAGGATGTCAAAATATAGTCAGCCCAAACAAAGGAATTCACTTACTTTGCACTTGTTGGTTCAATTTAAACATTGCTGTATAATGCAAAATATCTGGATAACTGAAAAGAGACTCCATACTAGATTCTCCTTGAATATATATAAAAACATAGTCTTAGTCTTTTTCCTGAACTTTGTTGTTTAGAAGACCTCTGACCACACCTTGAATCACCATTATATTCTTACTATTTTATCCTGTCTGAAAGTTTATCTAACAGTTTCATTTGAAAAGGGCTACAATTTCTCAGCAAGGATGAGGAACTTCTAGGAAACGTTTGATATATTTCTAGCAACTGGAAAAGTGTCAGGAGGATGTACCTAGAATGAAAATCTCATTGACTACTTCCTCTCAATTATCTCTTCTTAACTTGCATTATGAAGGCCTAATTTTAGATTCCAACCATTGAAGCTTCTGCTCTCCAGTTTTCTAAACTAAAGTCACTATTTCTCAAATTTATTCGCATATTGAAGTGTTAATTAATTTCTCACTTCATCCTTCCTTATTCCAAACAGGTAGGAATTGCAGATATACTTTAGATCTTTAGATCTTTTCAATCCTTTCTTCTACCAGTTCATTTATACTTGGCTTCTTTGAACTGTGTGACCATAATATGGGTCTTAAAAATAAAGGAAAATGAGGGCTTCCCTGATGGCGCAGTGGTTAAGAATCCACCTGCCAATGCAGGGGATACGGGTTCGAGCTTTGGTCCAGGAAGATCCCACATGCCGCGGAGCAACTAAGCCCGTGTGCCACAACTACTGAGCCTGAGCTCTAGAGCCCGCGAGCCACAACTACTGAGCCCACGTGCTACAACTACTGAAGCCTGCATGATTAGAGCCAGTGCTCCGCAACAAGAGAAGCCACCGCAACGAGAAGCCTGCACAGCACAACGAAGAGTAGCCCCCGCTCACCGCAACTAGAGAAAAGCCCATACACAGCAACGAAGACCCAACACAGCCAAAAATTTTTAAAAATAAATTAAAAAATAAAGGAAAATGAGTGTCTCTCTAACTGCAATGTACTTAAAAGTAGGCCAGTTATCCACAATCCAGACCCTCAGTAGTGGCTTAGTACAACCTTAGGAGATTTTTTTCCTCTCTCCTAGTTTATCAGGATTTAGTCATTAATTCAGAATTAACCCTGTTTCAGTAGATATGGAATTTCACAATCCTAGTTTTATCTGAGACATACAACCTTAAGTTTTTATAAAAATCAGCTGAAGGATGAAGGCGTTCCTTCGGATGGGTGGAGAAAGGGAAATGGCCCGCCCACCCCTTGCTCCGGCTCTCCAAACATTATTAATGAAACCAAACCAGATGCACCACTCCATGGGACTGTATGAATAGCTTCCAGGAACCTCAAGGTACCTCACCTAACTGTCCTTCTAAAGCCCTGGCATTTCTAAACAACTCAAATGCATAGTTCCTGTGGAAATCTTGTGCCCAATTTAATAACATCGTTAAATCAATGAACATTTTCCATGCTCCAGACAACTGCCATGAATCAGTACAGTAAAATACAGTGTCCTTTGAAAAACTTGAAACTAAACCCGAGGATAATGTCAGTGGGATAAGAATAAGCAGTTTCTTTGTTTTGCCAATTCCTAATTGACCAATCTTCTTTAATATTGTGTGAGAGAATAGGATCTGTCTTCTGATGACCTTTACTCACTTGTTGCACAGTTGTAAGGATTAAACGAGACCGTACAGATAACACAATTAGCAAAGAGACTGGCCCAAAGGATGTGTTTAATAAATGTGTATTTCCCATCCCTTCAAGAATCATAAGAATGCGGCCCACCTGGCTGCGGAGGAAGTTCACAATTGGTGGGGATAGGCTATGTTGGAACATATCAAAACTTGAGCCTGAATGTTATATGTTGTATGTTATATGTTATATAACATATGTTATATGTTATATAACATATGTTATATGTTAATGAGTCTGAATGTTATATCATTTCTGAAATGGTGTGGCATATCTATAAATAGCAATTCAGATTTTTCTCATGAATTTTATAGAAACAGATCTCATTACTGTAGAATCTTGTGGTCATAGTTGGCCACTGAGACCCAGCCACTAAGGATCCTGCAGTTCCAGAGTGAATGACACCAAGAGGAACAGCTTTAACTCTCATCTACTCAGTGGGGCAGTTAAGACATCTCCCCATTCCAGAGGTTTGTTTTAAACCAGCCTCAAAAGATGAAACCCTGTTTTCAGCACTTTCAGAGCTGAAAGGGGAGTCTTTCACTAAGGTTTGCTCCTTACCCAGTAAATAAATCACATGTTCAGCAGCACGAAAAATATTGGTGGGAGGTGCACATTCTTCAATTCAAAGCAAAGAGCCTGTTGACTGGTGGTCTAGTTTTGAAAGCATCTGATTTGACAGGGGAGCTCTCATCACACTCCTGAAATAATTTTACGTTGTTGTGATTGTGGGTTTTTCTTTTTTTGAAATTGAAGCAATGTACTTTAATCAGAACCATCAAAGCTTTGAAAAATATCCACATAACTTACAATGTCTGGTTTTGTTTCAAAAGTACAAAAAGTATTTGCAAGGCATCCAGCAAATATTTATGGATCAACTACCACGTGCCCGTCCTTGTTCCAATTGCAGGGGATGTTACAGTGAACAAAACAAACAAGTTCCCTGCTCTCGAGGAGGAGTGGGGAGATAGGAAGGGTTGGTGTTGAATGAATGTACGAATGAATGAAAAGTATGATTAAGTAGGGAACGTATAAGGGCTACTGTGAGATGAAAGAGAATTAGATTAGAGATACATGAAAATGAGTGGCTGACTTTAGATCAGATGGTCAAGGAAAACCTCTCTGAGGAAGTGACATGTAAGTTGAGATTTAAATAGTGAAGAGCCCAGCCATGCAGGGCTCTGGAGGAAGAGCATTCCAGGCACAGCAAGGGCAGAGGCCTGAAAGCGGGGACCAGCACGATGTTTCCCATAAGGAGAAGGCCAGCGTGGCTGGAGAATAAAGGGCAAGGGGGAGAGGGGGCAAAATCGGGAGGTAGGCAAAGTGAGAATCATATGGGGCCTGGAAGCTGGGAAAGCAATCTAGGTCCGATCTAAGTGCTATGGGGCACTATTGGACATGAGAGCGGGGCTGTTAAGTGGGTAAATGGCATGATCTGACTGACTCTTTCAAAGTTCACCGCATCTGCTGTGAGGAGAGTGGAGCAGGAGTAGACACATTTTTAATGCAACTGGAACCATGCAAGAGTTGTTAATAAGGAAATGTGGAGGGGAAGTGAGGGCGGTTGAGTCTGGGCGCCACTGTGGTAGGAGGGGCCGTGAGGGGAGGGAGGCCAGAGCCGGGCTCTGAGGAGGAGAAGCCTGGTGTTCCTTGAGACGGCCTGAGGTGAAAGCGTCAGCCTCCAGCCTACTCGAGCCCCCAGAGCTGCCCTGTGGCCGCCTTGTCCTTCAAGTGCAGGAGCCAGCTGAAATGTGGGGAATGGAAGCCAATGTGACCGTCTCAGTCTGGCAAAACAAGCCGCAGGGGGCGGTTCGAAGCGTAGTGAGAAGGATGGGTACCAACCTGTGGCTGAAGCCATGTCCCCTGGAATCCTTGGAGGCGCTGCCCAACATCTCTGACCTGGGTCTGAGGGCTGTGCCCCGAGTCCCTACCCTGGCTCACATCGCCTGGATGCTATAGATGAAGCAGAGCCTTCTGCCCGGGTCAGGAGCATACACGGCCCCCGAGGAACCCCTGGAAGCCCAGCCCTCTGATTGTCAGGCAGCGCAATGCCTCAGGGCTCAGCCTGCAGGAGATGGAGGAGAGGCTCCTGGCCTCGAAGAAGCCCTGCCGGCCCTAAGCCGCCTATGGAGCTGCACGATGAGTGGAGCCACCTGCGCAGCCAGATTGCTAAAATCGTGGTGGCTGATGCGGTTTCGGCTTCATTAACAACAGATTTCTTATCTCCAGAAAGTTCAAAGGTCTCTCCCCGCTTACCTAGTTTTGGATCTTCATTGCACTCTACAACTTCCTTCGCCGTTAGTGACATCGCCGAGGAGACCCAGGTAGACTCCCTGAGCTTCCATCAGTCCTCCTGACTTGTTCTGCCAGCCCTGATATTTGCAAACCAGAACACAAAGCTACTGTGTCTCTCTGTCCCAGGCCAGCAGCTTTGCAGACATGATGGGTATCCTGAAGGACTTTCACCGGATGAAGCAGAGCCAAGATCTGAAACCGAGTTTATTGAAGGAGGAAGACCCTGCCGTCCTTATCTCTGAGTTTACTCTGAAGGAAGAAGATATCAGTAGAAAAGGAAACTGAAGGCACTGAGCTCTGCAAACTCAGTCTCCTGCTCCTGGAATTCCTTCAATAGCTGCCTTCCTCACGTCAGATGTTTCTGCCTCTCAATTAGAAATCTTCTGCAACAGTCTTGCCAAAAGCTTGGACTAAAAGAGAAGAGCTGCATTATATGTTTTCCTTATTTCAAACTTAGCAGAAGCTAAGGCCTATTTTGAGCTGAGACATGTTGCAGCTAATTGTATGGGTTGGAATGTCCCAGTTTAAAGGGTGAGATAGATGTTTCTGTTTTTTTCTTGTCCCTGGGTGAAAACAGGTCCTAAGTGAATGACCAACTTTATTGTATTAAACTCTGGACATGTAATATTAATTTATTTTCCAGAAAGTTTGTGCAATGTATATTCCCACGTTACCCAAACCAACATTTAATACTATTTTTTTCTTTGCCAATTTGATAACCAAAATTTTAATTCAATTGTTTAATTCACATTTCCTTTACTTACTAATGAGGTTGAACATTTTTTACATGGTTTTTAGCCTTTTTTTCTTTTGTGAATTTTATGTTCATTTAAGTGCTCATTCTTTAATAGGGCGTTAGTATTTTTTTCTTGGTGATCTTTAAGAGCTCTTTCTCTAGGAAGGGTATTAAGACTGTCTTTGTCAATTTTTGCAGACAAATTCCCAGAGTGACTTTTACATTCAATTTTTAAATTTTTATTGTAAAAATATCACACGTACAAGCAGGTATGCTCCAGTTTTCTATTGCTGCATAACAAGCCACATCAAAATGTAGTGGCTTTAAAACAACCAACATTTTATTGTATCTCACAATTTTATGGGTCTCAGCTGGGAGCTTTTTCTCTCTCATGGCTTATTCACCTGGTAGATTGGCTGACCTGAAGGGCCTCAGATGGCTTTACTCGCATGCTTAGTGCCATGGCGGGGATAGAAGGAAGGCTGAGCTCGGCTGGAATTGCCAGCTGGAGCACCTAAATGTGGCTGCTTCTGCACGGTGGCCTCAGGGTACTCAGACTTCTTAATTGGAGGCTCAGAATTCCAAAAGACAATATTCCAGAAACAAGGCAGCAACTTCCTGGCCTTTTATGACCCAGCCTCAGAAGTTACATAGTGTCACCTCCGCTGTGCTCTATGGGTTAAAGCAGTCACAAGCCCTTCCAGATTCAATGGGAGGGAACACAGAGGAGGGTCAAAGAATTTGTGGCTATGTTTTCAAACTTCCATAGGGTACAAAACATTTTAAAGAATAAAACAAATTCCACTTCACCTTTTAAGTTGTTTATAATGTTTTTAGTAAGCAACTGGTTTTTAAGTACTTACATTAATCTCTTTCTTCTTCTTTGTGATTTCTTCCATTGCTTTGTAATTCATTTTTTTAAATTATTTTCAAAGTGTGTGTCTACAAAATCAAGGACATTATCAGTTACTATATTGGGAGAAATGACTTTATGGTCTTTAGATACTTTAAGTACTATGTATTCTGGCTGCATTCATTTAATATAATTCTTAATCCTTTTCATCCTTAAATTTCCATCAGTGATACATTGGAAAACTCATCTAAAAGTTCAGGTTAACCATACATTTAATTATATAGTCGCTGTGTGGAGGGGAAAAAAAAGAAGTGTGACTAAATAGTTCTTGCTTCGTACTTTGCCACATTTCTGGTTCATTCTTCCAAAATGAACTGAAATGCAATGAGCTACATTTGGTCTGTGTAGCTAGTAGTTCCCATCAGGTGTTGCGATGGTGCTCAAATATTGAAAAATTTGATTCATTTCATAAATGTGATTGTAGCACTCTTTCTTACAGTGTTCTGAATGACAAAGCAAAAAGGTGTCCTCCTATAACAGCATTTAATTAGTAATTATTTTAAAGGACATTCTTCTGGCTAATAGAGAGGAAAGAATTCCTTGTAAACATATATTGTAAAAACTCAATAAATGCTAAATGATGATGGTCATCTCATGCTCTAAAAATTTAAGTTGAGATCTTTTCAGTTATTTTCTCTGTTTCCAATAGTGCATTTCAAAAACTGGTTTTGTCTTCTGATTATGGAACTGTGAAAGCTGTGCAGAAAGAATTAAATTGAATAAGATGTATGACACACACTTAATCCTGATCTTCAGTGTTTCTGTTTATCCTGTGTATCTTTCTCCTATTTTATTTTCACCATATCCAGAAAAAAAAAATTGGAGGAAGAAAACATCGGAAAAAATCTTATTGTCTAATGCAGTTAATCACCATGAGGGCGGGGGTCATATCTTTTTTGGTTTTTTTCAGCATTTTATCTCCAGCAGTAAGCATTGTGCCTTGAACATAGTACTGCTCAATGAATATTTAGTGAAGAATGATTTGGGTAGAGGCACAAAAGTATTTACCAGCCTGTTCCTGTGATCTAGTCTGAATCTGGAGAGTTTCTTTTTCATGGAGGCAGCTATGTGTGTGGAGCATCTCCTCCGTATCTGTTTCCACTACCTGCTATTCATACCACACAAGCAATGGACTGGAAAAGTCAAGCCCTTGAGTCCATTTACCATCTGAACTTTATTACGAGAGATCATTTGAGATTCCATGGCTTTCCAGAGACAAAAGGTTCTCAAATCACTTATGGTTAGCCCAAACTTTATTTATGTCTGAATATCCACAAGTTGAGCCAAAGTTCAGAATGCTGCTGGGTCCACCCTTCAGGCCCGAGTACACATGTCAGAGGTTGGGCCTTGTGTTTTGAGTACACTCGTGTTTTATAGACATTCAGCAGCTAGAACCATTCAAGTAGTTCTTCATTTTGTGTTGAACACACAATACAGGTAAAGTCCAGAACTATACTCTCCAATATAGTAGCCATTACCCACAAGTGGATATTTAAATCCGAATTAATTAAAATTAAAAACTAAAAATTCAATTCCTCAAATGTACTAGCCACATTTGAAGTGCTTAAATAGCCATTTGTGGCTAGTGGCTACCATATTGAACAGTGCAAAACGAGAACATGTCCTTTATCACAGAAAGTTTTACTGAATAGTACTGTTCTAGAATACATCACTTATATCACATTGCAGAAATTCTAAATTAGATACCCAATTCTGCACTTATTTCCTAATCGACCAATCCTGGCTTTCAAATCTTTTTATTTATCTAAGTTTCTAAAGCTTCACTGTTTAAATCTTTTTTGAACAACAAATATAAATAATATTTCTTAAACAAGTCTCTGTGAAATATACCAAAACAAAATAGAGACTATCTATTATGCAAAACACAGAGTTAAATTTCTGAAATTCGGTTTAAATGGGGAGAAGTCCCATATGACTCGTAAAAAGTCTAAATTGCACATGGTTTATAAAGCATACTCAACTAAATTACATCAAAAGCTCAGACGAAAACCTGAAAGTATTGCTGAATTAAAGCTCTACCAGACCTGATTTGATACATAATAGAGAATAATTTCTAACTCGAATACTACTGTACACAAATTGGATGGAAATGTGTTGATGGCAGAGATCACTTCTCTTAAATAAACCTAACTTTTCTCCCTGAGGTATTACTTCCTCATAAATTCACTTCCTCTGTAGCAACTGCCCACATCCTTTCTAAATTATCTGTAACCTGTATTAATGGAAATTAAATTAATGGGAACCTAGCACATAATATAACCATGAAAAGCAATAACTGTATACTGAAAAAAAGGTTTATTTGGACAAAAGCTATATATAGTATATGTGTAAAAATAAATAAGTTCATTTTGCATACATAGAAATACAAAAAATTATTCTCTCTCCTAATCAGCATACAAAGATCTCTAATATCAACTAAATGTGCACTTACATTTCGGCCAATAACAGCAACTTTTATTGAAGTGTATCTTTATACATTGCTGTAATGTAATTTCTCCTATGATCCCAAAACAATACACTTTGATAATAATCCAGCTTCTTGTTGTCTTTCCAATTGAGTAAAAGTATCCTCTTTTTTTTCTACTTCAGAAGCTGTTCCGGAAGTGGAGTAGCATTGGGTGAAGAGACAGAAACCAGCCCCAGACGTGCCACAGGAAAGCACAAGCAAGGACGATAGTCCTCGATTCCGCAGGCGGGCCGAGTCTATATGTAAGTGTGAGAAGCCATGGAGGGCGCGGTGGCCTGGTGGCCGGTGGTCCACAGGCGCGGCGGCTGCGGCGACGGAACTCACTGTCGCTGTTCGGAAGACAGGGGCTGTTGGCAGACCCTGGGGTACCCGGCCTGCCTCCAGGTCCTATCTCCCACCTTCATCTCCACTGCAAAAGCCTTGAGACCATCGCTACTAATGCCAGGTTTTTAAATCCCTGAGAGTAAAATACATGTGCAGAGTGTGATTCGAGCTGATTTTTAAGCCCAGGCACGTTGAATAGAGTCTTAAAATAATCATTGCCATATAGGACCTGACTAGATATCCAAGTGTTCACCAGATGCTAGAAGCTAGATTTTGCAGAGGAAAATTGCTAACTTAAGCTTCTTTTCATGATTCAGCAGAGGGTTTTAAGTAATAAAAGATCTGGAGATTTGTAAAATAAATAATTCCAGTGCAAATGGGAAAATTAAAATAATCTTATCATCTCCCAGTCATGTCTGTATGTGCTTTTCTACCATTATCAAATTTCTCTTAATTGGGCCAATTTTTTTTTCTGGCTGATACTTTATAGTTTTATGAGTTGTAATGAAGAAATGATTCCTATACTACCAAATGTAAAGTAGATAGCTAGTGGGAAGCAGCCACATAGCGCAGGGAGATCAGCTCGGTGCTTTGTGACCACCTAGAGGAGTGGGATAGGGAGGGTGGGAGGGAGACGCCAAGAGGGAGGAGATATGGGGATAAATGTATACATATAGCTGATTCACTTTGTTATAAAGCAGAAACTAACACACCATTGTAAAGCAATTATACTCCAATAAAGATGTTAAAAAAAAAAAAATGATTCCTTTCAGATGACTGAAGTGCCATGTACTAAATTTTCCTAAAGACAATCTAGGATGTATGAAACAGAGCATGATATAACATACATGGTTTCATTCATATACAATATTGAATATATCAACAGTGAAAAATAGTAACAGCATGCCAGAATTTCTTTTATCCTTAACAGATCTCTCAGTAAAAGCAATTAAAATATAAAGTACATCATTAACTTTTGAACTTCGACAGAAAAAAATACCATCCATTTCTGACGAGTAGACATTATCTCATAGTATCCACAGCCATCTTATGCATATTACCCTTGCCTGGTCTTAAGTGTGACTTCTGGACACACAACTCAATGTTACCTAATATTTAATAGTACAATGGCTTTTTATAGTCTATTTAATTTTATTTAGTAATTGAAAGAATGAATAGTTAAGATTCCTCAGATTTTTGTGTTCTTGCTGGAGGTGCACTTGAACAAAAAGAAAAACACAGCATCTAGCCCTATAGTTAATGCACATGACCACATCCTGTCTAGAATGAATCCGTTCAGAGTTCCTGGAGAAATGCAAATACATTATTCATTTTCCTAATGTATCACATTTTACTACGGGTACCACTAATTCCATCAAGGCCAGATGTTAACCAAATGAAATATTTATAATGCAAAACCACTGAATTAAAAAAATATATGCTCATTTAAGCAACAGGTTATAGAACTCAAGCCAATCACATATTGTGGAGAAGCTGAAGGAGGAGGCATGACGTGTGTTACATTCATAATGTCAGGGTAAGGTTCTGAACTCAATCCAGAGAAACTGTATGACTGTTGCAGCCAACTAAAGCTCAGCTGCTTCTGGATTTCTTGTAACAAAATCTTGCTGCCAAGGGCACTGATGGGCTCACCCAGTAAAAAATTACAATAATAATGTTAAACTAAATCATAAAAATGCAGAAGGTGGTTATTATAGGGCAGAGGAAAGGAATTGCTTTTAAAGTTATGATGGAAATATCAAAAATACATTTTATTGAATTTTTAAAAAATTAACCTTTGTTTTTAAACTAGGGTGCAAAAGCAAGAAAATGTAAAGGTTGTTCAATAAACGATTTCATTCAATGGTCAACAGCAATGATTCAGCAAGTGAAAATAAAAATTATATTTATTCAACATAGTCAATTCAGGCAGAACTGAAGCTTATATTCTGATAGTTTTCTAGTAAAAAATAACCAGATAAAGTCATTTTTAAGGAGGAATTTTGACTGAAAGGGAACAAAGAACTTGAATGCATGTCTTCTCAGTGAAAATGAACTTGGCTTATGCTTAATTTCACATAGTATAAAACTAAATATTTCATGTGGTTTTTAAGTTCTAGGAAGAAATTCATTTGAAACAAATGTAGAAAATGACCCAAAAATTTAAATATGAAAACTATGATAGACTTACATTTAGGGAAATAGATCATAATAAGTAATCCTCTGTATGCCCTCCAAAAGTAAAGAATGTAAGTTTTTAAGTTATTTTTTGGATAATCTGGAATTTCCTTTCTGATCATTTTTATACCTTCTGAAAATATAGATTCCTGAATCATATATCATAGACAGTTTGGTAGATTCCATATTTTCCTCAAGTTGAATAACATATTCCTAAGTGACATTTATCAGAGAAACAAGCTCCATTTGCTCCTTAAAATACCTGATGTGTCTTACGCACAGTAAGCACTAAATAATATGGTGAATTGAACTGAATTATTTCCACTTTCTGTTCAGAGATTAATGTGTCTCTTGGATTCACACTAGAGAGATGGTGTCTCACACATGCGGATTAATGAGCTACATCTGTAACCAAAAATATCCATGGAAAACCTGCTGAATTGATCCATATCTGTTTTATTAATCAAGCCCAGTGTGGAAGGGCTTTCTTGTGGTTGTACTATATTTTGGAGATAAATAGAGTGGGGAAACCACACTTCAATTTAGAAGTTGTTCGAAACATTGAAGAACGTAGGGTTTTGTATTATATGACAGCAATAAAGTCCAATCCTTGATGGTTGTAATGCTGATATATAAGTATATAAATATCCTGTATGTATAATTTTACTGCAGAACATTATGACAGTGGCCAAGAAGACCCTAAATTCCATATAATATGGAATTTACTTCTTGCTGCCACTCTCTTCCTTCCTCATTTTTTAAAAACAAAAACGTTTGGGTTTTATTTTTAAGCCAGCAAGTTAGGAACAGCTGATAGTTGAAGCAGATGGCTAGAAGTCAGAAGCCCCAGATTCTATCCTTGATTCTCCTACCAACTGGGAATGTGGCCTTATGCAAGTCATGAGAGTAAATCTACAATAAAAGGGGGTTATAATGCCTTACACATGCATGGTGCTTTATGATCTTACACAGCACTTTCAAATATGATATATTATTTAACCTTCCTCACAGCCTCCTAAGACCCAGAGACACTAAATCACCTGTTCACAGTCATCTCAATATCAAATGTCAGAGCCAGGAACAGACATATATGAGGATTCCAAGCTGGTCTTTGTCTCCTTTTCTCTACGCCACAGTGCCATGCTATGGTACCTCCAAAGCTGGGCTGTCCAATATGGTAGCCGTGAGCCACATGGGGTGATATAGCACTTGAAATGTGGCTAGTCCCAATTGAGATGTACTTGATTGTAAATTTACACACAGAATTTCTAAGACCTTGAACAAAAAAAATAATGTAAGCTATCTCATTAATATTTTTATATTGATTCCACAACAAAATGATAATATTTTTGATATCTTGAGTTAAATAAACTATGTTATTAAAATTAATCTCACCTGTTTCTTTAACTTTTTTAATGTGACTACCAGAAAATGTAAAGTCACATACATGGCCCACATTGTTTCTATTGGTCAGAGCTGGACTAGAGAATTCCATTGTTCAGAGTCCACAGTACGGATTTCACAGTCCTGGACTTCTTTATACACCTGTCCTGATGTAGCTGAGACCAATTTCCAAAGACTCTGTCAAACATAGAGCAATGTAGATTCGCAACAATAATTCAGTCATTCTTACCCATCTTTTATAGGCAGGAGAAAAGTCAGACTTTGTTAGTTGATGCCTCAAATTGCTCATTCATTAAAAGGTCTCATTTTATACTTGTAGAATGATTGAAAAGCTTAGAGTAAAAGTACCTTGGAAAGAACTATAAATTATATTTATGACTCTGTAGCACACCTTATTTTAAAATGTGTTCCCATTAAACATTATGAGCGAATGAGACATTGGACCATTAGGTGATATAGGCAATGTAGAATAATAACTATATATAACTTTATTATAAAATAGAGTATATTTTATTCCCCCTACCAACTCTTTAAGATATTTTATATGTAATCCCTAAAGAAGTAGCTTATTTCTGCTTTGAAAAATCTAAGTGAAAGTCCTCAGGAGAAATGGGTTCATATTTAGGAGAAAAAATATATATAGTAAAAAACAATAATCAGGCTCCCTGACTTCAGACTATACTACAGCTACAGTAATCAAGACAGTATGGTACTGGCATAAAAACAGAAATACAGATCAATGGAACAGGATAGAAAGCCCAGAGATAAACCCACGCACATATGGTCACCTTATCTTTGATAAAGGAGGCAAGAATATACAGTGGAGAAAACACAGCCTCTTCAATAAGTGGTGCTGGGAAAACTGGTCAGCTACATATAAAAGAATGAAATTAGAACACTTCCTAACACCATACACAAAAATAAACTCCAAATGGATCAAAGACCTAAATGTAAGGCCAGACACTATAAAACTCTTAGAGGAAAACAAAGGAAGAACACTCTATGACATAAATCACAGCAAGATCCTTTTTGACCCACCTCCTAGAGAAATGGAAATAAAAACAAAAACAAATGGGCCCTAATGAAACTTAAAAGCTTTTGCACAGCAAAGGAAACCATAAACAAGATGAAAAGACAACCCTCAGAATGGGAGAAAATATTTGCAAATGAAGCAACTGACCAAGGATTAATCTCCAAAATATACAAGCAGCTCATGCAGCTCAATAACAAAGAAACAAAAAAACCAATCCAGAAATGGGCAGAAGACCTAAATAGATATTTCTCCAAAGAAGATGTACAGATTGCCAACAAACACATGAAAGGATGCTCAACATCACTAATGATTAAAGAAATGCAAATCAAAACTACAATGAGGTATCACCTCACACCAGTCAGAATGGCCATCATCAAAAAATCTACAAACAATAAATGCTGGAGAGGGTGTGGAGAAAAGGGAACCCTCCTGCACTGTTGGTGGGAATGTAAATTGATACAGCTACTATGGAGAACAGTGTGGAGGTTCCTTAAAAAACTAAAACTAGAACTACCATACGACCCAGCAATCCCACTACTGGGCATATACCCTGAGAAAACCATACTCCAAAAAGAGTCATGTACCACAGTGTTCATTGCAGCTCTATTTACAATAGCCAGGACATGGAAGCAACCTAAGTGTCCATCGACAGATGAATGGATAAAGAAGACGTGGCACATATATACAATGGAATATTACTCAGCCATAAAAAGAAACGAAATTGAGTTATTTGTAGTGAGGTGGATGGACCTAGAGTCTGTCATACAGAGTGAAGTAAGTCAGAAAGAGAAAAACAAATACCATATGCTAACACGTATATATGGAATCTAAAAAAAAAAAAAACGTTATGAAGAACCTAGGGGCAGGACAAGAATAAAGACGCATACGTAGAGAATGGACTTGAGGACACGGGGAGGGGGAAGGGTAAGCTGGGACGAAGTGAGAGAGTGTCATGGACATATATAAACTACCAAATGTAAAATAGATAGCTAGTGGGAAGCAGCCGCATAGCGCAGGGAGATCAGCTCGGTGCTTTGTGACCACCTAGAGGGGTGGGATAGGGAGGGTGGGAGGGAGATGCAAGAGGGAGGAGATATGGGGATATATATATACATATAGCTGATTCACTTTGTTATAAAGCAGAAACTAACACACAATTGTAAAGCAATTATACTCTAATAAAGATGTAAAAAAAAAAAAAAAAAAATAGCCCAGACTACTGAAAAGTAAAATCTATTTGGCATTTATTATGTGGTCTCAGGCACTATACTAAGAGTTAGACCAAGATTATCTCATTTAGGGATTTGAAAATTAGCAACAGAGAGCAGAACCAACTTTTAATGGTTAAAAATTCTTAACCATTACTGCCTCTTAGGTCAGTGCTGTTTGAAGTCACAATGTGAGCTATGGAGACAGTATTAGAATATGAGGGAATATTGGGCAATAAGAGCAGAGCTCTGCCCTCAAAGAGGACACAAGTTGGTAGACTTGTGAGCATGTTTTTGAAAAATACATGCTTATAAACAAGATTATATGAAGGAGGAGTTACTCTTCACTTTCTAAAGGTTTCTTTATGTTACGATAGAAATCTTTATAGCAATGTTCTCCAGTGTGTTAAAACTTACCTGTTATTTATCAAACAAAGGTCTCATGTAAAACAAAACTATATAATATGAGTTTCAGAGCTTTGTTTTCCTCTATGCATAATACCCACTTGGAGGAAAGTAGGCTGAAATTACCTTAAATATTTTCTAGAAAAAGAAAAAATGAAGCCAAATAAACAAAAAGGGGATCTAAATCAAAATGGCACTGAAAATCACAAAACAGTGAAAACTGAAGAGTTTTATAACTTTTTATACAATAAAAATAATATGTTACCTTTGAAGGTTGACATTAAAAATTGTGTATGTAAGCTAATTACATATTAATATTTTTAAAGATTTCAAAATATATAACTTATTGCCAGTTTCTTAATGTTCATGCTTACCTGGAATGAAATTTTAAAAAATATTAACAATAGCCAACTCTAGGTATTAGATGTTTCTGTACTTATTTATACTTTTTTGTAATAATTCCAGAATAAACAGGTATTGCTTTTATAATAAGTGAATAGAAAATTTATTGTAATCAATTCCAAAATTGATTGCAAATGAGAAAGGCAAAAATTATCTTGGGGGGAGCATAAAATGCAAATTTTGTTCTCAATCACAAAATTTTAAAATAATAATATATTTTATAGGTTCTTCTTTCCAGTCATTATTGCCCTTCCTTTGATTCAAGATAAAGCAACCTGTGGACTACTCAGTTCCTCTAGACAGTGAGGGTGAAAGCTAGATTGGGTTTTCTAGATTTTCTTGAGAAAGCAATTTACCCTCAGCTGTGAACATGAGTATAAAAATAGATCAAGGTTGTAATATGAGCTCTTAAAGCTCAAAGTTGTTATGGCAGCAATCAGAAAAGCAGAGCATCATGTAAAGTGTACCTCTTCACCGTAAAACAAACTGACCATAAATCATTTCTAATGGTATCTACTTAAAACTGGCCTTAGACCTTGAGATGTGTAACATGTCATGTGAGAATATATTATACAATCATATCTTTGAGCAGGATAGGGTCTTAGTGATGCTAAAAAGTGAAATATAGAGCTGTTTTAGGCATCTCTTTCAAATATTCATGGAGAAATAGTCTGCTAACTTCTTTTATGACAACAACACTAAAATTTTACTACAAAGAAAACTCAGAAATGAGTTCCTTGCACCATTTAATCATTAAATCATAAATCCACAGACCATTAGAACTGAAAGGGGCCTTCTAGACTATCTCATCCAATAACAGTATTTTACAGATGAGAAAACTAAGAAGCATAAATTATTTTCTCAGGAAAAAGGGAAACCACTGAAAAATATCCCAAAGTATCCAGGAATTTCTGTAAGCTTTCACAGGAAAGAGTAGGTATTTCAAATCCTACCAGAACTTGATAGTTCGGTTGTGGGTACTCCTCAGCAAGGAAGAAAATATACTAATATTGGCTAATATTCATATAATATATGAAAAACACATTCACAGTGAATGCCTATAAAGTAAAAACCAAAAGCATAACAAAGCCAATGATTTCAGACTAGATCACTCACTCATTACTCAGCTTCCTTTCTTCAGTGAGTCAAATAATTGAAAGGAGCTTTCTTTGCCACTTTTCAGACACAAAACATCTATTATCCTGGCTACTTCCACAGTTGCTGATAGACCAAAGAATAATGGGACATTCATTACATTCATAACTTTTCTTGAGTTAAAAAAGAAAGGGTGTCAAAATCTTCCTGATTTTATGCATTTATGAAAAATATGCTTATAATAAAATTATATGTATTAAAAACATATTCCTCATCCCCCCAAAATATATACTACACATTATGGAGATTGTCCTGGAACAAGTAAATATTAAGACTCTTTTTCTAAGTTTGTCTACGAAACTGAAATAGTAACACTTGATTTTAAGGAAAATAGGACAATGCATGTACTTGTACTGTCATCTATAAAATAGGAAGAAGAGTAGATTCTCGCAAAGCTGTTTAAGGATTAAATCAATAACAGTTGTAAAGTGCTTAGTTCAGTGCTTGGCACATAGTTAACATTCACTAAGTGTCAGATAGTAGTCCTGGTAGTGATATTATTATTTAAAACACGATGACTCCTCCAAACACACTCTTCCCCTCAGTCAAACCAAACTCTTGAGATTCCCCTTACTGTTTCATGGCACATGCTGACCCCTCTTTCCAAATGTTCTTTCCCTACTTCCCCTGGTGAACCCATCAGCCAGGGTTCAGCTATGAAATTCCCTCCTCTTACTTGTCTTCCCTCATCCCTGCTCCTGACTTAGTTGCATTCACCCATTTCCCAGGGTGCCCTGCAATATGCCTCTTCTAGCAATTGAGACATGACTTTTTTTTACTTGATTTCCCCCCTCTCCCATCTAACACACACACGCACGCACATGCACGCGTGTACACATGGAACTGAAAGTGCATCACACTCAATGCATCATACACATATTTTTGTATCTCTATAGAAACACCTATTGAAATGAATGAATGAACTATATAAAAAAATAAGTGATTTTTTTCTTCATAAGTAGTTATCAGGCTAGAATGTGTATCTAGTGGCCTCAGTTTTGAAGGGGAAAAGGGGTGAAGGATATAGTGGGAGAGCTGGGGGATACAACTTGGCAGCCCTGGGCCCTGGCTCTGCCACAAGACTAACCCTATGGTCTTCAGTGAGTCATTTAACTGCCTGGACTCACTCTCCTTCTTAGCAAAATGAATGAGTTGGGCAAAATATTCTCTGAGGACCCACTCAGTGCTAACATTTATATGATGCTAAACATTGGTTCATCTCAGTGGTTCTCAAACTTCAGCAGGGATCAGAATCATCAGGTGGGCTTGTGAAAACTGATTCCTGGTCAGCGGGTCTGAGATGCGGCCCAAGAATTTGTATTTTTTATAATTTCCCAGGTGATGCTGAGGCTGCTATGGGGGGGTGCACCAGACTTTGAGAACCAGTGATTAATCTTCTTAACACAGGGTATCCTGACACTGTCCTTTTGCCACCTGGCAGACAGTAAATTCACAGTAGGGTGGAGGCAAATAAACCCAGGCTTCTGTGAAGCTGCCATCAGGAAGACTGTGTGCCTTTGGGTGAGTCCCAGGAGTGGCCACAGAAGGCAGACTTTGCTGACCGTAACAGTTCTGTTAAAGGCCCACGTTGTGGGCAAGGGACAGCCCAAGTTCACAATGCTGCAGGGCACAGAAAACAAATTCTAGGGTTTGAACCATCTGTTAAAACGTACTGCTTCTAAAGTCACAATGGATCACAACTGCCATCTAGTGATGGCTTTGAATTACTGCATCTAGAGACTGCGGAATGAAATGATGCTTTAATTTGGAAACTACTACTTTTTACCAAACTGTTCAAGATGAGAACTTCTGAGAACAAGCTCTAAAGTATGTTGGTCTTATCTACCCTTGTACCTAGGCACTGTAGAAATAAACAGACGTATATCACTTACTATGTGCTAGGCACTGTTCTAATACTGTATCTATGTTCAGTTATTCACAGCAACCCAATAAGACAGATACAATTATTATGCCCACTTCATAGACAGGAAATACAACTACAGATGTACAAAGAAATTAAGAAACTTGCCTGAGGTAGAGTGGTAGAGCTGGAATTGAACCTAGACAGCTCCTGGAGAGATATTCTCTTATATCAGCAATTTAAATACACAGGTAATGGAAACAATTGGTACCTGCGCAGTAGTCCCACCTTTACCATGGTTTTCTCTTCTGCAGTTTGTTACAGTCAACCACCATCTGAAAACATCAAATGGAAAATTCCAGAAATAAACAATTCATACGTTTTAAATTGCATGCCGTTCTGAGTAGCATGATGAAATCTCATGCCCTCTCGCTCCGACCCACCCAGGATAGTAATCATCCCTTTGTCCCATCAGTTAGTCATTTAGTAGCTGGTTCAGTTATCAGATCGACGGTGGCAGTATCTCAGTGCTTGTGTTCAAGTCACCCTTATTTTACCTCATAATGACCTCAAAGCCCCAGAGTAGTGATGCTGGCAACTCGGATATGCCAAAGAAAAGCCATGAAGTGCTTCTTCTAAATAAAAAAGGGGAAGTTCTTGACTTAATAAGGAAAGAAAAAAATCATATGCTGAGGTTGCTAAGATCTACAGAAAGAACAAATTTTCTATCTGTGAAACTGTGAAGAAGGAAAAAGAAATCCATGCTAGTTTTGCTGTCACACCTTAAACTGCAAAAATTATGGCCACAGTGTGTGATAAGTACTTAATTAAGATGGAAAAGACATTAACTTTGTACAATAAGATATTTTGAGCGACCACATTCACATAGCTTTCATTAAACCATATAATTGTTCTATTTTATTATTAGTTATTGTTGTTAATCTCTTACTGTGACTAATTTATAAATTAAACTTTATCATAGGTATGTAGGTATAGGAAAAAATATAATACATAGGGTTTGGTACTATCCAAGGTTTCAGGCATCCACTGGGGGTCTTGGACCATATCCCCCACAGATAAGGGGTACTACTGTGAATAGTTACCAGTTCCCAGATATGGGTCTGAAAATTTTTATGAAATATATACTGAAGAATTAATTTTTTCTGATTCTTCCAAATGAAATCAGCTCATGTATAATAACTAAAGAAATGTATCTACCTACACAAAGACACCACAATGCAACAAAAACAGCACCACTTGGAATTAACTTCCAACTTGCTGTGCAACTTTGGACATGTTGCTTAACCTCTCTGGGCCCCACGTTCTTCATCTATAAAGTAAAAAATATTAAAATGTAGTTCACGTAGTTTGAAGTTCTTTAAAGCCAGATTAAATTTTTGAGACCTGCTCAAGTTATCCAGTGAATGTGGTCACAAGAGCAAATAGGGAGATAATGGAAAGTAACCATACTTGTTGTTCTCAAATTGTCCTGCACATGGGAAAGGAGACAGAACAGCAGGTTAGATCTCCTGGTCTATTATGCAGACGTGCTTGTGGTAATAATAACACTCATGGTGAATGCAGAGAAGTAAAGAGCTCAATCAGGGAGATCTATGTTTCACTTCTCTTCCTGAGTGCTGCACTTGGCTTGTGCACCTGTACTCTGCACCCTTGTATATCCCTGCCTTCCAAGAGTCCTCACCAAAGCACTCCTGCAGAAAAGTCGAATCTTTGCTGGTGGATTGAGGTCCAACCCCCCTCACTCCAGACTTCTTTTATCAGAGATTTCCTTGGATTTAAAAACCTGCTCACTGCTAAGCCTTTTAACTCCTTAATCTAAGACTTCTCAGTTACCAAACCATATCTAACCTCAATAAACCAAACACTACAGGATGGTTATCAAACCAAAATACTAGTGGTACAGAAATACAAAGGTTGGTTATTTGGTTGGAGTTCTGATTGAGTAGAAAAATGGGTATTTCCAGCACCTATTAAAGGATCTTTTGGATGGAACACATAGAATGTAATTATGTATTACAATTTACATGAGAATTTTCCTTCAAAGAGCTCAAGTTTCTATAAAGTTATTTTTAAAATAAAGATCCTCAAAATAAGGTGATGGTGCCTAAATAATAGTGACTCAGGATACGTTTTTATAGAGAGATCCTAAAACTTGCTGACATGAAAAATGTTTCCTCAGTATTTAGACTAGTCAAACTCATACAAACAGGAATAGAATGGTGGTTGTCAGGGGCTGGGGGCAGGGGAAATGGGGACGTGCTGTTCAGTGGGTATAAAAGTGTCAGTTACGCTAGATGAATAAGTTCTAGAGATCTGCTGAAGGACATTTTGTTTATGGTTAATGATACTGTACTATACCTTTAAAAACTTAAGAGGGTAGATCTTACGTTATCTGTTCCTACCATGAAAGAAGGGAGGGAGGGAGGAAGAGGGGGAGGGAGGAAGGAGGAAAGACTGTTGCTGTCCAAGTAAGGTCAGACTTTAAAAACCGCAGTAACTTCGAGAAACTATTTTTTAGGGAAATAGGATTAGTTTTCAACATTATTCTTTGTGATACATGCAATGTCATATAACCATAACTTGCCTCAAAACTTAAATTCAAAATATTATGCATTTGTCAAAATAAATATTAAATTTTAAAAGGACTATATAAGGTCTCAGAATTTTTGATGCAAAAAAAAAAAAAGGAACATATCCTAAACTTTGAGCCTGAGCAACCAGATAGATAAGTGGTAATACCATTTTCCAAAACAGGGAAGCCTGGGGTAGAATTAGTTTTTTAAAACTTATAATCCTCTAATCATGTTAGTTGATTTCATTTCAGAATTAATTTTTTAAAGTGAAAGGAATTTTTAATTCAAGAGGATATGGGATATGTCACCAGCTTTTTAAGGTTGAGCCATGTTTAGCAACAGTGATATTCCACCACCATGTGGACCCCCACTCTGAGATAGAATTCTGAACCAGACAATCAGCCTGATCCAGTGTGATGTTTCAAAATATTCTTTTGTAAAATAGTTTCAAAGACCCATGACTGGAGAATTATAAAATCATGCCTTCTGTCTAGGACATGTTTATAAATATGCATAATGGAAGCCTAGCTCTCCACTCTTTCAAGAAGTAAGGTAAAAGTACATGGTTCAGTTCAAAGGAATGTTAAATACTGGCCTGAGATTTATACTCTTGGGAAAGAATGTTACAGTGGAAACAGGGAAGAAATGTCCTTGGTTTGTGAGCCAGTGGCTCTTTTGTGGGAACCAGAGTCTTGAACTTCCAGGCAGCTGTGTTGTACTGAGTGTGGCCGCAAAGATCTGGGGACAGTGCCATCACATCACCCATATATGATTGCTAAGAGCAAGAAAACCCTTTGGGGGTACAGAGACTTAGCCAAAATCACCGTAAATCTGGATAGAACCAAAACTAAGTAAACAGTATTTTAAAAATGGATACAGGAATTATTTTACTTATATGTAGAGAAAACTGAAGGGACACCAAATTCCAAGGAAATGTGGTTCCTTTGTCAGGTCCCCCTTTTTCAGAGAATGCCTCCTTTTCAACATTTTAGCTTGTATGATGGATACTAATTAGCTACGATTTTTTACAGATGAAGACATGAAATTCTAATGGCATATAAAGACAGGGACCTTTCCATCTTCTTTATTGCTGTGTCCCCAGCAATTAGAACTGTACCTGGCACACAGGTAGCACTCAGCAAATCTTTGTTGAATGAATGGAGAAAAGCTGGAATAAATTGCTAAGTCAAAGGAAAAAATAGAAAGTAGAAACGAATCTTCTCTTTCTAATTGTTTTTATGTAAAAAGCCATATTGTCAGCTGAAATTTAATAAAAATTACAAGAGAAAATTTTCTTTCAGGGGGAGCAGCTCTTGTATAATGCACTCTTTTTCTCTGGTGTCAGCACTGGGTTCTCATTGCCCTGCATATTTATAACATTCATTGGCACTGACTGAGCATTAACAGATCTTTATCTTGAGTTTCACCAGTTTTTATGTAGCCTACATATTTCACCCAGTCTTCATAGTCTTTGTCAAGGGGGCATCATCAAACTGAAGAGTTAAACAAAAAATTGAATAATTGACAGGCTGGCAACCACAAAATTTGATTTCTTTTGACCACCCACTCAGTTCTAAGATTCTATGATTCTAATTTGCCTTAAATTTACATCTGTTCGGTCTTCTTAAAAAAAATTTTTTTTTTACATTAATACATTCACCCTTACCAGTTCTGACCTCAAGCTCAAGGGCAGTCTTTTTTCCATTGCTCTCATTCTATCTGGCCGTAGCTATTGAGTACCTATGGATTGAAGCTAGTAAAGAGAGAAAAATAAGAAACAAAAAAGGAAACATCCTTTTAGGAAAGTATTTGTTGAGAAAACAGAAGCCTCACAAATCTAAGGCATAGGCTTGCCTGGAATCTGGTCTGGATTATAGAGGCTGTTATCACTCAGCTTCAAGTGGATCAGTATGAATCTGTCCTTGTATCCAGTGTTCTTTGAGATCCTTGACTCTAAGACCTTTTAGAAATGTGTATGTCATTCTAAAGTGAGAAAATGAATAGGATACATTCTATTAGAAAGCTAAGAGGAGAGAAAATAAATCTTTCCCATCTCCCTTTTTGGTGACATTACACTTTAAAAATAGGTATGGGGAGGAGCCCAGGGGAGGAATTTCAGTTTGGCTAATCTACTTACTAATAGAATTTCTTCCAGGATACAAGAGCCTTTGGCAAACATTGGTTGGCACATTCTTCCTAAAAGGTAAAAGGCTTTTTTTTCCCCTTTGGCAGGTTTTAAAAGACACTTAAGAGTGTCAGGCAAACCTTCCAAACCATGGCCAAAAGCAGGTTAATCCAAAACACACACATCCCCAGCCAGCTCAAGATCAACAAAAAAAATTAGGTCTAGGGATTACAGGATGTTAACTGTGAAACATAATCCCATGATATTTATGGCTCCGGAGACTAGGCAGAGCTACTCTTGAGCACTATGAAGTACTCCTTACACTGGGGCAATTGCTCATATTTGATGCTATAACATGTAACGTATTGAAGAGAACCAATTAGTCACAATCTATGCAGTAGGGTCATAGTTCTCAAACTTTAGAGGGCCTAACCATCAACTGGAGCAAGCTTGTAGAAAATTTGGCTTTGGGGTCCACTTCCCAAGCCTATCTAGTCAGACTCCGTGGGGAAGGAGATTGGGAACAAGGAAGGCCAATGAGTGAGATGCAGATGTTCTGCACACCACACATTGAGAATCACTGCACTGGAGTCTGGAGCAAGGTCCCTAAAGTCAGGACTGTCTCCAGCTCTAATTCCCTGCACCTAGCACTAAGGCTGGAACCCGGTAGATACTCAAGGACTATTTAAAGAATGAAAAGCAGTGAGCATTGATGGATGCCAGGGACTGTTGTAAGCACTCTACACACATTAACTCATTTAATCCTCATAATAAAGGACTATTATTAGCCTTGGCACTTGCTGGGCACTCTGCTCCCACACTGTCCAAAATGTCACCTGACTGGTTCCTTTGTTACATTCAAATGTAAAGTAGCATCAGTTTTACACTCATCCCATCACCAGATCCTGTTCCTTTTCTTTACAGTATTTGCCTCTAAAGTTATCTGGTTTGGTTTTTTTGTCTGACTCCTTTCACTAAAATTTAAGCTCCATGAGAATAGAAATCTTGCAAGTCTTATTTGTCACTGTATCTTTAATGCCTGACTCACAATAGACACCAAGGAAATATTTAAATATTTAACTGAATGTATGTTAAAAACGCATAGTAAATGCAAAGTAAAGAAGTTGTGTTTGCTATATAATTTCTTCGTTCTCTCAGAACTTCCAAAATTTATTATGATAAGTATAAAAAAGTGAAAGAAAGACTTCTAACCCAGAAATGTCCTGAAGCTGCTTTCCTGATCTACATTGTCCCAAGTCAGAGACTGGACAGGAGAAAAAGGGAGAACCAAGTAAGAGTTAAAATGGAAAGTCTGGAAGATTTTTCACTCTAGGGCATCAATATTTCCTTTGAAATGAATTCTTAGGACATCAGACACACCCATGTTCAAACATAAGTAAAAAACATATTCCAAGATTAAATGTACATGATTTTTAGATTAACCAATGTTTTTGTTAGCCATATAATGCCTGCTTTACTAGTTTAAAAAGCTGTACCTACATGACACCAAAAGAGCTAGTTAAATCAATGAAACTCAAGCTGATTGCTTCAATAGTGATACCATGCACCTCAGATTTGGACTTGAACCCCCGTAATGGGACTCAAACCCAGCCTAAACCCAGATTGGGGCTCGAACCCACGGTCCTTTAATTAGAATCACTCATCTGGTGTCTGGACTGACTGAGGCTCAGGTTCTTTGTGTCTCAGCACAGAAGGAATTCAGCGTGAGGCAAAGTGATAGGCAAGAAGTAGATTCATTAACATAGGATGCTTGTAAGAGACACAAGCGGGCAGGCAAGGGAGCTCTGCCCTGAGGATTAAGTGGGCTACAATTTAATAGTCAAAGGAAAGGGAGAAGGGAAAAAAAGACTGCCTTCTTCGAGTAGACATGAGGCTTACATCACTAGTTCCTCCTTCGTATCAGGCAGGAGAGTGTCTGACCCTATGAGGTCAAACTAGGATTATCATAGCTCTTATTCAAATCAGTGGAAGGGTGGTGACATTTTTCTTCCACCTACTGGTCTGGGGCATATCTCGTGCTTTTATTTATGGCTTTATAGTTAAGCAAGCCTGCTTCGTTCCACGACGTTCCAATAGCTTTCTTGAGTGATCATTAACTTACAGTGGTCTCCCAAAGTTTCGTAGGTTTCCCTCTCTATCTATAGTCCCCTACTGGGACTTCTACAACTACCTGTATAACTATGCTATTCTATCCCTATCAGTAGTAAGAAGAATGGGTAGACCAGTTCACTCCAAATGGTGAATGTGTCAGGATCATTGACCATTTTACCCTGTGCCAACAAAATCAAAATCAGGAACTGAATGTAGACTCAGGAGAGAGAAAGAAACTCATTTTAAATGGGTTTCTCACATGGTATAGCTCAAAACCACGGGTCCTTTGAAAAAGGCCACTAGCTAGTTGATGTCATATCAATGCCAACCAAACTCCGGCAGGATTCTGACCGTGGATGATCAAATCAACCTCCCCCTCTTCATTTATGGTAGTGGGTCTCAGGCAAACAACAGCTAGGGCCAAGGGATTGCTGCTGAATGAAGCTTTTTGTTCCAAGTCATTTTTACCACTTGCACTGAAATGCCAGAAATGAATGTTGTCAGGGATGCTGTTGGATAGAACATACTCAAAATCAACTAGAAACATTTAAGAAAAAGATTTTCTTGTTTTATTTTGAGAATATCTTTTTGCTGTGATCACTCAGGGAGTTAGCCAGACCTGGGCTGGCTTCATTAGTCATCTCAGAGAATGTGGATAGATTATGGGAAAGTCTTTCCATTTCTGAGAAATTGCTGATCACCAATCATATTCACTTCAGCCAGTCTTTGAGGCTTAGTACGAAACTTGGAAGTACCAAAGTAAATGTGGGAAGGGGCAAAGGAGGGCATGCAACCAACAGTGAGGTCTCTTCTTACTACAGGAAGGCGAAGATTCTTTGCAAAGACCTTCACCTTGGAAGAATTTTGCTGCCATCCACCCCACCCATTGAGAAAGATTTAATCAGAATTTTTAAAAAGAGAGAGAGAAATTTGTTTTCATTTTTAAATTTTGCAAGTTCAATCAACAAAGATAATTTCCTTGTCCACTACCCAGGCCTTCAAAACCATCTGGGTTAACTCAAAGCCAGGTTTAGCACTTTTTGTTTCCATTTTGTGAGCAAAACATGATTTGGATTACAAATTTCTCTGAGGTTCATGCATAGAGCTGAGAGACTCTGTCATTTCCTTATCAGAAGCAACAGGAGAAATTCCAAATATGAAGACTCACAGAGATTTATTGCCTCAATTCCCAGCCTGACACTTGGCTCAGCACAGAGAGTACACAGCCAAAAAGAAGTCCTTTACTAAGGTATGAAAGGAACTGGCTGCTTGTGAAGTCCAGACTTGGGAGTGACACAAACAGGGGTTTGGGCTTTTCCGAGGCCAGCAGAACCTAGTCTGTTTGAAGTCGGATCAGTTGATTTCTTGAACATTTCAAATAAGCAAAATTCTGCAGGAAATGGGAGCCAGATGCATTTTTAACTCAGGAGTTCCTTGGAAGACAGGCAGAAAATAATCAAACGACATCCTCTAGTTTCATTTTGGCCCTTCTCCTAGACCTACCCTCTAGAACTATACCCCAGACATGTATGTAGAGACAGTGATGGAATAAACTCCAGGAGGGGTACAGGTAGAAGTGTATTTAAATAATAATTTGAATTTATTTAGATAATAATTTAAAATTTATTTACGTAAGAGTTGTATTTAAATATAAAAAGAAACAATATGTGTCTGATATAAATGTAGACCAATTTTAAAATACTACATTATTTGGAAGAGGCTCCAAAACATTTAGGAAGCATCTATTGTAAACTAGGCACTTTGTTGGCAATTTTCACAATGATCCTCTAAGGTAGGTTGTCATTATTCTCATGATACACCTAAGAAACTGAGGCTTCTTGAGATTCAGTGATTTGCCAGAGGCCACAATGACTATAAATGAAAAAGCTCATCAAAGGAGTCCCCAGGTGGTCCTCAGGATTGAAATCTAAATGGAAAGAATCTAAGACTAAGTTTCTTCTACACTAGCTTTTTTTTTTTTTTAAACATCTTTATTGAAGTATAATTGCTTTACAATGGTGTGTTAGTTTCTGCTTTATAACAAAGTGAATCAGTTATACATATACATATGTTCCCATATCTCTTCCCTCTTGCATCTCCCTCCCTCCCACCCTCCCCATCCCACCCCTCTAGGTAGTCACAAAGCACCGAGCTGATCTCCCTGTGCTATGCGGCTGCTTCCCACTAGCTATCTATTGTACATTTGGTAGTCTACACTAGCTTTTGCTAGTCCTCCATGTGGCCCAGGAATAAATGAGCAGCCTGTGTTGAAGATGAGTCAGGAGTGGTTGGCAGCTGTGTGCACGCCAGAAACACCACCATGTCAAGTAGGCACAGGCAACCTTCCCCCAGGAACTCAGAGGGGAGAAGGAAGATGGACTCTCCTTCTCCAAAAAGCTTTGGCTTCAGACATTTAGAGAAAACATAAGAAACATGAAAAGAAGAAAACAGACTCACTTGGCCACGCCTAGTCACTAGCTTGCTAATACCTTGTTCTTTGTTCTTGTGACTTTCACAGAAGATGAACTATTTCCTGCCTCTTAACTTCGCATATGCTGCCCAGAAGCCCCCAGGTTTCCTGGAATTAAGAATTCCAGATATTCCAGCAATAATTTTCTGACACCAAGCTTTGGCTGACAGAGAGCAGATACATACCATGTTTGGTACAACTGATGTCTGGGGATTTTCCCTCTGCTTTCTTCTGCTTTTTCTTCCAATGAAACTGTCCCGTTATTGGTTTTGATTTATAAATTATAATCATATTTCCCTTTCCAGAAATCTCATTTGCAAGATAAAAAAAAAAAGAAGAAAAATGGTAATGGATAGCCATCCCTGGTATTTTGTTAGTTCTCCTCGGCTTCTGCTTTTGGACAGTCTGCTCTGTTTCTTGGGCGCTTCTGTGTCAGCAAAGAAAATCATGGACATTTTAGCATGGAATTTTTTATGTGTATCCATGTTAATCCGGCCCACTCCTAACATTTGTGATGCTTTGGGCAAAAGTACAAGTGGAGGCCCTCATACCATACATTTAAGTATTTAAAAGTTATGGATCAGGACTTCCCTGGCGGTCCAGTGGTTAAGACTACGCCTTCCAATGCAGGGAGTGCGCGTTTGATCCCCTGTCAGGGAGCTAAGAGCCTCATGGTGGAAAAAACAAAACATAAAACAGAAGCAATTTTGTAACAAATTCAATAAAGACTTTTAAAATGGTCCACATTAGGCTTCCCTGGTGGCACAGTGGTTAAGAATCTGCCTGCCAATGCAGGGGACACGGGTTCAAGCCCTGGTCCGGGAAGATCCCACATGCCGCGGAGCAACTAAGCCTGCGCTCTAGAGCCCGCGAGCCACAACTACTGAGCCCGCGTGCCACAACTACTGAGCCCGCGTGCCACAACTACTGAAGCCCGCACGCCTAGAGCCCGTGCTCCGCAACAAGAGAAGCCACCACAATGAGAAGCCTGCACACTGCATCGAAGAGTAGCCCCCGCTCACCACAACTAGAGAAAGCCCATGCGCAGCAACAAAGACCCAACGCAGCCTAAAATAAATAAATAATGTTTAAAAATAAATAAATAAATAAAATGGTCCACATTAAAAAGAAATATATATATATATAAAGTTCTGGGTCAAGCTAGCAAACTGTTAAATAGCTTTTGTTTTATCCTCTGCCTTGGCAAATATACATTCATAGCAACCTGAAAGGCCACATTCAGATTTGGAATTCTCAGACTCCTTGAAGTGCTGCACAGGAATGCAGAGGCGCAGGGAGGCCAGCCTACCCCTGGCTCATTTGTTCCCACCTCCAGCTCAGCCATGGACCACAAGAGGTTTCACAACCAGGCATGTGAAGACGCCACCTGCACAGCCAACCCCATTCACAACCACTAACAAACAGCTGCTCCCTGGCCCCATGTTGGACCCAGAGGTGTACACCCCAGGGGGACAGTCCATCTCAGGAGGCTGAGCCCTGAGAAGAAGCCTGTGAAGTCACTAGAAAGAACTCAAGATCATCCGGTTAGGGAATTCTAGGGTATGTGTACCCGAGCATGGTCTAGAAGAAAGTAGGCTCTGGACAGCACAATCCCTGGGCTCCTCACCCCATGGCAGGTGGAGAAGGCACAGCTTCAGGAAGGTCAGAGCAGAGGCCCCTCTTGGCCTGATCCAGGTAGTACTTGGACTTAATGTCCCCTTTATTGTAACGGCTAAGTAAGAATTAACCTTATACTGGACATGTTTTATCCATCATTTCCAAGTAACAGCGAAAGACATCTCAGAAGGATATTTAGAACTAGAGGCTCAAGATCCATGGTTTCTCATAAGGCAAGGTATCTCCACCTCAGTATCACGGAGGATTATTCAGTTTGCTCTTTGAATTGCAAGTACAGTCATCTGATTTCCCGCTCCAGTTTCCATGGTCCAAAGCCAATGAAGAAACAGAATCTGTTAAATATTCAAAAGGAGACATCAGTAACCATGGATTATTATCTAACATGGAAATAACTTAATTAAAAGGAGGGAGTATAGGTACATATTTCATTGTCATAAATTCCCTTAGAAGATGAAACAAGTAAGAGCCGGAGAAATGTACTCTGGGAGATGGGAGGGAGGGAAGAGTGGGCTCCTTGGGTTTACATTTGTTTCAAGTGAGGTAGACTGTGATCCTCCCTCCTGTCTAGTGCCCTGGATCCACTCCTGCCTCTGTCAGTAATGATAACAACAATAAAAACAGCTAATACTTATATCGCACTTACTCTGTGCTAGACATTATTCTAAGAGCTTTACCTATATTTACTTATTTAATCTGCACAAAAGCCCTACAAAGTAGCTATTATTATTATCTTCATTTTATAGAGGAGGAAAGTGAGGCATAAAAAGATTTTGGAAAAAAGATAAGCCTTGCCCAAGGTCATGTAGGTAATAAGATTCAGAGCTGGGATTTGAACACTGGCACTGGAGTCTGTGCACTAGCAACACATTCTACTACTTCTTGGGATGGTCTACCACCCGGGGACTGGCCAGCTCAGCTACTGCTCACCCTCTGCTCGGCCCTGCTTCACCCAGCAACCATGCATTTGCCCCTAGTAGCTGGAGGTTTGACCTGGAAGAGTGGGTGTCTCTTTGGCTGACCTGGGACTTTCTGTTTGCTGTGGGATGAGAAAAGCTTCCAATAGTTGTCACCATGAAGTGCAATGTGGAACCAAGGACTTGGTATTAAGCTCTTTTCAATTTGTGTATTAGCAGTGGTTTTTTTTTACTGATGCTAAAATTATTAAAGTCATTTTTAAGATAAATTGTTGAATACTGCATCATTAAAAAAAAAAAAAAAGGAGTTCAAGGAAACCATAACAGCCCGAAATTCTCTCAACAGCTATTGGGACTTTTTTTTTAAGAGGAACTTTGTATATTGAAAATTTATTTATTCTCTTGTCTTTAAGGTTCACAAAAGATTAGGGGTTTTGTCTTACTTTTCTTTATTTTCAGTTCTTATTAGAGTACCTTACATATAAGAGGTGTTCAGAAGTTTTTAAATAAATAAAGTTTTGCCATTTGTTTCAATAACGCTCAGTTTTAATCTGGAAGCTCAATGAATATAAAGAGCAGAATAACATTTGCATAAAAATTCCAAATTCAACCATTGTGGGCGGGCATTCATATGGAAAGTTTATGTATGTTCCAAAGTCTATTCTATATTCAAAATTCCTATTCAAAGAGGTGATGTGGTATAATAGTTAAGTGCCTAGATCCTGGAGGCAGCCTCCCTGAGTTCAAATCCCAATCCAGCTACTTACTGTCTGTGGGGCTTTTTACTTGTTAAACTCTTTATGCCCCAGTTTCCTCACAGGTAAATAGGAATGATTATGATAATAGTTTCTGTATCAGGGGGAATTTTCTGAGGATTAAATAAGCTAATCAACACAAGGTGGTTAAATGAATTAATATAAAATGTTTTCAGTACTGCCTGGCAAATAGTAAATTCTCCATGAATGTTAGCTGTCATGCCAAACCATCCCATAATTTAAGAACAAATATGGTTTCTTTCAGCACATAAAATAGTTGTATTTTTAGGGATTGATAAAGTAGTTAACCGTATTTTTTCTTTACGGTTAAGAGAATAGTTATTGATAATAATAGTTAACAAAATAAAACCAGAAATAATAGAATGTAATACCTGCTGCATTAGCCACCAAGTGTAAGCAACATAACAAGTTATGTCATGAAAATATGGTTCAGAGACAAGGTCTTGGCTATCACAGAATCAGCTGACTCACTATCTTCCTCCCTACTCTTAGCAGGCTTCACCCTTCTAAGAATTTAAGGAGCAGGGACCACAATCTTAGCTGTAGTCTGCCACAATTGATCAAAGTCACACCAACAAACACCAAGGGAATAAACTGCACAAGTTCCAGACCAACATCACATCCATTCAGCAAAGGGTATCTAGTGGGACAGATAGTTCAATGGGAACCCTCAAGCATGTGTTTTTTTGTTTATGCAATGAAGCCAGAGGAAATTACAGCAGGACTGCATATCCAAAATGTTCCAAAGCATACACACCAGTTTAAATCCTTTTTGGAGTCTAAATTCCTTCCTTCATGATCTTAACCTTTGCTGTAGGAACCCTTCCTGGACTCCTCCCCAGGCCATTCTTCACAGTGAAGCTTGGAGCACTCATGGTACTACTTCTAGTTACTGTTTACTTCATTGGCATGTGGGCTTCTCATTGTAATATCATTAGCATAAGGCAGGGGTTCCTGCTGGCAAAGTAACCAGAGTAATGTTCAGTTGTTCCTTTAACTCCTTTTGGTTGTATCCATGTTCTTGGCTTCCAGTCTAAGAATGTTAACATTTCATAGTTTCCTCTTATTTCTTTTGTATATTTCTCCACACAGTCTCATTGGCCCGTTATAGTTTTTCCTTAATTTATTAATATCTCATTTTATTTCTTCTAGATATCCTCAATACCTTAATATCCTCAATCCAACACAACAGATTTCTCTTCTGATGCCTACTCAGAAACATCAAAATTACATTTTTGTTTCAGGAAGGTGTTTCAAACACAACTCAATGCAAGCATATGTAAATATCAGATGCTAGCTCAACAAACCCAGGACAGATTATTTCTTTTAAGGATGGTTTTATTTATGGATGTGCCTAAGATACCAGAATTGGTTGATAAAAGATATATTAATATCCTATTGGATATTATGAACTATGGCAATAGCAAGAATGCAAAGCTATATAAATGCTTATCATGATAGCTACCCTCTTTTGAGTTTCTGCTACTTACCAAGTCACTATAAGACATTTATTATCTACTATGATCTCAATAAGAATTATTATTCCCACTTTCCAGGCTAAGAAATGGAGCTTCCTCGGTTACACAGCTGGTAAGTGGCAGAGCCAGGATCCAAATCCAGGTGGTTCAGAATCCCCAGCCCACAGGCTCTCTCTGCCTTGAAGGCCCCTCTCAGTACATGGCCCCCAGTCACTGCAATACACTTCGGAAGGAAGAACTGAAACTCAAAGGTCTCGACCAATCGCTGGGAAGCAAATTATCACTAGAATTAACTAAGAAATGAAAACTAAACTTTTATATTCCTGGTTCATTGTATAATCTTTCATGGATAATTCAATTTCCCCTAGTGTTTTCCTTGAGAGAGAAGATAATAAATCTTGAGGAAAAATATGGTACTACTAAAATTAATATTCACCATAGTAACTGGATTTGACTTTAGGAAGCCAGTGCTACTGATAGTTAAAGATGATGTCTTTCTAGGGAGGGAGACTTTCTTATGATATCACATTGCACATTTGTGTAAAGTACTAACTTCTTTAACTCTTTCAAATATTTTTTGTGTACTAGCTCAACAATAAGTAAGGACCTTGATAACTTCAAAGAGATGGTGCCTCCTCCAAGCCTAAAATGAGCCATGGTCCATCTTTTCCCTGTGGGTTTTATACCACAGCTCAGAACTGACACCATTTACAATGCAACCCCATTCCCTTTAGAAATTTCTTTCTCTGGTGATTTGAGATCTTACCAATTTTGCCACAGTTTATAAATCCTGGAGCTCCTCAGACACAAGGTTTTCATTTAATATTTAACTTTGGCACGGAGACATTTTTAAGTTTCTCCAGCCCAAAACTTGGAAAAGAGCTAAGGAAAAGTAGCCAGGAGAACTTTACAACAATATTTTTAAAACTTCATATGTCCAGATTTAAAAATAAATACATTTATATTTTCTTCAGAAACAGTAATAACTCTGAGCTGACATGATTTTTAATAATGCTCTTGGTAACAGTTGGTGGACCCAACATGTTTTTTAGCGGGGGGGGAAGAGAAAGAAAGAAGAAAAGAAACCTCAAATACCTCCCATTTACCTTTGATGATCTGGCTCAGTCCTTGAGAGGATTAGGAGCGTTTCTTTCATAAAGTTACATTTCATTAGGATGAACATTTTGCTCCAACCCAAATACATTGCAGCCCATCATCACCATTTAAGTTGATTATCAAAAAGCAGATCAATGTATAATGCATCCTGCCACTGCATCTCGAATCACAACGTGCAAAGTATGGAAGTGCAAGTTACTACAAAAGACAAAGCAGATGTCCCAAAATAAAGGAGCTAGAAGCAAGATAATATTAACGGTAATAATAAGACATATATCTCAGAATCAGTGTGAGAAACCAACACTAGAATAATTTCAAATTCCAGGATCTGTGAAAAGAATGTTGCCCCATTCTCCTCTTGATTGTGATATAAGGAGATTGTCATAATTTGTAAAATACAATGGAAACTCGTCTGCACATAACTAAAATTTGATTGAAATTGGCACATAACTAATTTCATCTCAAATGAGATTAACTATTATTATTATTTCAAATAGTTGAAATTTTTCCTTTTCTCAAACTGAAAAAGTAACTGGTGACATTAAGGTAAATTAATAGTAGAGTTGCAAGGGCAAATTTTAGCCAGAAAGGTACTACATTCCTGGATATAAGGAACCCCACAAACCCAAACTCTAGAGAGCTAAGCAGCTACAAAAGAGACTTTTTTTTTTTTTTTTTTACCCCAGTTGTCCCCACCATCAAGCACCAAACCATCTGGTCTAATTCTACACGTACTAAAATGACCACATGAGACTCACAGTTTATAATCAGCTGATGGCAGAGTGAGGCCTTCAGGTGGCATGGGCAGTTGCACACCAAGGGCTGACATTTATGAATCACTAACTCCAGGCACTGTTCAGAGCACTGAATACGGGAAAACTTCACTTACTCTTTACAACACCCAAGTGTAATATATAACACTAGTTATCACCATTTTTTATAGGTAAAGAGTGGCAGGTGCAGAGAGGTAAGTAACTTGCCCAAGGTCACCCAGACCATGAGTGGCAGAGGGAGAATTTAACCCTAAGCATCTGGTTTAGATCCCATACATGTAACCACCCTGCCATGCTTTGTCTCACACTTACCATCCTCCAGTCAGCCTACCAGTAAACTGCCTTCCAAATACCTGATACAAAATGTCAGGTAGACCCAGCGTGACATAGTCCTCAGGCCACCACCCTTTCCCTTCTCGTCGCCCAGAGACTCTCACCCCACCCATGTCTGCTCCTCCCTGAGGGGTCACCCTCTCAGAAATTCTCCAGCCCTCCATTCCAACCTGTACCTTCTCATAGGATAATGACTTCTGTTAGAGGATAGGTAAAAGTTCATCTTCTCAAAATTATTAACACAAATATGTGAATGACTTAATTGGATAACTCTCTCCGAGATCATTTGCATTTCAGAAGAGGGCTTTATTAACCCAAATGAATCATGCAGGAGGGGACTTTGTTGCTATTTGGTTGTTTTTACGGTGCCTGTGGTACAAAGGGCGCAGCATTTGGAGTCAGAAAGAAGTGGCAATCCTAGTTCTGCCACTATCGCCTATGTAAAGTTGGGCAAGTAACTCAATATTCTGAATCTCTGGCTCCTCACCTATTTTAAAAAATAAAAGCAACTCTTCACAGTAGTGTTGTCACGATTAAGATGATATATGTCTAGCACCTAACATACTGCCTAGCACATGGTGGGCATTCAATAACTGTCAGTCTTTATCCTATTCTTCCAAAACTTCCCAGAACGTAGAACCATGGGGCTAACCCCTGACGTAGACTGCCATCATTTTGCCAGGGAAGCTGGATCGACAAGGCTTCTCAGTAAGGGCAGCCATCCTGCTATCTGCCTCCTTGGCAGGCTGCCCTCCATTCCTAGGCTCACTGGAGAAGGAGAATGAGTCAGCAGGGGCTTTGGAAGGCTAGTGAGACTGCAGCTTCACTAGAGACCAATGCTCACGAGGTTGGATTATATGACAACATGGCATAGGCTGTTTTTCAAAGCGATTCATCAACATTGCCTACAAACTTATCCATTCACTCGACAACATGAAATAACTACTATGTGCCAAACGTTGCGCTAAGCCCTAGGGAATAAAGAAATTAAAGTAGCCAATGTACTGCCACGTGCTACCTGGTAGCAGAGGTGACAACAAAAGAGAGAACAGCAAAGTGCTTCCCCCAAGAGGTGTACACACGCAGGAACACACACTCACAAGACACAGAACCATACCCTGAGAACAATGACTACCATCCATGGTATCATCCATTCAATTAGTCATTCTCCAGATTTTTATTGAGCACAAACTACGTGCCAGCCGCTGGGAAACAGCATGTTGGATGAGACAGGCCAGGTTCCTTCTCTCACAAACTTTATAGACATAGCAGGAGGAATAGACAATGAATATAATAAATGAGCAAGATAATTTCAGTTATTGAGAAATGTTATGAATGCGGCAGTGTGACAGAGAATGACCAGATTTGAACATTGCCTCGGTCAGAGTGGTCAAGGAAAGCTTTTCTGGGGGATGGCATTTAGCTGAGACTTTCATGACACGAAAAGGAGCTAGCCATGTGCAGAGTTGGGAAAAGACCATTCAGGCAGAAGGAACAGCTTGTGCATAGGCCCTGGCAGAAGCAAATTGGTGAATTCAGTGAATGGAGGAGGTCAGCGTGTCTGGCCCTTAATCAACAGGTAGAGGTGGAATGAGGGACAGGCAGGGACCAGATGCGATCAAGGTCTGAAAGCAATGAAGGGAGTTTGGATTTTGTGCAAAGAATAATAGGAAGACATTGGAGGGATTTCAGCACAAGAGTACTGTGCTCTGATTTACATTTTTTTCAATGATAATATTTATAGAATCACACTCTAAGAAGGTTAAATGGAGTCAGAAGAAGAATTCCTTTCTCACATTATACATACAATGATCATCAACTTTAAAATAATTATAACATAATACACTAATTCTAACTAGAAGTATAGTTTCAGCATCACTAGGCTAAATGTAATGATTCAGCCGTTCAGAAACATTCAGTAGCTCAGGAGTCCATAATGACCGTCATTACCCAGGTAAGGCAAAAAAAAAAAAGTATCCTTTAATAAATTCTGAACAAATAGATACCAGGCAAAGTAAACTCTATTTGAAATTAACACTCCTCCAGCCTAGTGTGCATTCTACAAAACAGGCATATTTGAGCTGTAACTTTCCTAGCTTGACAAGCTGGGTTTGTGATTTATGTTAATCCTGCACAGCGGAGAGTGAGCCAGGTCCTCTTCTGTGCTTTCCAGTCATGAATCCCAGCATGCTAACTGTGAAGGTGCTAATGGTCCAAAGTGTGGCATTAGGCTGGTGTTCAAGGAATCTTAGCTTGCCCCCTCTGTGGGGATGAGGTGCCCTTCTGGTGTGACCCGAGAGGCATCCAGAGGCCACCTTGCCCCAAAGATCTCCCTCGTGATCCTCACACTCCTGGACTTCCTCGTCACAGAGTCCTCCTTGAGGTGATGGGAACTTTATTAAAAGACAAATGTCTTATCCAGGAAGAGTAACCCAGTGACACCATTGTCAGTCATGAATACCCTCCGACACTGGTTTCTTAAATTACCTGGTTGTTGCTAGCAGAGTCCATCTGCAGTCTAAGTCAGGGGAGAAGTTTGGAAAGTCAAAAATGTGGTTTTAAAAGGAGCACACTGAACTCTGTAACAACGTATATGGGAAAAGAATCTGAAAAAGAATGGATATATGTATATGTATAATTAAATCACATTGCTGTACACCTGAAACTAGCACAACATTGTAAATCAAGTATATTCCAATATAAAATAAAAATTTTTTTCTAAAAGGAGAACATTGATAAATAAACTGTGGTATTCAGCAGTTAAAAAGAAATGTACTAACAGTCTTATTTACAAAAGCCAAGATACAAAAGATTATATATATACATATATATATGTGTGTATATATATATATCTCTCTCACACACACACACACACACACACACACACACACACTCTGCCTCTTTGGGCACTCATTTCCATGCCTGCAAAATGAATATAATAGCACCTGCCTCCCATAGTTGTTGGGATTGTATTAAATGGGATAATTTATGTAAAGCACCTAGCACAGTGTCTGGCACTTGGTAAACATTTATTCAAGTTTTTTTACGCTTAATATTTTTATTAATAATAGAATTGGCAGTGCCTAAAACATTCTCAGCCATTACAAAATATGTGTTCAATGAATTAACGACAAGACTTCAATTAACCCCTGGTAGTGCCAGTGTCGGAGCAAAGAATAATGTCTCGTTTCCATTTCACAGTGAGACTATTCCAGATGTTAAGGTCAGTGGTAGCCAGGAGTGAGTCAAACCCTCCTCTAACAGGATTCTGCTGAACTTTAGTTTATTGTTTCTGCTCTGATTGTTGTCTATACCTGTATGTTTCATGAATCTGACAGGACACAAAGTAAATTAAAATTCAGGCTACCTATTATAATTTCTAGTCACAAAAGATCTTTATTTTGAGGATCTTTATTTTAAATTAACTTTATAGTAACTTGAGCTCTTTGAAGGAAAATTCTCATGTAAATTGTAATACATAATTACATTTTTTATGTTCAATCCAAAAGTTCCTTTAACAGGTCCTGGAAATACCCGTTTCTCTACCCAGTCAGAACTCAGAACCAAGCAAATAGCCAGGCTTTGTGTCTCTGTACCACTATGTCCACATCGAAAACTACAGGTGGATGGAGAGAGAAATGATAGATTGGAAGATGAATAGGTAGGTGGGTAGATGATAAACATATATAAAAAGGAATTTTCTTCACATGTTTGTGAAAATGTTTTATCATTTGATTTTGGTAGCAGCTGGAACAAGTAGAGTTCAGCAGTGAGAATCAGATTACTCTAAAAAAATTCAGAATATATTATTATATGCTAAATAATATGTAGGTTTAGGAATTCTTTGCCTGACTCAGACTTCTCATGGATAACTCATTTTTTAAATATGCTTCTGTATAAGGCCAGATGCTCATAGAGATAATTCAAAAGTTATGTTCGCTATGCAATGTCTTCCATTTGCATTCTTTGCAAGTCTTGTTGAGACTGATATTAAAATAAGTTTGTTTTTTGTGGATACACATCAAGGACTGGAGTGCAGAAAAAGCCCAATCACACACTGGAAGATGGAGGGAAGCCAGCATGAAATTGTAAAAATGCTGGCAATTATTCTCCAAGTGAGTTGGTCAGCCCAACACACATGAACAGGAGTTGAATGTTTCCCTGTGACTAATTCCACAGAGATGGAAACCGACCCAGGGAAGAAGTCTGAGCAGTCAACTGCTCAGCTGGCCAACCCCTCTAGACGATGAGTCATTCCAGGACAGGGACCTCATTCTCCACTCAGTGTTGTGTCTACAGAACCTGGCACTTGCTAAGCACTGAACAATGTTGAATGGATGGATCAATGAATTAAGTAATTAATGGATGAAAGCATTTCTCTGCCTTCCTTATATCTTAGAATTCCAATCCCCAAGTGGAGCACGGGGGGAGGATCTGCAGGTTGTTGTACAAACAAAGGCAAATGACCAAGCAGTGTTTATAGGGAAATTTTACAGAGGGAGGAGCAGTAGTAGGTGTGAGGGTTCCCCCTTGTCCTTGGCACATTCCAGGCAAGGGTCATGCACAAAGATCCAGCAGGCCTGGAAGTCAGACTCCAGGAGAGGAAGCTGCCCCTTGGCCTGTGAGGCTTTTAAACTGTGTGACTAGGGAAGCACCAGCCCTTCCTCTGGTGTGATCAGAGGCTGAGATCAAATAGCTCGACAATGTGGCAGAACTTTGGCTCCAGTCCCCTTCCTGGATACTCATCAATTGTGACTGAGGGGAGCACTAGCACCTCTCCTATCTGGGAGATGGGGTGCTAGCCTTGCACCTCCAGATAAATAATGCAGTGAGCTGGTGACAGGATTTGCCCCATCCATGTGCATGTTTGAGAAGCATCGGTCCCTCCCCTGGCATGATGGGGTGAGGGAGGGCTGGGGTCTGAGCCTTGCAAATGACCAAGATTGTTCATCTCAAGCACGTTAGGGCTGGGCTATAGTCAGTTTCCATGGAGTTTTACTGGAGGGGACCCTTCTTGAATACATGAGCTCTTGCCTCTCAGTGGGGATGTGGTAGACAAATATTCATGCCATCATGACCAGCCCTTCTCCCCAGGAGCTGCTAGAGATTCTTCGTGGCAAGGCTAAGCTTCATGCCTCCACCTCATGCCTCTGACTTCCCTAAGATACCTATTACCTTGTACCTCCATCTTACTATCTACCGATTCCCAGCCAGGGCAACCCACCCAGAGCCCCTAAACTGCCCCAGGCCCCATTCTTCTCAATTGCCTGAGTCCCAGTGCGTTGGGCCCTGTTCTACATTATAGATCAGTCATTTGTCATAAAAACCTCTGGAATGTATTAGCTTTCCCAGGTTCTGGAACTTTAACAGAAATTGTGGGCACTTAGCAGACCTATGGAGGAGGTATTTTGGTTCCAGGTAGGGATGGGTGCTTTTTAACACCACCCTAGTCATCCCATGTGGCATTTCCTCCTTGCTTATAAAGACCCTGCCCTTGAATCCAGTGAAGAGGGAAAATGATTTGATTCATGTGTCCCACTCTGGCCCTTGAAGACATTGGCTTTTATTCAGACTCAGGTTTGAAATGGGCTGATGAGGTTGTAAGCACCAGGTAGGAATCAGAAACCTGGAAAAGAGAAAAGGAATTAGGGATAGAGTTGGGAAAGGACAAGGGAAAGGGAAGAAGCAAGTATAAGAGAAAAGGGGATAAACAGGAAGCGGGACCAAGACAGGAAGCAACACCGGTTTCTTGGCATTTTTTTCAGACTTTCTCTTTGCCTTGGGTTGCCATTGAGGTGGAAGTGACATCTTAGTTGTGCTTGAATCCTTCATGGTTCCTAGCATGGTGGTTCACAAAATGTTTGTTGAATGGGATAAATAAGAAAATTAAAGTGGTATGTGGTAATAAGCTCAGTGAAATGGGTCATGGGTCATGGTGACACTACCCCAATCCTCACTGCATGTTGTCTGGTCAGCTTCACTTCTCAAGCAAACAAAAGAAGGAAAAAAATGAAAATATTTTATTTTAATGGTAATTTCCATGACAGTAGCTGAAACCCCCTCTCTTTGGAGATTTTTTTCCCCCTCAATATCCAGATTCTATTACTCTTACAGCAGAGAAGCTAGAAGCCTAGAAAAGCTGAATGGCTTACCCAAGGCCACACAGAGGCAAGTCTCGAGCTCAGGACAGACACTCCTGTTTTCCAACTCTCAGGGCTAGGACTGTGAGAAGGGGAAACTGAACCCCATAGGATGTTCTGTTCCAGAGCAGACACAGATTAAGTATAAGATTCAGGTGAATTAATAAAATATAAAACAAAACGTGGGGAAAGTAAAAATAAATTGTAGACTACACAAAGCTGAAATGGGATCATGACACCCAATCCTTAATCTGTTTGCTATTAGGGTGGAGAACAAGATAGTGCTTTGCTTTCTGGAATTCAGACATACTTTCTATTTATTATTTATAAATTTGAATATTTAAAGGAATACAAGGAAAACTCACACAAGCCGGGCTGGGCCTCTTTATAATGTAAATACCTTTCCAATGGGGAAAAAAAATACTGAAAATTGGTGAGTTTGTCTTCTGACAGTATTTCCCAGACACTTTTTTATTGTTAGCAAAGCTCCCTTGGAGTGTAACTAAGAGTTTCAGAGCAGTGGTAATGTTAAAGCAAAGGGAAGGAAAATTTCAATAAGAACCAAGCTGCCCCAACTCCCCCTTTATTTTTAAGCAGAACAATCAAAGGGCAGCTAATGGAACTATACTTAAGTGGCATTAATTCATCCCTAAGAGGACTCTCCAAGAGTTTTATTGCTACATAAGGGAAAGCCATAAACTAGCAGGAGGAGAAAGCAAAGAAAATAAGCCTGGGGAGTCCTCTTGTGTAAGAGAGTGAGCAGGTGGTCCGTAATGTGCCCTTGGCTGGTTTCCACAGTGAGGAGACAGAAATTCATGGCAAGGATGTGGCCCACAAAACAGGCAATCACAGAGAAAAGAATCGTGGGACTCCGCAAAGTGTTGTTGAAGAGTTCACATGAGTATGAAATCATCACATGTTCATCTCTCCTCCTCCTTCTCACCCTCCATCCAATTTCATGTTAATACTTGATTCCACAGCCTATTGCCTGACTCTTTCCAGTGTCTGGCATAATTAGGACAGAACAAAAAAGGACTAGACTGGGTAGAGCCAAGGACAGTGAGTTTTTAGACTTGAAAGGAACATTGAGGATCATTTAATCTGACACTCGGTTTTACAAACAAGGAAATGGAGTCTCAGAGGCTACCTTTATGGAGGGTGAGAATTTCAGAGAATTTTCACTTGAGGTCTAGAGTCCTAAATTGAATATTAAGACTGGGGATTTAGAAAAATGCCTCCGTGATACTGTCATCCAGCTCAGGCCAAGTCTAAGACCTTTAGAGCAGCCATAGAGACTATTACAAGCATCCTGCGATGGATGACAATTATCACCAATCTCAAGATTATGTTACCTTCAATCAAGCCTTCCCTGTCTTTACAAAGTTTGTTATTTTTAAAGCAAAGACAGCACTCGATTTCTAAGGAAGCAAGGCTAATATGTAGGATTTTTCCTTCTTGTGAGTTGGCAGGGGACACTAGAACACAAAATCAGGAGTGAGAATGGAAACGGTGGACAGAGAGAAGAGGCACGTTGATCCAGTATCCAGAAACTGTAATGCTCTCTCAGCCTTCCCACCACCCAAGATCTTATTTAAACATTTAGAAAAGGCGGGAGAAGACGGGATAAAAATATGGTGCCATTCATTTATTGGCTTGGCCGAAAAGTTCTTTCGGGTCTTTCTGTGTGATGTTACGAAAAACCCAAACGAACTTTTTGGCCAACCCGATGTTCGTCCAACAAGCAATTACAAAGCCTAGTTTGTACACAGTTATGAACCAGGTGCAGAGAATTCCCAAAGATAAAGGTCTGAGCCCACGGCTCCAGACACTTGAGAGAGCTCTTATATGGAGCTTCCCGCCCCCCCATAGCCAGTTGGTAGATTTTATGACCATTGTTCAAAATAAAATACATTACAAATTTGCTTCACTTGGGGGAAAATTAATATTTTCTATTTAAATAAATGCTTGTGGCTAAAAAAGATTTAGGATTTATTTGGTATTTTGGATTTGAGGTTACTACTTTGCACTTACTATAAAAGAAGCATATGTTGAATTGAGTCTGTGTTTTTTCAGATACAAAACTCAATGTAGTTTTGAATTAAGCAAGGATCTATGGTGGGGGGAGAGGGACATGAATCTTTCAGACACAAGTCTTGGAATATGGTAAACACTAAATAAATGTGAACTATCCAATATTATCATTATTCCTCAAGTTCCTGAAAATAGTACGAAAAGATCAAGCTTCTAAAAAAAGTTATCTTAAGCTGATTATTTTTCTGACCTAAACGTATAGCTATTATTACTCGTGGATCTTACTTCCTTCAACAGTAAAATATAGCCTAAGTCCTGCAGCCGCTCCCACAAGACCAACCTGCTGCTATCACCGCCTAGAAATGTCTTTGGTTCTCTGAATGTTAAAGCCAAAGCCCTTCGCAGTCAATACAAAGACAGGCTGCAGTGGCCAGTTCTCTACGGAAAGGGGAGCGAGAAGAGACGGAGCATTTGAACCGAGTGCTCGAGCGTGACAAGCAGGTGGGGCAAGGGCTGAGGGGTGGGAACTCAGACGCCACACTTGTTATCCGCCTAGTAGGAACTATCTATACCTGACCTGTCTTTGGTATCTCAGGCAAGGGGACAATTGGGCAGCCTAGTTTTCATAATAGGTCTGGAGCAAAGTGAAGACAAAAAATCATTATCTCTCAAATTCTTCAAAAACAGGACTGCAGTTAAGTGTGGTGGAATAGGTGCCCATAATCGCCTCCACTGCTACTGCGTCTCCTCATCCTCCTTCTCCCTCCTTAAATAATAGCTCACACCTACCTATACAGTGCTTACTATATCTAAGCACTGTTCTCAGCATTTTACCTGTATTAATTCCCTTCACATCCTCCATAACCTCATAAGACAGACAGTGTTACCATCATCCCCAATTTATCTTAAAGAAATGGAAGCACAGAGAGGTTAAGTGACTTAATCCTAACTAGGTCTGAGATCACAGACCTAGTACCTGATAGAATCAGGATTTAATGCAGGCAGGTTAGCTCAGAGTTGCTGCTCTTAACCATCACCCCCTACAGCTGCCCTTTAACTGTTGTAGCTGCCAATGTCTGCTTCTAGATAACACCTTCCACTTCCCTCCTTACTCTGCTGAACAATCACCATTTATTCTTCAAACCTTAGTTCTAACACTGTCCTTCGAGGACCTTGTGTCTCACCAACCTGCCACCCACACACCCCGTCCAGGTTAAAGTCTGTTTTGTCTTTATTGAAGCACTTACACCAGATTAAGATCTAACTTTCAATAGTTGACTGGAAACTTCTTGAGAGTAGGTCCTTGTTTTTCACTTATTTTTATATATAGCCAGCCTATATATACATAGTATATATATATACACATATATATATATATATATATGTGTATATATATATATATATATACATAGTAGTGCCTAAAAATTCCATATAAGATTGTTGAATTTAATAAGTAAACGAATCAACTGACACAGTAGAGAGAAACAATGCCAGGAGTTAGAAATTTAAGCAAATAAAGGCAGGGGAATTCCCCCATACAATGTTTTAGCGCAAGAGAGATGTTAGAAACCATCTGACACCAAGGCACCCAGCAGCCTAAATGTTGGATTCTGCCCGCAGGGAGGCGTTTGTTTTTTCTACCAGACACTATTTTTAAAGAAATCAACCCCAAGTGTCAAGATGAAGAGGTTTCACAAAATGTCCCAATGTGTGGCTTCTCTTGAAAAATTGGAAAACCTGCCCAAACCAGGCAAACAAGTGAGTAGTTCAACTACCGCCCCATTGGGTAGGGTAGCGCTCTCTAGTTCACTGCAAACTCTGGCCAGCCAACTCCACTCACTCCCCCATCTCCCTGCTTCCTCCAGGTATTTAGGCTCTTTCTCCCTCTAATTCATTCCCCTCATCTTATAGTTTAGGAAGAGGAGGCCCTGAAAAGTACAGGAGTATATCATGACAGAGAGGTGGCTACATACACCCCAGGTCTCTCATCTCCAATTCAGTTTCCTATCCCCACTAAGTCCTAAGAAATAGCATTTATAAAGCCTGGTTATCAGTGCAATTCCTCATTTTTGTGAATTCTTTGTACCCTGTAGCAAGGTTTGCTGAAAAAAAGGAAAGTCTCTTCCACACTCCCAGCCTCCTTCACTTAGGCATCTCCAAGAACTGGCATTTATTACATAATTCTTTGTCCTTTCCTTTCTCCACTTCCATTTTCTCTGAAAAATGTTCAGTGGATTAACTGTGAAAGCCTTATGATTTTCCTCCCAGACAGCACATCCATCTCTTTCTCCCTCAAAATAAATTCCACCCCTGAAAGAAGCAGAACTTCCAATACCAAGATAGCTGTGGTTTGGTTGCTTTCAGTGCTTTGCCTGTGTTCAAAGGGCAGGATGTTACCACGCGGGCTAATAATCTATATGGAGCTGTGGTTGAAAAGTGGTGGATTTAGAGACTGCCCTCTCTGTGGCTGACAGTTTATCACAACTTGGCATTTTAGGCTTAGCCCCAGCTTGAGAGCTAAATTTTTTTTGTATTTAAATTCATTTTTGGGAACAGTCCTGTGGAATGATCTCTGCTACTCTTAAACCGTGCAACAGAGAAAGAACAAATTCACATTTTTACTGACCAAGAAATTGTTGAGATTTTTTTTTAGTTCTTATATAATTCAGAAATTTTCAGGGGTACATATTGTAACTTTAGTAGGATTGCTGTTCTGACTGGAGATTAGCCATATGAGTGTGTGTGGGCAGGGGGAGGGGAGAGCAATTATGGAGGAAATTTATTAATTATTTTTATTTCCAAGTGCTGTTGATTTAATATTTTGCCCATGTGTGATAGAAAATCTAGAGCTTGACTTTTAACATCAAGTCATTCAAGGTTATGTGGCTCAAAGTAACCTTAGCTAAATAAAACTTCAACACCTGAATCCCCCAAATCACCAGTTCAAAAGTCAGAAAAAAAAGTCAGTTGGCAGCCTCATGTCCTCTACCTCTCGCCTTTCAATCCACAAAGACACATATGCATCCATACAGTAATTTCATTAATAAATACCTTAGCATTAAGGAAGATGGAAAAGGCTAGGATTTCTTGCTTGGTTTAGGGAATTTTGGTTTGTTTCACAGTTTCCTATAAAAATACCAAAATGAAGAGTCTACCGCCATAATAGCCAGCTAATTAGAAGAAAACGCTAGCTCAGGAAGTTGGCTGGCTTGCCTAATCTTCTGGATATACTGATAGAGTAAATACTAAGTGCCAATCAGAATGGGACAGAGAAAGGAGACCTTCCTGTGCTTTTCAGTCCTTCCTTGCCACCATCCTAGGAAAATATTGGGAGAAACATCCCTGGTGGCAAAGGGCTCTCCATCCTGCTTCCAGGAAGTGCCCAGGCTGGCTGGGAACTGCGCCTGCTGTACTTTATATTTCAACGTTCTCAGTTTTCAAAACTTCGACCAGAACTAACTCATTTGAGTGTCACCTAATCTCTCAACTTTTCTTGGGTAAGATGCTGAGCAATAGTGAAGCACCTAGAAGACACAAAGAATTGCAGAAAAGTAGAAAAGGCAAGAGCTTCTAATATGACAGCCTTCCTCAGGAAAAGTTGGAGTCCAAAGGCAAGCCATCTCCTCCTCCGTATCACTCCCTCCCACATCTAGAGGCTACCATAGGACCCCAAGTTCTTCAAGTTCAGGACCTGGATAAAGGTCATTCAGGAAACAAGTTATGTGCTTTTGTCTTTTTACCTAACTTGGTTTAAACTTTCTAGTCTCTGCAACCTTAGATATTTTGGGAATGAGTGCGATTTCATCATTTTACTTTATTCAATTCATTCATGTTATTTACTAAGAACAACTTCTACCACAACTACCAAATTTCAGCTATGCATATGACAAGGAAATTGCTGAATTTTGTTTGGTTGAAATTCACTTGTAATCCCATTGGTCTGCACAGAGTTCAGGATTAAATAAAAGTGTTTGCAGTGAACAAATGTTCCATGAAATTTATATATTTTTTTCCTTCCAGTTTTATCGAGATATAACTGACATATGGCGCTGTATAAATTTAAGGTGTACAGCTTAATGATGTGACTTACATGCATCATGAAATGATGACCACAAGAAGCTGAGTGAACATTCATCTTCTCCTATAGATACAAAACAAAAGAAAGCGAAAAGATTGTTTTCCTTGTGATGAGAACTCTTAGGATTTATTCTCTTAACGACTTTTCATAGTTACTATACAGCAGTGTTAATTGCATTTATCATGTTGTGCCATTACATCCCGAGCATTTATTTGTCTTATAACTGGAAGTCTATATTTCCATGTCCATGATATTTATATTTTACAAAATACATTATAGTTAGTTGCTCTAAACAAATATTTTTACAATGTCCAGTTCAGTGATTTACATTAGATGAGACTTCCTCACACGTCTCTCTCTTGCAAAGGCCTGAAAACACCGTTATTTTACATTGTGTCATTTACAAGCTGTAGTAGTGCCAAGAAGGCAGAAAGATGCTCATGTGAATGGTAGAGTTCTCTCCAGCCCTTCTCAGTCACACCAGGAAGGAATCTGCCTTGCTGCACATCGCTGGGCCCATGGAATGGGGAGGGCCTTATTCTTGGGAAGCCCTCATCTTCGCCTGCTTTACTATAGAGCTGCCTCTAAATTTTGGATTTTCCATTTTTCTTAAAAAATGAACATTATAGCTCCTAAAAACGACTACATCATCCTATTCACTTCCTACTTAGCCTTCCCAAGGTGCATACTTTGTATTCATTTGTCATTCCTGTGACAGGAGGCATGCATCGATACTTGCTGAATGACTCTGGGGGACATTTTGAGCCTATACATTGTAGGGAGGTTTTATCATTTGTAGCCACTTTTTAAAGATTTCTCAATAAGCTTCAATTTTTAGTCAATCTTCGAATATGGTATAAAAGAGGTTATAAATCACGTTATTGTCTGTAAATTTTTTCTTATTTAGGTTCTTTCTTTGGTTTCTTGTCAGGTACAGCTTCTTTCATCAGAGGGATACTTGCAGGGGGGCTGTTCAGACCCTTCTCCCTCCATCTCCACCTGTAGAAGGTGGGGGGAGTGAATTGCTGAAAAGTAACCGGAAGTGTGAGATGACGTCCAAAAGGCTTAAGCCTGTACATTCATGAAATCATTTGTCCATGAAGTGTGGATTTGTTGTTCACGTTCACAGCTACCATAGAGTTTTAGAACTAGAGGGGACCTTGAGGTCATTTAGCCAATGTCCCTGTTCTGCAGATGAGGAAACTGATGCCCACTCAGAGTAGGTGACCTGCTTAGGTCAGAACCAGCATTTAGGTGCTCTGTGCTCTGCAAACAATGATGCCTTCATATTATGGGAAGAAAAGCTAAAAACGAAAAAAGGGTTCCACTTTAGAACTTTCCTTTTAGGGGTTCTCTCAAGTGTTTTATAAACTCTTTGGCAGCTGACATGATTCCAGTTAGAGAAACAAAAGGAGTTAATTGCAGACGTCGAGTATGTGAACTATTATTTTAAGAAAAATATTCTCCAGATGTTTCCCACCTCCTTTGAGAATAGAAAAGAGGAAATGAGCTTAAATTTCAGCAAGAAAGATTCAGATTAGATATTAGGAAATGTAGTCTGTGAATCCTGCAGTTGGTTACCAGGGAATGTTGTGAAATCTCCTCTTCTGGAGAACTTTTGGAATGTGGCAGTTGGCCATCCATTTCAGAGGGGTTATGTGGGTGGCCCATTTCTAGAGCCGAGGACACAACCTAATTGACATCTCAAGTTCTGTAGGTCCCAAGAGGTCATGCTCTGCCCATAGCTAAGTGGTGGGGCTGTTGGCTCCTCTTAACTATAGCAAAATTCAGGATTCATCAGTGAAGCACATGTTCAAGTTCAGTTTTATACATGTATCAGTCCTAATAGGTGTAATTGGGTAGACTGACTAAAACTAATGAATGCTTATTGGATATTTTTGCCCACTGCCTTCACTGGATTGTTTGACTAATATCTGATGGTTTAATTTCTTTGGGATCCATCTCAGCATATTCACCTTGACTTCCTTAATACCTTCCAAGCTTGTGTCCCTAGTCCACAAAGCACAAAGTAAGGGATCCAGTCCAGGATCTTCTCCTATATACAGGGAAATTCTTTATTTCAATGAAAAAGGCAGCCTTGGAATTTGGAGGAAAAGATGGAGAAAAGTGGACGTATAATTAGATCTGTACCTTGTTATCTAATGTATTGATGATATCTCCTAACAATAATCAAATGAGAATTACTTTTTTAAAATTTTTATTGAAATATAGTTGATTTACAATGTTGTGTTAGTTTCAGGGATAGAGCAAAGTGATTCAGTTTATATACATATATAAAATTTATACATGTAACTTACATATATTTATATATATATTCTTTTTCAGATTCTTTTCCATTATAGGTTATTACGAGATATTTAGTATAGTTCCCTGTGCTATACAGTAGGTCCTTGTTGGTTATCTATTTTATGTATAGTAGTATGTATATTTTAATCCCAAACTCCTAATTTATCCCCTCCCCCCCTTTCCCCTTTGGTAACCATAAGTTTGATTTCTATGTCTGTGAGTCTATTTCTGTTTTGTAAATAAGCTTACTTGTGTCAGTTTTTAGATTCCACAAATAAGTGATATCATATGATGTTTGTCTTTTCAAATAAGAATTTAAACTTTCTAACTTGGAATGTAACAGTCTTGAATTTCAGTAAAATAATCAACTGTATAAATACAGGATGGGGAGATATCATTTAAGAGTTTAGTGTTAAAAAAAAAAAAAAAAAAAAAAGACCTAGTAAGTGGACAAAGGATTAATCATATGTATTTGAAGTATGTTCATGGTGCTGGCAGAAAGTAAGTGCTCAAAAACTTAGCTAATATTATTATAACTTTGATGTTTATTGCCTTTCCTCCCCTAGCCATCCTCTGGTTCTGGTTTTCTAAATACAGTCACTGATTTTGCCCAATGCTAATATGGAACAGCACTAAACCATTCTTCTACTTACCCCCAAAAAATCCATTCCCCCCAAAGACTTAGGTTTTCTGAAGGTATCATCAGAAGAATTAGAGTTTCTTCATCTCTGAGGAAATGAAGGAGGGAACTTACAATATGTATCCTATTATAAACACAAAAAGTTCAATTGAAAAGACTTTTTCCTTTCTTGACTGCTCCTCCATTGGAGATCTTTTCTCTGACTCTTTGCCACGCGGCAATCACACTTAATCTCCTCCGGAATCCCCCAGAAGGCCAACTTTCCATACCCTCTATTATTTAGAGTTGTTTCTATCTTCCTTTAAAACCCAGGTGCCAGCCCATCCAAACGCAGAAGGCTCAGTTTCTACAGTAAAGTGGGTTTCAAAGAGCACCACCTCAACATCCTTACCCACCCTCTCCTTTGTTTTTCTCCATATCATCCAGCACACCGTACATTTATGATTGTATTTAGTTTGTGTCGCCATCAAAGCATAATCCTCAAAATGTTAAAAACACAATTCTCATTTGTAAGTGAACATGTCAAAGTTTTAAATGATGACAAAGCCAATTTGAAATAAAATATTAAAAATCTGGGTTTTTCATTGTAATGAGCAGATAAAAAAGTATGCTGAGATAATGCTAAGTTTAATACAAAACTGGTTAACATTCTAAAGGGCAATAAAACCGTAACCTGAGTGGGGTTAATCAACATAGTTTATAGAGTTGTTAATGTCCTGTAATACTAATAAATTATGCAACAAAGTTACATATCCCTAGTTCGATGACCCTAAGGTGGGCTTATTTGCATGGCAATAAAAGATCATGTGACCATCTATCTTTTGCCTTAGCCAAGTTGGGGGATATATTTCTTAATACCCCCTTCCCCACCCCCCACTAAAAGTAACCTACATGTGCACTGCCATTTATGAATCAAAAAAGTGGGTCTCCCCTACAAGCTGCTCAGATAATAAAAATAGCAACAAAAGTTGCACAAGAAGGTCGTAAGTTGCCTTGTAAATGTTTCCATCATTATTAATATTCAGGTAGGAAATATGAAGGCCTTCTGTCAACAACTGTTGTAGGAAGGATTCCAAATGGGGAATGAGGCGGAATTTGATATTTTCTAAAGCCCCTATCAACACTGCAAGTTTAGACTGTAAGGGTTCATCAATAAATGCTGAGAAAGTCAAAAGAATATCACACATTTTCCTGGTTCTCAAGAAACTTACAATTATGTTGAGGTCTAACGGACAGAAAACAATAGGAGAAAAACATAAGGTTGATTAGAATTATATTTAACTTTGTGTTAAACTTTCAGTAGTACTAGCAGAATAATGCTGTTTGAGGAGGTAGGTAGGGAAGACTTTATAGAAGAGGTAGGAATTGAGTTGGTCTGGAGGAATGGTAGGTGTTATGGGCTGAGCTGTGTCCCCCCAAATCATATGTTGAAGTCCCAATTCCCCGTACTTCAGAATGTGAGTGCATTTGGAGATAGGGTCTTTAAGGAGGAAATTAAGGGTAGGCCCTAATCTAACATGACTGGTGTCCTTATAAGAAGGGGAGATTAGGACACAGACATGCAGAGGAAAGACCATGTGAAGACGCAGGGAGTAGATGGCCATCTACAAGCCAAGGAGAGAGGCCTCAGAAGAAACGCACCCTACCAATACCTTTATCTTGGACTTCTAGCCTCCAGAATTGTGAGGAAATAAATTTCTGTTGTTTGAGCCACTCAGTCTGGGGTACTTTTTTATTGCAGCCCCAGCAAACCAATACAGTAGGGTTGAAATATGGAGAGGGGTTTAAAAAGAATAAGAATCCTCCAGGAAAAAAAAGAATACCATGAAAAAAGAGGTCAAAATGAGGACTGACATAGATGAGGAATAGAGTCTTGAAACAGGGGTTTACATTAATGAATGGTACATACAGCTACTGTTGTCATTAATAAGACTCTTTCTTTTTTCCAGTATTGTGTCTTAAGAGAGATAAATAAACCTTTCAACCTCCGCACCTCTATCCAAAATTTACTTCCTCAGAGAGGTCTTCCCCCACCATCCTTCCAAAGCAGCATCTGCCACCCCAAGCCATTTTCAAGCCCTTTCCCCTGCTTTATTTTCTTCACAGCACTTAAATCTGAGATTACAAAATTTATTTTTAACTTGTTAATTACATGTCTTCCCACACTAGAATGTGAGTTCAATGAGATCAGGGACTTACCTCTCTAATTCACCTCTCTTTCTCTAATCCCCAGAACAGTTTGTAACAGTTAGTAGGTATACCATAAATATCTGTATCTAGGGAATGAATTTCCCTGAGAAAAGCAATCAATCGGGAGGGAATTTTCTTTGAGAGGCATGGAAAAGCCAAGAAAACAATTCTGGTGAATATTGGAGGAGTAGGATACTGTGTGACTTTCCCTTGTTTTAGTTGTGGTGAATCTGAAGCCTTGAGAAACTACAAACTCTGTGTGAGGGGGCAAGTAGGGGGCACAGAGGAGGGCCACCCGGCAGCAGATGAGAGAGGCTTGTCCACACCACACACAACATGGACACACATGCACACACATACACAAATACAGACATGCTGGGAAAGGGAAAGGGAAAGCTGTCCCATGTGAAAGGGCAAGTTGGATTTAGGGCAAGGATTGAAGGTTTAAATACTTAAACATTCTTTCAGACAGTAAGCCAAAATCTCATGAGGATCAACATACAAATAAAATGCTGAGGAGCGTCTAAAATAATATATATCACATTTCTCTGTTATATACATTACAGATCACATGAGGAAACTGAAACTCTCTGCAGCCCTGCCCAAATATAGGGAACCGTTTAGGGCTGTTCAAAATGATTAGGACTGGCGACTCTGACCCCAGAATGAATAACTGCCTTGGTTCAGCTGTTCTTTTTTGCCATTTTTAACAAGTACATTTGAATGGCCATTATTGTTTTATTCATGTTAGGTTTATCATTATTGCAGTTAACCTCACATTTACTTTGGCTAGTATCCTTCTTTGAAAAGTCTTTGACATTTCAGTTGGTTTTGATTTGTCTTTTTGGCCACACTCCATTAATAATAACAAATGTGAGGAGTGCTTTTCGGCTTACAAAGAATTCATAGTATCATTTGTGCCCTTGAACAGCACTGTGGGAGAGTCAGAGATTATAATTTCTGTTTTATAAGCAAGGAAACTGAGGCTCAGTGAAGATAAGGGACTTGCAGAAAGTCATAAACATAGTGAATGGCAGAGCTACAACGCAACTCCTGCCTTTTGGTTTCTTCTACAGTGCGTTTCCTGTATGACATGACACCCATCACTAAGCTAGCCTGGCTGGCAAAGATCCAGTGTTCACACACAGTATGTATGTTTATGTTCACATGTACTCAAACACACACACACCACATACCGGTTATCAAATAGAAATCCAAGAACACATCAAATAGAACTCACAGCATTATTGTGTTCTACATCCTTAGAAAAAGAAAAAAGAGGCAAGAAAACCCACTACCACCATTTCTCCCCAGCAGGAATTCTGAGGCTCCTTCTTCCCACCACGTGTTTGTACAGTGTTACACAAATCTGATGTTCTTTTGAGTGATTTGGGGAGAATCTCCACACCACTTTGATCACCAAAAATGTCCTCAGGGACAAGAGGGAAATGAGTAAGGATAAGTCAAGTGGTAAATTCTAACCAGGGCCCCTACATAAATATTCAAGCTAAAACTGAATGAAGTTTATTTAAATAAAGATCCAGAGAAACGGCAGATGGCAGACTGAAAGAGGTAGTTTTCAGGAGAGAAAGGCCAAGCCTATGAGAGGAAATAATTGTAGTAGAGCAGAATCCCAGTGGGCCTTTGGTATTCAACTGGTCTTCTTCCAAGCATTTCGCCCCCTTCCAATTTTCCAGTGTTTCATTAGACTGTCCTGGTTTGAAGATTATTAAGTAAATCCAACACAGCCACTGAAGTGAAGGAAGGGTGAAGGACCAAGCATGCTGTCTATTATCACTCCAAGTTCAGGGTTTAATAGTGAAACTCATTAACCCCCAAAGGTAGAATTAAATCCCAGGCTACACATCACCAGATATTACCACTGTCAGCTCTCTCGTGACTGCCTTAGACATTGAATGTTAGAGTCAGATGGGGCTTAGAGAACAACTGAGTCTTATTTTTAACAAATAAAGAAGTTGAAGGGATCTGTTCAGATACACAAAATTAAGATGAAGTTCTGGTCTTATGAGTAAAAAAAGTAAGGAACAGTGGTGTGTAGAACAGGCTGTAATTTGTCTTAAATGGGTGTGCATATTCAGAGAATATCTCTGGGAAAATATGAAGGAAAATGGGAAATGTTGTTACTTCAAAGGGAAAGGATTTTAGATACTAAAGAACAGAAGTGAGAGGAAAATTTACTTTTTCCCCCCCGATATCCTTTGCTACTCATTAATAGTTTACACATCTGTCACTCCTACTAAAGAAGTGTAAGCTCCTTGAGGGCAGGGCCTATTGACCATATTATAGTCATCTTTGTAATCCCTGGGTGGGTCTCTTATTGTGTCTCGTAAGTACTCAGTAAACTACTGTTGAGTACTTACAACAGATGTTCTTTTTCCATCTAAAATAAATTTGACTATTGAGTATAAATCAATATTAATTTTGTGGCTCTTTCCAAATGGTTTATAACAATTAATCATTCATATAAGGACATAAAATAACAGCTTTCTATCTTCTCCCATTTAGAGTACACTTGAAACAAATAGTTCTTGAAGACTACTCTGATTTATGAAATAGAGAAAGTTTTATAAATCATTTTGCTGACAGATGTTTCTTAATTTTCACCCCAAAGGGGAAAAAATGATTAGTTAGTATATTTAGAAAAATTGTAATGCAGTGAATTTCATGGTGGAGATTTTTACTAAATATTTTCTTAGGTGCTTTTTATTAACCAATTCTTCTGTAGCCTGTTCATACTCTTGGCATTACTCTTGAATACGATGTTGCAAAGTCAACCCACATTTTCTAAGAAGTGGAAAACTATGATCCAGAATTAAGTAAGGCAGAAGCAAAGAAAACAAACTCTTAGGAGAATGGAACTTAAATTATTTACTCAGTTAGTTACTGAATTAAATTATTTACTCAAGTTTACTCAAAGTTTTCCAGAAGACATTTACATTAAAAGTTGTGAGAAACTTGCCACTTCTTTCTCCATACCCCCAATTCCCCCCCTCCCCCCACCCCGCCACGTCCCATCTCTCTCTCTGCAGCATTATGATGACACTCCATTTAGGATTCAGATTTTCGTTAAGTCCCTCTATAAGATGTGGGAGCAAAGCCTTATGTGTAGTTTTAGGACCTCCGGGGAATTGAGCAGACGTCGATGTGTACCACACTTGCCCTCTAGCGGGAATTTGTGAAAACTGCAGTTCCCCGGGCTGTTGGGTCTTCAACCCTGCGCGTTTCCAAACACCCATCTCAAGCTGTTTTTTATAAACAGATAGACCTCATTTATATTTATTCTACTAATTACTAACTTGCAAAGGGTGCTATTAAAAGGCTTATAAACAGCTTATTCTTGTGAGTAAACATCTCTATCTTATTTATACAACAAATTTGCTTTGTAAACTCCTTTCTTCATAATAGTACAAAGATAAACTTTAATGATCTCCAGGTCCAATTAACCTAATTCTGAACAAATGACTTCATAGTACATAATTAGAAGAAAGAAATGGTATCCCTGTATGTACATAATTATGATGGTGATTTTTTTTTTAAATGACATTTTGGGGCTGTCACATGAAGTACCTTCTTTCCAATTCAGAAGATATCTTCGGTTTTTATTGTTGTTCTTGTTTGTTCTTTAACCTTTATACGTTTATGACCACACCAAAGCAGCCAAAGGACATCTGACATATGAAAAACTACTGCTCCTGGCATAAAGCCTATAAATTATTAACTGTTTCCATTTACAATAGAATATAGAATTTCAGCACTTACTAACAAAGTATGACTTGCCACTAAGTTTGCTTCATTTTGGAGAATCTATTCTATCTGTTAGGATTAAGTTCAGTGCAAATGTATGGCACCCAAAATAACAATGGCTTAAAGAAGGTAAATCTTTATTTCTCTCTTGCGTAAACAAATTCCAAACTTAAGGATTAATATCAATATATGGCGCCTCCAAGTTCAACCAAGGCTCAGGTTTCTTCTAGCTTGTTGCTCTACCATCCTCAATGCACAGCTTTCACTCCATGGTTCATGGTGTCTGGCCCGTTTCCGGGTAATATATATCCACGTTCCAGCCAGTGGGAAGAAGCAAGAGGAAGAACATGCTCACTCCCCTTAAGGAGCATTCTTGGAAGTTGCACCCATTACAACTACACCCAACAGACCAGAACTTTGTCACATGGCCACATCTAAATGAAATGTCTTCATTCTAGGCTTGCTCTGTTCCAGCTGAAAGTCAGGGGTGCCAATACTATGGAAGAGGGCAGAGTTCATGTTCAGGGACAACCAGCAGTCTCCCACCAGCTGCCTTCATTTGATAGATCCTACTCTTTCCTGGGTTTTGTCTGTTTGTTTTCTATTGAAAGGTGACATCTTCCCTTCCATTTGTTTTCCACTCATGAAGTTCTGCTAATAAAGACCATGATTCCTTTTCTTTTTTTCTCCCTTCTTTCTCTAAGTAAACTCCGGTCACCTGGCCTGCTGGTTTTCACCATGTTGGTGCGTACCTTCCTCCACAGGTGATGGCTGGTCCACCTGCCCTTCTGCAGCTGCTGGGAGTACTGCTTACCATTTCCCTGGGTTCCGTCCGGCTCATCCAAGCTGGTGCCTACTATGGCATCAAGCCGCTGCCACCTCAAATTCCTCCTCAGATTCCACCGCAAATTCCACAGTACCAGCCCCTGGGCCAACAAGTACCTCACATGCCTTTGGGTAAAGATGGCCTTAACGTGGGCAAGGAGCTGCCCCACATGCGGTATGGCAAAGAGTATCCACATCTACCCCAATATATGAAGGAAATTCAGCCGGCACCAAGAATGGGCAAGGAAGCAGCACCCAAGAAAGGCAAAGGTAACATACTTCAGTTCTGCTGTAAGACAGCAGCTTTCCAAAACCCTAAACAATACGCTGCGGGTGGGGAGAGCTAAATTTTAGACATTTTTCTTTTAGCATGTGTGACTGACATTCATTAACTGCCTACTGTGCTCTAAACCCTATCCTTGAAAAGTTCAGGTCTTGAAGAAAGACAAAATTATTGTATGTTGTGCTTTCTTATTTCAACAGCATCAAATGACAAAAAACATACTTAATAACAAATAAGTTTAGTCCCTTACTCATTATTTCTTTATTCAAACATACAGCAACTAATGAGCATCTCTTTTTGTGTCAGGCTCTGAGCCAAAATGCTAAGGGATATAGCAGTGGAAAAAAAAAAAAAGTGATGTCAGTCTTCAGAACTAGGAGAGCAATGTTATAAGAACCTGCTGTGTTAAAAAAAAAAAATCATATGAAAGCACTTTGTAAACTAGGTGCCAGATGAATGTGTTTTTAAGACTGCTCTAATTAAGTTGTTACACATGTCAATCAATAAATCTACAGAAGGAGCCTGAAGAGTACAGACTATATACCTACCTAGAGATGATGATACCTGAAAATCTCTCCATTACTTTCTAAGGCATATTCATTAGTTATTCAACACCAGCAAAATGCCTATCACTGTGAGAGACATTTTCTTTTTTTAAAATTGTTTTGTCTTCTTTTTTTTTTGGCCACACCGCGTGGCTTGTGGAATCTTAGTTCCCTGACCAGGGATTGAACCCGGGTCCTTGGCAGTGAGAGCACAGAGTTTTAACCACTGGGCCACCAGGGAATTCCCGAGAGACATTTTCTTATAAACTCAGTTGGTTTATAAGAAACGTAGGAAACCTAGCACTTGCAGGAAAGGAATTGCAATCAGAGTAGCAATTCCCTTTGAGGCGGTGGAGGCCATTCCCAATGGTCCCTGCAAAAGCAGGAAGCTCTGCTTCTGGGGAACTACTGGATTTGGTGTTAATAGGCCTGAGTGCCTAGAGGCCAGAAAGGAGAGAAACCTAGTCATTTAACCTCTTTGAAACTACTTTTCTTTGTTTGTAAAGTAGGATTATGGAGAGAGTCTATGACATAAGGTAAGTACTAAATAAATGCTAAAGTACCATAAAAACTTTGAGTTGCTACAGTTGGTCATTCAACAAAACCTAAGAAAGAACAGAATATACTCCAGGCACGTGCTAGACATTAGGGATTCCTGATGAATGTGATGTGACCCTGCCCCAGACGCTCTCTTGATATAGGAGCTACACAGTTCCTGCTTAGAAAGAGCACACCCTAATTGTACAGTAGTAATCCTATTAGCATAAAAGAAGTATTTCCAGTTTTCTTCCCTTTAGGAGCTGATATTCCACTTAGGGGATTATCTCAGTCATTTGTTTTCCTTCCTTTCTTGAATGGCCTGCCTGGATTTTGAAACTTCCTGTACTTATTCAGATGGGTACCAGATTGCAACTGAGGAATTTGGAAAATATATGAGTTCTGTGGTTCTATTTTGTTCCCTGACAGTAGCTCAGTGAAAAATACAATGGTCAGGATTAAGATGCAACTAATGGTTAATATAAGACTTTGGGACCATGAATTTCCTTTCTTTATGTTATTCCTTACTCCCAGTAGCATGAGAGATCCAGAGTTGTGTTTCTCTGAAAGGCATAGCATAATCAATATAATTACATGTGCTTTGTATTTTGATAACAATTTGAGAAAGCATAACGCCTTTCACATCTATTTTCTAATCTTGTAGTGTGGGTGTATTATTCTTGCTGTACAGACAGGCAAGCAGGGATGCTGATGGCTTAAGTGACCCAGTCAAGATCTCATTTCAAGGCCAGAAAGAGAAGCTGAGCTTCCTGCTCCTAATCCCAGCTTAACTCCTTTTCTGCACTGTTTATCATCCTAAAATACCTTATTCAACTACTCCTGTTTAAAAACCAAATTTGCAAGTGAGAAGTAACTTACTAAATTGAAGAATTAATATTTGAGGCTTAGGAAATCCTACAGCATATTAAAGAAATTAAACACATCGATTTGACTCTAGAGGACAGATGTTTAAGATGTTATTAAACCACATACAAAATAAAAATAAAATGCTTCTATTCTTCCCTGAGTCTACATGATAATGACCGTCATCCTGTACATCATAGTATATTTCAGCACAAGAGGAAACATTATTTTTCCATATATTATATTTAAAATTCAAGGACATAGAAAAATAGAGTATAACATTAAATAGGGAAAAAACAGAAAAAATAAAAATGACTCCAACATTGTTTAAAATACACACACACACACACAAATATATATATATATACACACACACACATATATATACATACATACGTACATATATATAGAACACATGAGATGGAAATACAGATAAATGTCAAGCGATTATCTCTGAGTAGTGGGCTTATAGGCAACTTTGATTTTTCTTTGTCCTTCTTTGAACTCTTTATAGTGAATACACCATAATATCTCCAAGTTTGTACTAGGAAGAATGTTTCTTCATTACTTTTTAGCTTTTTTACTTAACTAATGCTGATAAAAGCAGCCACAGATATCAGTTCCCAAAACAGTATCTCAAATATGACAAAGAAATTATCAGCCTGATTGTCCATTAAGTACTGATAATACAGTCCTGGAACACGAGCACATTATTCCTAGTCTTTCCTCTTGATAAGTAATAGGCAAATGTGTCAGAACTAAATAATGATTGAAGTGAAGGATGATCAATATTAATCTCTCTCTCTCTCTCTCTCTCTCTCACTCCCTCCCTCCCTCCCTCCTTCTCTCTCTCTCCCCCCTCTCCCAGCAGAAATACCATTAGCCAGTTTACGGGGGGAGCAAGGTCCCCGTGGAGAGCCTGGCCCAAGAGGACCACCTGGGCCCCCTGGTTTACCAGGTCAAGGGATACCTGGAATCAAAGGAAAACCAGGGCCACAGGGATATCCAGGAATTGGAAAGCCAGGTATGCCTGGAATGCCAGGAAAGCCAGGAGCCATGGGAATGCCTGGGGCCAAAGGTGAAATTGGACCCAAAGGGGAGATCGGACGCATGGGGATCCCAGGACCTCAAGGACCTCCAGGGCCTCACGGACTTCCTGGCATTGGGAAGCCAGGTGGGCCAGGGTTACCAGGGCAACCAGGTGCCAAAGGTGAGCGAGGACCCAGAGGACCACCAGGACCTCCAGGCCTTCAGGGTCCTAAAGGAGAGAAGGGCTTCGGGATGCCAGGTCTGCCAGGCCTGAAGGGTCCTCCAGGGATGCATGGCCCTCCCGGCCCTGTCGGACTTCCAGGAGTGGGCAAACCAGGAGTGACAGGCTTCCCTGGGCCCCAGGGCCCCCTGGGAAAGCCAGGCCCTCCAGGCGAACCTGGGCCACAAGGCCCTATAGGGGTCCCAGGGTTTCAAGGACCTCCTGGGATGCCTGGAATTGGAAAACCAGGCCAGGATGGGATCCCTGGGCAGCCAGGATTTCCAGGTGGCAAAGGGGAGCAAGGACTGCCAGGACTGCCAGGACCCCCAGGCCCTCCAGGGATCGGGAAACCCGGCTTCCCAGGCCCCAAAGGCGACAGGGGCATAGGGGGTCTTCCTGGGGCTCTGGGACCAAGAGGGGAGAAAGGACCAACAGGTGCCCCTGGACTGGGGGGCCCCCCAGGAGAGCCAGGCCTGCCTGGAATCCCAGGTCCCATGGGCCCTCCAGGGGCTATCGGTTTCCCTGGACCCAAAGGAGAAGGTGGGGCTGTGGGGCCACAGGGGCCACTAGGTCCCAAGGGTGAGCCAGGGCTTCAAGGCTTCCCAGGAAAGCCAGGTTTCCTTGGTGAAGCGGGGCCCCCCGGCATGAGGGGTTTGCCAGGTCCCATAGGGCCCAAGGGGGAAGCTGGGCATAAAGGTTTGCCAGGGCTCCCTGGTGCCCCAGGGCTGCTTGGACCGAAGGGACAGCCAGGAATCCCAGGAGACCAGGGCTTACAGGGGCCCCCAGGTATCCCAGGGATTGCAGGCCCGAGTGGCCCCATTGGACCGCCTGGAATTCCTGGCCCCAAAGGGGAACCGGGTCTCCCAGGGCCCCCTGGGTTCCCTGGAGTAGGGAAGCCTGGAGTAGCAGGACTTCATGGCGCCCCAGGGAAGCCTGGTGCCCTTGGTCCCCAAGGCCAGCCTGGCCTTCCAGGGCCCCCAGGCCCTCCAGGGCCCCCGGGACTCCCAGCTGTGATGCCCCCGACACCACCACCCCATGGAGAGTATCTACCAGATATGGGGCTGGGAATTGACGGAGTGAAAACCCCCCACGCCTACGGGGCTAAGAAAGGCAAGAACGGAGGGCCAGCCTACGAGATGCCTGCATTTACCGCTGAGCTGACTGCGCCTTTCCCACCCGTGGGGGCCCCAGTGAAGTTTGACAAACTGCTCTATAATGGCAGACAGAACTACAACCCGCAGACGGGCATCTTCACCTGCGAGGTCCCTGGGGTCTACTACTTTGCATACCACGTTCACTGCAAGGGGGGCAACGTGTGGGTTGCTCTGTTCAAGAACAACGAGCCCATGATGTACACGTATGACGAGTACAAGAAGGGCTTCCTGGACCAGGCGTCCGGGAGCGCGGTGCTGCTGCTCCGGCCCGGAGACCGGGTGTTCCTCCAGATGCCCTCTGAACAGGCTGCGGGACTGTATGCCGGGCAGTACGTCCATTCCTCTTTTTCAGGGTATTTATTGTATCCCATGTAAGAAAGAAAAAAAGAGAGAAATTTAATAGAAGAAAAGAAAAGGATGCACCAAAAAATCCAAATGGGAAACATAATTGCTTCAAAACATTTATATAGTTGGAAAGTTATATTTAAGTGAAAGTCTGAACCATCGTGTACAAATAAAAACTAAGATGCATGTTTAGTGCTCTGCACAGCAGCTTGTGATTGAAAATGATGGGATAGATTTATGTATCAAGTACTGACACTTGTGTTGTACCCACTGGAATCGTATTAGCTGTTTATGTTATGTGCTTCCATGATAACCTGCTTATTCAGATCAAAGTATTCCAGTATGAAAGAGCATAGCTAATGAAAGTCACTCGCTCATACTGTTTACTTTAAAATATTTATAAATATGGCTTAAAGAAATGTCAATGATAACAATTACATACCGTATTTACTTGCATAATTTCCTCTGTATTTGTGCAGATACTTTGCCATGGGATGTGGAAGAGCTCTGCAGTGCTCTTCCCCAGTGAGGCGTGGACAGAGAACCAGGGTAGAGCTTTACTCCAAGGGATGTTTCTCCCCTGTCGGAGGCTGTGTCTTTTAAAACAAGAGTTCTACTCAGAATTGTGTGTCTAGTGTCCCTAGAAGAACAACTGTAGTGTATTTACTCGTGCCTTCTGTGTGCCTAGCACTGGATGAGACACTTCTGTGGGGCCTAAGACAGTGCCCCGTAGGGAGCTAACAAACCAGCTGGGAGACATGAGCAGGAAGTAACTCATTTATTCCTCACGGGTTCTTTTTGCTTGTTTTTTTTTTTCCTGTGATTTTTTTTTTCTCTCTTGTTGTCTCCATGTAATTTCCATTATGACCCAACTAATATAAACACCTGGAAGTCATAAGAAAAAAAGTAACCCTCTCCCCTCATAACTTTCCAGTTTTGCGGAATGTTCATTATAAATAGCGGTTCTTAATTGTGTTTACATGCGTATAATAATCCCTCTCCTTTGCCTACACACACAAATGACTACAACGAGGTTTCACCCACGAAGGGGATATCAGTACTTTTTAGTAGCTACTGAATTTCAAAGAAATTTCCCTGTGTAGTATACATACAAATCGGTGTGTCATCTTAAGTTCCAAAGTGAATTTCCTAAATCCAAGCCGTCCTTTGTTTGGGGAAAGAGGGGGCAGTTTCAGAATTACATAGGAAAATAAATTTTTTTGAAAAAATAATTTCTGAAGTTTTAAATTAAAAAATAGATGTATTACTTCCTGCTGTAGGTACTAAAAATGCAGGAAGCAACCTGTGGAAGAGCCACCTGGAATGTCAGAGGGCAATGACAGCCCATGCTTTTTATGTCACCCCACAAGTATAGGAATCAATACAAATTTAAAAAGAAAAGTAAATTTTTTTCCAGGTTTTCATTTAGGTACATACTAATTGCTTTGCACATTCAGATCTGGTCTCAAAACACAGACAAAGCATTTCAAGTTGGCTATGAGTCTGCTGCTGACACTATAAGCCACTGGGGGGAATAATGTGGGGCTATGGTGGTGGAGTCTTGTATCTACACCTCAAAGTTAAGAGTGATGAAATGAGGGGATAGGTACAGATGGGAAGATACACAAATAAATACGGTATAAACACACATGGAATTGTGTCTATGTCAAATCTGAATCATTTTAACCATCAAGAATATTCTCCTCAGCCTAATATCTGTCTTTTCCCTATATGGTATACAAGCACCATTTTTTCTCAATTTCTTAAAAAGAGAAATGAGTTCATTACCACGTGGTTTCTTACTCATGGCTAATTATATGACAAACTTTTCCCATCAAAAACATATCCCACCCAACCTTCAATTTCAAAGCAGATAGCATTTATGTGGCCAAATATTCTTTGGGTTGGTCTTGAGGATGCTGGTTTTGGGCCAATGGCTATGAGAGCCACATGGATCCACTGGGCTCTGTCTGCTGAAAAGCTGCATTGAAATGGCTTGGAGGCAAGTCAGATCAGCTGATTTATAAAACTGTATTTATCTGTACATGTATGGGCTTTTTATTTCCACCAAGAGAGAAAGTAGCTCTTTAGTCAAAACTAAATTTCACTTTTCAAATACCTTCCAACTTATTTATTGGTTGTTACTCAATTGCGTGTGTGTGTGCGTGTGTGTGCGCGTGCATGTGCGCATGTGTTTATTATCAGGCATATGCTTCTAACTTTTAGACAGGGGAGGAGCAAAATCTATGCCAGATACTGTATATTCTACAATGGTGCTAATCTCAGAGCTAAATGAATTACTCCATTTAATTTAAAAAGAGTTTTAAATAATTATCTATGTATCTTTGTTTCCCTTTTGAATGTTGCACATCATGTTAACACATTTAGTGTAAAAGCAGATGAAACAACCACATGTTCTAAAGTCTAGGGATAGTGCTACAATCCCTATTTAATTCAAAATTAACTAGAACTTATCCATGTGAAATGGACCAAACTGACAATATTGTTATTTAAATACAGAGTTTTAATGCAGGATGACATCCCACAGGGGAAAAGAATGTCTGTAGTGGGTGACTGTTCTCAAATATTTTCCAGAATACCATGAATGGTGAACAGACTGGTAACTTTGAGTTTCCATGATAGATTTGAGACATGTCAATAGCAAATCATTTTTGTATTTAAATTTTTGTACTGATTTGAAAAAAAAGTCTTATTAAATACCTTTAAAAGTATGTTTCTCATCTTGTTCATATCACTCAGCTGACACTGTTTGAACTTCATAACTGTTTATCCCCCAACGTGTTAATTAGCTGCTGACACAGAGACCTAACATAAACCTAGCTTAACGGGGACAATTCTTTCTCTTTGACATAACAGCTGCAAGCATAAACAGGCTGGGGCTCATGTGGCAGCCCCAGTCAGGGCCCCAGATTCCTTCTATCTTGTTGCTCTTCCACCGTGAGGGCGTGGCCCGCATCTCCAGGGTCCAGGAGAGCTAACCACCACAGGCACATTCCAGTCGGTGGGAAGGAGGAAAAATCAGGAAGGGGAGAGCATGCTTCCTTCTTAAAGAACTCAACCTAGTGGTTGCTTAGATCACCCTCCCACATACCATGCTCTGAATTTAGTCACACTGGCACAACCAGCTGCAAGGGAGTGTGGGAAATGGAATATTTACTGCGGGCAAGCATATGTCCAGCTAAAAATCAGAGGTTCTATTAATACAGAAGAAAAGAGAACAGATATTAGGGAACAATTAGCTGCTGCATCTGTCACATCCAACCTAAAAGGATAAACTGCCACAAATCTCTTTTCTCCCACAAAAAAACTAATCTTCATGTACTCAATTCTGTTACAGTTTGCCACATCAGAGCCAAAATTTTTGAGGGGAGATAGTGATGAGTGGAGCTTCAGAGCAGAAGCAGACCTGTTTCAAGAACCTAAGGGTCTTAATAAGCATCACTGATAAGGAAAGAATTCTTTTGTGATGACTTATCAAGCTCAGAATGATCACAGCTTATCATGTCTAGACTATCATAAAGGGATTACTCAAATCATTCAACAAGCAACTATGTAGCACCAGTCTGTGGCTGGTTAACTCACTTGTTTAAACGCATCAATCTGGAAATTCAAGACCAAAGCTTCCATTCCCACATAGCCCAACTAGTTCTATTTCATTCCACGGCCAAAGGCTCTTCCATAACATGGACCAGTCATCTCATGTGCACACAGTGTTGTCACAAAAGTAAATGGAAGGATAGATACAAGAGACAGAGGCAAGGAGGAATAAATGGTTGGAATTTAGAATGCCGGACAAGCAGGGCAAATCGATCATTACAATAGGTCTATAGTATCCCTTTACATTAAAACAAAACAAAAAGTAGCCCCTACTTTGCACCTGATATTACTAGGCAATGTGAGGGGCACATAAGCAACAGAAAACATGACCATTCTTTTAAAAAGTATCTTTTGTTTAGAGGACATCAAGATGTTTGTTAAACGAATTGACTTCCAGGTGATACACAAACAAGGGTGGTGTGAAGCCAACTGGATGCATACGTGCTAGCAAAGTTCAGAAAGAGAAAGGCCATTCCATGCTGCTCCCATCCTGGGAATGCCTTCTCTGACCTGTCTGCTCGATAATCCCTCCTCACCCCTCAGGACACAGCACAAGCATCACCTCTCCTTCCCTACTGCCCAGATCTAGTCACCACCCTGCCTTGTACAATCTTCTGTCCCTTTACTTTTCCTGCTTTATAACTGAACTGTTTGTCTGTCTCCCCTACTGATAGAGTGTAAGCCTCTTGAGAGCAGGCACCTCACTGCTTCATCTTTGCATCCAAAGCTCATCACAGAGCGCTGGTCCAGCTCCAGGGTGGAGGGAAGAATGAATCTCGCAGGGTTGCTGTGGGAGCTAGTGCTAAACTCGATGTGAGGTGTGACTGAATCCAGCTCTGGGATTCCAAGATTATACAGAAGATTATATGTCCCAAGATTATTTAGAAGTCTACTGTGGGATAAAAGCTAATCTCAGGTAGTTTTTTGGAGACGACGACTTTTAAAGAAATCGTCTTTAATTTGACAGAATTTGGATGAATGGAGCATAGGGCAGTGTGTGTGTGTGTGTGTGTGTGTGTATGACAGAGAGAGAGAGAGTCAGAAGGGGAGGCGGGGGTGGAGTGGTGTGGGCAGAGATAAGGGAAATGACCTGACTGGTTCAGAGGAACTACTCAAAAACTAGTAAAGGAAACATTTAATAACCAAAGAAGGATCAAGTGATGTAGGGCTTTACATATAGGGAAGATACATTTATATTTTATCTAATATGCAATAAGAAGACATTGTAGGTCCTTAAGCAGGAAAATGGTATGAACATAAGTATTTTAGAAAAGTTACTTTGATGATTCTATGGAGAATGTCTGACACAAGTAGCAAAACCAATGAGGAGATCAGAACAGCTTTAATCCAGGAATGGGGTGATGGGTTGATGGTTCAGGGAGCCTAACCAAGTCTAAAGAGTGAGAGTCACATGTCAGGTCAGGTGTTAGGGTTTAAGGACTGCATAACAATGGAGCTATCTCAAGGGCTAGGAAATGGAATGAAGAAGAATTGAAAACTGAAGAGACAGTTGAAAGACAGAACTGACCCTGGAGACAATCCCAGGATGGCCTTATGAGGGAGAAGGAAGCCTGACTCAAAGGTGGTTTCCTCACTGATACGCTTGGAAAACAGGGACGGTGCCACTGATAGAAATAGGCAGTCCTCCAGTGGAGCCTGCTCCAGGCAGGGAAAGAAGAGACGCTTGGTTTATATATAGACTTGTGGGATCTGCCTGTGCGCCAGACGCGCATTTGCTAGGCAGATGAGGGTAAAGCCATGAGCCTGGAGAGAGACCTGGTGGCCTATTGTAATAAGAAGGAGAGAAAAGACTCACTCAAAATCAGTGGCACCATTTGCAGACAAAAATGATTAGACTGCTTTAAAATCTCCTCCCTTACTTGCTGCAGGAATTTATTTATCAGATCCTTTCATCACAGATATAGCAAAGGGAAATGTCATCCCAATCCGCATGGAATTACAATGAACTCCAAATATGCAGAGCCAATAAAAAGTGTAAATCAATCATGTTTTCCTATATTTCAAAAAAGTTTTTCTCCTTAACGGTCCTTGTGACTCTAAAATGAAAATATCATGCTCATTCCATATCATGAAAAAGAAAAATATCTATGGAGTAGCCTTAGGGTTATCTTTCTTCTAGCAAAGAGTTACACGGAATTTCTGATGCCTTCATTTTCAAAACCAATGTTTGTATCAGGATCAACTTAATGCTCAAATAAGTTATTCTTTATGATGTCAAATAGCTGTTAATGATTTTTATTATTAGAAAAATATTTTTTGCTAATTCCTGGAGATAAGTGCATTGGAATTTCAATTTAAAAAGTGGGGCACATCACCCCATTTTAACAAATTATTCAGAAGTTTCTCATGTGTGTTACTGAAACACAGAACCATCTAACTGCATTTTCCTTTGAGGCATCCAGAACCTTTCCAGAGGTTTTTTCCTTTGCTATCTTAATGCAAGTAAAAATAGATTTTTATTAGATTCAAAAGCACTTCTAAATTAAAGTTTATGATTCCTGTGGAGACCTACAATTCACATGCTTTGTTAAAACCACCAAGACCTACAAATTAATTTTATAATGAGCATGGCCAAGTCAGTTCTCATCTAACAAGTGAGTGGCTGGCAGCAACATTCACATCTGCTCTTCATTTGTGGGTGACAGACACAATGGGGAAAGCTGATGGAACGCTTCCCAGGTTCCAACTGCCTGCTAGTAAGAGCTGCCTTTCCTCACCAAGGCCAATGCTGTCCTTGTCATTTGTTCTTCCAAACCAGAGTCACCAATATAGAACATGTTAGGAGAGGGCTCTGAGGCCAGGCTCAGAGAACAAATCTCAGCTCCTCTATTTAACAGCTGTGATATCTTGAGTCAATTATTTAACGTCTCTAAACTTCAGCTTTTGCACCTGTGAAACAGTAGATAATAGTAACTATCTTCTACATTTGGGAGGGTGGATGAGTTGTAGAGTGTGTTATGGAGGGGCAACAACTGCTACTATTTACTGAGTGACAACCATGTACCAAAATGCTTTAACTGTTTTTATGTATTAACTTAGTTACTCCTTATAATGACTCTTATTATTAGCTCCATATTACAGCTGAAGAAACTGAGGCAAAGTAACTTGTCCAAGATCTAATAAATGACAATGCCAAGATTTTAACCCACACATCTGGCTCCATAGTCCATGCTCTGAGCTATTACACTATACTGCCTAAAGGCAGGAGATAAAAGTTCTCGGCTGCCTAAGAAGCAAACAACTGCCAGTGAAGGTTTAGAATATTAGCTTGCCTCAAAATAGAGAGAGATGACCTCAGTTATTTCTTAGTTACTGTCCTTACCAGAGACAAGGAAACAGCCAGCTATCAAAAGACTATATATTGACAGATGTCATGGTGACATCCTTACCCCTTAGGAGATATGAAGGCAGTTGGCTTTAAAAACTGAAGGGACCACCTCACACCTATTAGGATGGCTACTATGAAACAACACAAAACAATACAATACAAAAAATAACAAGTGTTGGTGAGGATATGGAGAAATTGGAACACTTGTGCACTGCTGGTGGGAAAGTAAAATTGGGCAGCAGCTATGGAAAACAGTATGGAGGTTCCTAGAAAAATGAAAAATAAAATTACTGTGTGACCCAACATCTCCAGTTCTGAGTATATACCCAAAAGAACTGAAAGCAGGGATGCAAACAGTTATTTGTACATTCCTGTTCACAGCAACATTATTCACAATATCTAAAAGGTGGAAGCAACCCAAATGTCCTTTGATGGATGAATGGATAAACAAAATGTGGTATATACATACAGTGGAATATTATTCAGCCTTCAAAAAAGAAGGAAATTCTGCTACATGCTACAACATGGATGATCCTGGAGGGCATTATGCTAAGAGAAATAAGCCAATAACAAAAGGACAAATATTGTATGATTCCACTTATATGAGACACCTAGAGAAGTCAAATTCATAGAGACAAAAAGCAGAAGGGTGATTTCCAGGTGCTGGGCCTGGGGGGAGGAATTATTGCTTAATGGGTATAGGGTTTGATTTGCAAGATGAAAAGAGTTCTGGACATGGATGGTGGTGATGGTTGCAAAGCAATGCGAATGTACTTAATGTCATTGAACTGTACACTTAAAAATGGTTAAGATGGTAAACTTTATGTTATGTGTATTTTACTGTAATTTATAAAAATAATCTAAAAAATAAAAAAACTAGAGGGAAAACATCTGTTAACAGGACTAACCCATGATGTAGGAGGTAACTGAAAATGACCTCCGGCAGCCTCCCTTACCTCCACGTTCACCAGTGTTCACCAAATGGGTAAGGAGTCTAAGCAGTACCACCACGGTGGTCCAGAAACTGCAAGTCCCAGCCTCTCCCAGGGAAGCTCTGCAGACCACTGTGGGGCTGCCGCCTACTGCACCTCCTCTACTTCAGTGGATATGACCTTCTAGGGAGCTTAAGACCCAGCTGCTTGAGGCAGACAGTCCACCTTCACCCAGTGACTCCAAAGGACAAACTAGAATGAGCTTCCTTTCTTCTTCAAGCCTAAACATGAATCTCCATATCAATTTTTTGGTTCCAAAGGTGAAGTTAAAGATCAGGTGTTTCTTCTTCTAAATGATCTTTAGAGCTCATACATATTCAAGATTTGAACTTTTTTTAAAAGTAAGTTTTACTTTAGCCACCTGACCTCACCAAGCCCTGTGGGGAGAAAGATGGAAAATTCACTGCAACTCTAGGCAGGGTACCCTGCGGCCCATAGGAGACGGGAAGTAAGCATGGCTTCTAAGACTTGCAGGTTCCCAAGGAACAAGTTCTCCCTCTTGTGGCCAGAGGAGAAACAACAGCTTCACAAGCAGGTTTTTTTCTTACATGAGAAAAGTGGGTCAGGAATTCACTTCTGAGGATAGAGTGTGGATGGTTTGTCTCTGCTCCACGACGTCTGGGGCTACAACTGGAGGGGAATCAACACCTGGGGCCTGTAATCATCTGGAAGCATCTTCATTTACGGGTCTGCCTGTTGATGCTGGCTGTCAGCAGGGACCTCAGCTGAGCTGTGGGCCAGTATACCTACATATGTCCTTTTCATGTGGTTCCTCTGTGTGGCCTACCTTGGGCTTTCTCACTGTATCACACCTGGATTCCAAGTGAGCATCCCAAGGGAGCAAGGTGGAAATGCATAGAATTTTTAAGATTGCGCCTCAGAGGTCACAGAATATCTTTCCTACCATATTCTATCAGCGGAGGTGACAAATGCTTGCCCAGATTCACAGAGAGGGAAGCAGACCCCACCACACAATGGAAGGAGTGTCAAGGTCACATTGTAAGAAGAGTATGTGGGATGGGAGACATTTGTGGCCATCTTTGAAAAACACAACCTGCGATATGTCTACCTGGATATTCAGGGTCTCATCCATAGTGCACACTCACTAGCGGACCTGGACATGGGACACGAAGATCCTCATACTTTTGCTCACTCCCTAGTTCCCTGCAAATGCTTCTTCCCAGATCTCTTTGCTATTGAACTCCAAATATTATATCTTCCAGGCCCTTGACCCACTCAACCACACAATTCACTATTGCTCAAGACTCTGTATTTATTCTTAGCTCAGACTATTTCTCTCTCCATTCAAAGGAGATAATTAAATGTACATCTTGAAGCTCTGCCCACTAGAAGGATTCTCCTCACACTGTCCTCTAGGACCCCTCCCTGAGTGGGACTGTAGTGCAGTAGCAGTCCATTTTCAGCTCTACTAACATATCAAGCCTGAACCAGTCATGAATATTTCCTCCAACATCATCAGCTGGTCACAGGGAACACCTCATGAAGCCATAGGTGTGAGTGAGGATTACAAGACACAGAGATCTTTACCACCTGTTCATGTAAATTACTTATGACTTCTGGACCTGCTTAGATGTGATCCCATATATATCATTTCTATTTTTCAGTGGGTTGCTGCTGTGGGCACCCAACCTTACAAAACCCAGGTCTAAAAGGGCAGCTCTGATAATATAATCATTTGATGCTCCATCGTCAAATGCTCAGTTTCTGCTAGAACTTAGTATCATGCCAGTAGCTGCTTTCTGAATGGTTTGGCTACTGAAGGTATGGCCTTACTCTAAAACCCTAGGAATTTCTGAAGGTCGTGGTGAACAATAATAAGCAACAAAAAGACTTGGGTCAAAGGAAATTTGTGAAGTCTTCTCAAAGTACAATTTCTGGCCTGACACTTTTCAAGAAGCAGTCTCGTCACCACACCATTTGCCCTGGGTTTATTAAAGAGCCATTTCAAAAAGCTAAATAAATAAATAAATAAATAAATAAAACCCTAGGAGTTTGTGCTGTGATTCTCCTTTCAGGTCCTGCCAGACTCCACACAGCATCATCAACTCTCACCTAGCACCTTGGAATCTGCCACGTCATTATGAACTAAGGGGGAGAGCAGCTTGTGTCACACACAGCCTGGACCCACTGCCAAGGCTTCTCTTCTTTTGACCCTACTCAAAACTGGCAGCCTTTTGACTCAACTGATAAGTGAGAGCAGTATTTCCAAGTGTGGCATAGGCTAGCTGTAAAATCTAAACAGGTGCACCAAATACTGTTTTCTATTTCTTGCATAGGTAGTAGGTGGTAGGAGATGAAAGATGCAATAACTTTTCCTTTCCCTTGAAGGGGATACCAGGCATGCCTCATATATCCAGACTTCTAAAAATGTGATCAATGTTGCAGGGCCCTGAATATTTATGATTTATCTCTCACACTTTGGCATGTATGTATTTTCCGAGGGCATCCACAGTACTGGCCATTTCCTGCTCCCCAGATCCAATTAATACTATATCACCAATAAAATGGATTAAAGTGATGTTTTGAGGAAGAGTTCAAATAATCATAGTCCTTATGAACTATATTATGACAAAGATAAGGAGAGTTAACCAGCCTTGAGAGTGTTCATAGGAAAATATTCACAACTTTGAGTGAATATGAACTCAATTTTTCCAAAGTGAATGCAAACTGCTTTTGATATTTTTTCCTGATAGGAATCGAATACAACACATTTGCCAAAGCAAGTGCTAGAGGCTGTGTTGATTGGTTCAACCAAAGATATAACACCTGGTACATCCCCTATGCTTGAAGATACCATGTGATTAAATTTACAGCAGTCCACCATCATTTGCCATGGTCCATCTGGCTTTGGAGGACCATACTAGTAAACCAAACCCCCTGCAGCCTTTAAGTGTTTTAGGTTGGCATTAATCTCTGCAACTTCACTAGAATGAGATAGTGCTTCTAATTTACTATCTTTGAAAGGACTGGGGAAAGGGAAGGCACTTTCAGGGGCTTCCACATGACCCTTCCTACCCTAAAGATTCTTACTTTATTGGTCAGAGGATCAATGTGATGGTCCTACCAGCTGCTAAGTACATCCATCTCAACTATGCACTCAGCAACTGGAGATATGACCATAAGTTGATGAACCCATTGAAGCCACCATGAAACAGATTTAGGCCAGGACTGTGTCACCTGGCCCCTGTATGCCCCACTCTAACAGGGGGTTATGGTGGCAGTTTGGATTCCCTGTGTCAATGTAGTTACCCTGTATCCAACAGCCCCTGAAAAAGCTGGGTATTTCCCATGTCTCCAGTGGACAATTACTCTGAAAAATGGCCATAGTTTCCTTTGGAAAAGGTATGAGTACATATTGTATATACTGGTTGTGTTGCAGAGAACTTCCTCAGGGGGATCCAGATTCCCTTTAATCAATGGATTCTTGAGTTTGAGAATTGGCTCATATCTGGAAACATGTCCAAAGATCATGCTTTTCCATTTTGGCAGTTAAAAATCTGCCTTCTGCTTACCAGCTCTCGATTTTGTTGTTGTTGCTATATAAGTCAATCAATACCCTCATTAACTTTCTATCTTGCCCCTAGGAACTCATAGTCTGTGGAACACCACAGATCCCCTACATTTCAAGGATCCCTGACCACTGATTAAATTCACTTTGCTTCTGATGGTTCAGCGCTGCCAACTGCTTTCACTATTCTGGAATTCTATCATACTCACGAACACTCGGGCATCTCCTACTGTCACCTCTGGCCTACACAGGACAGTCACCATAGAGTCTCTCAACTAAGTCAGTGCCCACACACTACTGCAATCTTATGGTGAAAGAATTGTCCTCTGGGCCCTCCCAGGGAAGAGAGTCAGCTGGTAGGTTCTCTGGTCTCACATAATAAATCCATTCTAAAGTCTACCACTGAGTCTCCTGACCCTTTCCTTAATAATCTGCCAAGGCAGTCCCGATGTCTCCATCTCATTTACTATAGGTTACCATTGTGTCTAAGCTTTAAGATGCCATCCTCACAGGATGTTAGGACTTCACAGGACATTAAATCATCAGCCACTGGGGACTGTCTCCATATCAATAACCTCTCTCCTACCCAGCTTTACACACTGCTGGTCCAATACTCTCAAGATCCATTACCTGAAGAAATTTGTGGTTCCTGTTGATATATATATATATATATATATATATATATATATATATATATATATGTACATATATATACACACACACACACATACACACACATACATATATATGTGTATATATACATACAAACACATATATACATATATATATATACCTGTAGTCTTTCTTGTAAATAAGTAATTTTCTCCTATAGTAGGGGCTGTACTTTCTACTCTGTCTATGCTGAGAACTAACTCTAGTTATTGGTGAAGAAGCAATGAGAGGAGGTGAGGGCTCAAACATCATCTTGTGAGGCAACTGACTACAGTGAGGCCTTGAATGGTCTCCAGGTAATAAGAGGCTATTTTCCTCCAGCAAGGGAGAAAGGGCCAGTTCTGTCAGCCCAGAAGGCTCAAGAATCTGGGAGTTCAGGAACCTCAAGGACATCTACCCAAATGTCTCCATCTCAGTCTCAGAGTCTCTCTCCTTCCCTTTGAGGACTTGACTTGACCATAGGTAACATTATCAGTCTGTGCAGTCAATCTCTTTGTAGCTCTGCTACCCTTTTGATCAAATTCTGACCTGAATTTATAGCACAGTATGGTCTCTGGTTGCAGAAGGGCCTCTTTTCAGCACTGCTAGGAAGGACTTCTGGTTTTCTCAGCATGTTCGGAATTGATAACAACCAGCCAACTCCACAATCTTTAAAATTACAACTGCCCCATATCTTTCAAGTGTTAAAGCTATTGCACAAGCCAGCATTTCCCCTTCCACCTGTACGTCATTCTAATCTACCACAGGTGAGTGATTGTGTTTTAGTTATTGTGATGCTACAGTACACCAGAAGTTTTTACCATTCTTCTTACCACTACCAATTATGTCCTTGTTACCATCTGATCAGTGAGTAAATTGATTCCCAAGTTTTGTCTTGAGGGTCTGCTTTCTAGGGTATTTCCAATACCAACTGTCTTAATTTAGGTTGCTTCTAAAGCAGACCCTGAGACTAGGACTTGGGTGCAGGTATACTATTTGGGAGGTGATCTCAGGAAGCACAAGTGAGAGACTGGGGAAAGGAGACATGAAAAACAGAAAAGGCAATAAAGTGTCCATCTGGGGACCCTTTAAAAAACTGTGTGAAACATATTTCAGAATTGTGCCACCAAAGGACAGAGAATCTGGAGCATTATCTACTAACACCTGTTCCCTTTTGGTTGAGGGTTGCCCTTGGGAGCATTAACTGCATTGATTCTTGGGCTGAGCAAGCTCCCATGGTGCCAGAGAAGCAGACGGTAGGGATGCTCAGGGAGGGAAGTTGTCAGCATGATGGAAATAGTCTACCACAGCTACAAAGAAGCTCAGATATGGGCCAATGGAAAATGGAGCAGGGCATCAAGAGTATTGCTTCAAAGTCATAATGGAAGAAGAGGACAGTATGATTAAAAGGGCATTGTCTCTGCCCCCTGGTTCCTGACACAGAACTCCTAAATTCCTTGGAATTTCCTGAGTGGTAGGAGTATTTTTTTCTAATAAGGTGTCACTTGGTGGGCTCCTGGATAGGGGCTGGTCACCAGAAAGACCAAGCCATGATTAAAAGCTTGGAACTTTCAGCCCCACTCCCCATCCTCCAAGAAGGGCAGAGGGGCTGGAGACAGATAATGATGAATCATGCCTACATAATGAAGCCTCCACAAAAATTCCAAAAGTATAGGGTTCAGAGAGCTTCCAGGTTGGTGAACAGATCCATATGCCAGGAATGCCACACTCCAACTCCATGGAAACAGAAGTTCCTGTGATTGGGACCCTTCTGTACCTTACTTTATGCATCTCTTCATCTTGCTGTTCATCTGTATTCTTTATATAATAAACTGGTAAATATAAGTATTTCTCTGAGTTCTATAAACTATTCTAGTAAATGACTGAACCCAAGGAGGGAGTCCATGAGAACCTCTGATTTATAGCTGGTAGGTCAGAAGCATAGGTGACAACTGGGGACTTGTGACCGGCATCTGAGGTGGTTGGAATCCAGGGCCAATAGGAAGACTGATCCTGGGATAAGATCAGGGACAGTGGGAAAGTGAACTCACATGGGAAAGTAGTAAGACTGTCTGGCAGCTTTGAATGTCATTTGAGAGAAAGGGTCATTATTTGGAATTCTTAATGAGTTCTTAATGAATAGCACTTAACTTTAATGAAAATTTCTCTTTTGTGTAAGTGGATCTTTTCTCTTATATTTTAAATTATACAAATAACGTGTTATTTGATACCACAAAAATATATGTAACATACCTATAAGTTATAAAGCATAATACTTAAATGCACATCCACTCTACCTGAATTAGAACTTTGCCAATAATTTACATTTACCTTTGTTCTTCCTAATCCCATCTCCCTGACCACTCCCCTCCCCCACCAATCCACATTCTTTTCTTTTTTTTTTTTGCCTCACCACTGTGAGGCTTGTGAGACTCTAGTTCCCCGACCGGGGTTGAACCTGGGCCCTCGGCGGTGAGAGCATGGAGACCTAATCACTGGACCACCAGGGAATTCCCCCATCCTGAATTTCGTGCTTACCAGTCTCTTACCTTAAAATCATATATGAATTTTTTTGCCCGAAATTTTTTTAGTTTTCTTTGTATCTGAACTTTACGAAATGGTATCTGAGACTTGGCTTTTTTAAATTAACCATTATATTTCCAAAGTATATCCATGTTATTATGTATGTTCATTCATTTACTCTGTTTAATTGTGTGGTTATATTGTAATTTAGTTATCCATTTTCCTATATAAAACATTTGGGTTGTTTCCACATTTTTGCTATTATTAACAGTGCTGCTGTGAATATTCTTTTATAATTTCCTGGTACACATATGCAAGAGTCTCCCAAATGTATATAGTTAGGAGTGGAAATAGCTGGATCATAAGGTTTGTATGTTGACTTTTACAAGATTTTGCCATATTGCTTTTCTAAGTGGTTATACCAATTTACACTCACAGCAATAATGTTTAAGAGTTCCCACTGACACACATATTCTCCAGAATTTGGTACTGCCAGACTTCTTAATTTTGTCAATTTACTGAATGAAAAACAGTATCTCATTGTAGTCTTTTTTGTATTTCTCAGATTAATAATGAGACAGAACATCTTTTCATATGCTTATTGGTCATGGCACTTCCTCCTCCACATTGGTATTTCTTATCTAACTTTTCAATCAACCACCATAATTTCTGCCATCTCCATTTCCTCATGAAAGACACATTACTTTCGATGATTACAGATTATTTTACATTTGGCATATTTATATAGCTAATATCTTCCCTTTTAGGGCGTTTAGGACACACTGATAAAGTCTAATCAGCAATTCATTTATAAGCCACCTATTAGTTGGGTGGGTTTTGGATGATTTTTACATTTGGCTAATCCTATCCTCACCAGATTAAGAGTCCCGGTTGTTTCTGAGAATGTATCCTCATCATTAGTTTAGACCTTCATCCTTACAAGTTGTAGCTCCTCTACTTGAGTTGGTGAAATCTGGAAGGCGGGATCGTATCCTACTCATCTTTAAACCAGTATTCCAATTACAGTGACAGGCACATCACGTGTATTTAATGCATTTTCGTATGCTTTTCACCTCATGACTCTCCTGAAAGTATCGTCCGCACTTAGTTTACAGCTGGCCCCAGCACTCGGCGCCCAGCGGGTTTTCCCTGCCCATCTCTGCCACTTGAGGGAGTGAGACAAGCACCGTAGGTCTCTTACCTATACTTGGGCAGCAACGGGCTCCCTTCTTCTTCCCTTGTTTCACAAAACCGGGTTGGGGGCGGGGGGCGCAATCGAACAGAGTGCGGGGAAGTTGACTATAAACTCTCCGTACTTCTCGGGTCTGTCCGTTGGCAAGCCCTTCTGGACCGGTCAACATTCGCTTTCCTCATATCGTATAAAAAAAGCAGTACCCTCATCTACAAGAAAGGTCCAAAATTCAAGGTCATGACTTGTGCACGTTTTTTTAAAGAGCAAACTGTAAAAACAAACCGCCGCCCAAACACTTAACACATAGACGAAAACACACCCACGTGCAATGGTCTTCTCCCGCGACTCAAGGCCTTTGAAACTGAACAGAGGAAAATTGTCTTAGCATTCCGTCTCCCACTTTCGACAATATCTATTCGGCAAAAATAAAACCTAAACAAAAAGTTTTAAAGGCAGCACTTAAAAAAATGATACGCTTTTTCTGCTTACGTGTCTTCCTTTCTTTCGGCTTTTGTGGGGGTTTACTTTAAGGCTCCAGACTGATCCTGCCCATCCTCACTGGTGTAGAAACTGCGAACAGTTGGACGCGGCTGCCGGGGAGGCGGGGCCGAGGTTATGACGTCATCGCCGCGGGGCGGAGGCGACAGTGTCTGAGGAGAGGCTCAGCGTGCTGCGACGCCGGCAGCCCGGCTCTGAAGCAGCGTGAGTTCAGGCCAGCGCCCGCTCCTCCCTGGTAGTCGGCCCACGTCGAGTCCCGCGTGGAGATGGCAGATGATCTTGGAGACGAGTGGTGGGAGAACCAGCCGGCAGGAGCAGCCAGCAGCCCAGGTACCCACTCTGCCCGCGCTTTTGTGGGGCCTCCCCCACCCCCCAGCCTTCCGTGCGCCTCAGCCCGGGCCGGCGCTGCCTCTGGCGGTCGCCGCGCTCTGCCCCGCGGTGGTGCACACCGCCTTGGGGGCACGCGAGCGTCGCGGAGCAAGTGAAGCAAGAGATATACTAACACGTGAAACAGACAAGTGTGACAGTAACTCATACCTGCCCTCTAGTCAGGAAGGACCCTTTTCCAAGCTGTTTTTTGTTTGTCCTTATTTCTTAACGGATAAGACAGTTTTCGCGGAGACAGGGAGTTTGGGCGTAGCGGTTAAGGGTTAACTCCTGGGTTAGGTTCAGACTGCTTCTGTTCAAATCGCGACTCCAGCCTTTTAATACTGTTTAGCTTCCTTTTCCTCATCTGTAAAATAAGCGTAATAATGCCAATTTCATAAGATTGTCGTGAAGATAATACAAACGATGCACTTTAGCACAGTGCTTGGTACATAATATGTGAGCAGTAAATAAAAGCTTTAGTTCTTCTTGCTATCGTTAGCAGCAGCAGCAGCATCATATCATCATCATATCGTTTGGACTTTTAGAGCCTGAAGGAGACTTGGAGATCTGCTTGGACTCACCCATTTGACAGATGAGGAACATGAAACCTAAAGATATCAAATAACATGACTAGTTCACATAGCTACTCAGAAACGAGAGTAGAATTCAGTTAACACAGTTCAGACAATGTTTATTATGCTACGTGTACCTGCTGCCAATGCAGTGAATATTTTATCCTTGAGTAGATAGCGTTAAATAACTCCTCACCACAGGCTGGCCTTGAACTTTTCAAGTCTCATGGCTTAATATACAATTGTTTTTTTAAAATCATTCTTCAGAGTCTGCCTCTCTTTACTAGATTCTAAGATTTTTTTAGGGTAAAACCAAAGCCTGATTCATGTCTGTAGAGTCCACAGGACCCTGCACATGATTGACAGTTGATACATATTTGCTGCAATCATTAATATTGAAATGTGAGTTGAGAAATAGCCATTGAAAACAAAGAACATTGTTTCCATGCTCTACTACAGCATTGTTTCCAGAAGGGCAGGCTTCAGATACAAACAGAGCAAATGGCATTTTTAAAAAGGTTGCCAGTATAAAACTTCATTGATTAAACTTCCTGACTCTTTTGAGGCTTTGTTTTTAGCAAACGTATGCTTGTGCTTGAAGGCACAAATACCTTTTTTTGCAGGCTGTGGTATTTCACGTTTCCTTTAATAGCCCCTGCCCCCCATAACTGAGGTGTTAAAAACTGTATTTTATGGTATGATTCAAGGATAAACGCCAATTAAAAAACAGTCAATTTTTTGGAGTGGTGAAGGGGATCTTAATTCTTTGTTCTAGTCCTGTTTCTTGCCCTCACCAGCTATGTCTCTCAAGTTAGTCACCCTTTGGAAACAAAGAAATTAACATGTATTGAGTATCTACTGTGTGCCAGATGTTTTCATAAATATGAATCCGTTTAATCTTCATAACATTCTTAAAGGGTAAGCGTTTTAATTTAATCTTCATAACATACCTAAAAGGTAAGCGTTACCTTCATATTTAAATGAGAAGCAGAAAAGTTAATTGTTCTTAGGAACACACAGCAAGGGAGAGATCTGGGAAGAGGTCAAGAGCACCTGACTTTCAAAGTCACACTTTTCCCACTATTACTGTGTGGCTTCTCTGGTCCTCAGTGTCATAGTCTGTGAAGTGAGGGATCCTTAGAGATCATCTTTTTAAGGGTTTTACCAACCAAGAGTTTTAAACTTTGAATCTAGTTAGAACTGTAAGGTGCTACAGCCTCTTTCATCTAAGTTGCCAGGATTCCCATCAAGATATGTTGGAGTCCCTAGGATCACCCCACTTCTTAGGTTCCTTCTAGCTGTAAGATTTAGCTTTGAAATTTGCTAACATTAAATTTATCAAGGGCCTTTGCTTTGTTAACTGCTTTGAAGATAGGTGAGTGTATAAGCTTCCTTGAGATCTGCTTGATTGATTATTTACCAGTGATTTGTTTAAATAATCTGAATAATGTTTCTAATTCAGAAGAAATCACAGCTGCACCAATTCAGGTTTTCTGATCCTACCTATATTAATAGAGAAAGATCAGCCTAAAATATGTGAATTATATATTGTTTTGAAAGTCAGAGGAGAAATAGTGCCTTAAGTCAGAGAAAGGAAAGATAGTTGTAGTAATGCCTTTACTCCTGTTGTGTGTTACGCTACTTGCCTATAAAAGTAAACATCTTTACTTATCACCTGTTTCCAGTTTGTGCTTATGGTGGCGAGGTGATGGAGCATTTAGTCATTTATTCAACAGTCTATATCTATCTACAACAAAGGCTTAACATCTGTGGTTATGAATTCTTGTGCACGTTTTCTAAGAGCAAACTGTACAAACATGGATGCCCAAACACCGACACACACTGTGTATGATATTTATCCAGCTGTCTATGTATTGTCAAGGAATTGAACTATGTTTTTGTGGTTTTCATGACTTCTTAGATGAGGTATGTAACTCAGAGACCCTTACTAAAGCTCTCGATCTACATATGACCCTTTTTGCATACATCTTATGGCTTTTCAAAACCTGTCGTTTTTCTACAGGCATTCCTTATTTTATTGCACTTCACTTTATTGTGCTTTGCCGATACTGCATTTTTTTTTTTAAACAATTGAAGGTTTGTGGTGACCCTGCATTGGTTAGCATTTTTTAGCAATAAATTATTTTTTAAGTAAGGTATGTACTCTTTTTATATGTAATGCTATTGCACAATTAATAGAGTACAGTATAGTGAAACATAACTTTCATATGCACTGGGAAACCAAAAAATTCATGACTTGCTTTATTGTGATACTCACTTTATTGTGGTCTGGAACCGAACCTAAATATCTCCGAGGTATGCCTGTATTAGAATCCTGCATTGTACTGGAGCCCAACATGGTACCTGGCACTTAGCTGGTGTTTGGTAGATATTAACTGAATGAGTGAATGCATTTTACAGGACTTTTGGTGATAGTATACACAGGTAGATATATAATTTCTCATCCAATCTAGACACTTTTGAGAGTGGAAGGCCATGCTCTTAGAATTTTGCTGGGGCAGTCCACTTGAGGTGTCTGGTCACCCTGTTGGTATCATCATTGGTGGTGATTGGAGTCATGGCCCAGGGTAAGACAACTGAGAATTGCCTCTGCTGAGGTGTGTACAGCACAGTATGCCTCCGGCAACAGAGCCTAGGAATCATCTAATGATATCTAATATTTCGTTTCACTTCATTTCACTTATTTCCTTATTCCCTGCCTACTTTAAGAAATTATTTGATAATAATATATAATACTGCATGTATTGTAGTAAACAATATATGCAGTAGAATCATAATTGCAAAACATTAGTGCTAATGCACCAGGTGCAATGCCTGAGATTTCATGTAGTTGACCAAACTGGGCACTTTCTCAGTGTGAAGCTGAATGTTTATTCACGTCATGGTTTTTGTGACTTATGGAGCAGAGCCGAGAGTTTCTGCTCTTGGAAGTGGTCAATTGGTCATTCACTTGCTAAAGAGAACACCGATTGTTTTCCCTTTTTATTCCAATAATATGCCTATTAAATTACCAAGTCAAGCGTCCAGTAGGCAGCTGGGTATATGAATCTGGAGCTCCAGGGTTGGAGCTGGAGATAACGAATTTAGGAATTACCGGCACGTATATAGCTTACTTTTTTTTTATATAAATTTATTTATTTTATTTATTTATTTTTGGCTGCTTTGGGTCTTCGTTGCTGCACATGGGCTTTCTCTATGCGGTGAGTAGGGGCTAATCTTCGTTGTGGTGCGCAGGCTTCTCATTGTGGTGGCTTCTCTTGCTGCGGAGCATGGGCTCTAGGCGCGCGGGCTTCAGTAGTTGTGGCTCATGGGCTCTAGAGCACAGGCTCAGTAGTTGCAGCTCACGGGCTTAGTTGCTCCGCGGCATGTGGGATCTTCCCGTATCCCCTGCATTGGCAGGCGGATTCTTAAACACTGTGCCACCAGGGAAGTCCCTATAGCTTACTTTTAAAGAGGATGTTTTTAGCAATCTTCAAAACTCTTCGCCTCCATTTCTTTTGAGGAGGGTTTTTCATATGCTCCCCTAGCTTATTCTGAATCTTTGATGCCGTCTCTTACCAAGCATCTAACTAGAAAACTGAAGTGTGAAGACACTTCTGTGTGCAGTGCAGGGGAATTGCAGGTAACAATACTAATTTGCATTTGTTAAGTGGTCACTCTGTGCCAGATACTTTTTTGATTGCTTTACATGTACTGGTTCATTTAATCTTCATAAGTATACCATGATGTAGGTACAGTTATCTCCATTTTTAGATGAGGAAATTGAGGCACTAAGTGGTTAAGTGATTTGCCCAGTGTTATTCAGTTGGTAGGTAGAGAGTCTGAGATTCATAGACAGGCAGTCAGAAACCAGTCTGTGCACTTAAATTTCTCAAAGTTAATTATTTTAATTATCAATGATAAGAATCTCATCTCTAAAATAATAATCCTTTATCAGTTTAAAGAGGTTCATAGTTTATAAACCTTTTGTTTAGATACATCATTGTTATCAAATTGTCTATTAACTCTTAGTCTCCCAAACTGTACTCTTCTAAAGAACGCTGATTACTCTGAGATACAATAAGCAGGTTGTACCATTGGGCTTTGAGAACAGTCTCTTCCCAGGAACTCATACTTGGTCCTAGAGCTCAAGGCTCACATACCTGTCTGTCTTCTTGACGTCTATACATATTTGATGGAATGTCAAATGTAAAATGAGGCCCAACTCCTGAATTTTTCCCCAAATCTGCTTTTTCTCCAGACTTCCCTATCTCAGTAAATTAAATCACCAACTGCCCAATTTCACAAAGGCCTAGGCATATTCTGATTTATTCATTTATTTACTTCCTTCACCCTTTACATCTGATCTATCAAGTCTTGTCTCTGCCTCCAAAACATATCCTGAATCTTTTTTCCTTTTTTTTTTTTTTTGCTTGTTTGTTTGTTTGTTTACGCCATCGGAGTACATGCTGCCATCCTCACTTGCCCACACCTCTGCAGTAAACTTCTAACAGGGCTCCCAATTTCCATCTTGTTCCTCTGTTCTTCAGTCAGCAGACAAATTGATCGATCAGATCACATTCCTGCTTAAACCTGTCACTGGCTTCCCTCCAACACACAGAATGAAACCTAGATTGCTTACCATGGTTGGTATCTGCTGGAACGTACTGACTCCCCTCTAGTTTATGCTGTCCCAGCCACACCAGCCTTCATTGGGTGCCTCAACAGGCCAAGCTCATTCTGTCTTAGCCCTTTGCAATAGCTGTTCCTTTTCCTTTCTGGGCTGTCCTTCTGAATTTTGAATGGTTGGCCTTTTCTTGACATTAAGACCTAAGTTCAAACACACCTGAGTTCCTGTTCAGCAAGTGTAGAGTAGCTATCTACTTACATTATCATGTTACAGTAATTCTCATCAGAGCACTTATCACCAACTATTATTTTCCTTATTAAATTATTACAGTCTTCGCACACTATTATGTAAGCACCATGTGAGCAGAGATTTGTTTATGTTGTTCTTTGCCGTATCCTCAGGGCCTATAGTAGTATCTGGGTACTTAGAAGGCACTCATTAAGGATTTGTTCATTAAGTAGTTAATTGTTAATATTTCACAGTCACATCTTGGAGACTTTAACATAGGACCTCTGCGTCTAAAGAAACTTGGTCCACTGGAAGAGTTGTCAAAATCCTGCTTAGGCTTTTGACGGACTTGGCAGATGTTGCTTTTCTCTTTCTAAAAATACATTAGAAGTCTGTGTTTTATAACTGTGTCTACTATCATTTTATTCTAACCATATTTGGGTTTAGTTTTGAAATTATATATTTGAAAGGACAGCAGACTTTTGCTTTGTAAATGAGCTGATAATTCCTACTGGTGACAGCTTTTGTCACCTAGAATCAGTGTGATGGTTCATTTTGTTTGAGATTGCTGACGTAAGCATTGTAAATATTTTTGTTGTAATATCATTTTATCCTTAAAAATCACATCGCTTTATCTATGCTGAATTCCTTCTGGAAACGGTGAAGTTGGGGGACACCTTGGATTTTTTAAACCTGAATAACTTAAGTTTTTGGGTTTTTTTTTCCTTTTCTCACACCAGATTTTCCTTTTTCACATCTATAGGCAGCCATGCATAGTAGATGTTGTAAAGCATTGCCTCTACATATAAAATTCAGACTTGGAATATTTACAGTAGATGTTGATAACATACAACAGAGGATCAACTTCAGAGCATGTTGTTTTCAAAGTCATTTATTGAACTCTCATGCTTGGCTCTCTTTTAGACACTGTAATGGTGTTAGAGGGAAAAACATAATCTGTTTATGGGATTTATACATTGATGTGGTTCAATCAAAATGCAAGTGATATTCTTTTAAGACAGATGCTTAAGGGCAAAAAACAGGGGTAGGATAAATTTTAAAAGGTGAGAGGAAGGAAAGAGGAGAGGGATAGGTGCAACATTTTTGTTCTGTACTTGAAGACTGTGTAACAAAGACCAAGTTTTACTTTACTGTATACAATTTCTATAATTCTTGCAAATGATTAAACAAGTGGTTCTTGACAACAATTATGAACGTTTAAAGGTACAAATTTACACATCTTTCTCTAAATAACATGTACAGTAGCTCTGCTGTCTTAGAAAATACCAGGAATTTGGAAGGCCTAGAAATAGTTCCATTTCCCCCTCAGATTCAACATTAACACATTACATTATTTTGTGGCACAAATCCTTTCTCATCTGATGTTCTTTAGTTGAACACTTTAGGGCATTCATAGAAGTATACATTTTACTAAATATATCACAAACAGCTTGAAATATAGTTTTCCCATTTTCATCAGCTTTCATAGAATTCTTAATTGCATTCTTAAATTGCTAGCATTGCTTTTAAAAATTAGTTGATTCAGCTCTTCTTAAGCTTTTGAGTTCCTTGTTAGTCTAGTTTACACTAGACCAGACGTCAGGAAACTTTTTTTGTAAAAGGCCAGGTAGTAAATATTTTAGGCTTTGTTGGCCAGTGTCACAGCTACTCAACTCTGCTATTGTAGCATAAAAAATGATCAGATAATAAATATGTAAACAAATGAATGTGGCTGTGTTCCAATAGAACTTTATCTATAGACAATGAAATTTGAATTTCATGTAATTTTCACATCTCACAAAATATTCTTCTTTTGATTTTTTTTTTTTCTATTTAAAAGTAAAAACTATTCTTAACTTGCAGGACATACAAAAAGACAGTGGGCTGAATTTGGCCTGTGGGGTCTTTACATTTATAGACCCCTGCCCCAGACTCAGTGTCAGACCCCAAGTGTTATGTCACATGTCCTCAAAAGCAGGAATTTGAAATGCGTCCCAGAGAGAATTACTCCATTACATCAGTTACTCCATTACTCAGTCCAGAATTGTCAGTTATGTGTGAGATCAGTCACTTTCCTGTTACAATCAGATACTTTATTCTAAAAAGTTGCAAGGAGATTAGTTCAGAAATCATTGAAGCTAAATAAATGAACAGCTGAGGAAAGACTCCAGCATACAAAATCATACAAAAATTAAAATTTTTGTTACAATTTGAATGTGTTTTTGTTCACTTGGATTTTTATCTGCTTCCTTTTAAAAATTTGACTCAATAAAATCACTATAGAATTATTAGGATAGCTTCTTTTATTTTTATCTTTGGAGGAATCACAGTTCTGCAGAAACAGGATTATGCTCAGGAGGCAGAATTCTTTATATTTTGGTTGTGTTATAGGTCAAACACCATTTTGTTGAACTTATCCCAGGTCTAAGTTGTTTATGCATTTTTATTGCACTACATATTGCTTTAAAATAAGCATAGTTTTTGTTAGGATAGATTGTGTTATTTTAAAGACTTTTGTCTTAATGGGATTAGAACTGTATTACCATTTAAAGATAGGTTTCTGCTGCTTGCCATAGAAGTGTAGCTATTTTCCTATCCTTTTTTTAGTTATTTGTACAATATCTTGTCTTTCTTATCTTGCTTGCTCTTGAACTTATGCCAGCTTGGCATGAAAATGTACTTTAGGGAGTCTCTTAACATAGCAGAAAACAAGTTTGAAATCTCTAACGTAAAATATATTTTGTGTTCATTTTCAAGGTAAAACATTCCCAGGGTATTGAGTTTTTCTAGGAGTACTGTTGGTGCTTGTTTTTCCTGTTTTGTTTCATGGTTTTCTTCAGTCTATTTGGGTTCCACCTTAGGAGGTTCAGTGTTTTTTCTTTGCATTAGCATAATTATCAGTGTTGAATGGTACCCAGCATATCTGCTTTTCCTGACCCTATCATATACCAGTGCGATCTCTTAGCACCTTTTCTCACTTATGTCTTGACTGAATGGCCCTTCTCTCCCTCATTCACTCATTCTCTGTTCGCTGAATATTACCTGCTAATGTCAGGCACAGCCCTAAGCCCCCTACACATTTTCGCACTGCAGCATCCACCTGTTACTGCCCTGCACTTCCTTCTGAACTGTCTCTCTTGTATTATTTTCATGTCAGAGGGTCATCATCTTTTTTTGTAGTCCACTCCTTCCATTATTCTCTTAGCTTTCATTTAACTTAGACTTTTCCACTTCGGGTTTTTAATTCACCCAACCTCCTCACCTTCTCCCTATGCCACTTGCCTGCTGACTACTGCACATCATCCCTCTCTTTGGCTTGTACAGCTCAATGCTACCCAGGCTTCCAGCACCTTGTCCTCCTCCTTGAAATTGAAGTGGGTCCCAGGGACATTTGTATAGTGACATCAGTGCATTGAGTTGGGACTGGCTGGATGAATGTGAAGAATGGCAGTTCCTTTGCTCCTGCTCTGCTGACTCCATCCCAGGACAGCCAGCTAAAGCACTGTCCTTAACCAGCAGGATTTCTTGCAGGATCATGCATCCAGTTCTTAGTGCCAAATCACAGAAAACCTTGGGTATGCTCTTCGTAGAATGTATTTATTTTTTCTGACTGAAGCTTTGTGAGATATAACTGTCTCCCATGTCAGAAATGCCTTATTTGTCTTAAAATATCATTGTGTTACTCTATCCACACTAAATTACAGACACATGTTTCCCTTGATTCAGTGAGTTTTTAGTGTGAAGAAAAGAACCACTGTAGTTTACTGCCAGGGAACTGAGCCCCGCCTTGTAGATGACTGGTTGAATTCAGTTTTCGTAGTTGACATACTCACGGATGATGAGAACTGGAAGAGACCTGAAGAATTATTCAGCTTTTCTGTTTTACATACTAGAAACTCAAGGCTTAGACTAATGAATGCCAAGCTCAGTGTCAAATGAGTGAAAAAGTGGAATTGGAATTTGAGTCTCCTGATCCCAAGCTTTTTTTTTGAACCAACTGAGTTTTCAATAGTGTTGATTCAGATGTGATTAAAGAATGTCCTTTGAGATGATAAATTGTCTTTTTTTTTTTTTTAAACATCCAATACAGTGATTCCTATCTCCCTAAAAGATCTTAGTATTAGTGACCTTTGACTCTCAGATGTCCTGATTACTATAGAAAGCAACGATACCAATCTAAAATGGTTTGCTTTACAAGCCTAGCAATGAGATTCCATGGCCTGTATATACAGGAGGGGCAACTTACTAGGGAAAGTGGGACAGAAGACTAAGTGCCAGCAGCCAAATGTGCACACTACACCAGCAGTTATCAGGTAGGCCACACAAAGGACGTGTTCGGCTGTTACTCATTTTTGTTGTTCCTTTCTTCCTTGTGACTAAGAAGTACCACTTGTTTTTTTCCTCCTGGTCATAAAGAAGTCATATTTTTAGAACTTAAAGTATGATTTTAATTGTCGTGCCATTTTTTTTTTTTTTTAATTTATTTTTGGCTGTGTTGGGTCTTCGTTTCTGTGCGAGGGCTTTCTCTAGTTGCGGCGAGTGGGGGCCACTCTTCATCGCGGTGCGGGCCTCTCAGTATCGCGGCCTCTCTTGTTGCGGAGCACAGGCTCCAGACGCGCAGGCTCAGTAGTTGTGGCTCACGGGCCTAGTTGCTCCGCGGCATGTGGGATCTTCCCAGACCAGGGGTCGAACCCGTGTCCCCTGCATTGGCAGGCAGATTCTCAACCACTGCGCCACCAAGGAAGCCCTGTCGTGCCATTTTGATGGAAATAATCTGACTTTCTTGAAGCAGATTAGGAATCCTTGATACCACATCTTCTTGGCAAAGTTCTGTGGAATGAATTACTTCTGGGTTCACCAGAAAACTTTTGATCTGTTCTAATGAATTCAGTCCTATTCCAGGCTAATGATAGTCCAACTTTGGGTTGGATTACAAGTAGGATGAGGAGTTGGGAGGATTTGGGGTGTGTGTCTGGGCCTGTGATTGTGTGTATATGCATATACGTACATAGTTAAAGTAATTGCAGATGTCCTGCTCTTTCAGGATGATATTCACCAGGTCCAGCAACCTGTGAATGAACCATCTGTCTGTTTGGTGTTTCACCATTTCCTGGAGAGACGGCCCTTCATCTTTGTCCTTCCATACTAGTAACTCCAGCTTTCCAGATATTTCTGTAGGTGAATGTATCCAGGCAGTACATTTGCATGACTTACCTTTTCCCTCCCATGTGGAGGAAAGTATTAGAGGTGACAGTCCTTATGATGTGTAGCTTCCCACAGCCAGTCTTATCCATAGGCCCTGGGAGAACTTTAGGGGAAAGCTTAGCAATGCCTGTAGATTTTGGTTTAGGGATCCGTGTTGGGATTCTCTGCTTGCATACCTCCTTGATCTTGAATTAAACAGAAAAACAGAAGGTGGTTAATGGTACAGTTGGTGGAGAAACAGACATGTTCAGGACATAGAGTCAGCTTGGAGATTTTGGCTTCTTTGAAAACACTGGGTTCTAGGGACACATCAGACTCTCAGGTTGAAGAAAGAAAATTCAGTTAAACAATTCTGCCAACATGAGTTAAGTGTGTGCTGTGTGCAAGGCCCTCAAGTGTAGATAATGTTAGATACAAAGATAAATAGGTTATGTTTCTTGCTTTTTGGCAATCATAGCGTAGTGGGAGATAAACAAGAGAAGTGTCCCAAATTCATCTCAAAGGGTAATGAGATTGCCAGAGAAAGGTTAATTTCAACTGAGGGATCTAAGAGAGCTTCGCTGAGAAAGTAACATTTGTCTTGGGCCTCCAAAGACTATTAGGAGTTTTAACAGCAGGAATGGGAGAGCATTCCAGAGTAAAGGAATACTTTTGGCAATGTCCCTGGGGTAGGAAGTTGGATAGAGTTGAGAAATGGAATGACTTTAAATTAGGTTGTATTTGAGAAGCAGAATGGGAATGTAGACTGGGGCTAGATAGGGAAAATTGTGCCTGATTCTATAGACAGTGTGTGTGTAGTAGGGGGATAGTAAGGACTTAGGTTGAGGGGAGGCACATTGTAGAGGTAGAATTGTATTAATATTTGTACACAGTTAGCCTATGAGCGTTGAGAGAGGAATCACAGGTAGGTTGAATGATCTGGACTGGGAAAGTGGGTTGTAGAGTGTGAAAGAGTAAAGACTTGATTTAGTTCATATTTGCTTAGAAATATACTCTTATTTTCATTTATTTAGGAAAAATATTCTTGGATAAGAATACTTGTCGGTAAAGAGATGGGAAAAGGTCTCAGCTAACTGTAGTTCTCCCATTATAATCTACAGTGATGATGATGATGATGATGATTTCCCCCTCTTTTGTTGGATCATCCTTTCCTTGCTGTGAGCTCAAAAATAGAAATCTTTTAAAAATGCATTGTAGCTTTCATCATAGATTCTAATACTGTTCTTGTGGAAACCCTTCTTATATTGTTTTTCATTCTATAGAAATTTGTTTCCACATTTTTATTGTACTGATAAAGTACAGTAAAGTCCCTTGGTCTCTTTATGTAAACATTCACTTATTTTAAATGCCCCCCTAACTATTATAGCAATCATATTTAGATTTTCAAATAAACAGTACACAGAATTGGCTAAAAAATATGAGTCCTTCAATAAAGGATAAACTATATGGGGAATATGCTTTCTTTTGGTACAGTCTTCTCCATGCCTACGCACTAGGAGCGTTTTAGGCTTTAGTGTTCTTACTGACATTTTTTTTTTTATACTTAATCCTAAACATAGCAAATGAAATACTGATACTCTGATATTATTCTCCTGCCAGGAAATAATCAGAGATGTAGGCAAGGCTCTTTGTTTTAGCATTATTTATAACAATGAAAAATGGACACAGTTTAAGGCTCTAACAGTCAGGATAGAGTAAATGAATTACACTGTAATCACATGAAAATATCATGCCATCTTTAAACAATTTTGCTTTTCAAGATATAGGAAAGTATTTATTCAGAAATGTTAAAAGCAGGATTTAAAACTATATACATACTTTAACTATGTATATTTGAAGAGAAAAATACTAGGAGAAAATATACCAGTGCTATCAGTGGTTAACTCTGGGTAGTGGAGTAATAGTGCTTTTTATTTTTCTTATATCTTCTATATTCTCCACATTTTCTAAAATAAGTATACAATTTTAAAAAGCAACACTAAGTTATATTAAGGCATAAAAAAGGAAGGAAATACTTCACAGATCAGGACATTTCTATGAACATCTGCGTATTGTGCAAACCGTGAATAAGTAGCAGCTGCACTTGAAATCATAATTCAAGTCAGCTGATCTTGTAACCACAGCATTAATAATAGCCTTTACAAGATAGGTTTCAGTGATGTCCTTTAACTTTGTCAGGATTTAGACTGGTTGTCCTATTTTAGTGCACAAAAACCTATGATGGGATCCTACTTAAATTGTAGATTCCTGGGCCTTACCTCTAGAAACTGTAATTCATTTGTCTATGAATGCACCCAGGAATCCACATCTTTAATAAACTCTCAGGGTGATTTATCTGATGCAGGTGGTCAGCCTGACATACTTTGATAAACACTGCCATAGTTGAAGCTCATTTAGATGTAAGCTTTAAGGTCTTTTCTAACCTGGAACTCTGACCTGCCTGGGTGTGGGAGGTTCAACACTGTGGGAGGCCAGGGTTTCATGGCCCAGTGGTCCTAGATGCTCATCAGAACCACCTGTGGGGCTTTTAAAACACTGCGATGCCCAGATCCCATCTCAAAATCTACTGACTCAGATTGTCTAGGAATGTGGTATGAGTACCACAGGTTATTCAGAACTGAAATCTGTCCAGTAAACTAATTGATATGGAACACAATATTGATGGGGCTTGTTTCTTATAAGCTATACTGATATGTGTTGGTGAAGACAATATGGCTTGGAATGGTGGTCATTGGTAGGGTCAGCTGCCTGAAAGTTATTGGGCTCCCATTGTTTCTACACCATTGATGGCTGCAAGTTAATTTTGGTTTTCTTGATAACTCTTGATGTCACTACATAGTTTTTACCTCTAGATGGCAGCAAAGGCTAGTTATATTATTAGGACAACTCTAAATGTCATTCTCAAATCTTTGAAAAAAAATGATGCTATTTTTTTTTTCCTTGTATGAATTTTATACTTGGACATGTTTCAGTAAATGAGGTATAGAGCTTTAAAATGTGTCATCTCTTGGATCATTTTTTAGAACATTATGTCAAATAGCTCCAAGAAAGTTTTATCCAAATTTGGAGTGCATATTGCAAGAGGAATCCGTGCATATGCCTCTTTTAAGACCACACAGTGAATGTTCTACTCAAGAGTTGGAGGCTCCTGGGTTTCATCAGAAAGCAGATGTCTTGGAGGAGATTAAGCATGTTGGAAAGCTCATTCATAGAAGAAAAGTTTTTTGGTTTTTTTTTTAATGTTTAACTCAGTTCAACATGGAGATTGGGATTTGGAATGGATTACAGGTCTGAAAGATGCTGAGTTTATTGAGGCAGAGGCCTTGCTTTTATTTGGGGAACAATAGAGAGAAAAGGAGCATTCATTAAATTCTTTAAATGTTGGCTTGTTTGGTCTATAGGTTCTTAAAAGAAGCAGAGCTATCTATGAGACTCTGTGGTTATGGCAAGTCATTAGATGTCAGTGAGCCTTAGTGACCAAAAGCATTATAGAGGGGTGAAAATGTTTTATTCAAAATCTTAATTCTAGAACCCGATTTCTACTTGATCCTTGTGCTCCTTCGCATTATCATGGAGGGCAAACATCAGAACAAAATCAGCACTTATGAGGAAGCTGTCAGATCCTAGTTATACAGTTGGAGTCAGGATGTTTCCTTTTCTCTAAATGAAATTAATTTTGTAAGTGCTTTGAACTTTTTGGAGATGTATTGGCAACATACTGTGCAAGAAAGCTGTGTTCCCTCAGGAATGTTCCTGACTCCAGGGACTGCAGGGCCTCTCATTACACCTTTAGCTCTAGGGGTGGAAAGGCTCAAGGCTCCCAAAGACGGTGGGTCATTTTCATTTGTGGTCATCGGGGTGGTGCAGGGAGGGGGCGGATTCAGGGCTGCCTGACTCCCTTAGGGACCCAGCTGTGTAATGCTTGGTCAAGGCCGTGTGTTATCAGAATAGCAGTGCTTTGTATTTTTGTTTTTCTCTGTTTAATGGGAAAGTACGTAAGTAATGATGATGGATATGGTGATGAAAAGGAGGAAATGCTAAATTGAGAAAAAAAATCTTTGAAATATTATTGTCTTCTTTTGTCTTTTGTATTGTTTGGTAAATCACTGCTAATTTATTTATTTATTTATTTTTTTAAAGGAAACAACAGGTTATGAATCTGGCAGATAGCCTACAGTTTCATATGCTGCTTTGGCTTTTTTCTCTTGATCTTCTCAGAACATCCTCATTATACAATAAAACTTTATCACTAAAGATTTTACAGTTTTATATGGCAGGGGGTCCTTCAAAAGGAAGCTCTGTAGTTTCATTAGCTCATTCCCACTAACCTCTTGTGAGAGAACATTTGGTTTTAAATAGAGCTACAGTGCTATGATTTATATTTAAGAGTTGTCCCGTTTCTGAGGTGAAGGCGAGAGGAAATTGATGCCTTTATTTTATAATGTAACATGGTTTGTGGTTGTACCTAGTCACCTCCCAATCTCTCTGTAGTAATAACACCATGGGCAGTGAGGGCAATCCAAGAATAAGCATTGAAATACAGTTTTCAAAAATCCTTCCTAACCTAGTTGCTTCCATTTGGTGCCCAGACACATAGCATCACATGTAGAAATAGAATGTTAAAATATGTTAACCTTGAACTGTTTTGTTTATTCCCTTTCTTTTTATTCATCTGTCAGGTTTTTCACCTCAGCTTTTTTTCTTCTTCTGTTTTGGTACCCACTCCCCTCTTTCTCATTCCCTCATTTGCACCCATGTAATTTTTAAAAATCATTCGCCGGCTTATATTTTACAACAGCTTTGGATTAGTGGCTAGAGCACTGGCTATGGAGCCAGATAGACCTGGGTGGGTCTCCATTCTGGTTCTGGCACCACCCAGCTGTGTGTCCTTGAGCAAGCCAGTTAGCCTGTCCAGACCTTAGTTTCCTCATCTGTAACCCTTATTTGGGGATTAGACTGCCTACTTGCAGGTTCCTTAGTGGGTAGAGATATTGTGTAGGAAAGTCCCTGGCACATCTGAAGTGTCAGGTCTGTGTTAGTTGTTACTAATGTCAACATTATTATCTTTGTCTTTTTCCTTGTATCTGTTCTTAAGGTGCCTATTTCTTGATCATAATCATAACTTATCTTCTTGTTTATTTTACCTTTCTTGTTTTTTTGCTTTATCCCTTGTTCTCCCATCTCTCCAATTAATTATTGGAGACATGTTGCTAAGCATAGCAGTTGCGGCAGCTGACCAAGCAATGTCAATTACTGGGCTGTGTTTCTAACCACCTCGGGCCCAGAAAAGAACCTTCACATCCTTTTCCCGCCTTATCCTACTTAGTCTATTCATTGTCTTTCTTTTTTAGAGTTCACTTGAAAACATATTTTTTTCTAGTCTTTCCTGTCTTTTTCTATCTTTTAATTATTCAAAAAATGAGGCAGTTATACCAACTATAAAGCCCTTTGATCTTGACATTCAGTGATTCTATGAAAAGAACAAATGCGAGCCAACTGTGGCCACCAGGTGTGTTGTTAGACCTGCGCACCTTTGTTGAGCACCTATTACCAGCAGTATTTAAGTCCTGGATAAGGTAGGACAGTAGTTCTTAAACTTTATAAGCCCAAGAATGACCCAGGCAGCTTGTTAAGATGCAGATTCCCTGAACTGGATTTCATAGGTGTGGGTGTGTAGAAATCTGTGGAGTCCTTGGTAATTCTGATAAATGTGATCGGTGACTGCATTTTGAGAAACATTGATATAAGAGTTTCAAAACTAAATGACAGCTGATTCTTGTTTTCAAGAGATTATAGTATAGGAGGGGTAACAAACGATTATAAAGAGGCAAAATGAAGTGCTGTAATACAAGTACAAACAGAAGTGCTTTGGAAACAGAGGAAGATTGAGAAAAATAAAGAGTTTTCTAGAGGAATTGGCACTTGAGGTAGGAGTAAGATTTCAATACAAGGGACAAAGAGAGAAGAGCATTACTGCCCTAGGAACAGCATGAGTAAAGGTATAGGGTTAGAAGCCCTACTAGTGTGTGAGAGGATGGTCAGTACTGTGTCCTGGTGAGGGTACAGATTATGTCCAGGGTTTCAAAAGGAGATGAGGTGGGAGGTGGAGGTCTGATAGAAGGTTTGGATTTGGGGCACTCGGTAATGTAAGTGCTAAGTAAGTGCTGCTTTGAGGGGAGGGACTGAAGAATTGCCATGATCAGGACTGTGTTGTAGAAGGATCACCAGCAATACAAGTGAAGGTTGGATTAGAGGTGAGGGATTAGAGGTGCTACTATTTTACAGTAGCATCGGTACTGAGGTGTGGATTTGGGGAGTACTAGCACAAATAAAAGGGGGAGGGCAGAGGAAGAAATACCGGGGCAGAGTGGCTGACTGGATCTGGGGGATGAGCAGAGAAGTGGAGAATGGGACCCAGATTTTGACCCTGGGTGACAGAGAAGGTGCTGGACCATCACCAGAAGTGAGACAAAGCAATCCAAAGAGCAATCTAAGAGTGACAGTGCACTGGGGTGGGGGCACATGCCAAGTGTGAAGTGTAGTTGGACCTTCCATGTGGAACTGTTTGGTAGGCACTGAAAACTTGGAGTTGTTGCTTTGAGAATCATCATAGAAAAATTGTTGATACCATTCAAGTAGCTGAGACAGCCCAGGGAGAAAATGTAATTCCTCCTCATCTACCCCTTTTTTCTTCTCCCACCATGGGTACTTCTATATCCTTTTCCCAGAGCCTGAGAGGTGAGTTTTGTTGGGCCCTATCCTGTGCCCACATTCCCTCTACAAGGCTGCCTATCTTAATAACTGATAAGAGTGTAACTAGTTCTGAGAGCAGCCCTCTGAGGAGGCATTTCTTTCCAGTACTTGAACAATGCACAGTGATTGAACCATTTTCCAGGCACTGATTGGCTAGCTGGGGGGAGAGAAATCCTGCCCCTCTCCTGCAGTGACCAGGCTGTCCCCTGGGCCATTGTGTCTGGGCTGAACAGACAGATTACATAAACTCACACTCTGTAGGGGGATCTGCCACTCCTTAGCACAGGGGCGATCAGTAATTACAGGATGGTCCCCGTATAGCACATTTCCTTCCTCATTGGTAGTCTGAGAATGCCTGGAATAGGGCCATAGTTGATAGGATGACCTAAAAAAATAGTAGTTGTCCATTGTTCTCCCTAATCCTCTTATTACCCTTCTTAGAAGCTAAAATCAGCGGCTCTGGCAGCATTTATATTTTCCGAAATTTTTGTAATAAATACGTACTATTGTTATAATCAGAATAAAAAGTTTTATATAAGAAAATTGTGTTGCTTATGTCTGTCACTATGAGAGATATTATCCTTCTTAGAGTAATCCCTGCTGCCCTGAAGGGACTGTCAGGTGTTTAAATGTTTCTTATGTTATGGACTCTTTGGGGACCTTCTGCAGTTTTTAGTTAACTCCTCTTTCTATAAAATGATACATTTCTGAGGCCTCAAAACTGACTGATATCAGTGAATTCAGGCAAGAACACAATTAAAAGGCAAAGAACAGAAAACGAATAGCTCTTTTTTTTTAAAGAGAAGGGAAAAAAACAGCCAGCTCACTAATGGTAAAGGATAGTAATTTGTTCTTGAGGAATTGCTTTGAGTGGCCGCATTGAAGACGGTTTTTATACACGCTTAATTGTTATGAGAGATAATTGGAGACCAATTTGAAGATTTTCCTCTAAAATGGCAATTTTATTTGTGATGCTCCCTTGGTTTACCGTCATTTAATCCTGAATTGGAAGCAGAATTTAGAGACTGACAAGGATGAACCCTAACACTTCTCCCTCTGAGCTCAAAAAATACACAATGCTTTTTTTTTTTTTTAGTGATTTTGGGACCATAAGTCTTTCCTTATAAGTCATGATGTTGCTTGAGAAATGGAAACCCTGAATTAGGGTATACCATCCCAGGAAGATTTTCTAGGGTTCTGCAAAGGCAGAAAGAAGTTCCACCACCTCTGGGCTAAGCTGGTGGTGCTTGTCTTTTTGATAGCTAGACCTTGATTCCTAAATTGCCTTTTCTGGAGGTTTTTGGTCACTGTCAGGACTGTCAAGGTGGCCACCTACTTATAAGCTTTGATGTGCATGCTTGTGATGCTGTTTCTATGGATCATTTTCACTTACTTCTGATGCTTTTCACTCCAGCCATCTCTGAGGCCGATCAGGTACCTCTGTTCTTCACATGTTGATAGCCTGTCCAAACTCATTCTTCATGCCTAGAATTTGTGCCTTTGCTTATAGACTCCTGCTTTAGGATAGAGTGGACTTGGACTGCAGCTTTAGTGCTCCCTGACAATGAGGACTTGTACCTCTCCTTGGTCTTGCTTTCTCCCGTCTCTTATCCACTGCACCATCCCCAGGTGAATCTTCCCCATGCCTGCTTATTTGTGTGGGGCTTGGCCTTTCACATTCATTATCTCTTGTTAACCTAACAGTGGCCTGGAGACGGGAGGAGTTGAAAGGGGAGGCAGATTGCCACTCTCGTCTGTGGTGATCATGGTAGGCTTCGGAAGAAGTAAGGCTTGAGCCAGACCTTTCAGTGTAGATCACTTGATGAGAGAAGAGAATTCTGTCCAGGTAGAGCAATGGGGAGGAGGCATACGTAGGGGTGTTCCGAGTGTTCTGGCCAAAGCGGCAGGCTTCTGAGGCAGAGCGCAGGCAGGTAATGTTAGGCGCCCTGTCTGTGTCCCTGGGCAGTGGAGAGCATTAGGTGCAATTTATTTTGCTCCCCCCCCTTGCACTGAGGTAGCTTCTCAGTATGTTTACATGGGACAATGGAATTAGACCTATGTTCATGTCTCTTTTTCGTCATACAAACAGAGCCACCTGGAACAATTTTCTTTACCTCTCAATTTAATTTTTTTTAATATTTAAAATTGTGATGATACCCACTTTATAGGGTTATTATGAAATAAAATAACAGTGTATAAAGGATTAGTTTTTTCTTACCTCACTGCCCAGAAACCTTTGAGGACAGAGTGCCCCCTAGCACGGTATTAAAGGCCCTTCGTGGTCTGACAGTACGTGCCCTTTGCACCTTTCCCCTGCCCCAGCCATCTCAACATAAGCCACACTGCATTGCTCACTGTTCCCTGAATGCTGGTTTTCTGCTCTCCTGCCTGCCTCCACACCTCTGCGCTGAACACCTCCTGGAAAGCCTTTTGTCTTCTCTCTATCCCAAGTTTTCCTCCTCTCCCAGCCCACCACCCCTCCTCCAGTCAAATCTTATCTGTTTCTGAAACCTGACCCCTGAACCCTGCCCAGAGTAATCTGCTCCTCCTCCAAACTCCTATAAGTGCTTTGCTATCTATAGAATTCCTTTTCTGTGCTGTGCTCTTAATTACCTTTTAAGGTAGTCCTCAACTCCCGCCTTAGATTCTAAATCTTAACACCTGCATAGCTGTCCTGCACAACAATGAGTAATATTAGGTGCTTCATAAATATTTGTGGGTTCATTCTTGTAGGTGATTTGTCAAGGAATGAATAGAGCTTGTAACCTAATAGAAGACATGTGTGCCTGTGGTGGTTATAAGCTAATACAAATGGGATTGAAACTCCTCAGAGAGGACTCTTTGAAAGGTCTAAACAGTAAAGGGTTATTTCTTAAGTTCTTGGGAATCCTGGTGAAACCCATTTTTCCCCCATTAAGGCAAAGTTGGTTGGTTGTCTAGATTTCTCTTTATTTCTCCCAAAGGCACGTGAGAAATGGAAAGCTCATCTGAAAATACCGGTTTATAGTATGGTATCTTTGAAAGAGACAAAGGTACAAGGTATTAATACAAATATAAATGTTCAAATATGCACGTGCTCTGGGCTGATCTGTCAAGTTAGTGGAAACAAGCCTTATGCAATGAAACTCTTCAGTGCAGAGTTTTTAATTTGTTTTGAGGCTTATATTTAGTCAGATTCAAGATTCTCATCTCTACATACCAGACAGAAGCTCTTGAAGGACAGTGAATCTTTTGTCTCCTTAATAGCTGCCCAATTCAGTTTGTCATGATCAGTGAATTGATCAGTTGTGTCCATGTGCTTTGAAGAGAAGACACTGCATGCTGAGACACTGTGCATGTCACGGAGACAGGAGTGCTATGTCAGTTAGTAAACCCACTCCACCCTTCCAGGGACCTAAAGAATGGCAGAGAGTGAGACAGCCTTTGTAGGTCTGTAGGGCCTATTGTTGATTATCCAAAGATGACTAACCTTTAAAAAAGCAAAACTAAACTAATAGGCAAAAAAAAAAAAAAAAGGGTCTCTTTTAGGTAACCTTCCAAAAATATCATACAGAACCATTTGGCTATGCAGGAAAAAGGAACTCACTAAAATAAGAAAACTAATTTCAGGGTTTCAAAAAATTATATCAAATAATTAGATAACTTTTATTTCTCTTGACCAATAATTTTGTGAAAAAATAAGTGAAATTTTAAAATGAGGCCACAAGAGGATTATCTCTAGGATTGCTGACTGCAGTGCTAAAGGTTAGCCCAGATTACATTTTTATGGCACCATTCTAAGTGTTGTAAAACCTGGTGTCCTGATAGAATATTGACAGATTTGTATGTGTTGCCATATGAACAGTGTTAATTCATTATCAAATTATAAAGTACTTAGGAGTGTGTTGGCCAGTTAACTTGCTGGACTCCGTAAGGATTCCTTACCCTACAGCATTGCCTTTGGGGGCTGCCTGCTCTGACATATTTGACTGCACAGTGGAAGAATCCATCTGTTGGAAAGGAAAAGAGTTTAATCTAAATGAAAATGAATTTTAAGGGGGTTTAAGGTTTGGGGATTTTATTGAACTGCTTATCTTCCTTGTTCTTGCATTTGCTTCACTGTGGCCCAAGGTGAATGGAGTCCTTTGTTTTGGCTCATCCAAACTGCTCTCTTTAATGTGTGTTCTGGACCATTCCCAAGAAATGCTGTAGGGTTATGTTGAGGGCCTGGGATCTGAGGGAGAAACAGAGCTTGTAGGTGTCAGACAGCCTGCTACTGCTCAGTTAAAGATTCAGGCATCTATGCTTTGCTACAGTTATAAAACTGGGAACCTTCCCACCTATAAAATGGTAGTTTTTATTGAGCTTTTCTCTTGAATAAAAAAAAACCCTGGAGACTAAGCCTTCTGTTTGTCATGCTAGCCACTAGAGGGTGGAATAGTCACACTTCCTGAGACAGGTGTAATTCATTCTGCTAGAGCAAGGCTAGAGTCAGAACGTATTTGCTAGTGTTTATCAGTATAGAAATTTCTAAAACAATGGAATTCCTTCTTTAGGTACGTACTAATCAGCAGAGGAACTTGTTAAAAAATGCAGCTTCTGGGGCCCTACCCTCAGAGATTGTGACTTGATAGCTCTGGGTGGGGCATCAGGGGATTCTCATACATGTGTTTTGGATTTTACTTTGAGAAACATTGATCCTAACGTTTCGGGCATGCATTATTGCCTGATTATCTTTTCTCTTAGGATTGCAAAGTAAAATGATTATTTTGGAGGAGGAAACAACAACAGAAACCAAAATGTAGGGAAACTGTAGTGTTATTAAAGCTCTTTTCCTGCCTTTGTCTAACAAGTTTCAAAGGAGACTCACTTTGTAAAGAATCGGAATCAAAAAAGCTATTAAAAATATGTTTTTGTGTGGAGTTATATTTTAGTCAATAAAGATCACAGAATGCTTAGGCTACAAGTCTAAGAATTTTAAATTAAATACCCCTTTTATGGCCATCTCACAGTGCAACCTAATTTATACTTTGGGTGTCATGAAGACCCCATGCCTAATGTCTTGGCATTGTGAAATGTAGTTGTAGAAACCTTCTAGGTGGAGTTTATATAATCCTGTCATCATCTTATAGAGACTTTCCTTTGTGTGTAAAGATCCAACTATAGTAATGCACATTGTCCTTCTGGAAGGGGTGACCCAGAGAGCAGTGGCATCCTTGGGAAAGCTTTGCAAATGCTCTTAAAAGGGAAGAAGAATGTGGTAAAATCATTCAAATCTGTGATAGAATGCTGCAGCTCAAAAAGTTAAAGGGATAGGGGGACTGAGTAAAATGAATCTTGGTTCTGAAGCTGGGACTTCAGATGAAATGAAATGAAAGGAAGGTATTTTTTCAGATGTTTATAGAAACAGTCTTGTCTTCTGTGAGCCTCTCAAAGGCCTTCTTTTCTTCAAGAATACAACCCTCCACTTTCACATATCTCATATGAAGATTTTCCAGTGTCACTTCCTCTCTCCTTCCTAGTTTTCAAGGTTCTTCTGTGATTTTATGTGAATGAAAAAGAAAATTCTGTAACCTCCCAAACACACATGCACACGCGCGCGCACACACGCAGTTATAAAAAATTATTTTTGAAATTAAAGGCCAAAAATCTAGGATGTGTCATTCTTTGTGTGATTTTATGGAAGAGGGAAGATACTTTTTTTCAGAGATGATGCTCTCTTTACCATAAACTTTAATTAGTAGCACTTTTAGTAATCTATATATGTTATTAATATGACAGTGTTCCTAAATTTTGATGTGGATATGAGTCATTACACTGAAGTAGTCCTAGTAGAGGAACCTCTAAAAGAGGTTCAGTTCCTTGAAAGTCCAGTAAATTTCCAATAATGTTAATTACTTGGGAAGACTATTTATAGTTAATATCTGGAGCAGATGATGAAATGAGAATTTGTGCATCATAATCATGGAGCACAGGACTTGTAGTATTAACTTTATTGTATAAAATTGCTCTGGCTCACAAAAGAAATTGAATCCTTACAAAACAGTTTGACTAATGAATAGCCCAGAGCCTCTCAAACTCTATTAGTTACAGGTGTGCCAAAAATGGATCTTTCCCTTAGTACTTGGGGCAGCCAGGAGGAACCTGGGGATGACAGGAGTCCCTGATCATCTCTGCCTCTCTATCCATTGTATCCAGTGTGTTTTCTGTTTGTGTCATTATGTGACAAAAGTTGGGAAGTGCTGGGAAGACTTTGTCCTTTAATTCTTTCTGGTTTCTGTTTATTATTTCATGATTAGTTGATCGCTACCCACCAAAACATTATATGTACTCTCTTATTATCTAGAAAGACATCTCATGCAGCAATGTTATCAATGTCTACTTTGAAAGATGTAAAATGATGTATGTAGTTTCTTCTAAAGTTCTAACCCAAGGTGACTTAAAAATAAAAACAGTTTTGGAAAACATTTAGACCATCATGTATTTTGTAATACAGTTGGGTCACTGCCAATTCCCAAGATAAATGTGTTTAAACAGAAGCTTTCTCATTCATCACTAGCCTCAGCTTTCATCCAGATTTATTTAATGATGATGCAAGCCCACAGCATTGGTGTTGCAGTTCATCACCATGGAAGTGTTTCTGTCAACAAATCCTTGCTTTGCTATCATGAAATTGATTTTGCAGGGAAAGGAGGATAATTGTGAAAGATTCCTTTTACTTCTAAAGATCTTCACAGTTTGCCTGGGTGTCTAAATGAATTGTGTTTAAAATCAATAACTGGCAATAAAATTGACCACACTAAATTAACAGTTATGAGGTTGGAAAAGGGAAAATGACAATGAGCTACTTTGTCTGAAATCATCTTTTTTGAATGTGGCTTGGGGACCAGATTTGTAATTTAAAATGTTCCTCTGAAAGCTGTTGTTCTCTGCTACAGAAGTACAGATTATGCTGAGTCCCATTAGCAGAGTATCAGAATTCCTAGGATGCTTTTTTTTTTTTTTAAGGATTACTGAGTTTTTCTCACCTATCTTGAAAATGGCGTAACAATAATCACAGGAGAAACTTCCCTCAACTAACATACTGTATTTTTTTTAAATATGCCTTTTCTATAACTTACATTGTAATTATCTTTGGTTTTTATTTGCTTGTTGGGAGGTTAAAAAAAAACAGAACACACACAGTTAAGTTTAAGCTTCTGAATATAGCCCACTAACAAACAAGCAAGGTAGGAAGCACCTACCTTAAGTAATTCAAACTATTTTGGGAACCTAATAGGAAAAAGGAACAAGAAAGACATTTTTGCTTTGAAGCAGTGTTTAAGAGCATATGTCTTAGTGGCTGATTCCAGGTTTGGATGTAGACATAAATGTTTTAAGGGGATTTTCATCTATGGTAGAAATACAGTCAACTCTTGATTGTGAAGGTAACTTGTATTTCCAAATGTGCTTTTTCTGGCTTACTATCACATTTCAAAGCTTTTTACTTTCACCATCAGCTCATATGTGCTCACAAAAGCAAATTATTTAATATTATTTTATTCAGTGATTATCAGTAAACATTTATTAAGTAACTAAATTCCTAACACGTGCTAAGCACTGTGCTGGGCACCAGGGATATTGAGATACATCTCAAGCATGAAGTTTGCTCCTGAGAGATCTTATAGTTCACTTTGAAATCAAAGAGCCATAAAATTTCATTTATTTCAACTACTTCCTCCTCCTCCTCTAATATGTGATTAGAAGTTGACTGTATAATACGGGAAGTAGGTCCTGTTTGTTTCTAAGGAAGAATTAATAGACATTATGAACAGGAAATAAAATTCTATTATACATGCAAAAAAAAGAACACAAAATGACCAAAAGAAAATTCAGCAAGCAATGGTAAAAATAACAAATTATTTACTGCTTTATAATGTTAAAGTATTTCACCAAGACAAGTTGCAGTCAAATTAATGTGAGTTATGGAAAAATGAAATACATAAAGATGTATTTATACAAGTGCAGACTAAATATTTTCCATACAGGTATGTAAATGAAAAAATATACAGTAAGTGCACGCTTGATATGACTATGCAGGCAACACTCAGTTAGTTTCAGATACTCTTGGATAGTTCATGCATAAACCTTCCCAAAGTACAAGTTCAGTCAGTCTTTTGAGGGATGTGGAGGGATAATTAAAAAGGACTGAGTTCCTTGCAATAATATCAGTATAAACCAAATAAGGGAGGGTGGTCAGTTATATATATTACTTACTGTAATTTGTGATTGTCGAGGAAGAGGTGTGGCTGTTGGTGTGATAGTAATACTGCTGGTGACTTTATTGGTTGTTTTGTTTAGTGCCCCATTAGTTAAGCTTTGAGTTCGGTTATCCTGCAGTGATGCTGAAGGGCTGGCAGGTCTCACGGGGCTAGCTACGGCTTGCATGTAAGGACTTCCTAAGTGAATGTGGATTTTATTATCCTCAGTAGTTATCACACTTGAACTGTTACTGTTTGAACGCTGAAACTGCCATGATGACTGCCGATCAGGGGAGACTCTGAAAATCGCGTGCTTGGCACTGATTTCTATCGGCTCTGGAGAGCGTCCCTGCTCAGGGGAGCTAGCTGAACCAGTAACAGCCAAAACCTGAATAGGTGACATTGTCCTTTCTGGAGTTATGGAACCACAAGACTCTGGGGTCTGTGCCCTGGCAAAGGTTGCCATGGTAATTGGGGACATGCCTTGCTCGAAATTCATAAGGCCTTCAGCAGAGGTTTTTGATTTCACTGGAGTTATGGAAGCATTTTGGAGGATGGTTATCCTTTGCTTTGGGGTGCCACAGTTTGGTATCACTGCAGTGCTTGTGTAAGAGTGAGGACTCTCTGTGGTCGGACTTGTGATTTCAAGAGTGGCTGTGTTTTGGACATGGTCTGGAGTAACCTTTATATGAAGTGGCTGCCCAGGTGTGTGGCTTAGGACTAGATCTCCAGGTTGCACGAAGTTGCCACTGGGTTTAGTTTGTATTTTTCCATTCTGAGGATGGCCCTCCTTGGACTTCATCCAAGGAATCCATAGCTTCCTGTTAACAGGACAGGGAGTAGATGAGTTGCATTTGAAGGACAGCACAGACTCCTCATCATGAGGGTCCTCATTCTGGTCCTCGCTCTCCTCATATAACTGACCGTTGATGACTGCTCGTTCCAGAGGAATGAGACTCTTGTAATCAGGTGGCTCACTGTCCACTGCTTCTGTTTGAACTTCTTTGGAAAATACTTGAGGGTCAGAGATTCTTCTTCCATTGAGACTGGGCCGGAGGCTCTTACTGAAATGACGGTACCGCTCTAACTCTTTAGTGAGGTTTTCAATCTCTCTTCCTAAATCTCTGTTCCTGTTTTCTTGTTGACTGAGTTTCTTTTGCAGAACTGAATGATCTCCCTGGAGGTGACATATCAGGTCCTCAGTTGCCATGTATTCATGAATTTTCTCTTTCAGCGCATCCACTTCTCTTGAGAGGTGACCTGATTTAGCTTCTTCTTCCTGAAGCCTTTTGAAAAGCCATTGTTCATGGCTGGACTCTGTCTTTTCTGCTAACTTGTATTTGGCAAGTTCCATTTTAACATGTTCCAGCTCTTCAGATAAAAATTGAGCTTTGTCTCGTTCATTAGCATACCTTCGTTCTAGAGTCTCATACTCATCTTCAGTTTTCATGAGGTCATCCTCAATGGCTTTCATATCCTTTAACTTCAGTTTCAGTCTTTCCACTTCTTGAGAGAGCTCTTTAATCCTATTGTTCTCTTGGTGTAATGCTGTTGTGGACTTACCAGAATCTTGATTTAATTTGTTTTTTAGGAAATCTTTCTCAATTGCTTCCAATGATTGAAGCCTGTTTTTCAACATGTTAACTTTGGACAGGAGATCATTTCCTTTCTCTTCTTCTGCTTTCAGTTTGTTTTTTAGATCATCTCTCTCTTTCGTTACACTGTACATTTTTTCTTCCACATCAGTTTTGGACTTCAGTGCCCTTTTAGTTTCTTCAATTAACTTCTCAGTAACCGTTGTCACTTTATTTTGCTCCACTTGAAGCTGAGAAGCAGCAGCTTGTAACTTATCTTCAGTTTGCTTTAATTTTTCACTCATTGTTTTCCGTTCATCTACCAGCATCACAGTTAATGTTTTCAGTTTAGTTAAATCCTCTTTTAGGGTGAATTCTGTCTTCTCCAGCCGACTTTCAATGGCTTCTAGCTCTTTGATCCTTACCTTTAAACTCTCCAGTTCCTGAGATAACTGCTTTGTGGTCATCCTTTCTTTTTCTAAATTACATTTCAGAGAGTAACATTCTTGTTTGCTTTTGTTGAAAGCATCTTCTAATTTTTCCAGAGCCATAATTCTTTTACTGAGTTTTTCAACCTCGAGTTTAAAGTCTTTACTCAGTGATGTTTCCTTTTCCAGCCTCTTATTGAGATCTCTGCACTGCTCCTCCATTTTTATGAGCTCTTCATCCTTCCCTTCCATTTCTAGCACACGTTTCCTGAGCTCCTCCACCTCAGCCATGATGCTGGAGTTTCCATATTCTCCCTTGTTAATTTTTTCTTTTATATCTTGCAGCTCCTCTTCTGCTTTTCGTAAAGACCTGTTTGTCTCTTCTAACTCATCAATTTGCCGGCTGAGTGCTGCCAGCTTTTGTCGAAGCTGGCGATTTTGGCTGTCCTCATTGGTGAGCTTCGCCATAATTGTTTCTTGGTTCTGGTGAAACTTTGTGGTCTGCGTTTGCAGATCGTTCTCTAGTCTGGTTGCCTTCTGCTCTTCTTCCTGAACTCTGGCTTCAGCAAGGGCTAGTTTAGCATGTGTTTCCTTTGCACTCGTGGTTAGGTCTTGGATTTTCTGTCTTTGAAGGGCAAGCTGTGCCGTCAGCCTTTGTTGTTCGTCCACCACCATCAAAGCAAAAGACTTCAGTTTGGTCAGCTCCTCTTTCAGGGCAGTGACCCTCTTCTCTTTTTCTTGCTCCTTCTTCTTCTGGGACTCCGTTTCTTGGTCAATTAACCTTTTTAATCTGAAAAATACAAGAGCGCATTCTATTTTGTAACTGGTGCTTTAGTAACTTGTCAGCTGTGAGTAAACATTTATGTAATTTAGTAAGACAGTATCGACTCATACCATATATGGAAAGGAGTTCCTGAATTTGATGGGGGAGGAGAATCTTGATTAAACAGATGTCTTGCTTCTTTTGTTTTCTCTACCTGCTTTCCTCCCACCCCTCATTGATTGGTAACAGTTGCAGTTCACCAGGAGGGCAAGAATATTTGGTTTAAATTGCTTGTGTAACATATAATCAGTAGACATTGTAGCCTGAAGGCTGTAAAAACGGACACAAGCTTGAGATTCAGTTGGAGGAAGCTTCCAGACTGGCCCTACTCTTACCAACTAATTAACCTGGGCAGTTATTTAACATCCCCAGGGCTTCAGTTTCTTCTATGAAAAATGGAGGCAATAATTGTATTATCTCAGGGGCCATCTGTGAAAATTAAATGAGATAATTTGTCTAAGATTCTCACAGTGCTGGCACATAATAAACATTTGATAATTGTTGCTGTTGATCCATTTTATTAATGTGGTTATTATATTTATCAAATGGTTGGCTTGAACCATTATGTGATACATTAATGTTTGGTGATCAGCTTCCTGATTCTTAGTTAAGATAAAATCTATTCACATTGCTTAGAAGTTAGGCACTTTACTGATGGACCTGTTTGCCAGTTTAAATTTGGTTTACACTAGCCTGACATTGTGTCAGGAATCAGTTCACATATATCTCTATCCCCACAGTGGATGGTAGTTGAATGAGAGTAATTGACAGGCACCTAAAGGGGTTTAGAGTTTTCATAACACTTAGGAAGAGCATGGGATTTGATACAAAAGAGCTTGATGAGTGACATGTTAGAAATGATGGAGGAAAAACTCTTATCAGGAACATAATGAGTCCCTCTTGAATGATGACTCTATGATAACATGTTATTTTTTTTCTTTACGTTTTAAGTTTGTCAACAAAGCAGGAGGACATTTTACCTGCAATATAAACTGTCTCTTCCACACATTTTTTCCCTCAGTATTGAGGTCATAGTTTTAAATTTGTGGCATTCCTTAATTACACTGGGAATGGGCTGATTATAGAGGATGTAATTACAGCTTTGCAGTATTGTTATACAGAAGCTAAAATAGGATGGAATACCTGAAGAATTGAACTAAAGGACTTGTCATGGATGAAAAGTTATAAATATTTGTTTTCTGATCAAGCACAGAGAATTCGTAATATTTTAATATATCTTTTCTACTAGGAATGAGTTAACTATCCAATGCATGTCTTTAATCCTTGCCACAGAACTTTCTTTTTAAAGTTGTTTAGGATTTGAGAGGACATTTTACTAGGAAGTTAACTTGGGGTATTCTTCTTGGAAATAGAGTCCTTTTTGAGATTCTAATCCACTCTTCTGTAATTACACTACACAAGAGGAACGTGTTTAAAATAATTGTATAATGTAAGAACTTTCAAACTTTTTTATGGGGAGGATCCACTTTTAGTTTTTCCTGTTTTGAGAACCTGACAGGCTGGCCCAAGGGCTGTGGCCTGTGAAATTCTGAAGAAGCTGGTCTGGATGCCGGGGTGGGGTGGTTGATGATCTCATCCACAGTCTTGGCAAGAGGCTTGCCCATGGCTTCTGGCTCTGTCCCACTCCCTATTTGAGACACATGGGAACCTGAGAAGAGAAGCACGGTGGCTCCCTCCTGAAAGGTAGTGGGACTTCACAACCCAGTGGCAGCATCCATGGGTAAACTGCTTTGGTGAGGAAGTGGTTACAGAAACTTTGGCAAAGTGCTTCTTCCTCCCACCTTAGCATTAGAATGGTATTTAACAGTACTGCAGTGAAATCTTTTCCCCTCTCTACATCACAGTTCTTAGAATTTTATTAGAGAACAGTTTCACAAAAACTTTTCAGGATTTTTCAACTTATTAAATAATACCATGTGCTATTTCATTTTCATGAGAAGAAGGTATGTTTTCTTAGGATACGAAGGAGGGAAGACTGAAGTATAATGAATCTTGGCATTGCCATAACTGGCAAAAAAGATTTTGAAGACACTTCAGTTTCCATTGTGTTCAGTGTTTTCAGCAGCAAGCATGATGCATCTTTTTCAGCATGGTGCAAGTTCATTTATCTTTTTCATGGTTTCTGAAAATCGGCTGGTATCCCCATCTGTTTCCAAGCCCCATCTTACACAGTTAGACACGTGAAACTGACAATTCGAATACATTTGCTCTCAGCATTTCCTTACTACTTGTTTCCTAACAACCTGCTGTTGCCCTGGACCAGTCCCATGAGCACACCTTAGGACAGTCAACAGGCTAGTCAGGTAAAGCCTTTCAGGGAGGAAAATAGGAATTTATATGCAGAAAGAGTTTTAGCCCCAACCATCAACCAGTGTGAATCCAGGATAGGAGGGAGGCCCTGATGGAACCTTTCCAGAGCCAGTAGGGTGCTTGTAATGCTATTACACATTTCAGGGTTGTGATGTATGTATGAGAGAGAGAGAAAAAAAAAGGGAGAGACAGAGACACTGGTTATGCTACTGAATTGGAATCAGCACTTCTTCTGGTATGGTGACTGGGTTTATCCTAAATCATTCACTGTTTCTTGCCTTATATCCAGAAGCATTTTGAAGGATAAAGTTTGAGGTTAATTTATAGTCTTGAAGAAAGGTGTTTCTTTGTAAAGTTAGCTGGTCTTACAAGATTTGAAGCTGCAAGCCTGGCCTGTTGTGCACAGTGCCCTAAACAAGGAAGCTAATTGCCACAATGCTAATTACTAATGCAGGGATATATATATTTATGTGAGTGTATAATACAAGTGTGTGTGTTTATGTGTATATACACACATATAGTCGACTAGGTTATTTTTTTTCTTTCAAATATATATTTGAATGCTTTCAGCAAATATTTGCTGAGTGTTGACTGCATTTTAGTTATTTGAGGTCCACAATCACTTATCTAGAATTTCCAAAGCCAAATGTTTCCAAAATTTTAGAGTTTTCAAATTTTAGAAGGGCAGTAAGGAGCATTCACCATATATTACATAACAGCTTCAGTAAGGCCTGTGGCACCACCTCCTAAGTAAACCTCTGAATACTTCTACAGTGAACCATGTGAATAGTTACACCAAGTGGGATAATTAAGATAATAAATAACCTCACATCCATTCAGGTTTTGCTGCCAAATGAGTTCAGATAAGAAGTTTTGCTGCCACAATTTAGCAGAAACTTTATGTAGTTTTTAGATCTTTGAAATTTCAGACAAGGGATTGTGGACGTGTACAATGAGGGTATAGACTTGGTATCTTTTGGTAAGAAGGGTGTGGAGTTTGAGGGTCCTAAGGCAGCTTCCTTCTTCAGTAGGATTGGGTTTTAAACCAAACAGTAACAATTTTCTGTCTCCATTATTTTTCTTTGCATATTAACAGGCTCTAGGCATTGATGCTGACTGACTTTATATGCTAATACAGATTATCATTGACTCTGGTTTTGCTAGTAACAGCAGATAAGTGATTTTGAGAGCTTTTAACCAGGGTACTCATAATCTTGAAAGCAGCATAGACCTTGGGATGTCCAGATATGAAATTCTTCCCCTCAGAACTGTGAGGTCAAATTATTGCTCCTTTTCCCATGAATAGTTCCAATTAATATGCGTTTGTGCCTTTTCCAATTAATATGTTTGTATAATCTATGCTAGGGTTTCTTCAACGTCAGCACTATTGACATTTTGGGCCAACTGATTCTTTATGGTGGAGGGCCTTGTAAGATGTTTAGCAGCATCCTTGGTCTCTACTCAGGAGATGCTCGTAACATCTCCCCAGTTGTGACAACCAAAAATATCTCCAGACATTGGCCAGTATCTTCTGGGGGTGCAGCATCACCCCCAGTTGAGAACCACTGATCTACGCCTGTGTTCGTGTTGTGTGTGTTTATACATGTGTATATGCCAGTCTGTCATTAGAAGTTAGACTCTTTATGGTCCTGCCTGACTCATCTTTCCCACCTGAGTTACATATACACCTGGTGATTGTATCGTCTCTGCTCAGAGCCTGTTCTCTACCAGTGCTTCTCACAGTTTAAGGTTCATTTGAATCACCTGGGAATCTTGTTAAATGGCAGATTCCAATTTTGTACGCAGGGGATGGGCCTCAAAGTTTGCATTACAGCATGCTCCCAGGTGATGCCAGGACTAAGGCTTTACTATGTATGTGTCAGATGTTTTCTGGAAATGGTATTCTGGCTCAATATTATTAACTCAGCCAATTGTTCATCATTGATAATACCCCAACTGTCGGCATAGCATATATTCCTGACCTACAGGGCCATCCATTTTTCTCACAGAGAACATCAGGTAGGAATAATGACTAATCTAAAATCTGTCATCATTACTGGAAAAAATGACTTAAAATGCATATCATAGGTGTTCGATTAGTAGCTAAATTTTCACCTTAAAAAAGGCAGTAAATAACTTTAGTTCTAGCCCAAAGACTAAAATTATTTGAGACTGTATAGTAGCTACCATTCTTTTAATGCCAGTGATGTGCTGCCAAGCACTGATCTAAGTCAGTAGTACAGCTATTGCTTCTAATTCCCAGGTGAGCCTATAGCGTTTGAGATTATTCTCTATTTTACAGCCATGAAAATTGAGGGTCAGAAAGATCAGGAAGGGGCAGACAGAGCCTGTTCTCTTTCCCCATACTACATTGCCTCTCCAACAAAGAACACAAACTAGTTCATGGACCTGGTCCACATCTGAAGTGTCTTTCTCAAGGAACACTCTGTGTGTTAGAGAAACTTATCAGCCTAAAGAAAAATTCTCATTTATCATTCTGCTTGCATTCTTTTTAGTTCATATCTCACAGAGCAGTGGTTTTCAAATGTTTGCTCCTATCTCCTAAAATAATTTTCTATTATGTACAATTAATTTGTTCCTGTAAAGAGTAATTATAGCACTTTCTTTTAGCAAATGCTGTCTTTTTTACTTATTGAGGTATAATTGAAAAATAAAATTATAAGGTATTTAAAGTATGCAATGTGATGATTTGATATACATATATATGAATATGAAAGGATTCCCACCAAGTTAATAGTTCCATTACCTCACATGTTCACCTTTTTTGTGTGTGTAAGAACACTTATGTTCTATTCTCTCAGCAAATTTCAATTATAAAATACAGTATTATCAACTGTAATCACCGTGTTATACATGATAACCTCAGACCGTATTCATCTTATAACTATAGTTTTACCAGCCCCTCCCTATTTCCCCCATTCCCCCAGTCCCCGGCAACCACCATTCTACTCTCTTTCTGAGTTCAACATTTTTTTTAGATTCCACATTTAAGTAATACCATGCACTGTTTGTCTGTCTCTGCCTGGCTTATTTCACTTTGCATAATGCCCTCTAGGTTCATCCATGTTATTGCAAATGGCAGGATTTCCTTCTTTTTAAAGGCTGAATAATATTCCACCATATATATACACGTGTGTGTGTATTCCCACACATATATGTGTGTGTACACACATGTAAATGTATATATGTACTGTAGATATATAATGTATTATATATAACACATATGTATACATTATATATAAATATTATACTTTTACATACATTGTATAAAATATACTTTACATATATTTACATATATGCATTTACATATGTAATGCATTTACATATTTATATATGTAAAATACATTTGTATATATGCACACATACACGCCACATTTTCTTTACCCATTCATCCGTTGTCAGACACTCAGACTGTTTCCGTACCTTGGCTATTGTGAATAATTCTGCAGTGAACATGGGAGTACAGATGTCTCTTCAAGATAGTGATTTCATTTCCTTGGGATATATACCAAAGGATCACATGGTAGTTCTTTAATTTCTTGAGAAACCTCTACACTGTTTTCTATAGTGGCTGTACCAGTTTACATTCCCATCTGCAGTGTGCAGCAGTTCCCTTTTCTCCACATCCTCCCTAGCATTTGTTATCTCTTGTCTTTTTGACAATAGACATCCTCACAGATGTGAGATGATATCTCATTGTGGTTTTGATCTGCATTTCCCTGATGATTAGTGATGTGGAGTGCCTTTTCATATACCTGTTGGCCATTTGTATGTCTTCTTTGGAAAAATGTCTGTTCAGGTCCTTTGCCCATTTTTTAATTGGGTTATTTGAATTTTCTGCTTTGAGTTGTATGAGTTCTTTGTATATTTTGGATAATAACCCCTTATCAGTTATATGTGGTTTGCAAATATTTTCTCACATTCCATAGGATACCTTTTCATTTTGTTCATGGTTTCCTCTGCTGTGCAGAAGCTCTTTTTAGTTTGATGTAGTCCTATCTGCTTATTTTTACTTCTGTTACCTTTGCTTTTGGTGTCAAATTCAAAACATCATTGCCAAGACCAGTGTCAGGGAGCTTCCCCCTATATTTTTTTTCTAGGACTTTTAGTTTCAGGTCTTAGGTTCAAATCTTTAATCCATTTTGAGTTGATTTTTGTGTATAATGTAGGACAGGAGTCCAATTTCATTCTTTTGCATGTGAATATCCTGTTTTTCCAGCACTAGTTATTGAAGAGACTATCCTTTCTCCCTTGTATATTCTTGGCTCCTTTGTTGAAAATTAATTGACCATATATGGATGGGTTTATGTCTGGGCTCTCTTTTGTGTTTCACTGGTCTCTGTGTCTTTTTTTATGCCAATACCAACTGTTTTGATTATTATAGGCTTCTAGTATAGTTTGAAATCAGGACATGTGATGCCTCCAGCTTTGTTCTTTATCAAGATTGCTTTGGCTATTCAGGGTCTTTTGTGGTTCCATGTACATTTTAGGATCGTATTTTCTATTTCTGTGAAAAATTACATTGGAATTTTGATAGGAATTATATTGAATCTGTAGATCATTTCGATAGTATGGACATTTTAACAATATTAATTCTTCCAATCCATGAACATGGAACATCAGTCCATTTATCTGTGTCTTCTTCATTTTATTTCATCAATGTCTTACAGTTTTACTATACAGGTCTTTTACTTCCTTGGTTAAATTTATTCCTAAGTATTTTATTCATTTTAATGCTATTGTAAATGGAGTTGTTTTCTTAATTCTCTTTCGGTAATTTGTTCTAAAAGAATTTTTTTTAACTAAGTACGCCTTCACACATTTTAAAGCTGGCATCTAGAATTTTTTATTCAAGGTTTAAATAGTTGCAAAAGATATATATTAACGTCTGCCATATAATCTAAAAGTCATCACTGGCAAACCAGTCAACCAAATCAGACATTCAGGAAAAGTCTGGCTTCAGTTTTCAACTTAAGTAAAAGTGTAAATACACATCCCTCTGGTAACCATTTCACTTCTAGAAGAGATGAGGAACAAGAGCTTATTACCCGGGACCTCCCTGGTGGCGCAGTGGTTAAGAATCTACCTGCCAATGCAGGGGACATGGGTTTGATCCCTGGTCCAGGAAGATCCCACATGCCGCGGAGCAGCTAAACCCGTGCGCCACGACTACTGAGCCTGCACTCTATGGCCCACGTGCCACGACTACTGAAGCCCCTGCACCTAGAGCCTGTGCCGTGCTCTGCAACAAGAGGAGCCACTGCAATGAGAAGCCTGTGTATCGCAAGGAAAAGTAGCCCCTGCTCACCGAACATAGAGAAAGCCCACGCGCAGCAACGAAGACCCAAGGCAGCCAAAAAATAAATAAATAAATAAAAATTAAAAACAAAAAAACAAAAAAAAACTTATTACCCTGAGTTGTCCCCAGATGAAATAACAGGCACTGTTATTTGCCTATATCCATCCAGTGGTTGGTTCTGAAGCTGCTGCTGCTCTGCTCTCATGGGACTCTATCAGGAGTATTTCTAGAGTTGTCCCTTTGTCTGTGCCCCAGAGGGGTTTCCAACCCAGGAAGATACAATGTAAGAAGATCTTACATTAATTTGGTAAGATTTTGTTAAGTAAGAAGAAGACTCTTTTGAAAGGGTTGTTAGAAAAGGAAACTTGTAGAGCACAAGCACTTTTCTTCTGGCAGAAAGCATGTGTGAATTGCGGATGTAGACATTGATTCCCTTAAAGCTCTTCATGCTTATACCTCTGGAAATTCTTTGTGTACCCACAAGAGTATGTGTACTCCAGTTTGAAGAATACTGTCTTGGAGTACTCATATTCATGATCAAGTACTGACATGAGAGGATTATAGGAACATTCATTGAATCCTGTCCAGTAAAAACAGGTTGTAGAAGCTGGTTTTATGTACACAAATGTGAGGTAGTTAAATCCAAACTGGCTTACAGCAGTGGCTTATAACAGCTCTTCTTTAAAGTTTCTATTATGGCTCGGAACTGTCATAACTTACTGTAGTTTATCACTATTATTCTGTGCAATGCCAGCTCCTTGTTTTTTCAAAAATAATCACGTATGTCATCTTGAGCATTCTTTGGTACTAATCATAATGCTGGTTCCTTATTACAAAGTATACATTCAGAGCATCTTTTCAGTTTTTATTTACACACACGTCAGCACACATGTGTGACTGTATTTTATCTCCTCTAAGTAAGACACTGTTAGTAATAGGCATCATATAACACACATAATGAAACAGATGGTGTGTCTAAATGCTATATGCCAGTCATACCCATAATAACTTATATATAATTCTCATCACTTTTGATTTGTGTTTTATTTATGTACATTACAATCAACGCTACTAAAATATAAGCTTCTTAAGAACAGGACATACGTCTGATTCATTTGTGTCTTCTATATTGTCTACTACAAAGCCCTTACATGTAGAAGGTACCAAATGAATGGCTTTTTGAATGAATGAATGAACATTTTCCTGTGGGAAATACTGTAGTATTGTCCTAACTAATTTTATTCATTTTTAAAAGAAGGTGCTCTGGTGTTTACCATGTGCCTGGTTTTAGGTATTTAAGAAAATTAGGTGTAAATGGTTTTCCCGTTGGTGTTCTCCAAGTACACTGGCCTCTGGAAAGAACTGAGACTGTTCTTCCTTCTTCGGATCCCTGCATTAGAACTGTATGTGCTTGCTTGTTTGAGGAGAAGGGAGATGGGTGGTAAATGTCCACATCCTAGCCCCCCACTCTCCTTTGGTTATTTCATCTCTGCAAACAAAGGAGTGGTCCTTTTTATTTTTTCCTCAGAGCCAGAGCTCTACTGGACAAATATGTTTGTTTATTACACAAGCAACATTACATCAACAACAATGAAACTGAAAAGGAAATATTCACCTATGGTCTGACCACCCTAACACATCAATTATGTTTCTACTTTTCCAGATCCGTTCCCAGTTTTTCATACAACCAGCCCATATAAATAAGCTTAGCATGATTATCAAGCAATAAAACCACAAGCCATTAATGGCATTGTGTTGTTTCTGGTAGCTATAGAAATAAACCTATAAGTAGTGAACAACTTCAGAGTCAGCTTAGTTTCTCACCTGTCATCTTTTAGAGGACAAATACCCACTGTATTTACTATGTGGATCTTGAATTTAAAGTTTCTGATGTTATGAATATGGCAACACTTCTGTTCATTTAATTTGCAAACAACAAAGAATATAATACTGGGGCTATACTGAGATGAACAGGGAGGGTTCCTGTTCTCCAGTTTGTAGGCTTTTGGGAAAGAATGAGCAGATAATTTCAGTGCAACTCAGTAAAGCCTCCAGAGTTGTGGTTCTCAAACTTTTTGGTCTCATGATTCCTTTATGCTCTTAAAAAAATCATTGAGGACTCTAAAGAGCTTTTGATGATGTGGGTTATGTCTATCAGTATTTATAGTATTAGAGATTCAGACCAAGATATTTTAAAGTATTTATATGTTTATTCATTAAAAGTAATAAACCCACTATATGTTAACATAAATAAGATGTTTTTATGAAAAATAACTTTTTCTAACCCAAAAACTTAGTGGGAAGGGTTGTTTTATATTTCTGCAAACTCTAATGCGTGGCTTAATTGAAGGCAGCTGGATTCTCAAATCTGTTTCACACATTCCATCAGCTGTAAGAGCAGTGACGTCACCACATGTCATGTAGCCTTTGGAAAACTCCTTTTATGCTTGTGAGGGAATGAATGAAAAAGATAGCGTTATTATGAAAATAGCTTTGACCTCATAGACCTCTTGAAAGGGGCCATAGTTTGAGAATCACTGTTCATCTTGAGGATAGACAGTTGAAGCATAAATGGCAAATACGTCTTTCTCTGGAAAAGTCTCTGATTTAGGCTGTCACCTTCTTCAGGCTGTTACTGAGTGAGCCCTTCGCTTCATACTGATGAAGTCCCCAGATTCACTGGCCTACTCACTGCTTTAGTGTTTACGTTGTTAATAAAACTAGTTGCTCCCCATCATAGATAGATGGAAGATTCCCTGCCTTCAAATACCTCTTTCCTAGTTTTTAGAAAAATCCTAAGTGACAAAACTGCCTCCATAAGACATCGTGTTTTGTTTGAAACCACAATTTGAAATAAGGGCATGGAAACCACTGAGTGACCTGGTTCTTAAATGGGTTCATTCACAGTGCTGTGCAGGTCGGCAGACATTTAATTCATTTTAGACTTTTATGAGGCAATTACAGTGAGCACCTACTATGTGCAAAGTACTGTGCCTGTTATTTATCAGTTTACCTTTTTCTGTTAAAACCTGCCTGTATACTTGCAGACCTTACTCTGGTCATAACTTATAATAGTTTCCCATCAACAACCAAACAGTGTGATGATACCAAGTCCTGTTTGGTTTTTTCTTAAGATATATGAAATAGTGTATCTCTCATTCTAGTCCTAACTGTGTAACTTCACCTCGATGGGCCTCAATTCCTATATTTGCTTTCATTCTTCCAGCACTAGTTTAATACATTACTTTTTCTTCTTGATTTAACATGTTAATTAATAAGCAGAAAACTACATACAATGCTTTATTAATTTTTATATCTGCTCTCATGGCTAGATTTTGATAGTCTGATTATAATGATATCCCACTATATCTTTAAGCAATTTTTATCTAATATGTAATTTTAATTGTTGCATTGCATTGATAGCAGCCATGTTTATGGTTAAATAACCACAGAATTCTAAGCAGTTTGCAGAGTAATTACATGGAATTTGTTAGAAAGCTTCCTTAGGTTGGGATAGGTTCTTGGTAATCAGGCCTGTAATTTATGTTTCCTTGCTCTACTCTCTGCTTTTTCAATGGGACTTTTCACTGTTTAGTCTAATTTTTAGGAGCACTCATAAAAATAGCTATGACTAGTCTTTTTTATTCTATGTATGCTGCTTCCTTTTATTTCTCTCACAAGTTAAAGGTTTTTTTAAAAAAATTACAGCTACAGCATACCATAGTCATAATGTAATGCTTGATTCATTTGACTTGGTCAGCAAGATCTAGAAGAACAGTAACACTTTTTTTGGCATCTGCTAGCCAAGTATGAGTATAAATCTGTATCTGCTTTATGTCCTTGTTACTGAAGATACTGTCATCATCATTGAGATCATTTAGAGACACCATAAATGGGTCCAGATCCAGAAAACCGGGTTGCTGTTTTCCTTCACTGTTTGAAACAAGAATTAGGGCATGAAGTGATGGAGAAGGCTTTAGCTGGTGTCAGAGGAATATACAGTAAAAATGGGGGTGAATCAGAACTCTTCAACATCTGAACAATCTTGTTTGGCTCCCCAGGGGTCAGAGGAAGTGAATTAATAAGATGCAGATCATCAATGACCTACTAATTATAAGGAGGTTGGGAGCTTTTAGCAGAGAAACCGGATCCTAAGAGGAGCTTATGAAATCCTCAGATTGAGCAGAGGGACCAGGATTGGTACAAATCTTTTTTTAAAAAGAAGGAAGGGCTTCTCTGGTGGCGCAGCGGTTGAGAATCTGCCTGCCAATGCAGGGGACACGGGTTCGAGCCCTAGTCTGGGAAGATCCCACATGCCGCGGAGCAGCTGGGCCCGTGAGCCACAACTACTGAGCCTGCGCATCTGGAGCCTGTGCTCCGCAACGGGAGAGGCCGCGATAGTGAGAGGCCCACGCACCGCGATGAAGAGTGGCCCCCACTTGCCGCAACTAGAGAAAGCCCTCACACAGAAACGAAGACCCAACACAGCCAAAAATAAATTAATTAATTAATTAAAAAAAAAAAAAAAAGAAGAAGGAAAAAGAGCAAAGAAACTGAGACAAAGCGTCTCCTAGAAAGGAAAACTGCTGAAAGGCAAGGTTTCAGAACTAGAAAAAGGTCAGTCTAAGAGCTCACAGGCACCGAGCTTGGGGAGTAAGGCTACAAGGAGAATATTTTCATTTTGAGACCATGGAATCTGGGCTAGGAGACTCTGCACACTCCAATCAAAGGGCCGGGTGAAGACTTAAAAAGGTGCTCAGTCTAGGCCCAGGAGAGGAAATCAGAACTAACAAGGGAGTGACAATAAGGACAGCATGTGTAAATTTGGACCACGATAATTACTTAGAGCCTGAATTATATGTTGTTAGTTTTTCAGTGCTGTATTGTCAGTTAAGGAACTTTCTAGAAAGAACTATTGGATGATGGATGTTCATTGAATACCACTAAGCTTATGCTTCCTCGTCCCCCATTTTAATTTTTCGTATTAAAAAGTATCTACTCGGATGGATTTGTCTTTTTGCCATTTACTGAAATAGATTCTTTGCTTTGAATATATTATAGCTATCACGAAGAAACTTAAAAAAAAAAATTACTGTGAGTATACTACTACACTAAAGAGCCTACTCACTTTTCTTTTCATGTTCTTCTCCCCGCCTCCCCACTCTGAATGAGGTTTGAAAAAGATCCCTCAGATCAGTGTTTTAACATTTTTTTCTTTTCCAGACTTTCCATTTTGATTGCTACTACACCAAAAAAACAAACAAAGGAAAAAAAACTAGCCTGTCTTTCAACAGATTGAGGCTTCAGGTCCTCGGCAGACTGGAAGTTTCATCTCCCTGATCCGTCAAGGCCTACCTAGGCCTCCCACAGCCATGGTGCCTTCCCCGGCTGCCTGGGAGAAGTATTCAAAAAGCCACGCAGCATGTGGTACCTTGGATTGTCACAGATTGAGTGTGCTCCTATATTCCTGAGAGCACCTTGCCTTGTACATGGCATGCAGAGCCGCCTTTAAGTTTAAGTTGATGGTAATGATGATATTGGGCTTGTTCCCAGGTTCCTAACATTTTGACTGTTTATCATTCTTTCCATTCCTTCCTCCCCCTCTCTGTGGTTGATTTGGTACTCTTTGTGATCTGTGTTCTTCTGTATCATATTTGTTTGCTCCACCATGGTAGCCTTCTTTAGGATAGGAATGATGTCCTCTCTACTGCCTATTCCCTACTGCCCCAGCAGTAGATGGCAGTAAACAGTGCAGGTGACTGGGTGACAAGGGCCAGGTAGGATGACTGACAGGGAGCAAGTACGCTCACCAGCACCGAGGCACAAATGGGAAAGAGGCAATAGAATACTGTGGGGGGCAGGGTAGTGCTGGGGGAGAAATTCAGATTTTGGAGTTCAATTTTCAGACCTGAGTCTTGGCTTCCCCACTCTACCTAGTGTGACTGAGCAAGCAATTTAACCTCTACAAATCTCATTTTCTTCATCTGTAGAATGGGGATAATACTGGAACCTCCCTCATAATAGTGCTGTTCCAAGGATCAAGTAAAATAATCTATACAAAAGCTCCTAGCATACTGCCTGGCACAATACATATCAGTTACCACTAGAAGTAGGAAACTGTACCGATGATGACTGTATAGAAGAACATCTCAGCCACAATGGGATGCCTCATGTAATGGTCAGCTGGGAGAGACAGAGTCCGAATTCACACTAGAATGAAAGATATTACTCCATAATCTATTTACTGTGATCTATCTTCAGGCCATTCATGGATCTTTTCAGCCATGCACATGGTTTGCTATATTGATTATCATTGGTAGGCCGGGGTTTCTCAGCTTTGGCAGTACTGACATCTTGGGCTGGATGACTCCTTGGTGTGGGGAATGCCTGTGCATTGCAGGGTGTTTAGCAGCACCCCTGGCCTCTACCCACTAGATGCCAGAAGTAACTCAGTACCCCCAGCTGTGTTGTGACGATCAAACAACGTCTCCCAACATTGCAGAAAACCTGGGGGGGGGGGGAATGTCGCCTCTGGTTGTAACCACCACTTTAGGGCATAGTTGATTTTTTGGAAAACTTCTGTTAGATCTCTTTGTGTTAGTTGTCTCTGACATTCATAACTCTTCACTGTTTGCTGCTCAATATATTTGGGATCAGTATTTCCCATTCCTCTTTTGTTCACAGATCTACGCCACAGCTCTTCTCCCTTCCTGGAAGAGAACGTGCTTTGAATGTGTATTATCCAGTGAAATGCCAGCATATCACAACGGATACTAATAGCTGATTCTCCCAAAGCCTCTTTGATGTTCTGTTCCTCTTTCTCCTGTTCTTTGTTCCTTGCGTGTAAACGTGCAGTAACGTTCTCTGCTGAGATAATATGCTCCTAGACTTGTCTGCCTGGGGACTCAGAGGTGGGGTGGGCTGACGGATGCAGTCTCTTTCTGTATGTGCTACTGCTGGGCTTAGTTTCCATAGTGGAAAATGTGGAGAAGACTATTGAGGATATTTTATAATGTTTTTTGAACATTTCAGAAAAATATACAAATAACAGGTTGAGGGATACCCAAATTATCTGAGAAAAGTTATTTGAGGTTTTCATACTGTTGTATACTTAACTTTTTAATTATACAAAGTTTACTTTGCTCAGTTTTAACTCTTCAAGACAGTCTGAATTTCAGTCTTGGATTTCAGATTAGCATTCCTAAATATATACGTCTCCAAATATGTATATTAAAAGGTATAGGGTCCTACCTCATCCTTCATCTGCCAGTTCCTCTTCCCCAACCTATAACCACTGATACTAGTTTCTTACATGTACTTCTGTAGTGTCTTTATGAGTAAATAAGCAAATACAAATAAAGATTCTTAGTCTCTTCCTTTTTTATACAAAAAATAGCTTACTATAAACTCTCTTTATCCTTCACCTTGATTTTTGCAGTTAAACGTTTTCTTGGAGATTTTTTTTTTTTAAGATTTTTTTGATGTGGACCATTTTTAAAGTCTTTATTGAATTTGTTACAATATTGTTTCTGTTTTATGTTTTCTGGTTTTTTGGCCCCAAGGCATGTGGGATCTTAGCTCCCCGACCAGGGATCGAACCCGCACCCCCTGCATTGGAAGACGAAGTCTTAACCACTGGACCGCCAAGGAAGTCCCAGAGATCTTTCTAGTAGATCAGTGTTCTTAAGCAGGGACAGGAAAAGGGAATAAAAGTTAACATGGCTGCTAAATAAATCTTTACAACTTCATGCTTAAATAATTAAAATTTACAGGATTTTTGAGATGAAGTAACATAGAGAAACAGGAGTCATATACTTTTGCTGTTTTGAATTTTTAATATTAAGATAAATTGTAATAGTAATGTTATTTGATTATAATTTTATAACAACACCTTAACTGATGTATATCTGTTTTTATAATGTCTGTGTGTAGCATCTGCATTTTCTTAGTTAAGAAACTGAAGCCCAGGAAGACTAAATAATACCATTGTTATGGTAGCCCTGGTACCAGAACACAGACTCCAATTCCCAGTTGCTATCAGTGTGGGATTTAGTTTATAGTGAAAAAGAAACAAGCATACTGAGGGTCTACTCTGTGCCACTTGATCTTACTTAATCCTTAAAACAACCTTATGAGGTAAGTATTATTCCTATTTTACAGATGAGGGTAAGGACCAAAAAACTAAAATTTAGAGAGGTTAAATAACTACCAAATAGCACAAATAACCAAACCAGAATAAAAATTCACTCTCTACAAAGCATGTGTTCTTTTAGCTTAACCAGTCTACATGCTAGAAAGCCCAGACAGAGTACTGACCTCAGAAGAGTTTCCTCTTTCTCCCATCTCATGCTTTTAGTATCAATTTGTTCATTCATTCCTGCACTCTAGGTCCCTATCCCATTGACTCCCTGACCCCTCCTACCTTTGCTCAGTCTGCTCCAGTCATACCAGTTTCCCTGTTGCTCCTTGAACACAGCAGGGCCTGTGGCTTTTGTACTGGCTGCCTTCCCAGGGAGCCACTGGACTCTCTCCCCTAGTTCATGTAGTACCACCTGGCATACTGTATTTTACTTACTTGATCATTGGCTGTCTCTCCTACTAGAATGTAAACTTCATGTGAGTAGGGAGGTAGGGTGGGTGTGTTGTGTGTGTGTGTGTGTGTGTGTTTTATTCAGTGACGGGTCAAGCAGTTGTCTGTTTTATTCAGTGCTAGATTTCTAGCTCAAGAACAGTGCCCAGTATTTGCTTGGTAGTCGATAAGTATTGGTTAAATATTTGAACAAATACCTATTCTACTTTTGAACTAGGTACCATGTTAGGGTATAAGTGTGTGACTGTAAGCAAAAGACACATAGTACAGTCACCCTCTGTATCTTCAGATGCAGAACCCATAGATAGGGAGGGCTGACTGTACTATATCATTTTATATGAGAGACTTGAGCATCTGTGGATTTTGGTATCTGTGGGAGTCCTGGAACCAATCCCCATTGGATACTGAAGGATGACTGTAAGTGTTCAATAGTTCCTTTCCTCTATAGTCATTGAATAACAGTTATCATTTATTGAGAAATTATTATATGCCATGTACCATGCTAGTCCCAGAAACAGTCATGAGAAGCAAGTACAGCAAGTCCCCGACATACGAACCTTCAAGTTGCAAACTTTCAAAGACGTGAACGTGCGTTCCATCAATGTCAGGCGTGAGTGAAATTGCAGCTTGCCCTCCTTCTCCTATTGCTGATGATCCTTCAGCTCTACCATCACCCACCTCCTCTCCCTCCTCCAGTCAGTAACTCTTCTTGCCTGTTCACTCGATGCCAGCCCCTACATGCCAGCTGTTGTGCTGTACTACTGTACTTTTCAAGGTACTGTACTGTAAGATTAAAAATGTTTTCTTTATTTTTTGTGTTTTTTATGTACATATTATTTGTGTGAAAAGTATTACAATCTATTACAGTACAGCACTATATAGCCGATTGTGTTAGTTGGCTACCTAGGCTAACTTTGTTGGACTTACAAACCAACTGGATTTATGAACAAGCTCTCGGAACAGAACTCGTTCGTATGTAGGGGACTTACTGTATTATTATTCTCATTTTACAGAAAAGCAGTTTCTCAACACCATGACATACATCCATACCTTCTATCTCATATATCTCATATACCATCCTCTCCAGTGAATTTGTGTGTTGTAATATTCTGCCTGTGAAAGGCACAGAAAATCACTACCACTTGCAATCCGCTGTTTTGACACTGTATTTTCTGTAGGTTCATGGCTACTTTAAGCTTGATCATGAGATATTAGCAAATATTCTCTTAATCATTGTAATAATAAAACAAGTTTAGTCATTTGGCATAAATTCATGATTATTTTTGGATGGTTTAAAAAATTGTGACTTTGCCAGTAATAACATCTCATGTTCCCTAGAGGAGGTGGGTTTGTCATAAATACCATTTCCGTAGAACATTTCAAGGAACTTAAAGTTCTCGGAAAGTATTTTTAGCAGGCAGCCTTTTCTCAGACAGACTTCAAGGGCATAATGCTGTATACCCTTAAAAGTGTGTGTTGTATGTGTTTTATTAAGAATATTTGTATGTATTTCTCTTATTGCAAAATCCATTTATATTTAGATGTTCCTTTTGTATCTTAGTGGATTGAGGAAAACAGAAATAGATTCTTTAGAAAGCATTCTGATGTAGCTACACAATTTTGTTTTTAATCTCCTTTCATCCTTTTTTTTCTCTTCCCAGATCACAGGTTATTTTCATTCAGATATTGCAAATAGATATTTTGGAGGATTAGTATAATTCCTTTCTCTTAACACTTATTCTTTGGTAGGTTGTTTTTCTTTCTTTTATTCTCTCTTTTTTAAAAAGTTACAAAGAATATATCCTTTTCCAAATCTTACTCTGAGCCAAAAGAAAAAAAAATTTTTTAAGCCCCTAGTTCCTGTAAGTCTTTTTTAAAAAAGGCTTAACTCTTTTATTTGGCCTTCATACTTTAATTCACTGGTGTTCAGTTTGTAGATTTAACATAAAAGGCCAAAGCAGGAGCAGTCATGTGCCAGAGTAGATGAGTTCACTGGTTTTCACCTCCCTGTCGTCTGGCTGCCTGCACAGAGGCAGCGGCTAACATGGTATGCTTGGGAAACCAAACGTTTCCTAACTTGTTAGTGGGAAATTTAGACTTCAGAAACTTAGAAACCACAACAACAGAGGCTTATGTTTTATGTTTTATTGTGACTACTGAAGTCACACAACTTGCCATGAGAAACAGGCGAGATAGGAGTCCAAAGAGCATAAAATGTGAAACATTTTGATCCCTAGAGAACTTCCTTCTTTTTCCCCTTCCATTTCAGCTATAGTAAATCAGTAAATAAGGAGGGCAAAGGAAGTAGAACATTTAATACCATTAAACAGTATTTGGAGGTCGAGGCAGTTGGAAGATGAAGGTTGATGTTTGGCCTGACTGCCTGCTGAGCAAACAGTGAGATCCTGAACCACAGTGAACATCCTCCATCCACCCGTACTCACTTCTCCTAGTTCCTGAGGGTGATTGGTTTCTATCTCCTAAATGATGTTTTGGAGAACTAGAGTTTGGGCCATATGTAAAATTTAATTACAGATAGGCGGGAAAGTTTTATTCTAAAATCCGTTGGAATGTAACTGACCATTTTTCTTGTGGTCTTTGCATGTCCTCTTGCATACATTTTAAAAATTAAAATTATTTTGGTCACCTAACCTTGTTTAATTTTCCCTAACAAACAGTTCAGAGCATTTGGGTTACATTTTCCTTTTCTGCCACTTCTGAGCACTGAGAAGATAGAAAGCATGAACACAGAGTTTGATCCTATTTTCTCTCTCTAAGTTGGGTTCTTCTAAGATGAATGTGTTCTAGAGAATATTTAACTTGTGTAGTTAGGGGCAATTCCATCTTAAGATGCTACAGTGGTCTGCAACAGGCCTGCTAGTGGTGAGAGCAGTGACTTAATACTTTACTTCCCTTGGCCCTGGGCCTGTCTGCAGCTGATTTTGTCCCTGCGCAAAAGTTTTACCCATTTAGTTATGTTTATCGGTATGAGAAATTCTGTTTGGAAAAAAATTGATGAAAAGGCTATATAGTATACCTTGTGTATGTGCTATATGAATACCCATCCATTTTTGCCCTGACCATATCTTACTTTTGAATTTTAATTAATTTTAAGATTTGAATTTTGAGAGAGGGCAAACTATTTCACGTTTGCAGTAGTTGAAAAAAGCGTTGTTGAAAAAAGCACTGACTTCAGTCTCCCTCACTTTTAAAGTTTACTCATTCACAGCTAAAAACAAAGAAAAAAAGCAAAACCCCGATTCTCAAGCAACAGAAAAGCCACTTTCAGAAGAGCCATGTATTCAATGGACAGGGAGTGTTGGACCAAAATCTGCCGTTGACTTAACTCTATGACCTTGCCTCATCTACCTGTTACCTCAGCTGCAACATGGGGAAAGCAATACAATTTTGTCTCTAAGGTTTACAAAGCCTTTAATGATCCTCAAATCTCAGTTCCAGAGGATAAAAACCACTACCAACCTTTAAAGTCCTTTCCCTCCCTTCTTTCCTGTATAGCACTATATACAAATTCACATGTCAAAAATGTATATTCTATTCTATCAGAAGAGATTTTATGACTTGTCAAGTCTCAGTGGTTCATAACTATACAGGAACCTTAATTGGAATTTCATGGGATTCAGATTTATTTTTGGTTCTTTATATGTCAAGCATTTGTTGTAGTTCAAGATTATAAGTGTGCTGTAAAAGTACAGAAGTAAATCTTTTGAGTGTCTGACACTTAAAATGTTATGCTTAATTGAAAGTATAATTAAACTGAAAAATGAACACCTAGGAAGAAGTATTTGACTAGTAGTTTCTGAAAGGAAATCTTCATTGTCTGTGGCTAGTATCTAATATAAGCTATTTAGCCCATGTTGTAAGATTTGTCTCACCTATTTGTTTTATATGTGTGCCTCTCCAGCATGGTAGGACTTTGCAGGTAAAACAGGGAGATTCCAGGCCAGCTTTTAAGCCTTTTGCTCTCCTTGGTCCTTTACTCAGTAACTTGTTTTTTATTTCAGTTGACTAAGACTTCTTTAGGAAAGCTCATGTGAGTTTCTCATAGGAGGGATTCCTTTCTAGCAGGGAAATCAGGATAAAGGATAACCTCACTTTTCAGAGTGGCTGAAGTTAAGTACTAGAGACATGGATTTTCTCCAATAAGCTTAATCCTGAGTTCTTAACTCTCCAATAAGCTTAAACATGAGTTCTTTGGGACTGCATCCTACAAAGCACTTCCTCTTTGGCCCTGAGACAGCCCCTTGTGCCTCAGCCTGGAGGAACCCAATAGCACCAGATGATGATGGAGCATCATTCTTAGGGGCAAACTGGCTTAATATCTAGAAGAGCAATAGATTCCATTTACTGAGTGTCTGCTGTGGGTCCTGCATTGTGCCAACTGCTTTATCATCACTTTTAATCTTCACTTTAAGGACTGAAATAACTGTGGAAGTCCAGGTTGTTCTAAAGGCCAAATAATGGAATTTAAAATCAGACTTTGGGTGTTCTGATGCTGGATCAAGCCTTCTTTCTCTTTTTCCCTCAGATTCCCTTTTCACAGTAGACTTCCAAGGGATAAATCTGCCATCATTTTTTGGAATGCTACATTTACATTTCACTTTCCATCTTTTCCATGATTGTTCCCTAACTTGTCTAACCCTGGCTGGTTCCCCTTTCTGAGTTCCCACAGCCCTTCCAGTTTTGTGACACAAATACTCTCTATTGTTTTATACCACTTTCTAATTTGTTATATCAGTTTTGCTCTTGAACTAAGTATAAGCTCCTTAAAGAATCTGATACCTCTGTATCCCCCACATGGGTCTGAACTTGGTACATACTTGATGACCAAATGATTTGAGAGGTGAGAAGACCCATTTCTTAGGGGAACATAACTCCCTCTTAGGCTGAATGATGCCTACAGTTCTCAGAATTTACTCTAATTATTATGAGAGCTGAAGAAGGAGAAGTAGAGTTTTGTTCCTCCTGTTCTTGTCACTTTTGAGGAGGGAGAACCATTCAGTGAAGTGAATTCACCTGGAGACAAATTTAAATAAGTCCAGATGGGGGTAAACTAGCCAGAGAATCTTAACTTTCCCTGTGATTCTTTGCATCTTTGCTCAGCCCAGTGAATTTTATGAGAAGACTCTTGTGAGGCATAATTTTAGGGGAGATGAGTAGAACCCCAGTCATTTAACAAAGTTGTTCTCATCTTTATCTAAAAGACCTCAGTCTGCCCCATATAGGCAGTTGTATGATAATACTGAACCTCAAACATAATGTGTTTCTTTTAATAAAAAGAGTGTTTAACTCTCTTGATAATAAATGAATTGGTATTATTTTTAAAGAACAGATAATCTTCTCATTTGCAGCAAAGGATTACTTTATACAGAACTCCACAGAGTGATTCACCTCCTCTGCCATTCCCAATTAACTGACTAACAAGCCAAGGCTAAGGGACTTGCACAGCATCTCACTGCAGGCCATTTGTCTTCAGCAGGAAGGAACTTTCCCATGCTCTCCCCAAGCTCTTAGGCTAAGCAGCTCCATCCTTTTCTTCGAATGTAACAACAGCAGTCACTTAAGTCTTGTCATACCAAATGTGATGAATATTTTACATTCCTCTTATAATTTCTGCTCAGAGATTTGTTTTTGTTTTGATTCACTTAAAAGAGAATTTTAAAAAGAGAGAGAAAATTTAGTTCACCTTTAAACTTTTGTTCCAAGACTGGTGGGCCATGAGATACGATAAATCTGGCAGATTTACTCCTGTCAGAGTCACCCATCTTGAAGGTCTGAGCTCATCTTTTTTTTTTTTTTTTTTTTCTGAGCTCATCTTTGCGGCTGCTCTTGGTAGGATGATTTGGAGCTCTCACAGGCTCAAGGGCTATAGTTATGTGAATTTTGCCTCTGGCTTAAGAGTGGACTTTTTCCTCACATTCTTCCCATTTTCTTTAGCTGACTTGTCTCCCTAATGATAGGATCAGTAGCTTATATTTTTATATAGTCTTTGACTCTACGTGATCAGAGTTCCCTCAGGGGTTATTGTGCACTATTCTATCCTTACCCAATACTGAGAGATACTTACAGTGGATGACAGTGTTCCTGTTTTTTAGGTTAATGGAAGCCAAGGCTATAGGAGGCTTACGCAGAGAATGGATGGCAGAGCCAAGAAGAGTAGAACTTTATTTACGAACCATTATTCGTACTCTTTAGTCTTAGCATTGAGGTAACACTATTTGTCCATATCAATTTAGTGTCACTAGTAAACAAGCTTGGAGACTGACTACATTTGCGTTGTATTTTTTTAAAAAAACAGTTCCACATTGTTTATCTTTATTTTTATGTACAGCTGACCTGTATTATCTATATTGCTTTATCAGTTCATTAAAAAAGAGCCCGAACAGGACAGTGATCAATGATTGAAACCACCGTGCAAGAGCTGCTGATGATCTTAGCCCTTGTCATCAACACAGTAGGTGTAGCTGTGTTAGGGACATGGTGTGGTGTGTGGAGAACTTAGTTGCTGGGCTTGTTGTCCTGCCTTGTACTTATAGCACAGTGTCTGGTAGACACTCAGTTAATGTTTGGTGCTGATGAGGAGTTACAAGCCCTAGGCTGGCTTCACAGGTTGACACTGGCGTTACCTAACTTTGAAACTATAGAAAAATTATTCCTTTTCTGTAAAACCTGGCAGATGAATTGACTACCCACAGAAACTTTGGAATCAAAGTATATACTTGGGAAAGGGCAATCTGCTAATTTCTAGTTATTGCAAGGACAAACTGTTTGGACCCCATGAGTGCAATTCCCAGGCGTTCAGCTGAGGCACAGAAATTAGGGAAAAACAGGGGAATACCCTTCATTCAGGACAAAAACACTGCACTCTGCTCTTTCATATTTTGCTTCCCCTCCATTCCTTGCCCCGAGGCAATTCACCTGGTACTCTTTCACCATCTTTATTCTCATTATTTTGGGAGGACATTAAAGTGAGGTAGATGGAGGTGGGTAGACAGAGAAGCATCTGACTTGAAGTCTACCTACACAACACATACTGTATAGTAAAAGCAGATTTCACTGCCTCGACTTCATCTGAGCCTAATTTGTTTTCTGGTTTTTGTGTTTTATATGTCAGTTCTATGTGGTTACTTCAAATAGTGGCAGAGACTTGTTTTGAGCTCCTGAACAAAATCTAGAAGAAGGGGCCCTTCCTAACCCACTGTTTCCAGAAATACTCTTTTCTTACCAAATAAGAAGCTTCCAGGGTGTAATTTGTTCATATATTTATCCAATACCCTTCCTGGCCTGGTGACATACCTACTAACTATAGCTAGGTCTTTTTCCAGGTGCTAGGGATAAAGTTGGTAGCAAAACTGACCCTCAAGGAGTTTACAGTCCAGGAGACAGACAATAAACAAGCAGTTAATGTATAATTTAATGTCATGTAGCAATGCATGGTATGAAGGAAAGTAAAGCAGGTAAGTATCTCCAGGAGCTTATAGCCCACAGTGACTTCCTCTAAAGTTTTTGGGAGGGTTGTTTTAAAGGCACTGAGTCACTGAGTTTTGAAAGGGAACCTACTAGCTGGGGAGGTCTAGGGAATGAAGAATGCTTATAGTTGGAAGACGCTGCGAAGAGGTCACTTGTCAAGTTAGTGGATCAGACGTAAATGGCTTTAACTATAACTATAGAGCATACACTCTTTGCAGGGCACCTCTCAGCTTTTAGGCAGAGAGTGAGCTTTGCCGCCCAGAGGACCTTTAAGTACATTTATTATTTGTTTTCTTTGTCCTCCCTTTATCACCTCCCTTCCATTGTAGCCTGGTTGAACTGTGTTGATTTTCACCTCCCTCCTTTCCCTTTGTCTTCTTACTGCTTGTACTTATTAACAAGAACTTTGAACTTTTCTACTTTTTTTTTAATGGGTTTTATATCCAAATTAACACCTACAGTACCAAGGCTTCTTCTGGGGCTTCTGTTCTCATCTTTTCCTACCATTAATTTAAGGAGAAACCAAAGGCTACAGCCTAAGAATGCAGGGGGCCCTGGCTCTGCCTTTGAGTAGCTCTGTGTCTCTGAGGTAAGTCACACTGTAGACATCAGTTTCTTCTGCAAGGTGAGGCATTTGGATCAGATGGCCTCCAGGGCCTCTTCCAGCTATAAAGTTCTGTGGACATTCCCTGTCAGGTCTGTGTCCGTGTGTGTGTGTACAGTCTCTGGGGCCTGGGACATCCCACTGTCCATAAAGAACTTACCAAGGCACTTCTCAAACTCACATCTGCGGGACTGAGTGTTTGCTATTCTGACATAATATACACTCTTTTACTGATGATGACTGTGCTCTAGGCTAGAATCAGTAGTTACCATAAACAGAAACAAGGTGTTTGCACCTCTACCTGTCCCAATGATAGCTACACTTACCTACTTACTCCTGCACGTACTGCCTCACCCATCCCCCCACACACAAATGTATCATTTCCTAAGCTAGTCATTAAAAAATTATAATTGTATCTTTAAGAGTTAATCTTATTTTGGAACCAGTAGGGCATAGGAATGTGAGGATGGTCAGACTGGAGAAAAAATGCTGCTAATGTTTTATCCTCTGTTCTTGGGCTCAGAATGAAAACTGCTGCTGTCCTATCTAATCTGCTAAATTAGAATCTCATGGAACAAGCATGAAAAGGGAGTCCTCCTCCCATATCTGAAAAAGAACCAAGCAACTTTCCTTGGAGAGCCTTCCCCACTTTTATTTGCCCAAAGCTTTCCCAGTCAGAGGTAATGTTAGTGCAGAAGAAGGCCAGGGAGAGAGAATCTCAACTCTGTTTTTAAGAAGAGGAATGTAGGAGGGCTTAGAACAGTGTTGGTGATGATCTGCTAGGAATTAGTGTACCTCACACTTGAAGTACAAACTGACTGGCCAGAGGAATTTCTAAAAGTCTTTGCAGCACACATTAAACATAAGTGATTGAGTTGGTGGCCCTAGTGATGGCAAAGGCAGCCATAGAAATATTTCTTTGAAAGTTTGTGATGCTTGCTGAATATGCAGAGTCTCGTTATCTTTAAATCCTTATTTAAATATAATTTACAGAAACTAAATCAGTTTATATTGAAGCTAAATTCACAGTCAAATGCGAATTAACTAAACTCTAAAAATCATTTAAAATTAATGATATGCCCAAGAGGATAAGGTGTGTTAGATTTTTCAAAGATAATGACTGGCTGTATGACTGGCTGTGTGGGTAACAGATCTCAGTTCTTGAAGCAGGTTGAGACCAATATTGCTTTACATCCTTTGATTATTACTTTACAATATCCAGTCTTTTATAAACAGTTCTCTTCCTGCCCCGCTTCCTTTTTCCCTTTAATAGGAGGCTGTATTTTTTTTTTTCTCTATTCACCTTGTAAAAGCATTCACTTTGCCCTGAAGCACTAGATATAGACAGAACATGACCTAAGAACAATTAATGGAATTTTGTTCTTCTCCCCCATTTTCACTTCTTTTACCTCAAAATCCATTTATTACCAAAGGCACTTTTTTGGAGGTAGCAGCGTTTTGAGAAAGCAGATTAATGGGAATTGCAAGTGGACTTGAAAATTGAGAAGCTCTAAGCTTATTTGTATTTTCATATTGACTGTTACTATAGACTCCATCACAACATTAGGAAAATATCACAGAAATACCAGGGCTTAACGGGTAAGGTTAATCACCATAGAAAGGTAAATGAATTTATTAATTATAAAATTAATATGTGCTTTATCTGGAGATGTAAAAATTCACATTCATTCAATCCAAAACATTTTTTCCATCATGTAAATTATCCCAAGGACTAAGAAATGCTCACTAAGAAAGCCCACTGAGATAATGTATCCACGATAAATCTTTTTTAACTTTCAATTTTAAAAGGGGTTTTAATGGGTGATTGTTCTTTGAACTATGCTTTAAGTTAATAGATGGAAAAAAGTGTGGACTGTTGAAGTGTGTCACTTACAATTTTGTTTTAAAATTGATGCTTGCCTGTTCTACAAAAATAAAATGCAGACTCTGGGAAACAGCTGTTAGGGCTTTGATAGAGGTTATGATTTTCAACAGTTGAGCTATAGTTTATGGTACAGATGGTACTTTGGGTATAGCTGAAACAATAATTGATGGTTTCTGTTTCCCTCCTCCTCTATTAGATTCAAAAGAGTGGAATACCTTTTTCCCAAGATAGGAATTTTTTCAGTTTCCAATTACAGCCTATATCAAATAAACAACTTTTCTATTGCATATTCTGTACTTCTCCACAGTAACCTGGGTGTTGCCCCCTCTCTTCTCATTATGGTAGGCTTCCCTAGATTTGAAATAATAGTTTTGAGGAAATGCTACTTCTCAGTACTAACCTGCAGTTTATAAAGCCTATCTTCAGGCCAAGTAACATATAATTTTTCTTTTAGAATACTAAAACCAAAGCCTTGCATTGCTTCAAACAAAATTAGCAAATAAAACAAAACTCCTGTGGAGCAAAAATGACAGGCACTAATGTCATATACTTTAAAAAACTCAACCACAGGAATTACTAGAAATACAGATATATCCCGAATTTTGAGCAAGTAAAAAACTATGTTTCAAATGATAAGTAAAACATAGAGACTATTTTAAAAGGGAAATAATTCTTTCACACATTTTTTTCTTAAGTTTGTTTTACAACATATGTTCAGACCAAATAAAGTTTGAGTGATAAATCATTTTTTCATCTCCTATTCCAGTGTTTTAAATTTGACATAGCATATTTTGTTTTTAATTCCTCTGCTGATTTTTATTCTGAAAAAGTAAAGTAAAATATGTAGATTTTCGGCATCTGCCAGTGGTTCAATTATACTGTAAGGGTTCGTTAATAGCAATAGTCTATTCAGGGTTTAGACGTAACGAATTATGGTTCAAAACGCCACTGATTAACAGAATTCTTGTATAGGCTTTACCTTTTAAATTAGTATTTCTACATAATAAACTATTGTCCAACATGTTACTGTAGAGGAACTAGCTTTATCTTTAATTTGCATTGCAGTTTGTCATTTACCCACTGACTGGAGTTGAAGTAAAAAGAACTCAAAACTGTGAGTTACTTTCTTGTACTAATTAACATTTGCTTTTAAGACAGAATAGCGTTTGTAGGATTTTTTGAAGCTTAAAAAGTGCTTTACTTTTTAAGTTAGATTCATCCTAATTACAAGATGTATTCCTAACGGGTTTTCTAGTCTTTTATATGAAGATTTACAAAAGAGGGAGGGCATTGGGGGGGGGGGGTTAGAAATCCACTACCTTGTGGTAGTGTTTCGCAGTGTGCTCTTGTAAGACTTAAAGGAGTTTGAGTCCTAGGAGAGATAAAATCAGGAGATAGAGTTGTTGTAGTACAATATACTCTCCCCACCCTTTCCCCAAAGATTTCTCAATACAGGCAGGATACCATGTATAGCTTACTTGGAAGGCGTCTGTAATATATAGTCATCCCTCACCTCTCTACATTTAAAATTAAATCCCAAATCTGTTTCCTCTGTCGGAGAAAACTTTTCAAGTTTTGTGTGAGTTGGGAAAGGTTTTGAACCTAGAGTTCATTGGACGCGCTTTTCGAAACCTGTCCAGTTCGTGATGCTGATAACTTTAAAAGCCACCTACAGACTGCCTAGCTCTCAGACAGCAATCCCCTTGCTGGAGCTGAGCGGCTCTCCCGGGCTTACCTGAGTCGCCTGCGCCGGAGCCGGGCGGGGGCCGGGCGGGGGTCGGGCGGGGGTCGGGCGGGGGCCGCAGTCGCGCGGCGCTGCGAGCGGGCTGTGCGCGCTCCGGGAGTCGCCCGAACAATGCGAGCGGGGCGCCGAGCGCGCCCGGCCTATGGGCGTTACGTCACTGCGCTGCCTTATAAGGCGCTCCGCGTGTGCGGCGCGGGCGGCGGGGGCGCCGGTGACAGCCAGATCCGCGGCGGCGGCGCTGCATCGCGCCCCGGCTCCGCCGACGCTCGGACCGTGTGAACGCACCGTCGGTCCCGGCTCCCCGCGGAGGGGAATGGGCGGCGGGCCGGGGACGCTGGCGCCCTCCTGCCGGGCTAATCGAGTCATTGGGGGTCAGGGTTGATCCGCTTGTAACTTTTCTCCCTGTGGGGCTCTAAAGCTTCTGTTATTGCTTGGGATCCTTAAATACACATCATGTTATTCTTATTTATACTTTAGTAAATACGTTTTTGTTACATTTGTTTTTTGGTTGCTGGGGAAGAAGGCGGCAGAGGGAAGCCAGAAGTCTCAGTCTCTTTTTTTTTTGGAGACATCTCCGGGAGTGATTTAGACTTCAAACCTTCTCTTTCCTCTTTGTAAAGAGTAGGGGTCCTCAGAGGATAGTATTTTATTTCCTGATGATGTAACTACCAAACAATTCTTCAAGTGGTGATGGGAAGGCCAGATGAAATCTTATTTTTTTCAGTGTTTTTCCTGAGAGAACCTCCTTGTTCCTCATTTCTGCATGCCTGTGTTTTAACGAAAGTAGTTAAAACTAATCAGTTTATATGGCAGGGAAAATATTTATTAAAGAAATTTAATGTTCTGTGCTGTACTTTCAAGACAAAGTATAAAAATAGAACTTTAGAACCAGTTTTAATTCATCTGTTCTTTTCTACCAGCACACAAAATAAAACAAAATAAAAAAGACCTGAGAAGAAAAAAGAAACTGACCAAATATGACTGAATTAAGCCTGTTACCCTTTACTAGGGGGCAGATTTACTTGTGTAAATACTTTTTCTTGTAAATGAGAATTAGCCTCCTAATTGCTTTGCACATCAATAAGAGAAGTAATCTCTGGAGTCCTAGCCAACTATATGAATCTGCTAAGTAAATTAGAGACGTGGCTGCCTCATTTGTGAGTTTCAAATAAACTGAGTAGTTTAAATAACTTGAGTCTATTTAATTTTTAAAATTACATTAAAATAGGATTGCTTCCTATTATAATGTACATGTCTGTAGAATTATTGTTTCCATATGTTTTGTCAAACAGAAATAATGAAAATAGTCTGCCTGTTTCTTTTCTTTAGTGTAGAGTGGAGAAAGACTTGTTGCAGAGAATTTATAGTTAGCAAAAATGGCATGGAGAAAAGATGCAGGGCACAAAAATAGGCATGTATCATCTTTAATAAACTGTGGGCTCACTTTAACAGTTCTTCTAGATCACTCTACCTGTCTACTGAGAAGCGTATTAAACTAACCCCTGCTTTTTGTATATACTGTTTTAAGAGAAGTGAATGATTATACTCTTCAGCTGAACTTAAGTTTTAATATTTGATTTGCAGTTTCGTATTAACATTTTAGATGTTGGTTTGTTAAATACACTTATGAAGTGCATTTAAATATTTTTAGTCTCCTATGCTTGCCTTGTACTGATTAAATATCCTTTGAGATTTTTATACTAGCTTTGATTTATTACAAATGAGATAAAATGACTGTTATGAAAGTTGCATGAAGCATAAACACCTGAATCTCAGCTCCAAACTGGTAACATAAAGTACCTCTACCCAAAGCTAGCATTTTTGTAACTTGTTCTGCCTCCTTTCCCCTCTGAAGGATACAGAGGCTTCCTAACATTTGACACTACCTTTTACTTCTTTCTTATACTTCTGTACTCATGCTTTGCATTTATGTTCATGCTTTTGACTTCCCAGTTTCCCTGTAAAATATGTCAGTCTTATTTCCTCCTTTTCTTTAGCTGAAGTAACTGAAGACTAGAGAAGTTAAATGGCTACAAGACTTGTCTAGGGTTCTTGAAGCAAGAGAAAAGAAGATTAGTACTCCCACTTCCGAGTTCCTTGCCTGTGCTGTTACTCGCTGAAGCACTGGCCTCTGAAACAGCTATGACTCAGCGTTCCAGCTGAGGTCATGGTATGTGGCCACTCTCTTCAGGAATCAATAATAACTCTCATTTGTTGAGCTTTTAGTTCATACCAGTCACTGTGCTTAATGCTCTACATGCACTCCATCATTTAATCTGCGTAACACATTTTGAGGTGGTTTTATCCATACTTTTCAGATGATGAAACACATTTGGAAGGGTAAAATTGCTTGACCAAGGTCACACTGCTGGTAAAGTAATGAAAGCAAAAATTTGAACCAGTGTTATTATATATACAGCCTTAGTCTTGTCTTCTCTTAAGGATTTGCTCAGAATCTCTCAGAGGTGTTGCTAGTAAAGAAATATTCTGATTTAACTGAGAAGTTTGTGTCTTTATTTTCCAGACTGATGTTGAACTAGGAAAACTAAAACACACTCTTCGTAGGCCACACACCAGAGCCACCCTGACTGTGTGCTGAATAACCCTACGGAGTGTTGTTTACATTGGAGACATTGTGGATTTGTATATTTACTAAGATAGTTTTCTTGAGGATGTTGGCAACATGTTCTAATAAAGTTAGAATATTATAAAAATTTTCCAACAGATGAAAGTCAGAGGTCTTGAGGAAGGGGAATCTTTATCTAACTGACACAAGGGCACCCTGGGTCTTGTATTGCACTCTCCAGCCAGCCATTGGCATTGTGCTCCACTGGGCACATGAGTAGATTTTTATCTCCTTTCCTTTTCCTATCAACATTCTCTTTGCAATGCAATTTTTGTTCTCTTAGCTTCTGACATATATTTATTATGAAAAGAATAGAGTTATGACCATTGTGTCTCAGTCTTGGCTGAGAAGGTTTTACTTCCCTTTTTACTGAAAATTTTACTATCCAGTTGCTATATGACTCTTCTCATTTTATAATCAGGAATTTCCTACAAATAAGTATACCTGCAAATAAAAGTCCTTTCTACAATTAGTAAGCTGAATTTATGATCTAAATCAGCAATAGCTTTATCATTTGGAAATGGCACAAAGGAATTTTTCTACCAAGCTAATTGCTTTCTAATGCAGAAGAAGGGTTTGTAGGCGACAAGGCTGGAAACTAGGATGTATCCATTTGATTGAACGGTATGAGGTCTCTTTTGTAAGATAGCCAAAAACAGTTGAATATCAGCAGTTTCCCATGGTTCAAGCTATTGCCAGGAGGTTATTACAATGACCACATCAACCAATGTTAGTAGTAGTGTCCACAATTATTTAACTGTTTTAAAATAACATTAATGTGTTACTAAACATGTCAGAGCCAGTTTCTCTTTGTGAAGTGACTGCTCTTATTTTCTTTCTTGTCCTGTCTCCCTGCCTTTGTTTCTTCTTGTGACTGGTAAAGTCTTTTGGTCATCTAAATAAGTGCCAGAGAAGCAGTATTCATAATTAGTTGAACCTTCTCTAGAGCCGCCCACAATTTTCACTATTGGTTCTTTCATCAGGTAAGTGGCAATGTGCATTGCTCTCTGGAAGCTCTGCTGCAAGCTTTGGGATGGTAACACTCACTTTGCATGTGACATTTTTGCTCCTTCGCCTCTAAAAGAGTATATGTGGAAACACTATAACATGCAAAGAAAAACAGCAATTCTTATTATGGGCGTGGTGCTGTTATGAGAAGCTGAACAGAGTGGGGATATAGATCCAGGATGGCATGGGGAGAGGCAGAATGCTGTGGTCCTGCATTGCATCAGCCTGCAGTTGGATTGGCCAGAGTGTGAGCCTTTGGTGCTAAGATATTCCTCCGGACAGAACATTCTAACATCTCACGCACAGACTTCTTGCAAAAAGGCTTTGCCTCTGAGCATTGGGCAAGCCTGCCGTAGATGTGGTACTGATCGCTTCTCTGCTTCTGCACAATTTTGGAGGAAGGCTAAAGAGACTGAGCACCACAGGTGGGCAACTGTGGAACGTAGAACCAAAAGGAAAGTCTGAGGGTGAAAGCAGCTTCTCTCCATACCAGGGACAATCAGTTTTCTAACCTACCTCTTCCTTTCACTCTTCTTTCTGTTCCCCAGGTGATATCTGCCTTGGTCTGTACACATAAATGCCTGCATGAAATATACCACATCCCCAGGCAGCACAGCACTTACGCTGTGCACCGAGAGCTTAACCAGCAGTTAATGGGCTGCAGTGAATTTGAATTTACATACAGACTGTCTCACTCTTACCTGCAGCCCAGATCTCCTGTCCCAGGCCTCCATAGTCCTTGACGTTTCCAGAGGCTCCTCAACTATTCCTATTCTTACTTTAGCTGACTTTGATTTTAGAAAGGTACCAATCCCCTTGAGAGTTAACTTGTGCTGATAGCAACAGTGTCAGTGGTGATGTTAGGGAATGGGAAGCCCTTTATTAACATTAAAATGAATGCTATTTTGTGGCTTTAAAAATTAACTTAAAAATAGTTCAGTGCCCATGTCATAATTTGGAAAATGCAGAAAAGTCAAAAAGACATTTTACAACTAGTTCTACCACATGAATAATGCCAACTATTAACAATTCCATGTACTGTGTTTCCTTTTGGTCTTTTTCTAAGCATTTTTAAAGCATAATTGTTTTCATACTTTGGGCCATAATTGTGTATTGTTTCTTACTTTTTACCTTTTTATATTATTTTAATTATGTTCCTGGCTTTTCTACAGACATTGGGTCATTTAAAAACATATATTTGCATATTTTCCCTAGAAATGGTGGTCATAAAGCCAACCACTGACATCACCATGGTTTTTCTTCAACAAGTGAAACAAGGAGGTCCATATTTAATGGAGACTCTTCTGTTGATCAGAGACCTCCTATTCTTGGTTTACGTGGGATGCTATGAGTTGACTATGGGACTCTAGTGAGCATGCCAGTAGGTGAGCAGAATGACTTGGGGAGAATGAAGGATTGATAATATGACGCCACCATAAGATTATTAAATGGGAAGCAGGAAAAGCCTGCTATTTAGGTCCAGTCCATTTGCTTATTTATTCCTGCAAACATTTTGTGTTTCCTTGGTAACTAATAATAGTTTTGTGAAATTGTTGAACTCACAAGTATTGCTGCAAGAGTAAAAAAAAAATCCTCGAATCACAGAAATTAGATGGAAAAGACCTATTAGGTCATCTTCTTTGTCCCTTGCCAGTACAGATTGTTCTTAATACTTTGTTCAATCTATTTTTTTAAAGGGACCTTGTAAACTAGTTGGTACTCCATGTCTTTTTTAAGTAATGCGTTTTAAAAGAAACTACTCTGACAGCTTTTTCTGTATAGTTGTGGAGCTTGATTTCAGGCTAAATATTTTTGGAGGAAGACCTATGGGTTCAAAGTACAATTGGGGACTTCCCTGGTGGCACAGTGGTTAAGAATCCACCTGCCAATGCAGTCGACACGGGTTCAATCCCTGGTCCGGGAAGCTCCCACAAGCTGCGGAGCAACTAAGCCCGTGCGCCACAATTACTGAGCCTGCGCTCTAGAGCCTGCGAGCCACAACTGCTGAGCCCGCATGTCACAATTTATCATTGGAAACTCAAATATAACAATGCATGAGGATAAACTTTTAATCATATAAACTCATTGAAATGGATCTAGAAGACCTAAGGAAATAAAGCATTTAGGAAGTAAAAAAAAAAAATGAGAGTAAAATGGTTCATTCTAAGGTTATTTTTATGAAAGAGACATTTTATGCTCTTCCCTCCTGTCCCTGATTCTGCTTTGTCCATTATTTATAGTTGATTATTACTTGATGTGAAGGTGGCTTCTAGTTGTAAAATCGTTTCCCTCAGTTAGGCAACTTCTTCCAAACCCCAGAAGGATAGAATAAAAGTATCTCACAGAGCAGTCAGTGGTGGTGTTATGGACTAAATGCTTCACTTCCCTACATTACGGCTAAACATGTCTCCACTGGGAAAAATGACGAACAAATTAAGAAATAAGAAATGTGCTTTGAGTTTTATTATGAAGGATAATCATTTCATAAAATCACATTTTATAGTGTAAAAGGCCTTAAAAAACATCTACTCTGCTTATTACCACTCTTTGTTCTCCCTTTTTAAGTAGATGAGATAATTGGATCTCGGAGAGGTTAAAAGGACTTGCCCCAAGGTCAAACAGTAAATTGCCGATCCAGCCACTATGTTTTATGGGTCTGCATGTCTCTGCTGGGAAACATGAAAAATCAAAAATGGCTAATTAAACAATGTGATTAGAACTGTCAAAAAGAATGTGTCTGAAATCCTAATTAGTATTAGTGTAATGTACCTAGGTTTATACTACTATGGAACTAATTTGGAACATTAATGAGCGAGTTATCCACTTTATGGATTAAAAATGCAATATTTTTGTTGCATTTCTTTTATTTTTTAAAATTTATTTATATTTTTTTTTTTTTTTCTGGCTGCATTGGGTCTTAGTTGCTGTGCGCGGGCTTTCTTTTTAGTTGCAGCGAGCTGGGGCTACTCTTCGTTGCGGTGCGCAGGCCTCTCATTAAGGTGGCTTCTCTTGTTGCGGAGTACGGGCTCTAGGTGCGCGGGCTTCAGTAATTATGGCACATGGTCTCAGTAGTTGTGGCTTGCGGGCTCTAGAGCGCAGGCTCAGTAGTTATGGCGCACAGGCTTAGTTGCTCCGCGGCATGTGGGATCTTCCTGGACCAGCGCTCGAACCCATGTCCCCTGCGTTGGCAGGCGGATTCTTAACCACTGCACCACCAGGGAAGCCCTGTTGCATTTCTTTTAAATTAAAGATCTGTATATTGCTGGAAATCAACTCAAGCCACCAAGATTGGTAATGGGTTGACAACGCTGGTCAAAAATTTAATGGAGAGATCTGAGCTTTTAATATTAATTCTGTTATTTAACACCATTGTCTTGCATGCTTGCCAATTGGTTATTCTGTATATGAGAAATCCTTTTATAATTTATGCCACTAGGCATCCAATTTACATCATAAAATACAGGTTCAGGAGGGAGGTCAAAAGTCTTGTGTTCACCCTTAAATTGAAACCTAAATTTTCTTAGCATTTTAGGCAACCACGTCAAACTACTGTGTCATTGAGCTTACTGATCACCAGCCTCCTAATGAACAACCACACACCTAAGTATTTTCATCATGCACTGCTCCCATGATAATCTGGGTTAATCACTTCTATCCTGTGTTGGTTTTGTTTATATTATATCTTTGTTATAATAACAACAATAATATATAACACATTTATTGTTTAATGGATGCCATGAACTGTATGCTTTACATATAATATCAACTTTGATCCACATAATGACCCTGTGGGATAGATAACTGAGGAACAGAGAGGTGAAGTAACCTGTACAAGATCACAGAGGAAGTGAAGAGTGGCACCAGGGTTTGAATTGCAGACTGACTTCAGCAACCACTGGTAGAAATCACACTCAATGTCTTGTAGTAAAATTTCGTCTTGGGGGTAAACGGTACTAAGCCTGGAGTCATAGAACTTTGTATCTTTCCTATCTGCCACCTAGTTCATTATGCTTGCACCATGGGATAGTAGAGTGAGAATGGATCTTGGAGATCACCTGGTCAGCTTCCCTCATCTTATAACTGAATAACTGAAACTGAAACTCAAGCTGTGCAGTAGCCTGTTCAGGGACACGCAGATGGGGCAGAGCTCAGGCCAGTGTGTGGTGCCTTTTCTGCTGCAGAACTCTGAAGTGTTTCGGCTTTGTACAGTTTCTTCTCTCTCTCTTTTCTCTTCTCCTCCCTCCCGTTCCTCTTCTCTTTCCTCCTTCTTGTCTTCTTCTCTCCCTCTCTAATTATTTACGGCACTATAAGCATCAAAACAACAGTAACAGTAATAGAAATCACATTGAAAGGATCACTTAAAAATCCTACCATACTGTGTTTTAAACTGTTTTCATTTATTGCCAACTTCTGAATCTGTATGTTCTTCAACTTTATCTTTTCAGATTATGACATAGATTTAAGAATCCTATCAAGTATATTCTTAAAATCCCTCTGACTTAAGTTTCATGGTTCAAAGAAGATTTAAGGAGTGGGAAGGGAAGGGAAAAGAATTGCTGTCATTTACTGAGAGCCTAATATGTGGTGATTATTCTGCCCAGCCCTCTACCTTGACCTTTCAAACCTCCTTCCCTTTCTATGAGATTCTATATGAGGACAAGCACAATGCCCTGCACAGAGTGGGCATTCCACAAACCTGCTGAATGAGGAAATGACTGCAAAGAAGTGCTTTGGATCCAGCAAGAAAAAGAGATGATGATCATGTACACACTACTCCCACTCATTGACTGTTAGCTTTTGGTCCATTTTATGTGCCATTTATTTCATATCCATGGAGGCAAGTGTGTGTGCAGGATACTATGGGATCATATTTGCAGTGATAGATTTTGGCCTTGTACTTTTAAATCAACATGATACTGATTAAGTCTTGATGTGGAAACTATTCTTTCTTCCATTTAATCAAGTTCCTTTAATTTCCTTGATCACAAATATTATTTGCTAGGAAATATTCCCTATGGGGGTGTATTTAATCATGCAAGTAGGGAAAAGTCTGTCATGATAGTGCTCTGACAGCCTGAGGACTTGAGGAGTAAAAACTGCAGGGGCAGAGTTTCCTCCTAACACTTGCCTCTTGGCAAAACATAACTTAAAATAGAGCTGGTTTCTTTTTAAATATAATCAGTTCTAATGAAGACTGATCCAGTTTAGTTTTGAAACACATAGAATCAATTTTCAGTTACCATGAATAGCTCCTGCCCTAGTGATGCCAGAATGTCCATGTTCCAGCTCACGTATTCACACTGGGAATCTGGAGAGTCACTGGTGTCGACTCTGAGTGACCTCAAATTTGGACTCTGAGATTTATCTCCGAGTGCTGATATACTCTGATAAGATCGACAGAAATGATAAGTTTATAATAAGATTGCTTATTTGTCTCATTACTAGTCTATGCCACTTAGAGTGTGCTATAAATTAATTTTCAAAACCTATGAATAGCTCAATTATATTTCATTACCTTACCTTTCAGTACAAAAATTCAAAGTTCTTTGCTAAATGCAAGTATTTAAAATTAGCACGGGACTTCCCTGGTGGCGCAGTGGTTAAGAATCTGCCTGCCAATGCAGGGGACACGGGTTCGATCCCTGGTCCAGGAAGATCCCACATGCCACAGAGCAACTAAGCCCGTGCGCCACAACTACTGAGCCTGTGCACCACAACTACTAAAGCCCACACACCTGGAGCCCATGCTCCGCAACAAGAGAAGCCACCGCAATGAGAAGCCCGCACACCGCAATGAAGAGTAGCCCCTGCTTACCGCAACTAGAGAAAGCCTGCATGCAGCAACGAAGACCCAATGCAGACAAAAATAAAATAAATAAATAAATAAATGATTTTTAAAATAAATAAATAAAATAAAATTAGCATGAGTTCATAAACTGACATTGGCATTTCATTTCCTTTTTTTAGTATATCAGTAGACTCAAAATATGAAAATGGCTGAGGTGTTGCTTCACCTCTGATAGGTGCTGACTATTGGTTAAAATCAGACTCTTTCCATCTATCCATCCATCCATCCATCCATCCATCCATCCATCCTCTAACTATGGCTGTTGTTTGCTGAAACCTTGTAGAACATATGTCTAACTCTCTTCCTCTTTCTTCCCTCCTCTTTGCTCATAACCACACACACACACACATACACACACACTACACGCTACACAAGTACACATTCAGGCTTTTATGTATGCTCACTAACAACTACAAGGGGAAATGAAGAATAGTAAGATTCAAATTTTTAGATCAGGAATGGAAATCTACTTCCCAAAGGCTATATGTGTTATCTTTTTGTCCAGTCATTGTGACCTTCAACAAGTAATAGCACTTTTTGTGAATGAGGATTATCATCAGTCATTTATGCCAATATGTTAGTAGCAAGATGGATGGGAGGGGGATTGGCAGCTAATGCATGGCTTTCGCATGTACCACATTGAAGAATTTTTATGCTCCTGATGGGATGAAAGGGCCTGTGTTCTCCAATTAGGTACTGCCAGTGAGAAAATATGATGAAAAATCTTGAAAAAAATTAACCTTTGTTCATGATACTTGCTCACTGGAATGGAATTGAGCGAATGAAAAAGATATTACATTTTCCCTTCTAAACTGAAGGAGGTGGGATATCAAAGGGAATACTGTTGTGGGGGGGGCTCTTGTGATGACTTATAGGCATACAGAAGTTAGGCCTAGTCTGCATCGGCCATGTTCTTTTAAGAAGCACTCAACATATATTTGTTGAGCACCTTCTGTGAGTATTTATCACTGTGCTGAGTTCATGGTGACGGGGGTAGAGAGTATAAAGCATGACCCTGCCCAGATTTTGATGGGTAGATAGAAGAAACAAACAAAAGCCAAAAACCAATTAATATTAAATTGGGATGCTGAGTTTGGTGAAGTAAGAATTTTTACAAAAGGATCAATTAGACTTAGAAATATCTGGGCGGTCTTCATAACAGAAGATAAGGTTCATCTGGACCTTGAAAGGTGAGTATGTAATTCCAGGAAGGAGAATGGCAGAGCAGAGGGACCCTGGATTGACTGTAGTCACTGACTGGCTCTTGTTGAGCAGTATGGGGCCCCTGCAGACAGTTGTACAAGTGGTATACATTGCAGCCCTGGAGGAGAGAGTGGTCGCAAAGGGTGGGGCCAGACTATAAATGGGTCTTAAAATTCAAGCAGTGGGGTTTGGGTTTTAACTTAATGTTGTAGACAGTAGGATGCCATTGGCGGCTTTTGAGCAGTTGAGTAATATACTGAAAGCAGTTTTAAGTGGCTTTGTTGGAAAGTTTCTTTTCAATTGCATATTGAGCTGCAATATCCATAAAGTAGAATTAGGAGTACTCCAGCCTTGTTATACATTCATATATTAATGCTTCTTTTAGGTATAATCCTTGGACAAGTGAGGGTGTGGAGTAGCCTCTAGTGAAAAGTTTTAAAGGTCTTTTCTGAGAATCAAAATAAAATAGATGTATAATGTTTTACTTAAGTAGGAGAATTTCTTTTAGTTTTATTAAAAGAATGCTCAAAGAATGGCTCTCTTGAGCCATTTACTTGATAAGTAATTATGATTTATCAAAGCTTCTCCCCAGAGAAAAAGCTGGTAGCTGGGTAAAGATCTCCCAAGGCTGCTTATATCATACACACAAACTCTGAATATGAATGAATGACTTGCCAAATGAATGAATGAATTGGTTTGTTTGCTTGTTTGTTCGTTTTGATGATGTCCTTTGCAGAGGTACCTGTTTGATCCATTACTGACACTGGAATGAGGTTCTTTATGTTTTAGGTTCACCTTCTTAACTACTTAGCTATCGGCAATTTTATTTACTGATTATGGAAGGTGAAGTTGAGAAGAGAATCTTCTCAGAATGCTTTTTGTTGAGACAGACACTTTTATCTTCACTTTTCATCTTCCAAGGAAAAGAAATTCTGTGATTGTCTTCATTGGGTCAGTTCTGAGATTTCATAAATTTCAGCACAAAAAATAGCTTTGCTAAGAACTTTAGTTTGTTTCTTTTTTCCCCGTGATTTTATTGGGCTTTGATCCCTCTCTTTGGCTCATGAGTTATTTAAAGTTGTGCTTCTTAATTTTTAAGCATATATTTTGGGGCAGGAGGGAGAGATCTTTTTGTCACTGATTACATTATAGTCAGAAAATATGGTCAGTTGTTATCTGCCTTTCGAAGTTTGTTATGATTTGCTTTATGGTCCCACTGTGTTTAGTTTTTGTACAAGTTCCCTATCTGCTTAAAGAGAATGTATATTCTGTAGGAGTTAAGAACATCATCCTCACTACAAATAAACCTTGCTTATTATGTTGTTAAAATCTTCTATAACCTTGCTGAGTTTTGTCTGCTTGATTTATTAATGTCTTAAGAGGTGTGTTAGACTCTTCCACTGTGGTGGTGGATTAGTCTGTCCTTGTGTTTCTGTCAATTCTTGCTGTAGTTATTAGAGACCATATTTTTATGTGCATGTAAGTTCAAACTATTCCTACAAAATGGAATCTCTTCACATTATATAGTGACTCTTTAGAGATGCTTTCCATCTTAAGGTCCCTTTTGTCTCATATTAACATAGCTGTATAACCTTTCTTTTGGTTAGTGGTTGCTTGATGATGTCTCTTTTCCAAACTTTTACTTTCAGTTTTGCTATATTCTTATGTTTGAGTCACTTATGAACAGCATACAGTTGGGAATTATTATTATTGTTAGAATTGTTTTAATCCAGTCTGACAATCTTTGTCTTTTAATGTGAGTATTTAGTCTATGTTACAGTGATTATTGATGTATTTGGTTTTACTTTTGTCATCTTATTTGATGGTTCTGTTTTTTACCACCTTTTTTGCTGTTGTTTTATCTCATTTCTTGGCTTCTTTTGGATTTTATTTTTATTCATTTTCACCCTCTCTACTTTGGAAGTTATATACTATTTCTATTCTATTAGGAATTAATTAGCCTATACATTCTACCTCACAAGTTGAATTCTCAAAGTCTAAAGCTAATCACTATTTTAATCCTCCAAAAACTTTAAGGACTTCAGAACACTTTAAGCATACCCTCCCAATTTTTATATTACTGTTGAAATATATTTTAGTTCTTTTTTTTAATTCCACAAGATATTATCATTATCTATTATTGTTCTTTTAGTCAATGTTGGTTTAGATGTACCAACATATTTACCACTTCCTTTGCTCATCATTCCTTCTTCTATTCCATACTTCCATCTGGGATCACTTTCCTTCAATCTAAATACATACTTCTGAAGTTCCTTTAGTGGAAGTGTGTTTTTTGCACACTCTCTCTTTTTATTTATTTGAACATGTCTATATTTTACCCTTGTTCTTAGGAAGATTTTTACAGTGTAGAGACTTCTAGGTTGACACCATTTCTGTCAGGACATTGAAAGTAATATTCCACTGACTTCTGGCTTCCTATGTTAGTGTTGAAAAGTCAACGATCAGTCTAATTGTCATTCCTTTTCTCTCTGGCTGCTTTTGTGATTTTTCCTTTATCTTCTGATATTCTGCCATTTCATTATGATATTCTGAAGTATAGAGTTCTTTATTTTATATTTTCTGGGCTTCATTAAGATTCCTGTATGTGTGAATCGGTTTCTTTCCTCACTTCTAGAAAATTCTCAATGTTAACTCCTCACATATGGCTTCTGAATAATTTTTTGTCTCCTTACCTTTTAAAACTTAGACACATGTTAGACCTTCTTACTCTGTTCTTCATATCCTTTAACTATTCTTTCGCTTGTTCCGTCTCTAGCTCTTCAGGCTGCATTTTATTCTTCAGATTTTTCTTCCAGTTCACTAATTCTCATTGCTGATCTACAGTTATAGTTTTTCATTTCCAATTTTTTTTTTCTCCTAATTTGTTTGGCCTTTTATAGTCTGTTACTCTTTTAACTAGAAATTTCAATCCCCTTTTTTATTTTTAATATATTAAGTATGTTTTACATGCTGTCTGATAATTTAAATATCTGAGGTCTTTATCAACAGTTCTGATTCTGATTTCTCTGGCTTTCAATCATTATGCATTATTTTCTAGTGTGTTTTTGGATTTTTTTTAATATGAACTCATACATCTTAGACTTTATATGTGGGAATTCTTTGAACCCTGGGTTGAAGGTGGCTTCCTATAGAGAGGATTTACATTTGTTTTTGCCAGGTGCCAGGGAGTATTGTCAGCCCAGAATCTCTAGGCTTTTTATTTTTTGTTTTTGGGCCACCCAGGTAGTGTGAATTTGGGCTGCAAATTCTCATGTTGGGTAGCTCGTTATTATAAATTCTCAGTGGAGTTTATTTCTTCCCTTTCTCCCAATGCCATAGTTCAAGGAAAGTAGTTTTCCTTACCGTTCCGGGAGGTTGGTTTTGTTTCTTAGTCACCTTTACACTGATGGCTTAGCTGTTTGTAATCCTAACTTTATGTGGGGCAGGGAGGACCCTGGGCTTTGTCCTCTGTGCCCTATGGTGCCATAAAAACTAAAATTAAGTTCACAGCATTCAAAAAAATGCTCTCAGGGCTTCCCTGGTGGCACAGTGGTTGAGAATCTGCCTGCCAGTGCAGGGGACACGGGTTCGAGCCCTGGTCTGGGAAGATCCCGCATGCCGCGGAGCGGCTGGGCCCGTGAGCCACAATTACTGAGCCTGCGCGTCTGGAGCCTGTGCTCCGCAACAAGAGAGGCCACGATCATGAGAGGCCCGCGCACCGTGATGAAGAGTGGCCCCCACTTGCCGCAACTAGGGAGAGCCCTCGCACAGACACGAAGACCCAACACAGCCATAAATAAATTTAAAAAAATGCTCTCAAAGCAAAAGCCGGCTTGGGTTCTTTGTGTACCTTCTATACTATACTTCTAATTTAGAAAAAGTTCATATAATAAGCTTACTTATTTCCTATCTCCCCTTGCTCTTAATTCACTATCATTGTTTTACCCTTAAAAATGGAAACTAGTTTTGGAATAGAAACAAAGTAGTAACAAAATTGAAGAGGTTCAATGGATAGAAATGTTATTGAGGGTTCTGCTGACAGTGTTTTCTGATTTTGATAAAGCCTAAACTTTCTAGTGGGGAGAAACAAGTCACCTGCCTAAGGCTATTTGTTGGAATGTTACCATATTTTATTGCCAGATCCTTGCTTTTTTTGATATATTTAGTGGCTAAATTTGTTTTAAATATCATAGAAACCATTATTTCTGTTTGCATATCATTAGTTAGATAGATGTGAGTGCGTGCATGTGTGTGCAAGTGTTTGTTTCAGTAGCTGCTTGTGTCTGTGCTGTTTTCCTTATCACTCTATTGCATTTGCTTTATCCTCAGCTAAGAATTGGGGGAATGAGATTCTGAAGATGATTTTCAGGAGGGAACAACTCAAAGTCCATAACAGTTGGGTGAATAGGTTTGCAGCCCTCATCCCAAGTCAGGTCTTCATGTTTCGTGGCCTTGGTCAGCCTTCATACAACAAAGCCTATGGGCCGTTCCCAAAGAAGACCAAGTGGGTGGGGTGTGCAGTGGTGACTAGGAATGGCAATGCCTTGTTTAGATGAATGCAGCATGCTCTGTGTCTGTCCTCTCACGGTGTTCCTATGAGGAAATCTGAGGACTCTCAAGACACATCCTTCTGCCTTCAATTGTCTCCATCTCCAGTAACAATATTTTTAGAATCTAGGTATTTTTGGATGGTAAGCCCCAAAATATTGTTGTCCATTTTGTAGAGACTCTCCACGAGTCTTTATGCTCTATAGATAATTGATTTATACTTATCTCTGTAAAATAGAGTTCCATGCTAATTGAGAACAGTTTTTGTTTACCAACACCCCTCATAGAATACATAGATATTTTAGTTAGATTTTACCACCAACCCCAAAGGCATTTTGAAGGTAAAAAATCTGATTCCCTCTTTACTGAATCCACAAATGTTTCTATCAATTTCTTTACAGTTTTCTTTTTATTGAAGCTGGGTGACTAAACATTCAGCATTCATTTATTAAGTACCTACTGTGTTAAGTGAGACAAATCTGAGGGGAAGAAAGCCATTTAACATAGTACCAGCATATATTAGGCTCCAGTAAACTTAGTTCCTGTCCTCTGTGCTATTATATCCAAAGTTTAGTGCTATATGGTGAAAAATAAGACAGATCCCTTGCTTCAGGGAATTTACAGCTAAGAGTTGGTTAGGGAGGTATTAATATGGAAGAAAAGGGCTTCCCTGGTGGCGCAGTGGTTAAGAATCTGCTTGCCAATGCAGGGACACGGGTTTGAGCCCTGGTCCGGGAAGATCCCACATGCCGCGGAGCAACTAAGCCTGTGCACCACAACTACTAAGCCTGCGCTCTAAAGCCTGCTCACCACAACTACTGAAGCCCGCACGCCTAGAGCCCATGTTCCGCAACAAGAGAAGCCACCACAATGAGAAGCCCACGCACCGCAACAGAGTAGCCCCCGCTCGCCTCAACTAGAGAAAGCCCGTGCGCAGCAACAAAGACCCAACGCAGCCAAAAATAAAAAATAAATAAAATAAATAAATTTAGTTTAAAAAATATGGAGAAAAAGATATACTGGTTAAAAACTAAGTGAATTATACAACGTGCATAAATGAAGTGCCCTTTCCATGCAGAGGAAGAAGTTATGCATCTAGAAAGGTGTGAGACAAGGTGGCACTTAGGAGTTCAGGTAAAGTTCCACCCAATTTGTTCCTCTGTTGTGGGCAACATAAAATGTACAGTCACTAAGGAGGAGCTGGTCTGGTGCCAGATCTGGCCCCAGAGGGGGCTGGAGGGCAGATTTACTATCCACATTACTCTTGTGTGCTCGTGTGCTGGTCTCTTCTTTCCATGAATAACCATTTCTTGTTTTTTTGTTTTTTATGCTTTTAAAGTCTGTGTTGTTTATGGTTTCTCTTGCTCATAGAAGAAACATGGGATAATGCTGAATTTATATAGATTTTAGGGCAATTTGGATTCTTATAGCAAGAAGGAAAGTGAATACTTCAATCTTCAAAATGTAGGAATTTCCCCATCTCGCAAAAAGATTATTTGAAAGGTTCATTTGTAAGATATTTCCCAATAGAAACAATGTTATTAAGTTATTAAGTAGAGAGTTGGTTCCCAGATTAGCACAAGGAGACTTACTAAACCCATAATAATGCTGAAAGCCTGTATTTAGGTAATTGTGATAGTATGGTGATATTGTAGCACAATCATATCATAGCTCACAAGATTTATACATAATGTGATTATTACAGCCTGTAGTGGAGAACAATATTCTGCAAATGTATAGAATTTAAACTATATTTCGGGTCAGCTAGCTTTTTGTGGACTAGCTGGGAGCCTGTTTTACATAACACATGATATTTATTAGTAAATGTGTTCCAGGTTCCCACTTTGGATTCCAGGTGAATACCTTCCTATCATATCCATGGCAGCCCCTGGCCAGCTAGCCTGAGGAAAATTAAGTAGCTCTGGAAATACTCTTGCCTTCCAGGTGTCATCCTTTTGAGCAGAATGTAGATTGGCTTTTTATATACAAGGAACGTTCACGAGTCAGGTGTTCATAACCCAGAGAATGCTTGTATGTATTTTATGTGGCCCGGAGGGTTAAGCTTAGTATATTTTATTCTTAGCTCTCCCAGGTTTAAGCATGACAACATGTTCTTTTAAGCAACTTGCAGTCACCCATGTTCATGACTGGAAAAGCTGAAAACATCCTTTAAAGAATGAATCATACTTCATCCAGCTTTGCAGTTGGCTTCATAGATTTAGTGGGCTGTCGCTCAGCAGGACTGTTTTTTATTTTTTACCATATCCCATAACACATGAATGGTAGTATTTGTGGGTTCTTCACGGTACTGTATTTCCTTTCTGCTATGGACAAGAGCTTATTTTTTGCCTCCTTTTCCAGAAGAGGCCAAGTTCCTGGTAGTGTTTGCCAGATATAGTTTAAGGAACTTAGTTCAACAGTAACATAATTATTAATCCATGGCGATGTTTCTTGGCCTATAGATTGGTTTCAGTAAGCCAAAAGAGGATAATCAATACAGACTGAAATGGCATTCATTTCTTGTTACTGTACTTATAACACCAGACTTCCCCACTTTATCTCCATAAATTCCCTTCATCTTTAGTGGAAAACCCCTTCCTCTTAACTAATCTCCATGGTGTTTTCTCCTCTTGACTCAGGGCAATTAATCACCTAGCAACCTGAACCCGTGGAACAGGTGCCTTATTAAAAGACTGCGGTTAAATGTTGGTTAAACTCTAGCAGTGATTACTAGAAAAGAATGTTGATAGTTGGTGAGGGTTTGACAAAGGAGCCTCTTACCTGTGTTTGTCAGGCTCTAGGCTGTAAAGATAGGCTTTCTGTAGCGGAGGTATGCAGCTCGGTGGAAGAGAGAACCATTTTCTGCTACGGGGAATTGCTGTGCTTCCATATTCTAAAGTATGAGTCAAGGATATCTTTATGATTACACATCCCTCCTAACATGAGGAATAAACTTTAGAGAAAAGGAAGTTAAGAGAGAACAGAAGTGTGAATAACTACTAATGGTGCTGTCTCTGGCTCCGTTCCGTCTGCCATTTCATCATACATAAAGGGGTTAGTTCAGAGATTCCTTTCCTGGCAAATAAGTGGCAACATATGTTTGAAACAGTGAATGGAAACTATAGGGAGAAAATGGCAGGCATATGGCAATAGGAAGGCAAGGGAAAATTTGTTGCACTAATGTTAGCTGCAAGATTGGTGTGCTCTTCCATAGAGGGGCTGTTTTACTTTAAAAAGTCTGCATGCCCCATTAGTACAGCATTTCTGTGTGTGGAATGTTTACGTTTTCTAGGGGTTTTGTTTTTGGTTTTGTTTTGTTTTTTCAGGAATGGCAGTCACCTTAAGCCGTTCTCACTCCATACAGAGGTCTTGAGACAAAGGTTCCCAAAGGGGAAAGACAGGATTTAGTCAGGAAATAGGACCTTTTATTAAAGTAACAAAAACATAGGGAAGCACTTACAAACAGTCACTTTGAAGGCCTGAGACTAGAAGAATGGGACCGAAATTACTGTCTTCAGGCATGCTCTTCTTTTAAATAATTCTGCAATGACAATGTTTAGGATGTATTTGTTGCCATAGCAACTAAACCTTTGCTCAGTAGTTTGAGATTTCACAAATTACCTTAAAGGGCAAGTGTTTGTTGTTTTGGTTTCACAAACTATGTATTAATCAATATTTACCTTATAACAAACTGAAAGCACAATGATTTACTTTGAAAAAATAATTTTCTTAAATCAAAAAAGAAATCAGTATATACGAAGTGCACTGAAGCCCATTTCCAATTGTGTATCGTACATGGCTAATAAACAAGAACTGTGTTTTAAGTCTCTAAAATTTAATTATGGTCCATTGTTATATTAGAGAAAAGTACTAGAGAGAAACATAATTTGTTTCTCAGAACAATTTTTTTTTTCGCTTTGTTTGCTCAGAAATGGTTATGGCAAAGGATATTACCAGCCTTTATGTGTCTAAGTTTAATTAACTTCTTAATAAGACTTAATTTTAGTTGTTCAGGTTGTGGGGAAAAAAATCCATTGATGTTATTATTGATTTGGGCCTCGACAATGAATAATATTAGCATGAACAAAGAACTTACTAATATGTATATATCTGTAAATATGATTTAAACATGTGTCAGTGATATAGAACCCAATTATTCTGTACCTTCTCTCCCAGTATGCTGCTTTATTATAATTGGCATCAGTGGTACATTTTTTTTTTTTTGTCTGATCTCATGCTTTAAAAATGGTTACCTAAGAAGGTAATGTAAACAAAGTGTTTTGTTTGTACTCAGAAATTTCTATATACATTTACATGTATAATAAAGCAGGACATGACAGAGAGAAGACATGACTAAGTTTTATAGCCTGCCCACCATCAATTTTTGTACTGTCTACAAGTTAAGAATGTTTTTTGTACTTTTAAATAATTGGAAAATAAGAATAACATTCCAAAATAAGAATAATATTCCATGATATGTGAACATTACATGAAATTCAAATTTTAATGTCCATAAAGTTTGATTGGAACACAGTCACACCCATTTGTTTACATATTATTACCTGCTTTCCTGCTATAACAGCAGAATTGAATAGTGGCAACAAGACTGTGGCCTACAAAGCTTAAAATATTTACTACCTGGTCCTTTACAAAAAAAAGTTTGCTGACCACCGTTCTATAGCTTTGGCAATAAGTACAGTTCAAGACAAAATAAAAAAAGGGGTGGGGGGCAACTGAAAGTTTTGCTTTCTATATCTCAACTAATTTGTGTTCATTTGCCTGACACCAAATTTTGAATTTTCTGTACTAGTACTTTTTTAGATCTTGGATCATTTATAGTCACTGAAGATTTATTAATCCATTATTGCCAAGATAATGGATGCCTTTTGGTGGAGTACTGAGGTGATGTATATTTGAGTAGAAATCTAGAACAGTGAAAGTAGAAAACCAAAGTTTTGTTTCTGAGACTAATGGAAAGCAGTGAGGTTCTGAACTGGTTATGTTTAGTTTCCTATTTTCTGGTCAGATCACTTTCTCTTATTTTACCTTTTCCAGAAAGGGGATGTCTAGAATGAGAGATGGAAATTATAGGGGAATTCTGTAAGAGACACCCCTATTGTGTGTCAAAGCTTTCTGCTTAAGTGTATGTGGCAAAACAAACCACCATGGAAGTATCCAGTGCTCATGACTAAATGAAGTTTTCCTTGTTGTCTAATCACCATGAATAATTGAGGACTGATGGTATTAATAAAAGATATCCTAACTCCAGTTTGGATTCCTCATACTAATGTTATATTTATTATTCTAACATTGGGTTTTTTATCCCTTGAAATAGCCATCAAAATGTATTTCTAAATAGACTTAATCTAACTTATCAGACTCTCAAAAAAGAAGGAAACATTCAAAAGAACTCTTGGTTGCTTATTTGAGAGTTTAGATGTGATACATTATTTTTGTTGCATATTTTGACATTTTAAAAAGGTTGTTAGAGAAAGAAACTGCATTTCCATATTGTATATCACATTATTTTTAGAGGTATGTCGTGGGTATATGGAATGAAAGATATTTCAAATAAATTGTTTTATATGGAATTACACAATGCCCAGGGGCTATGTTTGTCTGATTCTTTACGTCGAATCTCATCCTTTTCAAAATTTCTTCCTTTAAAAATAGAAACCTAGGAAGATCAGCTAAACAAAATTTTTCTTCTGTAGTGACAGATTTCTCACAGATCGACTTTTGACATGCATACATACACTCACACATAAACACGTATGCATTTTTCACATCATCCTAGTAGTTTTGTTTTGTTTTAATATGACTTGGACTATTATTACACAAGAATGTCAGAATAAGGTACAATTAAATGAGGTATATTCCATGAACACTGAGTCTGAAGCTTTCATAGAAGTTTAGGTACATTTCAAGCAATTCTGTTATTAGATGATTTTCATTAATACAAATCAGATTTCTCTTGGTATTTCAAATCACCTGAGAAAGGCTGAATACACGTAAAGAAAAATGTAAACACTCCTTTTTATTTAGGGCCTTAGAGGCAGCTGCAATAGATATGCTTTGTTTATATTAAATGGAGATGTTATGTGTGCATTTATTTAAAGGCCTAAACTAGGAACTCATTTCTTCTCATCTAAAAATATCTTTTTTAGAGGAAGTAATTTCTGGTGTTCATTGATGTTTATGTTTATTTTGTATCATATAAAAAGTCTGTTCAGTTTTATTTTGAACAGAACATTTGGTTATAGTTTTCAAAAGCAGATCGCTGGTTTCCAATACCAAGTTATTACACTTTGCAGGTGTTTTGGTGATTTCTTACTGTGCTATATCCTTTTAGCCTTAATGAGCATTACAAACACACTAGAGTTTAAAATGGTAATCACATATTTTAAGGTCATATAGGAAATATTCCAAGTAATTCTTTCTACAAAGAAGTTCTCTGTAAATTATATTGACTATATAATTAAAATAATTAAAAGTTATTGTATATAAAGATTTTAGAATTTTGTGAAATCTGTGTGGTAGCTGTTGTGATTACTGTTGTTGCTTTTTTTCTAGCCGTTTTCTAAGCCCCTATTGCATTCTTCAACAAAATATTTCCAAGATAAAGTGTGAAGAATAACATACAAGGTGCACTGTTCCTAAGATTATTATGATGGACATCTTGGACTCCCATTTCCATCTTGACTGTGACTCCACCATAGTTCACCTTCAGGGCATTTTTCCTCAACGCACATTAACATCCCAAGGATGATGAGCAAGATTCTGGAGGCAGACTCGCTGCATTAAGTTCTTAAGTTCTTCATTTATTGGTTTTGTAACCTCTCTGTGTCTCTGTTTCCTCTTCTATAAAATGGGGGATAGTGAGAGTACCTTCCTTATAGGGTTGTTATGAGTATTAAATGAGTTACAGACTATGAGTGCTTAGAGTAGCACGTATACATAGTAAGTATTCAACTAGTTAGCTCTTACTATACATTCCTAAGATGCCATCTGTGGTGTTCTGGTTGTTTTGTATCTTTGAAATCCTATTAAATTCTAAGGTCAGAATCAACTTGACAGTATTTTAAGATGAAATGAATATAAATACGCATGAAAGCTTTTTGAAAAGTTATAAAGTAACGGACATCCAGAACAGTGTTTGGCACATAGTAGATGCTCAGTAAATATTTATTAAAATTAAAGAATTAATTAAAATTGAAAATATTATAAACATATAACGGTGATGTCACTCTTTTTTTTTTTTTTTTTTTTTTACTAATTTTTATTGGAGTATGGTTGCTTTACAATGTTGTGTAGCCTCCACTGCACAACAAAGTGAATTGGCCATACACATACAGATATCCCCTCCCTTTTGGACTTTCCTCCCATTTAGGTTACCACGGTGCATTAGGTAGAGTTCCCTATGCTATACAGTATGCTCCCATCAGTTGTCTATTTTATACATAGTATCAATAATGTATATGTATCAATCCCAGTCTCCCACCCCACCCCTTTCCCCCTTGGTATCCATACATTTGTTCTCTATGTCTGTGTCTCTATTTCTGCTTTGCAAATAAGATCATCTATACCATTTTTCTAGATTCCACATATATGCATTATTATACGACGTTTGCTTTTCTCTTTCTGACTTACTTCACTCTGTATGACACTCTCTAGGTCCATCCACGTCTCTACAAATGACCCGATTTCATTCCTTTTTATGGCTGAGTAATATTCCATTGTATATATGTACCACATCTTCTTTATCCATTCCTCTGTCGATGGACATTTAGGTTGCTTCCATGTGCTGGCTATTGTAAATAGTGCTGCTATGAACGTTGGGGTGCATGTGTTTTTTTGAATATGGTTTTCTCTGGGTATATGCTCAGTAGTGGGATTGTTGGGTCATATGGTAGTTCTATTTTTAGTTTTTTAAGGAACCTCCATACTGTTTTCCATAGGGTGATGTCATTCTTGAAATTCATAATGATTAAATTCTGGAAATCAAGGCTATTCAACTCTTTTAGATTTAGTAGAGATCGTTCAACGCTCATCTATGTTAGTGAGGTAGATAACAAAGATAGTGATAATGAGAATATTAATAACAAATGATACATACCTGGTGCTTACTCTGTGTAAAATACTGTTCTAAAGACTTTACATTTACATAGGTAACTCGTTTAATTTTTATAGCAACCTATAAGGTGGGTGCTACTATTATTCCCATTGAATAGTTGAAGAAACTGTGTCTGAGAGGTTACAGATAACCAGGATTCAACCCAGGAAGTTTGGCTCCAGAATTTGTGTTCTTAACTCTGTTGTTAATAAGCTATAATTTCATAACAGTTATTTAGTCCAACCTTTTTTTCCATATTTAATGTTCATCAAAACAAACATTAAGTACCAAAGGTGTTGATCATTGCCTAACCCTGCCTCTTTCTGCTCTCCCACACAAGTCTAAAAGCACTGATACTCAAACTGGGCTGCACATTGGAATTACCTGGAGAGCTTTCAGCATTATAGATGCTTAGGTCTTAGAGATTCTAACTTAATTGGTGTGACCTGGGCATTGGGATTTTTTAAAGCTCCTCTGGTGATTCTAATATCTAGGAAAATTTTAGGTTCATTGATCTAAAGGAAAATGAAATGTGTCTAGGCCCAAGAGCATGTCTGAGGGGGCAGGGCAGGTAGGATCTGGACCTTGGAGCATCCAGAAGTCTAAACTCAAGCCAGTTTGGGTGGCTTCTTGTTAAGAATTCCTTCCTTTTGCATGCAAGGGATACAGCATGGAAATACTAGGTAACAATGAATTAGGAAGTTACCCAGGGATTACATTGTATACTATTCTTTTAACTTGCTATTAAAAAAAAAAAATCAACTAAGCTTTACCTTACCATTGCTTTAGTCACGGGGCCTTACATGGCCATTGAAATGTTCAGGAAACGTTTGGAAAAAACAAAATGGCTACAAGTGGGAAAAGGATTGTGCCTTCCTTTAGGGTTACCAGTTTATTGCTCCAATGTGAAGAGTAGGCTGACTTTACTAAACTGTTTAGGAAAATTGATATTTATTTCAAATGTTTATGGTTTATTGTCTCAGAAGATTAATGCCAAATCCTCAAAAATGTAGTGACGAGCGGTGACTCATTTTAGCTCATGTCAAAACAATTCACTTTTGTAATTTTCCTGTCCCTGGAGAAGCTATTAAACACTAAACAAAAATGCCCCAGAAGAAACTGATTGAGTGTTTTAAATTATGTACTTTTGCTTGGCTATTAGCCAGATGTTCTTTGGGAAAGCTTATTGCACATAAAGATCTATGATTTGCGCTGACAATGATACTACACAGTTTACGCTGCTTAAATATCAGCGGTGTGTATTCTAAAGCTAAACAGTCAAGCAAAGCTCAGTCTTTTTGCTTAAACAATTTGTGTAACTCCACTCTCAGCCAAGTGATTTTTTTCCTTTGTTAAACTCTGGACAGGATATACCTAATGGATAAGGTGTTTTTCTGTACATTATCTTGTTGGTAAGTAGCACAGATTCCAACAAGCTTAAGGATAGTTTTATGTGTGTGTGTGTATACATATATACATATATATACTTTTTTAAAGATTTATGTATTTGTTTCTGTGTAAGTAATCCCAAATATCTTGTCCCCAGTAGAGCTCAGCGTAGTGTTTTGCATGTAGTATATATACATGTATTGCTGATAATATATGATACCAATAAACAAAACAAAACATTTTCATTAATTTCCTATGGTCTGTCTCTCAATACTGTATGAGGTCTTTTAAGAATCAGTGTTAAGCTAACTACATTTTATTTTTTAGGGGCAAAATATTTAAATGATTGGCTTGCTTTCACCGACCTCCTAAGTAATGAGGATATTTACAATGTTAGATTAGACATTTTTAGGAAACACTTTCATCAGCATAATTCACTCAGTATGTGGCATTTTTTGAGTAGGCATTTGGGGGCATGGTCTCCTGACAACCAAAAGTATGGGGTTACTCGTGACAGTTTGTGGCACACCCAGCACCTAGGAAAGTGTGGGTGCTCAATAGGTATTTGTTGAACTCATCTCTTACGTGATAAGAGCCAATTTTTCAGGTGCAGTTCCATGAGAGGACATGGAAAAGGTAGTGAAAATTAAGTACCTTCAGAGTGATTCTATAACAGGGTGATAGACTATCATTCCTAAGGAAATTATCCTGATGCATAAGGGTATCTAGCTATTAGCCCATTCTAAGATGGAAAATGGTGTGAAGAGTGGTAATTCAAGCTACATCTGAAAACTAGTTTTGATCCAGGGAAGAAACTGGACAGCCAGAAAGGGCTAGCAAGTCAACAGAATGGGAAGGGATTCACACTAAATTAATAGCATGATCTTATTTTTTATTTAAAATGTAGCATATCCAAATGTTATGTTTTCTGCCATACTAGTTACCTGTCCTGAAAAAAGGTTTAACCAGCGTTGGAGGTTTCACATAAGTGCAAACAGAGTGGTAAACTACCATTCAATCTAGCAATTCCACTCCTGGTTATTTATCCAAAGGAAAAGAAAGCACTAATTCAAGAAGATATAGGCACTCACATATGTTCATTGAAGCATTATTTACAATAGCCAAGATATGGAAGCGACCTAAGTGCCCATCAATAGATGAATGGATAAAGAAGATGTGGTATATATCCATAATGGAGTATTACTAAGCCATAAAAAAGAATGAAGTCTTCCCATTTGCGACAACGTGGATGGACCTAGAGGGTATTATGCTAAGTAAAATAAGTCAAACAGAGGAAGATAAATACTGTATGATTTCACTTATATGAGGAATCTAAAAAAAAACAAATGAACAAATACAACTAAACAGAAACAGAGTTACAGATACAGAGAACAAACAGGGGGGGAGGTGGGGGGAGAAGAGAAATAGGTGAGATAAGTGAGGGAGATTAAGAGATACAAACTGTCAGTTACAAAATAAAAGTCACAGGTATAAAATGTACAGTGTGGGAATATAGTCAGTAATTACATAATATCTATGTAAGGTGACAGATGACAACTAGACTTATCATGGTGATCACTTAAAAATATATAGAAATATCAGATCTATGTTGTGCACCAGGAACTAACATAGAGTTGTAGGTCAGTCATACTTCAAAAACAAACAAACACACTTACAGAAAAAGAGAGCAGATTTGTGGTTACCAGAGGTGGGGGTAGGAGGAGGGGGAATTGGATGAAGGTAGTCAAAAGGTACAAACTTTCAGTTATAAGATAAATAAGTACTAAGGATGTAATGTACAACACTGTAAGTATAATTAACACTGCTGTATGTTATATATGAAAGTTGTTGAGAGTGAATCCTGAGTTCTCATTACAAGGAAAAAACTTTTTTTATTTATTTAATGTCATATTTGTATGAGATGATGGATGTTCACTGAAGTTACTGTGATAATCATTTCATAATGTATGTAAGTCACATCATTATGCTGTACACCTTACATTTACACAGTGCTGTATGTCAATTATATCTCAATAACACTGGAAGAAAAAAAGGGTATGACTAAAATGTATAAAATCATAAGCAGTGTGGCAGGGCAGACACACTTGTTTACCCATACCTAGAATTGTTAGAATTGGAGTCTTGAAGGAAATGGGTTTACTCAAAGAGCAGTGCACTAGAGGCGATATGGCCTCATGGTTAAGAATATAGACAAATGGTCAAACTGCTGGGTTCAGTTCAGCTCTCTGCCCATTCCTAACTCTGTGTCGTTAGGCACCTTATCTTCCCAGTCTTCAGTTTCTTCATCTATAAATGCTGCTAATAATAATACCTATCTTGTACAGCTGTTATGAGGATTAAGGATTAAGTGAAAAGCACTTAAAACAATAGCTGGCATATAGTAAGCACTGTGTGTGTGTGTACCTGTGCTTGATTTAAAGCATTTGCCCTATTGGTTGGGTGGGTTAAAAAAGAAGTATGTTCAGAAGAGTTACAGATAAAATCCAAAATTGGCAAATTAGCTATTAAGGGTAATTCATCATTTAAGGTTGCATCTTCACAGGCCCCTACAAGGCTTCCTTGAAAGCTACCATAAGAGACAGAGATCCTGGGCGGGTTGGATCAGTGACCTGACCAAAAAAAGTATTTGCTTCTGTTCTTACTAAGGTGCTTCACACAGAGAACTACACAGCTATTTCCCAGGCTGAAATAATGAAATAAAGCTCTTGTTCCTGCTGCTTCATTTGCTTGTACTAATTTGTCATTTAAAAAGTATGGCTTCAAGTAATGGAAACAAGCCCAAGCTAGTTGAGTTAAGCAAGATCTTTGGCCAGGAAAAGTAACTATTGAGATATGCATCTTGTTTTCCCAAGCAAATGCTCCTACTTCAGAGTCTGAGTGGGCTTTAATCTGTTTACCTGGCTTTAGTTGCCCAGTTTTCAGAGAAGCACTTTGCATTTCTGGCAGCAGTAAGTGTGATGAAAGTTTTTGTTATTGTTGCTCTTCATGATAAGTGTGTGGTTTTTATTCTCACTATAAAGAAAGGTCTGTAAGGACCATAGACCAGATTGTTTAACCATTAGAATATGCTTATTTTGTTATTTCCATCATTTGCTGGTATTTTTGTTCCTAATCTTGGAATAGATCTTTCAGGAGGAAGGGAAAAACATTGCTTTCCAATCAAGTATTTATAACCACTTTAAGTATATAGTAGGACCTGCCTGGTAAAAATTTATTTCATTTCTATCAAGGCAGTTTTTTTGGCACTGGTATTTTTCAATGACCAAATTAAAATAGGACCTTTTAAAAATATCTTTAACATGCTCTTTTAAGATAGGCTGTTCCATTAAAATGAGGTCAAAGAACCTTCCAAACATTAATTTTTGTTAGTTTGACATCTTCCTATTCCAAACCTAGGAAGCTTAGAGGTTTACGTACGTTTCTTTTGCAGTTGTTTTCCTGTTTCTGTGACTGCTCCTGGCTTCTCAGTCAACCCAAGATTCATGCTTATTTTAACTCCCCATCAGTGTCTGTAGTGACTATCTCTTCCTTGCCTCCCATGCTCACTTGTCTTCTTTGGGACTTGGCTCTCTATTCGTCCTCTCTGGCTCCATCATCTTTCAGTCTCAATTGGCCCTTTTCCTTCAATTTTACTATTTCTACAAGTGAACAGTTTCTCTTTTCCCTTCCCATCCCTGATGAACTTCTTGAAAGAATATCACTACACTCAATGTGTCTACATCCTCACCACACTCTTTGCTTCCTTCAGATCTGGTTTCAGCACCTGCTGTTCAGATGAAATTATTCTCTCAGAGGTCATTGGAGATTTCATCATCAGGTCCAACAAGCTTCATCCTCTGCTACTTCTCTAGGCCAGTTAATACAGTTAGCCACCTACCCACTCCTTGAAATTCTCCCTTTGGTTTCTAAGACACTGGGCTCTTTAAATTCTCTTTCTGTATCATAGACTGCTTCTTTTCTACCTTCCTTGATAGTTTATTCGCCTTTTCTTTTCCTCTGAATGTAGGCATTTGCTAGGACAGTTTAGCCCTTTGCTTTCTATACTACTTCCCCCTAGGTATTCTAATCTATGCCTGCTGTTTCAACTTACCTCTCTGTGCCAGAACTACCAAATCTCTGTCTTTAGCCACTGCTTGCCTGAGTTCTATCTGGTCTCATGTGTGCAGTTACTCCTAGATGTCTCCTCAGTTTCTCAAGCACATCATTCCAAAACCAAACTCATCCGCCTCTCCCAATCTTTCTGCTGTTGCTGTTGTTAGAACCAATTGTTATTAGAACCAATCTTCTTGTCACCAAGGCTGATAAGAGTTGTAGAGTCTAGTCATTTCTACCTCTTGCATCTTCAGAATGTGTAGCATACCTCATTTCACAACTTATAAACACTGTTTTTCCATTTTCTCTTTTATTGAGGTATAATTTATATTTATTAATGTGCACAAATATTAAATGTGCAGATTGATGAGTTTTTACATATGTATATACCTGTTTAAACACTATCCAGATCAAAATGTAGAATATGTCCAAGTCTGCAGCAGGCCTCCTTTGTGCCACCTTCCAGTTGATATCCACTTTCTTCCCAGGAACTAACCACAATTTTGACCTCTATTACCATAGTTTAGTTTGCTATTTTGATCTTCATGCAAGTGAGTGCCCATATTAATGGAAATTCAGCTTCATATAAATGGAATTTATATTGCCACCAGAAATATATACAAGTTCCAGTTGCTTCATTCTTCATCAGTACTTGATGTTGTCCTTTTAATTTTAGCCTCTGGTAGGGCTGCAGTGGTATCATTATAGTTTTAATTTGCATTTCCCTGATGATTAATAATGCTGAACTCCCTTTTCACATGCTTATTTGGATATCCAAGTAAGTGTCCTTAAGTCTTTTCCTTTTTCTTATTCGTTTGCCAGTTTTTTCTTTTTAATTGATTTTTAGGAGTTCTTTATATATTCTGGATGTTAGTCTTTTGTTGGTTATACATATGCAGGTATCTTCTCCCAATCTGTGGCTTGCCTTTTCATCTGATTATTGTTATATTTTGATTAACAGAAGTTATTAATTTTAATAATGTCTAATTATTAATCCTTTATGATTGGTGCTCTTGTGTCCTTTTCAAGAAATTGTTACCGTCTTCAAGAACATAAAGATAAACTGAGACAGAGAGGTTAAGTGGTTTGTGCTAAGGTTGTGGCAGAATTGTTAGTTATCTTTAAAACATCAATTGGTTTTTTTTCCTCCTGGGCACATATGGCTGCCCAGCCAGGTATTTCTAGCTTTCCCTGTATTGAGAAGAGGCTATGTGAGTTTGGATTGGATTGATGGAATGTGAATAGAAGAGATGGTCATCTCTAAGAGAGACATAGTAGGGTTACAGCTTTGATCATGCACAACACTCTGAATGATCTCATGGAGTAGAGCTCATTTAAGTTTATTTAAATAATATTTTAAATTATTTAAATAATAAAGGTAGCTCAAATGTTACTTTTTCCATGAAGCCTAATTCTGTCCCCTAATTAGTACTCACCTCTTTTTCTACCACCTGAATGCTTTTCTGCTCCTGAGGGCAAGGGTCATTTTTTTGGTCTGGTGCCTTGTACATGGTAGGCACTCAGTAAGTATTTTGAAATAAATAAATAAATAAACTAGACAATAAGTGAATTTTTCAGGAGCTAAAACTGTATATTTAATATTAAGAAATGTTGATCTGGTCATGTAATGAGTGTAGCCTTGCTGGAAATTTAAGCTTTCTCTCCACGTTGGTTCTGTGCCTTTTCTTTGGTGAGGTTCTAACTCAGCAGTTCTTTTTTTTTTAACATCTTTATTGGAGTATAATTGCTCTACAATGGTGTGTTCGTTTCTGCTTTATAACAAAGTGAATCAGCCATACATAGACATATATCCACATATCTCTTCCCTTTTGCGTCTCCCTCCCACCCTCCCTCTCCCACCTCTCTAGGTGGACACAGAGCACCGAGCTGATCTCCCTGTGCTATGCGGCTGCTTCCCACTAGATATCGGTTTTACGTTTGGTAGTGTACATATGTCCATACCACTCTCTCACTTCGTCCCAGCTTACCCTTCCGCCTCCCCGCGTCCTCAAGTCCATTCTCTATGTCTGTGTCTTTATTCCTGTCCTGCCCCTAGGTTCTTCATGACCTTTTCTTTTTTTTTTAGATTCCACATATATGTGTTAGCACACAGTGTTTGTTTTTCTCTTTCTGACTTACTTCACTCTGTATGACAGACTCTAGGTCCAGCCACTTCACTGCAAATAACTCAATTTCATTTCTTTTTATGGCTGAGTAATATTCCATTGTATATATGTGCCACATCTTTATCCATTCATCTGTCGATGGACACTTAGGTTGCTTCCATGTCCTGGCTATTGTAAATAGAGCTGCAATGAACATTGTGGTACATGACTCTTTTTAATTTTATTTATTTATTTATTTATTTATTTTTGGCTGTGTTGGGTCTCCGTTTCTGTGCGAGGGCTTTCTCTAGTTGCGGCAAGCGAGGGCCACTCTTCATCGCGGTGCGAGGGCCTCTCACTATCGCGGCCTCTCTTGTTGCGGAGCACAGGCTCCAGACGCGCAGGCTCAGTAGTTGTGGCTCACGGGCCTAGTTGCTCCGCGGCATGTGGGATCTTCCCAGACCAGGGCTCGAACCCGTGTCCCCTGCATTGGCAGGCAGATTCTCAACCACTGCGCCACCAGGGAAGCCCGCATGACTCTTTTTGAAGTATGGTTTTCTCAGGGTATATGCCCAGTAGTGGGATTGCAGGGTCATATGGTAGTTCTATTTTTAGTTCCTTAAGGAGCCTCCATACTGTTCTCCATAGTGGTTGTATCAATTTACATTCCCACCAACAGTGCAAGAGGGTTCCCTTTTCTCCACACCCTCTCCAGCATTTATTGTTTGTAGATTTTTTGATGATGGCCATTCTGACTGGTGTGAGGTGATACCTCATTGTAGTTTTGATTTGCATTTCTCTAATGATTAGTGATGTTGAGCATCCTTTCATGTGTTTGTTGGCAATCTGTATATCTTCTTTGGAGAAATGTCTATGTAGGTCTTCTGCCCATTTTTGGATTGGGTTGTTTGTTTTTTTGATATTGAGCTGCATGAGCTGCTTGTATATTTTGGAGATTAATCCTTTGTCAGTTGCTTCATTTGCAAATACTTTCTCCCATTCTGAGGGTTGTCTTTTCGTCTTGTTTATGGTTTCCTTTGCTGTGCAAAAGCTTTTAAGTTTCATAGGTCCCATTTGTTTATTTTTGTTTTTATTTCCATTTCTCTAGGAGGTGGGTCAAAAAGGATTTTGCTGTGCTTTATGTCATAGAGTGTCCTGCCTATGTTTTCCTCTCAGAGTTTTATAGTATCAGGCCTTAGATTTAGGTCTTTAATCCATTTTGAGTTTATTTTTGTGTATGGTGATAGGGAGTGTTCTATTTTCATTCTTTTACGTGTAGCTGTCCACTTTTCCCAGCACCACTTGTTGAAGAGGCTATCTTTTCTCAATTATATATTCTTGCCTCCTTTATGAAAAATAAGGTGACCATATGTGCGTGGATTTATCTCTGGGCTTTCTATCCTGTTCCATTGATCTATATTTCTGTTTTTGTGCCAGTACCATATTGTCTTGATTACTGTAGCTTTGTAGTATAGTCTGAAGTCCGGGAGCCTGATTCCTCCAGCTCCATTTCTCTTTCTCAAGGTTGATTTGGCTATTGGAGGTCTTTTGTGTTTCCATACAAATTGTGAAATTTTCTGTTCTAGTTCTCTGAAAAATGCCATTGGTAGTTTGATAGGGATTGCATTGAATCTGTAGATTGCTTTGGGTAGTATAGTCATTTTCACACTGTTGATTCTTCCAATCCAAGAACATAGTATATGTCTCCATCCGTTTGTATCATCTTTAATTTCTTTCATCAGTGTCTTATAGTTTTTTGCGTACAGGTCTTTTGACACCTTAGGAAGGTTTATTCCTAGGTATTTTATTCTTTTTGTTGCAATGGTAAATGGGAGTGTTTCCTTAATTTCTCTTTCAGATTTTTCATCATTAGTGTATAGGAACGCAAGAGATTTCTGTGCATTAATTTTGTATCCAGCTACTTTACCAAATTCATTGATTACCTCTAGTAGTTTTCTGGTAGCATCTTTAGGATTCTCTATGTATAGTATCATGTCATCTGCAAACAGTGACAGCTTTACTTCTTCTTTTCCGATTTGGATTCCTTTTATTTCTTTTTCTTCTCTGATGGATGTGGCTAAAACTTCCAAAACTATGTTGAATAATAGTGGTGAGAGTGGACAGCCTTGTCTTGTTCCTGTTCTTAGAGGAAATGGTTTCAGTTTTTCACCATTGAGGACAATGTTGGCTGTGGGTTTGTCATATATGGCCTTTATTATGTTGAGGTAAGTTCCCTCTACGCCTACTTTCCTGGAGGGTTTTTATCATAAAGGGGTGCTGAATTTTGTCAAAAGCTTTTTCTGCATCTATTGAGAAGATCATATGGTTTTTATCCTCAATTTGTTAATATGGTGTATCACATTGATTGATTTGCATATATTGAAGAATCCTTGCATTCCTGGGATAAACCCCACTTGATCATGGTGTATGATTCTTTTAATGTGCTGTTGGATTCTGTTTGCTAGCATTTTGTTGAGGATTTTTGCATCCCTGTTCATCAGTGATATTGTCCTGTAGTTTTCTTTCTTTGTGACATCTTTGTCTGGTTTTGGTAGGGTGATGGTGGCCTCGTAGAATGGATTTGGGAGTGTTCCTCCCTCTGCTATATTTTGGAAGAGTTTCAGATTGATAAGTGTTAGCTCTTCTCTAAATGTTTGATAGAATTCACCTGTGAAGCCATCTAGTCCTGGGCTTTTGTTTGTTGGAAGATTTTTAATCACAGTCTCAATTTCAGTGCTTGTGATTGGTCTGTTTATATTTTCTATTTCTTCCTGGTTCAGTCTTGGAAGGTTGTGCTTTTCTAAGAATTTGTCCATTTCTTCCAGGTTGTCCTTTTTATTGGCATATAGTTGCTTGTAGTAATCTCTCATGATCCTTTGTATTTCTGCAGAGTCAGTTGTTACTTCTCCTTTTTCATTTCTAATTCTATTGACTTGAGTCTTCTCCCTTTTTTTCTTGATGAGTCTGGCTAATGGTTTATCAATTTTGTTTATCTTCTCAAAGAACCAGCTTTTAGTTTTATTGATCTTTGCTATCATTTCCTTCATTTCTTTTTCATTTATTTCTGATCTGATCTTTATGATTTCTTTTCTTCTGCTAACTTTGGGGGTTTTTTTGTTCTTCTTTCTCTAATTGCTTTAGGTGTAAGGTTAGGTTGTTTATTGGAGATGTTTGTTGTTTCTTGAGGTAGGATTGTATTGCTATAAACTTCCCTCTTAGAACTGCTTTTGCTGCATCCCATAGGCTTTGGGTCATCATGTTTTCATTGTCATTTGTTTCTAGATATTTTTTGATTTCCTCTTTGATTTCTTCAGTGATTTCTTGGTTGTTTAGTAGTGTATTGTTTAGCCTCCATGTGTTTATATTTTTTACAGATTTTTTCCTGTAATTGATATCTAGTCTCATAGCATTGTGGTCAGAAAAGATACTTGATACGATTTCAATTTTCTTAAATTTACCAAGGATTGATTTGTGACCCAAGATATGATCTATCCTGGAGAATGTTCCATGAGCACTTGAGAAGAAAGTGTATTCTGTTGTTTTTGGATGGAATGTCCTATAAATATCAATTAAGTCCATCTTGTTTAATGTATCATTTAAAGCTTGTGTTTCCTTATTTATTTTCATTTTGGATGATCTGTCCGTTGGTGAAAGTGGGGTGTTAAAGTCCCCTACTATGATTGTGTTACTTTCGATTTCCCCTTTTATGGCTGTTAGCATTTGCCTTATGTATTGAGGTGCTCCTATATTGGGTGCCTAAATATTTACAATTGTTATATCTTCTTGGATTGATACCTTGATCATTATGTAGTGTCCTTCTTTGTCTCTTGTAATAGTCTTTATTTTAAAGTCTATTTTGTCTGATATGAGAATTGCTGCTCCAGCTTTCTTTTGATTTCCATTTGCATGGAATATCTTTTTTCCATCCCCTCAGTTTCAGTCTATATGTGTCCCTAGGTCTGAAGTGGGTCTCGTGTAGACAGCATAAATACAGGTCTTGTTTTTGTATCCATTCAGCCAGTCTATGTCTTTTGGTTGGACCATTTAATCCATTTACATTTAAGGTAGTTATCGATATGTATGTTCTTATTACCAATTTCTTAATTGCTTTGGGTTTGTTATTGTAGGTCTTTTCCTTCTCTTGTGTTTCTTGCCTAGAGAAGTTCCTTTAGCATTTGTTGTAAAGCTGGTTTGGTGGTGCTGAATTCTCTTAGCTTTTGCTCATGTGTAAAGCTTTTAATATCTCCATCAAATCTGAATGAGACCCTTGCTGGGTAGAGTAATCTTGGTTGTAGGTTTTTCCCTTTCATCCCCTGACTCAGCAGTTCTGAATCAGCAGATTTGCTGTGCTGTATCACTTTCACCTTCCATAACACAGCCTGTGCAGCTGGCTACCTGATACTAATTGCTGACATAGTGTGATCATGACCTCATTAGACCTTTCAGCAAACAAGACCTTTCTGACTGCTATATAGTAAGAAGAGGTTCACATGGTAAAAGAGATGCTATTTTCTTTTAAAAGCCGATGAATTGACATAGACCACTATGTGACAACTGGCTTCACTCGGGTTTTCTTGACATCTTAAAAGAACATTTAAACCATGTTTGAGATGTCATTGTATTCCTATTTCCAAATGCCCCAATGGGAGATTCTGATTCAGGATATTTTGGGTTGGGCCCAGAAATCTGTATTTTTAAATAGTTCCCCTGGCAACTCTGATGATCACTTACTTAATTTTGGGGGCCACTGACAGAGAAAGGTTATGAGCTCAGATTCAGGAGTCAGCGAGACCTGAGTTCTAATTCTTCTCTACAAATACTTGCAATTGTAACTTTTGGAAAGTTATGTAATGTCCTTAAGCTTCAGTTTGATTATCTGAATATTATGTGGACAATAGCAGTATCTACTTTAAAAGATTGTTATGAGGATTATATGAGATAATTCATCTCATATGCTTGGCACAGTGATAGTAAACATTCAGTAAAATATAACTATTGTTGTTACTATTAATAATATCACTAATTATCAAGTTCTTTATAAAGAATTTTTCTTTGTATTGTTTTTGTATAGAATGTACAAAGTAGAATCTACTGTCTCTACAAAAAAAAAGGATTCATGTTGTATGTGGATGTGTGTGGTCTTTCTCTTAATGGAGTTCTCTCTTAATGGAGTTCTTAGTTTCAGGCATTTAATTAAAGGTCTATGTGGATCACTCTGACCCCAGTTCCTCTTCATGAATAATTTACCAATTAGCTATTCTGTGCTTTTTTTTTTAATTATTGGGGGACTGTTACTGCATGTGTGTGTGTGTGTGTGTGCATGCGCATGTGTGTGTGTGTGTAAGGGAGTATTACAAAGAAATGATTTCCTGGAATGTTTAAGAATTGAATGTTCTGTTGAAGCATTTCTTACACAAGTAGATAGTTACTGTGTCAAAATTTAGGAGCTCGAAGTTGATGCTGTCAGTAAAAGAAATGCAGAGAGCCACCTGTTTCAAATTCTGGTCTCTGTTTATAAAATTCTCTATCTGGTCCAACATCAGAGAATGGAGCAGAGGTAATCTGACCTAGGGTTTGGTGGTGCTGCCTTCAAGATAAAGTGAGTTCTGGGGTATGTGTGTGTATGTTTCATATATCAATGGAGGAGTGTTGTGGAACCCTTGGAGCAGGAGGGAGGGACTAGGAGTAGTGAGAGTCATAGCATCAAAAGGTTGTAGAGCCACTCCCTTGTACCTTAGTTATTTGTTATGAATTTACTCCCTAGGGTAACAGTGAATAATGAGAAGTTAAATGTTTGAGCAGAAACACTCTTTCATGGCAGGAGCAAGATTCCTTTTTAGGTAAAGCAGAAACTCTCCAGAACAAGAGAATGGGTGGATTCACCTGAAGAGTCTTCTTTGCATAAAGAAGTAATATTATGGCTAAAAATAGGGTGTCAAAAGAGGAATATACTGTTGACCCTTGAATAATACAGCATTAGGGGCACCAACCCTCCACACAGTAAAAAAAAAAAAAAAAAAAAATCCCTGTATAGTTTTATGGTCAGCACTTTCTACACGTGGCTCATGTGTTATATGCCTTTGATCTCTGGATTAAAAAGTCCATCACACTGAAAATTTTAGTTAACTCTTATAATAACACTGTTGCTATCAGTTCTAGTTAATTTAGATAACTTTGACATATTTTGCCAAATTTTGGTTCCATTTGCATTCAACTGCCTGTTGAATTCTCAGATTGCGTGGAGAGTAGGTGATGAGAGTCATGGTCTACAACTCTCACTTTAGTAAACCTTTCACAGTCAGAGTACATTTATCACTGTCAACAAAGAGCTGTCGTCATCTGACCAGAACGGATGAGAAATTTCAGTTCTTGGGGTAAAACCTGTATTTAGAGCTGAAATTTTAATTAGAAATAAGGTTGATTAGTTAACAGTTAGTAAAGGCTTCATTATGGGGTCAGATTATCCTCATTGCTCTTTCAAGCATTAGACATTCTTAGTTATCCAGAATCCATGGAATTCTTAATAGAGTTGGTTTATATGTAATTTCTACTCTTTGACTCATATGAACTTAAATCTTGTCTAAAAACCTATATGGATTTCACAGGCTTAGAGAGGATTAAAAAGGCTATAATATTTTAAATAACTTCATCCAGTGAGCATGTTTACCTAAATGTGTCATCAAACTTCTCAGTTTTCTGGTTAGAAAACCGGTTTGGGACAGGCTGACTCACACTGTCAACTGATAGAATGCGAACACATTCAGAATTCTCCTGGCGAAACTAATGCAACAAAAACAGAGTTCTTTGAGCTTTTAGAGGTCAAGTGTTTCATTTCTCTAATAAATCTTCCTATCACTAAGAGCTTTCAGAATAAACAAATACATGTCTTTACAGTTGTTAGGTGCTGGGTGAGGTGGCATAGGCATACTACCGTATCCAGTACCTCTTTGCCACTCTTAAAGGAAGTAATTTTTTAAATTTAATTTCTATTTTATATTGGGGTATAGTTTATTTACAGTGTGTTAGTTTCAGGTGTACAGCAAAGTGGTTCAGCTATACATATACAAACATCCATTGTTTTTCAGATTCCTTTCCCATATAGGGTATTACAGAATACTGAGTAGAGTTCCCTGTGCTATATAATAGGTCCCTGTTGATTATACATTTTATGTATAGTATTGTATATATGTTAATCCCAACCTCCTAATTTATCCCTCTCCCCCACCTTTCCTCTTTGGTAACCATAAGTTTGTTTTGGAAGTCTGTGAGTCTGTTTGTAAATAAGTTCATTTGTATCATCTTTTTAGATTCCACGTATAAGTGGTATCATATGATACTTGTCTTTCTCTGTCTGACTTACTTAGTATGATAATCTCTAGGTCCATCCACGTCACTGCAAATGGCATTATTTCGTTCTTTTTTATGGCTGAGTAATATTCCATTGTATATATGTACCACATCTTCTCTGTGCATTCCTGTTGATGGACGTTTAGGTTGCTTCCATGTCTTGGCTATTGTAAATAGTGCTGCAGTGAACATTGGGGTGTATGTATCTTTTCAAATTATGGTTTTCTCTGGGTATATGCCCAGTAGTGGGATTGCTGGGTCATATGGTAATTCTTTTTTTTTTTTTTTCATTTTAAAAAAGTTCTTTTATTTTTTTATGTCTTTATTGGAGTATAACTGCTTTACAATGTTGTGTTAGCTTCTGCTGTACAACAAAGTGAATCAGTTATATGTATACGTATATCCCCATATTCATATGGTAATTCTATTTTTAGTTTTTTAAGGAACCTCCATACTGTTCTCCATAGTGGCTGTACCAATTTACATTTCCACCATCAGTGTAGGAAGGTTCCCTTTTCTCCACACCCTCTCCAGCATTTATTGTTTGTAGAGTTTTTGATGATGACCATTCTGACCAGTGTGAGGTGATACTTCATTGTAGTTTTGATTTGCATTTCTCTAATAACTAGCAATGTTGAGCATCTTTTCATGTGCTTTTTGGCCATCTGTATGTCTTTTTTGGAGAAATGTCTATTTAGATCTTCCACCCATTTTTTTGATTGGGTTATTTGTTTTTTTGATATTGAGCTGCATGAGCTATTTGTATATTTTGGGAATTAATCCCTTGTCAGTTGCTTCATTTGCAAATATTTTCTCCCATGCTGTGGGTTGTCTTTTCACTTTGGTTATGGTTTCTAAAGGAAGTAATTTTTAAAGATTATCTGGGAAATAGTAGTAGTTAGCCCTTGGATTGATAAAGAGTAATGCTCTGTAATTCAAGATATCCCCATATGTAAATAAATACTTCACTTGGTTTATATTTCACTTTTGATCCATAGATCTCAAATTCTTTGCCCAAATAGTTGCCCATATTTTTCTTAATTAGCCCTTGTGCAAGGAAAGTAGTAGGTAGGAAGACTATTTCTGCCCATTTTGCAGATGGAAACATCAGCCCAGAACTCAAGTTAATTTTTTTTTTATCAAATTTGCTCAAGAAAATTGGGACCAAACTCAAAAGATGGCCAAAGACAGTGATATTCTCTAAGTAAGGTTAGCTAAGTAGCTCTTTTCAAGGATGAAGAGATGGAGATTGGAATGTCTTCTTAGCAGAGCTCAGGATACAGTCAAAATAAATAGACACCCTTGTTCCTTTCTCTGTTCCAATTAGTTATATCTTTGTGCCATTTATTCACATGTTGCTGTAATTAGCCAATTTTAGACCAGGCAAAAGGGATTAAGTAGCATATTACACACCCACATCTCCTTTTTGGGATTTAGGTGGGAATGAGATTTATTTTTCCATTTAATGTAGCCAAATGAGCATGTACTTCTCCAAATCCATTTTGCTGTAAGTCTTTATCAGGAAGTTGTACAGCAGTGGGTAACATGGAATCCGTTTCTGAAGAGCCTTGCACTCTTTGGTGTTTTGTTTATAGTAGTTTTCTGGGTGTTGTTAATATTGTTATTAAATATGTTCTTTCCAAATTTCACTCTGAACACACCTTTGTGTATGTCATAGCTTCTCTGACGAATCACCCATGGCAAGTTGAGATTTTTCTGCATGACTAATTTCTCTTGGGCTCAGGGTAAAGGGGAATCCTAGGGTAATGGCACATAGGGTCTGTATACCCTGGCCCTAAGCTACTCATCTTCAACAGACTTAATTCCACAAACTCCTCTTCTTCAGTCCTTTGTACCTGTGGGTGTGGTTTTCTGCCTGGAATACCATTTCTCCTCTTCTCTGCCTGATAAGAGTCCACATAGCCTTTAAGCTAATTGCTCCCTGCTGGGATGCTTTCCCATTCCCTCCATGCAGAACTAAGTAATCCATCCCTCAAACGGGATCCCTGAGCACTCTATACATGTTTTCATTGCAGCCCACAATTAATTACCTCATCCTACTTATGTTTTCTACTGGGGCCTCAAAGACAGCATCCATATCTTATTCTTTATTTGTTCCCTAGTTCCTAGTTCCACGCTTAGTGTTAGGTTAAATGAATGTCAAATGAATGAATGGATGGATGATAAATATCCTCATTGTCCCCCTTTTATTTTTCTTCCATATTAAACAAAAATGCTTTCTCCTTTTTTTTTCCCCAGCAAATAATCATTTGCCGTTGGTCACTTCCCTTTGGGATATCCCCATTAGCTTATTTTCAAGTCTTTGCCCTTTGGTTCATGAGTGTGATCTGGCATTAAAAGGTCTTTCTTGTAAAATTTTAAGAAAATAGCTAACCTATATCTCATGAGAAATATCCATTATCATTAATAGTTTTGTAACTATCATATTGCTCACTTAGATCAGTCAAGTTTTATCCATATGGACCCTTTCAGTTTTGTTGAGCCATAAAAAGGAATGAAGTGCTGATAGGTGTTACAACATGGGTGAACCTTGAAAACATTATGCTAAGTGAAAGAAGTCAGATACAAAAGGCTACATATTGTATGATTCCATTTTTATGAAATGTCCAGAATAGGCAATCCATAGAGACAGAAAGCAGATTAATGGTTTCCAGGGGGCCGGGAGCGGAAATGGAGAATGACCGCTAATGGACATAGGGTTTCTTTTTATTGCCAAATAGTAGTCCATTGCATGGATATACCACAGTTTTGTTGATCATTCATCAGTTGATGGACATTTGAGTTGTTTCTGTTTTTGGCTATTTTGAATAATGCTGCTATGAACATTCATGTATAAGTTATTGTGTGGACATATGTTTTCCTTTCTCTTGGATATATACCTAGGAGTGGAAATGCTGGTCTTATGCTAATGTTATATTTGACTGTTTGAGGAACTGACAGACTGTTTTCCAGAGCAGCTTCACCATTTTACATTCCTACTCAGCAGTGTGTGAGAGTTCCAATTTCCCTACATCCTCACTAACACTTGTTATGATCTGTCTTTTTTATTATAGTCATTCTAGTGGGTGTAAAGTAATATCTCATAGTTTTGATTTCCATTTCCCTGATGGCTAATGATATTGAGCATCTTTTCCTGTGCTTATCACCCATTTGTATATGTTCTTTGGAGAACTGTCATTTTAGATCCTTTGCCAATTTTTAATTGGATTTTTTATCTTTTTTATTGTTGATTTGTGACTTTTATGTATTCTGGATACAAACCCTTTATCAGATATAGGATTTGTAGATATTTTCAATCATTCTATGGGCTGACTTTTCACTTCCTTGATGGTGTCCTTTGACGATGAAACATTTTTAATTTTGATGATGTTTGTCAAGTTTATTTCTTTTTGTTGCTTGTGCTTTTGGTGTCGTATCTAAGAGACCATTGCCTAATCAGTGTCATGAAGATTTATGCCTTTGTTTTCTTCTAACAGGTTTATCATTTTAGGCCTTATATTTAGTTTGGTCCATTTTGAGTTAAATTTTGGATGTAGTGTAAGGTATAGGATCCAACTTTATTCCTTTTGCTTGTGAATATTCCATTGTCCTAGCACTACTTTTTGAAAAGACTGTTCTTTCCCCCATTGAATTGTCTTGGCACACTTGGTGAAAATCAGTTGACCAGCAACATGACAATTTATTTCTGTACTCTTAATTCTATCCCATTTATCCATTTCCACATCCTTTTGCCAGTACCATACTGTCTTGATTAATGTAGCTTTGTAGCAAGTTTTGAAACTGGGAAGTATCAAACATTCAACTTTGTTCTACTTTTTCAAGACTGTTTTGGCTATTCTGGGCGCTGTGAATTTCCATGTGAATTAGGATCAGCATATCAATTTCTGCAAAGAAGTCATCTGAGATTTTAATAAGGATTGTGTTGAATCCCTAGATCAATTTGGGGAGTATTACCAGCTTAACAATATTAAGTCTTTTGATCCATGAACATGGGATGTCTTGCCATTTATTTAGGTCTTCTTTAACTTCTGTCAACATTGTTTTGTAGTTTTCAGAGTATATCTTATACTTCTTTTGTTTAACTTATTCCCAAATATCTTATTTCTTTTTGATGCTATCATAAATTGAATGGTTTTCTTAATTTCATTTTTGGTTTGCTCACTGCTACTGTGTAGAAATACAATTGATTTTTGTATACTGATCTATCTTGTATCCTGCAACCTTGCTGAGCTTATTAGTTCTAGTAGTTTTCTCAGTGGATTTCTCAGGATTTGTTACTGCTATTATTATCATTGTATTAGCTTAACTTACAAAGTAAAAATGTTCTGAGATTGTTCATGTTTCCTAAAAGGCAAAGCATTGATTTTACTTGATCTATGCCTAGATCTAAGTTTTTATGATGACCTTGTGTGCTACTTTATATGTATATATCATCTATCATAGTTTTATATTTTGAAGAGAAACTTTATTCCACCTATAAGCTGTATTAGCATATATTAAAACTATTATCTGTTAAGATTTATACTCTTTTTTTAAAAATCCATTTAATGGAAAGAAATAGACAAACATTTATATGATTAATTGGTTTTAAATGGAGCATTAAAAGCAATTCAATGGGGAAAATATCAACAAATGTTGCAGTAACAACTAGATGGCCATAAGGAAAAGGATGTGAACCTCAAACCCTATCTCACATGAAATAAAAATTTATTCGAGACCAAAACATAAAAGTTAAAACTGTAAAACTTCCAGAAGAAAACATAACTCCTATGATTCAATACAAAAAACACAATCAACCTAATTATCAAAAAAAAAAAAAAAAGTGTTAAAGACTTCACATTTCACAAAGGATGATCTATAAACACTATTAATCTCATCAAAGAAAGTGCTCAATATTTTGTCATCCAGGATACATGAATTAAAATCACAAAGAAATGAGATTTATAGTCTTACTGTAAAATTTAGAGTAGTTTAGAAAAGAAAAAAATTATCTGTATCATTTTCTCTGAAAGAAAAAAGTGGCCATAGATGGCAATGGGTCACAGGTTCATAATAGTTTTATCTCTTATTTTGCTTTATTTCTGATTCCCCAGAAAATTTCTAGGGACAATTTGGAGTTCATGAATCATGTCCTGTTCCCCTCAATGGCAGTGCACTATCCAAATAAGTAGCATCCCTTGTATTTGGGGCAGCATAAAGAAAGTATATGCGGGCTTTGCTTTTAGAATTCTGTTACCTTTGATTCTTCTATGGTCACTTTGTTCACTTCATCAGGTGACTACTGCAGATAAGTACAAATTTCATTTGAACTGCCAGAGCTGCTGCTATTGCATCAAATCCCTGCTTCTGTAGCTTTTACAGCTCTGTCCTGCTAGGAGATCTGAAGAACAAGTACATGAGTGGGGTCTGTGGACCTCACTCTGGAAGTGTCATCTCAGTGCTGTCCCCTGCCTCCATCCCCACTACAGTCTCTGTGTTGTCTTTAGGGTCCTACACAAAGGGTTCTTTTCTTGTGGGTTTTAGTTCTTCATTATGCAAAAAACACAAAGTTACCAATGAGTAACTTGTTTCTGAAAGAAATTTGGAATTAACATGCATCTGAAGTTACTGAGCGTCAATTCACTGGACAATGTTTAGTGGCAAATACAATAAAAAAAGAATACAATCTGAAACCCATACGTGGAGCATGGGCCAAATGAATTGCATCTCTAAAATGAAATAATATGCAGCCACTTTTTTTTTTAATAAGGTAGGAAGGTCTCCTTTACAGATTGCTGGTATATGCTTACAGTAAATTTTTAGAAATATACACAGAAAACTATTAACTACAGTTTACTTTTGGGGAGTAGGAAGTGAGGTAAAGTCAAAGGAAGGTGTTAATTTTCATTTTATACTTTTCTGTTCATTTAAATTTTCTAACTATTGTGTTATTATTTGTTCACTTGTTTTTTTAGTTATTTCAAACACATATAAAAGTAGTGATGATAGTATAATGAACCCCTATGGGTCCCTCTTACAGCTTCAATAATTATCAACTCTTGGCCAGTCTTGTTTCTTCTGTACCACCCTACTGAAGGGTAGCAGACTATGCCACCCCAAAATGTCTCTTTAGCATAAGAATTATTTTGAGCTGATTATTTTCATAAACAGCAGATACAGGAGAAGTTCTGAAAACAAGAGTAGAGTTACTCTTTTGTAAGGGAAATTTACTTTTATGGAGGAAATCTCTATTTGTAAGGGTGTCTCCCTCTCAGTACCAGAAAGAGAAGGATGACTAAATCACAAGAGAATCTTATCAGCAGAGAAGGCACCAACTTAAATCTGCCTACCAATCTTACCCTTGCTTTTCCTGGTAACTTCCCATAACTGGCTACTCCCTTCCCCACTCCCCACCCCTCTTCATTCTTTTGTCTTTAGTTGAAGATGGTATCAATATTTAAGGTTGTGGTTTAAGTCATCTCATAGAGTTACTCATTTTCCCTGAGTATCTCCCATATATACATGAGTTGTACATGTTAATAAACTTCTGTTTGGTTTTCTCTTGTTAACCTGTCTTTTTGTTTGTTTGTTTTTTAACATCTTTATTGGAGTATAATTGCTCTACAATGGTGTGTTAGTTTCCGCTGTATAACAAAGTGAATCAGCTATACATATACGTATATCCCCATATCTCCTCCCTCTTGCGTCTCCCTCCCACCCTCCCTATCCCACCTCTCTAGGTGGACACAGAGCACCGAGCTGATCTCCCTGTGCTATGCGGCTGCTTTGCACTAGCTATCGGTTTTACATTTGGTAGTGTACATATGTCCATGCCACTCTCTCACTTCGTCCCAGCTTACCCTTCCCCCTCCCTGTGTCCTCAAGTCCATCTCTATGTCTGCGTCTTTATTCCTGTCCTGCCCCTAGGTTCTTCATAACCTTTTTTTTTTTTAGATTCCGTATATATGTGTGAGCATACAGTATTTGTCTTTCTCTTTCTGACTTACTTCACTCTGTATGACAGACTCTAGGTCCATCCACCTCACTACAAATAATTCAATTTTGTTTCTTTTTATGGCTGAGTAATATGCCATTGTATATATGTGCCACATCTTCTTTATCCATTCATCTGTCGATGGACACTTAGATTGCTTCCATGTCCTGGCTATTGTAAATAGAGCTGCAGTGAACATTGTGGTACATGTCTCCTTTTGAATTATGGTTTTCTCAGGGTATATGCCCAGTAGTGGGATTGCTGGGTCGTATGGTAGTTCTATTTTTAGTTTTTTAAGGAACCCCCATACTGTTCTCCATAGTGGCTGTATCAATTTACATTCCCACCAACAGTGCAAGAGGGTTCCCTTTTCGCCACACCCTCTCCAGCATTTATTTTGTAGATTTTTTGATGATGGCCATTGTGACTGATGTGAGGTGATACCTCCTCATTGTGGTTTTCATTTGCATTTCTCTAATGATTAGTGATGTTGAGCATCCTTTCATGTGTTTGTTGGCAATCTGTATATCTTCTTTGGAGAAATGTCTATGTAGGTCTTCTGCCCATTTTTGGATTGGGTTGTTTGTATATTTTGCTGCTTGTATATTTTGGAGATTAATCCTTAGTCACTTGCTTCGTTTGCAAATACTTTCTGCCATTCAGAGGGTTGTGTTTTTGTTTTGTTTATGGTTTCCTTTGCTGTGCAAAAGCTTTTAAGTTTCATTAGGTACCATTTGTTAATTTTTGTTTTTATTTCCATTTCTCTAGGAGGTGGGTCAAAAAGGATTTTGCTGTGCTTTATGTCATAGAGTGTCCTACCTATGTTTTCCTCTCAGAGTTTTATAGTATCAGGCCTTACATTTAGGTCTTTAATCCATTTTGAGTTTATATTTGTGTATGGTGATAGGGAGTGTTCTAATTTCATTCTTTTACATGTAGCTGTCCAGTTTTCCCAGCACCACTTATTGAAGAGGCTGTCTTTTCTCCATTATATATTCTTGCCTCCTTTATCAAAAATAAGGTGACCATATGTGCCTGGGTTTATCTCTGGGCTTTCTTTCCTGTTCCATTGATCTATATTTCTGTTTTTATGCCAGTACCATACTGTCTTGATTACTGTAGCTTTGTAGTATAGTCTGAAGTCCAGGAGCCTGATTCCTCCAGCTCCATTTCTCTTTCTCAATATTGCTTTGGTTATTCGGGGTCTTTTGTGTTTCCACACAAATTGTGAAATTTTTTGTTCTAGTTCTTTGAAAAATGCCATTGGTAGTTTGATAGGGATTGCATTGAATCTGTAGATTGCTTTGGGTTTTACAGTCATTTTCACAATTGATTCTTCCAATCCAAGAACATGGTATATCTCTCCATTTGTTTGTATCATCTTTATTTCATCAGTGTCTTATAGTTTTCTGCATACAGGTCTTTTGCCTCCTTAGGAAGGTTTATTCCTAGGTATTTTATTCTTTTTGTTGCAATGGTAAATGGGAGTGTTTCCTTAATTTCTCTTTCAAATTTTTCATCGTTAGTGTATAGGAATGCAAGAGATTTCTGTGCATTAATTTTGTATCCAGCTACTTTACCAAATTCATTGATTAGCTCTAGTAGTTTTCTGGTAGCATCTTTAGGATTCTTTAAGTATAGTGTCATATCATCTGCAAACAGTGACAGTTTTACTTCTTCTTTTCCGATTTGGATCCCATTTATTTCTTTTTCTTCTCTGATTGCTGTGGCTAAAACTTCCAAAACTATGTTGAATAATAGTGGTGAGAGTAGACAGCCTTGTCTCATTCCTGATCTTAGTGGAAATGGTTTCAGTTTTTCACCATTGAGAATGATGTTGGCTGTGGGTTTGTCATATATGGCCTTTATTATGTTGAGGTAAGTTCCCTCTATTACTTCTTTCTGGAGGGTTTTTTATCATAAATCAGTGTTGAATTTTGTCAAAAGCTTTTTCTGCATCTATTGAGATGATCATATGGTTTTTCTCCTTCAATTTGTTAATATGGTGTATCACGTTGATTGATTTGTGTATATTGAAGAATCCTTGCATTCCTGGGATAAACCCCACTTGATCACAGTGTATGATCCTTTTAATGTGCTGTTGGATTCCGATTGCTAGTATTTTGTTAAGGATTTTTGCATCCATGTTCATCAGTGATATTGGCCTGTAGTATTCTTTCTTTGTGACATCTTTGTCTGGTTTTGGTAGGGTGATGGTGGCCTCGTAGAATGAGTTTGGGAGTATTCCTCCCTCTGCTATATTTTGGAAGAGTTTCAGATTGATAAGTGTTAGCTCTTCTCTAAATGTTTCATAGAATTTGCCTGTGAAGCCATCTGGTCCTGGGCTTTTGTTTTTTGGAAGGTATTTAATCACAGTCTCAATTTCAGTGCTTGTGATTGGTCTATTTATATTTTCTGTTTCTTCCTGGTTCAGTCTTGGAGGGTTGTGCTTTTCTAAGAATTTGTCCATTTCTTCCAGGTTGTCCATTTTATTGGCATATAGTTGCTTATAGTAATCTCTCATGATCCTTTGTATTTCTCCAGTGTCAGTTGTTACTTCTCCTTTTTCATTTCTAATTCTATTGACTTGAGTCTTCTCCCTTTTTTTCTTGATGAGTCTGGCTAATGGTTTATCAATTTTGTTTATCTTCTCAAAGAACCAGCTTTTAGTTTTATTGATCTTTGCTATCATTTCCTTCATTTCTTTTTCATTTATTTCTGATCTGATCTTTATGATTTCTTTCCTTCTGCTAACTTTGGGGGTTTTTTGTTCTTCTTTCTCTAATTGCTTTAGGTGTAAGGTTAGGTTGTTTATTTGAGTTGTTTGTTGTTTCTTGAGGTAGGATTGTATTGCTATAAACTTCCCTCTTAGAAATGCTTTTGCTGCATCCCATAGGTTTTGGATCGTCGTGTTTTCATTGTCATTTGTTTCTAGATATTTTTTGATTTCCTCTTTGATTTCTTCAGTGATCTCTTGGTTATTTAGTAGTGTAATGTTTAGCCTTCATGTGTTTGTATTTTTTACAGATTTTTTCCTGTAATTGATATCTAGTCTCATAGCATTGTGGTCAGAAAAGATACTTGATACGATTTCAATTTTCTTAAATTTACCAAGGATTGATTTGTGACCCAAGATATGATCTGTTCTGAAGAATGTTCCATGAGCACTTGAGAAGAAAATGTATTCTGTTGTTTTTGGATGGAATGTCCTATAAATATCAATTAAGTCCATCTTGTTTAATGTATCATTTAAAGCTTGTGTTTCCTTATTTATTTTCATTTTGGATGATCTGTCCGTTGGTGAAAGTGGGGTGTTAAAGGCCCCTACTATGATTGTGTTACTGTCGATTTCCCCTTTTATGGCTGTTAACATTTGCCTTATGTATTGAGGTGCTTCTATATTGGGTGCCTAAATATTTACAATTGTTATATCTTCTTGGATTGATACCTTGATCATTATGTAGTGTCCTTCTTTGTCTCTTGTAATAGTCTTTATTTTAAAGTCTATTTTGTCTGATATGAGAATTGCTGCTCCAGCTTTCTTTTGATTTCCATTTGCATGGAATATCTTTTTTCCATCTCCTCAGTTTCAGTCTATATGTGTCCCTAGGTCTGAAGTGGGTCTCGTGTAGACAGCATATATACGGGTCTTGTTTTTGTATCCATTCAGCCAGTCTATGTCTTTTGGTTGGACCATTTAATCCATTTACATTTAAGGTAGTTATCGATATGTATGTTCCTGTTAACATTTTCTTAATTGTTTTGGGTTTGTTATTGTAAGTCTTTTCCTTCTCTTGTGTTTCCTGCCTAGAGAAGTTCCTTTAGCATTTGTTGTAAAGCTGGTTTGGTGGTGCTGAATTCTCTTAGCTTTTGCTCATGTGTAAAGCTTTTAATATCTCCATCAAATCTGAATGAGATCCTTGCTGGGTAGAGTAATCTTGGTTGTAGGTTTTTCCCTTTCATCACTTTAAATATGTCACTCCCTTCCACTCCCTGCCACTCCCTTCTGGCTTGCAGAGTTTCTGCTGAAAGATCAGCTGTTAACCTTATGGGGATTCCCTTGTATGTTATTTGTTGCTTTTCCCTTGCTGCTTTTAAATTTTTTCTTTGTATTTAATTTTTGATAGTTTGATTAATATGTGTCTTGTTGTATTTCTCCTTGGATTTATCCTGTATGGGACTCTCTGGGCTTCCTGGACTTGATTGACTATTTCCTTACCCATATTAGGGAATTTTTCAACTATAATCTCTTCAAATATTTTCTTAGTCCCTTCTTTTTCTCTTCTTTTTCTGGGACCCCTATAACTCCAATGCTGGTGTATTTAATGTTGTCCCAGAGGTCTCTGAGACTGTCCTCAAGTCTTTTCATTCTTTTTTCTTTATCCTGCTCTGTGGTAGTTATTTCCAGTATTTTATCTTCCAGTTCACTTAATCCGTTATTCTGCCTCAGTTATTCTGCTACTGATTCCTTCTAGAGAATTTTTAATTTCATTCATTGTGTTGTTCATCATTGTTTGTTTGCTCTTTAGTTCTTCTGGGTCCTTGTTAAACATTTCTTGTATTTTCTCCTTTCTATTTCCAAGATTTTGGATCACCTTTACTATCATTACTCTGATTTCTTTTTCGGGTAGACTGCCTATTTCCTCTTCGTTTGTTTGGTCTTGTGGGTTTTTAGCTTGCTCCTTCATCTGCTGTGTGCTTCTCTGTCTTCTCATTTTGCTTAACTTACTGTGTTTGGGGTCTCCTTTTCTCAGGCTGCGGGTTCATAGTTCCCGTTGTTTTTGGTGTCTGCTCCCAGTGGGTAAGATTGGTTCAGTGGGTTGTATAGGCCTCCTGGTGGAGGGGACTGGTGCTGTGTTCTGGTGGATGAGGCTGGATCTTGTCTTTCTGGTGTGCAGCACCGCATCTGGTGCTGTGTTTTGGGGTGTCTGTGACCTTATTATGATTTTAGGCTGCCTCTCTGCTAATTGGTGGGGTTGTGTTCCTGTCTTGCTAGTTTTTTGGCATAGGGTGTCCAGCACTGTAGCTTGCTGGTTGTTGAGTGGAGCTGGGTCGTAGCATTAAGATGGAGATCTGTGGGAGAGCTTTCGCCGTTTGATATTACGTGGGGCTGGGAGGTCTCTGGTGGAACAATGTCCTGAACTTGGCTCTCCCACCTCAGAGGCTCAGGCCTGACACCCAGCCAGAGCACCAAGACCCTGTCAGCCACATGGCCAGGTATGGGGGGAGTTTCTTGCCTTGGGAAGAAACTCCTTCGGAAGTCTGAGGTCTTCTGCCAGCGTTCAGTGGGTGTTCTGTTGGAGTTGTTCCACATGTAGATGTAATTTTGATGTATTTGTGGGGAGGAAGGTATCTCCATGTCTTACTCCTCCGCCATCTTGAAGGCGCCTCTAACCTGTCTTTCATTTCAGTGGGTCTTAGTGAAGAACTCAAAAGGGTAGATGGGGAATTATTTTTCCTTCCCTATACTATGCTCCCCAATCTGGATTATTTTGAAGCAAATCCCAAATATCCTATTATTTCATTTTTTAATATTTTCAGAATATATCTCTAAAAGATAAGGTTTTGTTTTTAAATATACATCACAATACCGTTAACATACCCAAACATGAGGAATAATTCTTTCATATTGTGAAATATCACAGTGTTCAAATTTCCCTGATTTTCATATTTTCTGTCTATCTCTCTTTTTGTCTCTTACAGTGTCTTCAAATCAAGATTCAAATAAGACCATGCTTTGCACTTTATGGAAATGTTTAATTTTCTTTAACTTAAAATTTCCCCTCTATATTTCCCCTGTACATTGTTCGTTAATGAAAGCAAGTTGTTTGTTATACAGAATTCTCACAATATTGATTTTGCTGGTTGCACCTTTGTTGTCATTTTATTATTTTGTTTTGTTTTCAAATGTGTGAGATATATAAATATATATACAGAACTTGAAGAAATTTAATGTTTTTATATTATTTCAGTAGTGTGACATATGTATGTCGGTATAAAAACATTTAGAAGTACAAACAAAGAATAACACATTTTTATTCTCGCCATCAAAAAGCAGGGGACCTTATTTACAAAACAAACAAACTCACAGACAGAAAACAAACTTATAGTTACCAAAGGGGAAGGAGGGGAAGGATAAATTAGGAGTTTAGGATTAGCAGATACATATTACTATATATATAATAGATAAACAACAAGGTCCTACTGTATAGCACAGGGAACTGTCTTCAGTATCTTATAATAAACTACAATGGAAAAGAATCTGAAAAAGAATACATACGTGTTTATACACACACACACACACACACACACACACACACATACATAAAATCTGAATCACTTTGTTGTATACCAGAAACTAACACAACATTATAAATCAACTATACTTAAGTTAAAAAAAAAAAAAGCAGGGGACCTTTGGGCAGCAGTCTCCACTAAAACCAACAGCTCCTTTGAAGTCCCCATAGCTGCTGCTACCAGTTATAGTGCTCATGTTAGTGACTGTGTTTGGAGAGAGTAATACATTTATTTATTCTATAAATATCTATTGGGCACTCTCTTCAAGGGGCTGGGGATACAGAGATTAACAAAACAACATGTCTGAGCTCTTGAGGAGCTTATACACGAGTGGGAAAGAGAAGGCAGAAAAGAAGCCATGATAAACAGGCTTGTCCACCTCACCTGTACTTCCTAGTGTGGGTGCCCAGTGCTTATCCTTCTGATTCAGTACACATCTTCTGTTGTAAGGTTCCAGAGAACATTGGTTCTCTTTCCTCACCATACATATCCTGTTCTCAGAGCTGGACTCCTGAAGTCTTGCTTCTTCATTTCTGGATCAACTGTGTCATAGGGCCTATTTCTTATTTACTGATAATACTGAAGTAATTATTTAGATAGCTAACCAGATGGGCTTGAGCTTTGCAGGTTTTCGAGGTCTTCACTGTTCCCTATTGTATACACCCAGCCTGCTCCTGTCATTTACCTTACCCTGCTGGCCCCTGAAGGCATTTGAGGCTGCAACACCCTCCCCGCCACGTGTCCTTTTATGTTTTGGATATATTTTAAATGAAAATAATTGTTAATAAATACAGCATCTACAAGAAAGTATGAATTAGCTGTCATCATTTAATAAAAGCAGAATTTGAACATTGTTTCTGAAACATTTTGGAATTTGGGTTCATCTGAATTGCCTATGATTGTATGTTTGTCCTTTTTTCCCTCTTTCACCCTTGTATGGTATATCTGAAGTCCAAAGAAGCTAACCAACTTTCTTTGGGTTCTTTGCATGCTTTGGTGAGTTCTGAGCGTTCAGTCATGGTACAAGAAAAGTTCATTCCGAAGCTACAAACCTCTTTGGATTCCTGAGGCTTCTTTCTGGAACTGGAAGTGGAAACTGAGTGACTGCCCCACATGTTCCCTAACAAACAAAATAAAATCAATTTGAAAAGTACAGGCTTATTCAGAGGAGACAAGGAGGTATGTTTCAAGATTAAACCCTTCCAGTCTAGAAGAGAATTCATTTCTTGCCATCCAGAGGTTTTTTTCAGGATGAAGTTTTGTCTGATTTGCTCTGCTTTGTTATTGAGGCATGCCTCACTTAGATTTCAACACAGGTGAAAATTAAGGAGTGATTTTTTTCCCCCTTCCAACATTTTTGTTATTTTGTGCCTCTTTGTTTATTGATAAAAATCTTATCTTTCAAAGGAATGGTGAGAGTAAGCCACTGAATTCTTCTACATGAAGAAGACAAGGGGGTTCTCCATCTTTGTCTTTGCAAATAAACACATAAAAAGACCATTCATTTAATCTAAGTGTTGTCCTAATGGCTTAATGCTATCATGTTTGGAAGTATGTGTATAAAACAGCTGGAGTGTTCTTAAGTAGATTATTAGCTGGAATTTGATTAATCGAGGAATCTGTTTAGACTAAGAAGTAATTTGACATAAAGCAAATGACAGATGTGCCCCACAGGGAAATGGTCTTTTTAGTTGCCACTTATATTTGGTCCTCACTAACAGCATTACTGATAAATATTGCATTTTGAGATCTCTCTGATATCTTTGAAGGAAATGTTTACTAAACAGTGTTGTGACAGCCACACGTGATTCTCTTTTTTCCCAACTTTTTTCTTTACATATATATATATATTCCAGTGTTTGTTATGGCATGAAATGTGTTGAATGTCATATGTACTCAGAACAAAAAAAAAAGCATAATATAAAGTGACAAACTGTGAGGTAGAAATTAATTATTTTGAAGAAAACACGTACTCAGCCTCATAAATCCTGCAAATATGTTTCTTCTGAAACATCTTCTGAAGATATAAATTACCTGTTCACCAGGCATCTCAAATATTTCATGCTGTCATCAGGAAAGTCATGGAAATAAATGGGAAAATACTATGGGCATAATGTATTATGCATGATAAATAGGGAGGATACATGAGGAAGTGAGAATTGGCAAGTAGAAATTGAGTTGAATAGGAGAAATTGTTATGGAATTCTCACGTACTCCTAACCAACCAAATTATTAAAGGGGAATTTGACAAAGTGAACTTTGGATTCCACAATGTTAAACAAATCAAACTTGTCTACGTAAGGCCAATACTATAAGCATTATAAACTATTGCCAAATTCGTCATGTGGTGGGAAAGGTGAGCCAGGATTCTGAATTTGGACTCTTAAGTCTTGTGTGGGATTATACAGAGAGAGGAGGTTTCAGACCTTTCAGAGAAAGAGCAACAGAAGCAGTGTGTTGGAACATCAGTGATGATAGGCCATCAAAATCTGAATTTGTTGGGGAAGAGGAAATATACTGAAATTATATTGACAATGGCAAAATATTCTTTCAAGAAAATGTTATGTTTGAGTATGTTTTTGGTGATATGTTAGAATTTTTTTTGTCAGAAGTAACACATCTCTAAAACCAAAGCCTAAGTCACTGGGAAAGTCTGATTCATGTTATGAACATTCACTTTACATACTTTTTAACGTCATGTTTTAAATGAGGTCAGATTCAAGATTAGTCCCAGGCAAAGTTATGAAGTGAGAAATGGGTACTCTCCTTCATTGCTAGTGATAGTATAAATAGTCTATTTATAGAATGCAATTTAGCTACAGTTTTCAAAATCCTTAAAAGTTTTATAACTTTTGACCCAGCAATTCCACACCTAAAAATTTATTCTAAGGCAACAATCAGGAAGGTGTAAAAATTAACTGGAGTATGAGGCTACTCATCGTAGTATACTTTATAAAAGTGAAAAAGTAGAAGGAATCTAAATGCCCACAATAGGGAACTTGTTAAATAAATTACATCTATATGACACAGTAGTATTCATGTACTTAAAAATTACGGTGTTGAGGAGTAGTTGGTGATTTAGGAAAATGTTCATGATGTTTTTATTAGTGAAAAAGTAGGGTACAAAAACTATGCAAAGTATGAATTGAGAGAGTTATTTTTAGCTTTTTAAATAGTTAATGTTTCTTATGTTTTTTAACTTTAAAATCCCATTTTTGGATCATTCTCTCCTCCAGTGCCTTGACCCATCCTGTTTTATATCTACTCTCTCTAGGATAATCCCAAAGCTCTCAAGCTTATTTTGCTTCCCCTATCAAAGTTGACTTTTTTTATATACTATTCTCCAAAGCTGGGCTAAGTGAAAAGAACTAATCCAGAAGCTAATTTATGAGAAGATATTAATGGAAAATAATAAATTAAAATGTAACAATTTTTTCTACATTTTAGTCACTTATTCAACAAATATTTATTATACTTTTCCATGCTCTTGGCCCTACAGAAGGAACTGTCAAAAAAACAAATCAAAAGCCCACTTAATCCCTTTAGGCAAGAAGATGTGATTAGTGTGGGGATCTTGTGACACTGGCAGGCCCAAGGAACAGTGGAGTCTTTTGGTGCACTTAAAAACCATCATTTAAAAAAAAAAAAAAAAAAAAAAAAAAAAAAAAAAAAACCATCATTTTGAGTGAGTCTTAACTTTGAGTATGTGGTAGGCTGTGCTTTTCATAATGTCATTGCATTAACCTTTCTGTTTATGATTTCCAAAAGGGGGAAATAGGTCTCCATGGTTTAGGGGGAAAAAAAAGTTTTTGAGTACGATAGTGTCCAGCTCGGTGTTACAGTGTTAGATCATTACGACATTCAGCCAATACCCCTACTCTGAAGCAAATAAGATACAACCAGGCCTAGAGAATGATCCTTCATTTGTGCCTGCTCTGTATTCTCAGTTGTCATTGCATCTGTAACACAACATTGCACTTGTTTTTGTATCTTTGTTCCCCATACTGAAGGGTATGTCCCTTGAAAGCTTTTATTCATCATCACATCCTTAGCACCCAGCATAGGGTCCAGTTAGATGCCTTCCTGGCAATCCATAAAATGCCCAGTGGTGTGGCACAGAGTATGCAAATGAACTAATTTGAAGAAAGGCAAATTTGAAGAAAGATGCTAATGCTTACTGAGTGTCAGACACCATACTTAGCACTTTTTTATGCATTATATAATTTAGTAATTGTAAGAACTTGTGAGATCCATATCATTTTTTTAACAGATAGTGAAACTGAGACTTATAGAAAGTACTTCGTTCAAGGTCAAATAGCTAGTAGGACCAGATGAGAGGATGGGACCATGCTTCAAACTCTTGTTGGTTCTGACTCCAGGGTCTATGCTTTTAACTCCAATACCCTACACCCTTCCAAGGAAAGACCTTTCTGTGCAGTGATATTTACTCATCATTTGTGCCAGGCATCTCCCATTGTCATGGCTGGCCAAAGCCGTTTGGCTTCATCTTCTCATGAGGAATAATATACATTTGCCAGGAAAGTTTACCTACAAGTCGCAAATTCAGGATACAGCTTAATTCTAATGTTCCACCTTGATTTCCATTTATGAGGCAAAATTTTCTATTTTGATATGGTTTAATGACTCTTCTTCCTCTTTATATTTTATAGTCAGATGGAACAGAAGTTTGAGGTTGCCTTTCCGCATTCAGTCTTTGGCTTCCTGTTTTATAGGGCTGTTAAGCTAGTAGCTATGAGCCAGTTAGATATATTTATCCAGGGCTTACTGTATGTCCTGCATTCTCCTAGGGCTATGCGGGCTGTTGGATAATTACAATCCTTAATATCCTTTTTGACTGATCTTTTATAATGTTGCAACGGCAGTGTCAGTACCACAGAATGAACACCTGAATCATCTATAGATTACTTTATGAGGGTCTTATCTTTTCAATTGTATGTTATCAGGAGAGCTAGCTTCTAGTCTGGCTCTGCTGCTGTTTAGCAGCAAGATTTGGAGGTTTCTAGCTGAGTCTTGATGGGCCTCACTTTTCACAATTCAAAAATTAGAGGGTTGGTCTAGATTGCTAGGTCTTTTCTGATTTAAATTTAGGATTCAGAGATGTCCGTAATTCTTTATGATTATCTGATAGATTGATTCACTGTGGTGGAATAAACAAGAATAGAAAAGTAGTAAATTGACCTGGATTTGCAAAGATGATAAGTTCAGGTTTGAATATGTGACATTCAAGAAGCAATAGGATGTACCTAAATCTAGATATCCTTTAAGAATGGAAATACTACAGACTTGGATTTGAAGTTGGTGGTTGAGGTGCTGTCATTCTCACTGACCTCTTTTGATAGTGTGGGTTAGAATCATAGGCTTGAAGTAAAAGTTGCTTATTCGTAACAATCACATAATCACAGATTTTTAGATCCGAAAGAGACACACAAATGATGTAAGCCTGTCCTATTTTTTTTACATACAAGATTGGAGAAATGGAATTTGCCCAGGGTTACACACGAGCTGCAGATCCAGTCTGCAGACCAGAGTCCCCTGTCTCCCAAGTTCCCAGTTCATCCTTCCCTGTGCTCATTATGTTTCCTTTTAGACTGCTTTTTAACATTTGTAGTATTCTTTTGTGAGCAGTAAATTCACTAATCATTGTATATACACATACACACCCAATATTATTTGTAAAGTTTAGTTCAGCCTTCTGGGAAGGAATAGCAATAAAATAGCATCATCGCTCTATCCAAATTTTAACCTCTATAATTAAATGGTTTTGTATAGAAACCACTGAATTGTGCAGTTACAAGGGTATGGTTTTGTGACATCTGTTGAAAGTTAAGTCATGATGTACAGTCCTAAATGGGTTTTTTGGTATCCTTGTGAGGTAATCGCTCTGCATCCCTATCCAGACCCTATTAGGTCTGAGGTATATGAACACTAGGCTGATCACATTGTGATTTTCTGTAGAATTATAATATCAAAATATGTGTTTGTGGTGGTCTCCATTTTGTTCTAACAGAGAACTGGATACCGATGACAAAGGTCAAATGGAGATCTGGCATCCATTTCACAACTTGCAAGACATAGCCTTGAGAGTATGTAATACATATAACTCCTTGCCAGAAAACTGAAAGGAAATGATTGCATTTGAGTACAATGCATTCTACAACAATAGTTTAGTGTGCATGAAATTTAAAACTGCTGGCTTTCCAAATTTGATTTTTAAAAAGTAGACTTAGTTTATTTATTTTTAAAAAACCTTATGCCTACTGTGTTATGCTTCATGGGATATTCTTAAAAGCTGAGGTTTAAGACCAAAGAAATTGAAAATCCTAATGGCAATAGTTGCAAGATATTGAATTCTCTAGTAAAGTACTCTAGTTTAATGTGTTTATTGAGTTCTCCTGAATGTTTTATTTTCATAAGTATTTCATGTATTATGTTTTTGTACCATACTGGTGCTTTTTTTTCCTACCTATCATGATCTCATAGTGCCCTGGAAGCATTAGTATCAAATCATAAAGTCTACAGTGGTGTCTCTGTTTTACACATGCACAAATAAGTTGGGGTTTTATGTCAGTGATGAACACATCTACCCACTTCACCTAGGATCTAGCACAGGACCTGGCATGTAGCAGGCATTTAATTAATTGGGGGGTTTTTTGTTTGTTTTTTGTTTTAGTGAATGAATGAGTGGCAAGCAGCACTAAATAGCTAACTAGTTAGTTAAACTAACTAAAAAATTAGATAGATTAATACACTTATTCATTTATATATTTAAATTTATATATTTATATTTCAGGGGAGTATCCAAAGCCTCTAGAAAGAAGATTTGATGTTTTTTGAGAGAAGCCTTTGAAAGTAATCCAATATACTCAGTTAACATGAGGGTCAAATATAGCTCAGTGTTTCACTCACCTTTCCTGATGCCCATCTAGAAAACAGGCCTGTCATAGTAGAAAAGAGTTGATGATGGAAATCTTTCTTTATAAAGTTGCTTCAGCCAAAGGGACAGGGGAAACACTTTGTTCTTTACTAAGGACTTAGTCCAAGGTATGGTCAAGGCAACAACCCTTGAAGCTGGGTCCCTGCTGACTTTCCTGCAAAGACCCTTCTGCCCCCTGGGCCACTATTCTATCTAGTCACACCTGCTCAGTACAGGAACAAGAAATTAATTCTGCCTGTGACTCCTTCCTTCCTATGTCACTCTTGAGAAGCTACCATTTGAAGTCCTGCTTTATGAAACCAGAATTAACAGTGCTAACCTACTTGGCCAAGATATTATGAAAAGTAATTTAAGGCTTTAAAAAAATCCATAGTTGAAGCCACATTTTTAGACAGAGTCTCCATAACAATATTTGTTTCCCACTTCAGTGGTTTCAAGGCCAGAAATGCAGTAATATATATGGTTCGTATACATGGTTTGTTTTAGTGTTCTAAAAAAGAAAGCATGGTTTCAAAAAAAGGAAACTCTTTTTTTTTTTTTTTTTTCCTTCACAGCCTTTTCCCCCATTGAAACTGAAAAAGGAAAAAAATTATGCAAGCTTTTTTGAAAGTACAGACAAAATTGGCATTTCACTTATGGGAAAATTTTGCAAAATTGCACTGACTAAAAGTGATTTTTGATTTGGCTTTCCTGTGAAGCCATCCAGAAAGACCAAAAATTACTGGCATTGCTTTTGTATAAAACCTTTCACATAGACGCCACTTGTAATTCAGCCAAGTACATAATTCAGGTCATCAGTGACACACACATCCACACACTGGAGCTGGTCAGTGAACAGAAGGTTGTCATGAAATGTCGATATAATTATTTTATGGACAGACCAAACTGCACAGATTACAGCAAAGGAAACTTTGCATTAACACGCTTGGGAACAGGGTTTCCTGAGCTGTTCCCTGCCCCCACCCTCGGGCAGTGGGAAAGCCAATTGTTTACTGATTACGACAGCGACATCACTTGGCAAACATTTTGGCCTAAACTCAATGTGTGACATCAGTCTCCTTTAGGGTTTTCCACATAAAATGAATTCTCCGAAGAAAACACAGAAATTGAGGCTTAATTTGAAATCCATTATTACACCCTCTAAGGTCTCATTAACTATCTCAATCATGTATTTCTTAATTTTTATTTTCTTTCCAAGTAGATATTATCTAACACTAAAAATACGATCACTGAACTTTCACAGTATTTTTCAGAGTTTCAATCAGATAGTCCTTTAGAGTTATATTCACTCAAACCACATTTATGGGGGTTATGATATTCTTTCTTTGTTTCTTTGTACTGAGGGTCACTGATTCCGGAGTGGCTTACATCACTTTGTTTGAGGAAGGAAGTAAACATTATTCTTTGACTCCTTAGAATAAATTAGTCTTGCTTTTGTGAAGGGTGGCTGCATGTTTGAGAGGAAGTACTCTCACTAAAGTTAGGTTTGTGTTCTGTCATTTGTTGTCAGAATGAGACACATGAATGGTATTTTACTCTCTTGTGTAAGCACCTCCTCTGTATATATTTACCTGAAATTATTAGTTTCCCCCACCTCTTTGTTAAATGGTGTTCATTTAGTATTTTTATGCACATGGCCTTAAAGCAAGTGGAAGTCAATTATGCCTCATGAGGCCCACAGTCTCCCTGCTACAAGCAGGGGGGCCAGGAAGGGCCAGTGCACCAACAGTGCCAAGATATGGGAATTGTGATGTACAGATGGAGCAGGAGAATTGTCTGTGTATCATGTGAGTCAAGAATAGCCTTAGCATTCTCACACCCAAAGAGTTCCATCTGGAAGCTGTTCCTGGGCAAACAGAAATAGCGGAATATTCCCATATCTTCTGGAGTGGCTAAACAGGGGATGAGAATCACTCCAGTCATTTTTTCCTATTTTTTGGTAATGGTTTGTTTACTTTCATTATTCTTCAAGACAAAAAACCTTTGCGTCCTATATGGCTAAAAAATGTGATCTTTTAAATTCTCCCTCTTAAACTACTTTGATACATGTAGAAATACCGTTCTTAATATACTGATTCCTTGGTGTACAATTTACATTCATCCCACTATTTTCCTTTTCCTCTAGCCCGTGGCCTTTATTCCTAGTGCTCTTTTGTTCTCATTTCTCAGTGTTGTTCCTCTTTGCTCTCTTGCTTTAAATAATCTTCACCATCTGCCTACCAGCTTTACAGTGTTACTTCTGGATAGCCCTCCTCAGCCTTCCTCCAGAAGATAGTAGAGAGACAATGGTGAACATTAGAACTATACCACCAACAGCCTTTCACATTTCCACCCTAAATCTGTATCCTCTTGCCTTCTCCATTAATGTGGTTAAGCCCCCGGGGCAGGGACCTCCAGTACCTCTTTGTTCTATGGCAGGCAGCACTCTGACCATGGTCAATAAATGTTCATAATAATGAGAGATGAAAGGAAGTGTCTGTGTTCAACAAGTTAGTGCCAAATAAGTTTTGGAGGCCAAATGAGGCCACAGGTGCCAAATCACAAGGGTTCGAAATAATATTTAATATGACATTGTCTCATTGAATAACAAATCTTATACTGTAAGGTCTGAGCCAAATCTTCCCTTGGTGCCAGACTTCTTTTGCTCCTTTAATCTGCCTCTGAAGATATTTCAGGTTCATGAGAGGCAAGGTAACAAGACCCCCTCTCTATGTAGTGAGTAGAAAACAAACCCCTGATGAATGTAGAAAAAGAAACTGGATGTGAGGGCCATTGAATCTCTAGTGCTCTGACAACTACCATGAAGTGCACTGAAAAGAAATGAAAGTTTGCCATTAGCGTAGCTATTATGTAACTTTGATTACCTAGTTAAAATATGAATTGTAAGTAGTCAAATAAAACAGTTGAGACTACTAGTATTTTAGAAAAGGGAGCTCACAGTAATTTTTTTTTTCTGTATTTTTCTGTGATTGTTAGAATGTAGCATCGTTAGCTCTGTAACTCATAAGAGAAGTATACATGGAATAACAAAAGTGACATGAAGGTCCAGTAAAAATTTGACATTGCTAAGATTGGTTATTTTCTATCTTTGCAGTATTAATAGAGAGGAGTCATTGTTCTTTCAATTTAATATGAATGTTCATACTTTCTAAGGTGATTCAGGGTCAAAATTGAGCAAAATAACCTGCTTTCCATATGGTTATAAAATGTTTACCAACCATTTTCTCCCTTTTTGTAGCCAAGCTTCTCTAAATACTAGTTCACATTTTAAGCTTCTATGTTCTCATTTCTTATTTATTCTTCAAAGTATTGCGATTTGGCTTCTGCCTTCACTGTTTTATTGAAAGGGCTCATTAAGTTCTTCAGTGTCCTCCTTGTTGCCACCTTGGGACATTTGGTCATCCTTTTCTGTATTATCTGGTGCTGTTTGCTCACTCTTTCTTGAAAGTCTTTCCTTGCTTGGTTCCTTGCTTTCTCTTCTAGTTCTTCTAATCCGCCACCATTCTTCATTCCTTCTCAGCTTCCTTTCTTGACCCATTTTTCTGGAGAAAAACCCTAACTTGATGGGTTGTTGTGTTGTTTTCTAGAGTCCCCATCTCAAAATTCTCTCCCCTCACCACACCAATACCCATAGCTTCAGCTATCACTGGCTGCAAATACACATCACCAGCCCAACCTTTTCCAGACCTATATTTCTAACGGTGGGTTGTCTGTTTAGACACATCCTTCTCCCCACTGAACATTGGAATACACCAGGTACCTCATGCTCAACTTGTCTAAAACAGGACCCCCTTGTCTAAAACAGGACCCCTCCATCTTTTGAATCTCCCCAACCAGAAATCCTGCAACAACAAAAAGCTGTGCCCCATTCCTGCTTTCTGTACCTTGGTGAAGAACTAGGAGTATAACTTCCTGTTTTCCTTGCTCTGCTCTCTAGTCACATTAGTCACTAATTCATGTTGACTATATGTCATAAATAATTCTCATGCCCCATCCTCCCTAACCCTATAGCCATTGGAACACATACCTGCCCCTGTCTTTCTTCCGTCTTTCCTTAATGGTTCCTTAAGAAAGCATCCCTGATAACTCATTCTCCTTCTCATAATTTGTCATTTGCTCCTTCTTGCCAACAGTATAAAATCCAGCTGCTCGTGTCTAGCCTTTCCTTTTCTCACACCCTGTGCTGTAGCCATGTGGAAAGCTTGAGTTCCCTCAGTACCCATACTCTTGTCCTACCTCTATGCTGTGGTACTTACTCCTGCCCCTGCCTTGTATGTGGTCTCCATTCTTGTTTGCATAGGGACTAGACCCATTACCTCCTCTCTGCAGCTTTCACAGGGCACTCCCTTGAAGAATCAGGTGCCCAACATTTATGTTTCCACAGTCCTATCACACCCGGTTATTCTTGCATTGTATTGATATTGTTTTTAAACATATCCTTTTCCTCACTCTGGACCATGAGATTTTTGAGACCAGAGGTTGTCATATTTACCTTGTATCCCTGTATCCCTTGGTATAATGCCCAGCGCGTAGTGAGAGGTTAGTAAGAATTTGCAGGATAGGTCACTGTCTTGTCCAAAGTAGCCTTACCTTCCACATTCCTGTTCTAGCAAGCTTATGAATTCATCACTCTTTTCCATGTATTCTTTATGTTTTCTCTTTTCTTCCTCCAACTCTAATATGGTTTGCCTGTGAGATTTTTCTACCATTAAAAGCTGTTCCAGGATTCGTCTGTGAGATTCTTTATGTTTTTCCACGACTTTGTCCAACTACAAAAGAAAATACATTAATAGTCTAAGTACAAATCATTCATAATACTGCCATCTCTCCCTCTTTTAGAAATATCCAAGTTTTAACAAATTAATTCAACAGTGGGTTTATGATTTCCTTGTTTAGTTTTTTATTATTCCTCTTGTTAATTGATACTTTTTGATGTTTCAACACAAATGTAACTTTCTTACTGTCATCTTTTTTTGTTTGTTTTTGCTGCACCACGTGGCTTGTGGGATCTTAGTTCCCATGTCATCATTTTTTTTTTTTTAACCAGAAAGAAAAATTGGTTCCTCTGTAAATATCTGAACAATTTCTCCATACCCCCTTTCTGCCACTTCCTTTTCTCTCCAGGGAAACCATATCAGAGGAATGATGGAAAGTAAAGGAATCCTTGTACAATGTTTGTTTCTGCCACTTCCCTAGCTGCCCAGCCCTCCCCAAAGTACTCTGCCCACTTGGACGTCTCTTGGATCCATGATCTGTTTTTCTGTGCATTATTCATAAAGGTGTTTGTGTATTTTTTTCAAATTCTTGTTAATCAATTCTGTGTTGGTATAGACCTGGTGTAAACACCAAGTCCTTTCTGGTTTCCGTGGCCTACTTATATCTCTATTATAAAACAATTACCCCGTGTCTTATTTACTTTTGTCTCCTCTACTAGACTGTGAACTCCCTGAAAGCAGGGCCTACATTCTATTTTTCTTAAATTCTTAACATCTAATAGACTGCTTTGCTTATAGTAGGTGCATATAGTATATGCTTACAGATTGAAAACAAAATAAGCAAGCAAGGAATCAAGAAAGAAAAGAGGGAAGTAGACTGATTAAAACAAAAGTGCTTCAGGATCTTTGACCAGTGATAAATTAAAATCCATTTAAGAACATGGTTTTGAAAGCATGTGACTGTCTAGATTAGTTAAATACTAAACTATAACTGATAATATTGGTTCATTTTGCCCTTTGCCTTTATTGTAAAAGACTGAAAATTTGTGACTCTGAATTTGAAGCCAGTTTAAATCGTACATCCTTAAAAAGCACATACTTAACTAGGAATCCAAAGCACAAAAATGGCCAAATCATTTCAGAAAAAGAAGGGAATAAAGGTGTCCCAGCATACAGAACCCAACTGACCTCTAAACGCTTAGGCTGGTTGTCTAGTTTTCTAATATGGGTTTATAATGGTGCCTTAACACACACAAAATACTTCATTATGTCATATAGGTGATAATTTTTAATTAATGTGACCAATCCTTTTGTAGAAGCTGAAATTGCTAAGTTGTATTGCTTGCTGGCAGAGTCACTTTTAACTAATGACCATCCTCTGAGAGGGAGGTTGTAGTGTTAATTGTCCTGGGTCTCAAGCAACAACAGTTCTCTGAAAACTCCTTCCAGTTGCCCAAACATTAGACTGCACTATAAGGGAAATTCAAATCAACTGCTTTTAGAATTTGAGAGTGAAATAGTAATAGAATCAGCCTTAATTTAGGGAGCTTGACGTTTGACTTAGAGAAACATTCAATTTATCACAAGATCGGCCCTAGAATTAATAAATGAATAATTATAAAAGGTATTTAGTAAAGCATAAATGAATGACTAAGGGAGGCTTCATAAAGGAAACTTCCTCAGATAGCTTCTTGTAGTTGTATGGACATGAATATTAAACTTAGTTCAGCCCAAAAAGAGAAAAGAGAAGGTTTAGTTAATCTACTATTGCTTTCCATTGTGTTTTTCCTCCTTATTTTGTTTGCTTATTTGTTTGTTTGTAGGGACAAGGAAGGAAGGTTGGAAAGAATCATTGCCCGTTGTTACATAATCTCCTAAGGGCTCTCCCTTCCTTCAGCCTCACCCCCATCCAGCCTGTCCTCATCAGTGACAGCGCAATCTTCCACCAGTGGGATTACTCCACTCTCCTATTCAGAGCTGAAAGGTTTCTCACCATCTGGCCTCCTGACACTTCCACCCCATTCTCATTCCGTACCTTCCCGTCTTTCTCACCCAGGCTTTAGCCACACCAGACTTCAGGTAGTTCTTCGAACACACCGTGGTGCTTCAAGACTGCTTTTTTCAGTGCCGGGACATAGAAACCTTTTTCCCCTTGCACCCAAAACTTTTCCTGTTCTTCCTTTATGGCTTTCTCTGGTCACTCCTGGGTAGAATTATTTGTTCCTTCATATCAGTGAAATGTCTGATTCTCTGGGTTTTCCTTCTCTCACCTTCCATGACTCTTGAAGAATGGCCTATATTTACTGCATGCTGTTTGGTGCTAAGGACCTCATGTTTGTCAACAGCAGAAATTGGAAAGGTGTCAAATAGTGACCTTGCAGAGGGAAAGTTCCCAAAGAAAGTGTAAGTGATTCTAGATATGTTTTAGCTTATGCTTGAAGTTTTATTCTGTGCCTTCGTTTCTCCATACCCAGAATACCTCTTAGAAAATATGTCAGTTGTTCTCAATTCAGTCTCTTCTTCATTCCTACAGATCAAATGATGGACCTGAGCTTGTCTGAACTCATTTCATTTTCCACCAATTGTGTGTGTGTGCTTGGCCAAGCCACTTAACCGTTGTGTACTTCAGGTTTTTCGATTATAAATGTAGTGGTTGGGCTTGATTTCTAAGATTAATTGTATTGCCACAGTTTTCTCAAGGCAACAACTATTTATTAAGCGTCTATTATGCTATATGTATTTAGTACTATGATAGTTGCCATGGGAGAATTTTAAAGTCTCAATGCTTATACTCTTACTAGGCAGATAAGATATACACACTAAACAATTAGGAGCAGTATAAGGTGGTGTATCATTAAGCACTAAGGGACTATCAAAGAACCACTGCCCCTTTTTGATCTAGCCCCACTTGTGGATTGAATGAAGCCTGGGGAAGAAAACAGGAAGACTCAGTCACTTTAGGGAGTGTCAGGGGAAGAAAGATTAAAAAGATAACTCGTTAATGTTTACTGTGCAATGACAAGCTTATCATTTTAGCCTCCCTGATGTCATATCCTACCCACAACCGCTAATACAATCCAACTCCTTGCCTAGGATGAAGGAAGTCCAATGTGTTCCAATAGGTTGGATTCTCCCGTGGTCAAAGAGAATGAAGGACAGAGAGATCGTCAGTCTTTCTGGTTTTGGTTGCTTAATATATGTTTAGGAAAGAATAATGACCTTTGTTTTAATAGCTCCTGAGTCACAGACCACCCTAATTTGGGGCTTTATCTTCTTTCTGAGCTATGACTTTGGTTCTCTTTGTTCTTTTTCGTTGGCTCTTTGAAGATTGTCTTTTTCTTTGATACCCTGAATATACTAGTAGAGATAAAGCTAGTTCAGACAGTAGAGAAATTATTTGGCTGTTTTAGTAGATCAAAGGTAACCAAATATGCTATTCTTAAAACATTCCATCTTCTTCCCTGTCTTTACTGAAACCTGGTTTTCCTGGATAATGCTGGAATCCTAAAATAGAGACTGCTCATTCTCACACTGCCTCAGTATCTCAGATACTGGAAATGGGGGCATGATTCTTGTCTCTGCATGACCCCTGCCGGACTCTTCTGAAAGCCCTTCCTTGTTTTATTGTCACCCTGAATGGTGATAGTCTTCTGTCATTCTTATTTGGTCATCTACTGAGCTTCAGGTCACTCTCACAATCTACCTTTCTACTGTCAATCTTGGTAGCATTCTGGGTATGCCAGCTCACCCAGCCATTGTCAAAAGTGAAAAGCCAGAGGCTATATTGCAAAATGAATATGTCTTTTGGTTCCTAGCACTGGAAGTTTGTGGATTATAGAAGAGAAAGATTGAAAATATGTGCAGCCAGAAGCTAGTCTGTGGAGATTTCCTTTTTTAGTTCCTGGCTTCAGGATTTCTCTAGCTCCATGTAAAGCTCATCCATGCACTTAAGAGTATGCTAGATATTTTATCTAATGTTTTTATGTATTTTTTAGTGATATGATTTCATGATATGTCATCCACAATGTTTCTGGAAATGGAATTTCTTTATGTTCTACTTGAGTAACCCCTACTCATTCTCTAGAACTTGGCTTTCCTGATTCTTCTATCTAAATTCAATCCCCCATTATACTCCCTCATAGTGCTTTGTGGTTTTCACCACAAAAATTAACATAGTGTGTATTATATACTTATTGTGTGATCACTTGTCTGTCACTCTTAAAAGAGACATTAAGCACCCTGAAGACAGGAAGCACAACTATTTTTATACAATGAAAATTATGAAATGAAATTTAAAAGCTGAACTATGCAGTTGCTTAAAACAAGTATCAATACTTTAAGAATTGCCCTAAGGTAATGCTAATAAGGTATGCAGATTCTTTTGTTATAGTACCTTGATAAATCCAAACTGTTGTTATATTTTTCTTGATATCTTTTTTGGAAGAACTAAGAATATGTTAGGCCATTAACTCAAGTATCTTTTTTAAGGTAACTTTTAATATAGAAGCCTAGGTTGGAAAGGAATAGGAAGTTAAAACTGTTCTGGACTCTGAGTTTTTCCCTCCCTCTCTCCCCATCCACATCCTTTGTTCTAGCTTGCAGGCCTCCACCTTAAGTCAGTGTTCCTAACATATGACATAGCTGAGAACAGTTTGTTTTTCTAAGGTATTTTGCCTTATGAATAGACAAATCCCCTTTAGTTTACCCTAGACATGGTTGAGATTTTCCACATTTTTTTAAAAGAACGTTATGAGGAAAATGAAAGGAGGAAGATGGAGGAAAACAAAATAATAAATTTTTAGCATGCACATCCTTACCCTGATGTAATTAGGGTGCCCCCCGGTATGGTCTTAGTGGGAACACCCCACTTTCTTTCTTTTCTTCAGCCCTATCTAGGGACTCCTAGTCAGAATTTCCCTTTATTGTTTGTTTTCTGGATATCCCCCCTCACCCATTACTTCCTCGATAGAGGAAAAAGGTAGGCAACTGGGTTGTTGGGTAGATAGAATTATAGGGGCTTCAAGGAACGGGGAGAGACTGGTAGCTGAGGAGAGAAATATATCAGGGGGAAGTAGGCAAGAGAAGAAAACGGACAAATCATGGAGATGGGAATGTAAGAAGTGTGTGTGTGTGTGTGTGTGTGTGTGTAGGGGTATCTGTTGGTTGAGTAATCAAGGAAGGTTGGATTTATAAAGCAGGGCCAAATTATGGATAACTTTTAGGGACACTTTGCAGAGTTAGGATTGCAAGCATTTGCAGAGAGGGTGTTTCCAGTTTTGCGTGTGTACAATAGAATTATTTAGTTACAAAAGTAACTAAAACTTTTCCTACTGATTTCAGGATAAGTTTGGAATTATTCTGTTTCATTTTACTCTGAAGTGTTGAGGGGTTATACCATTTGTGGAGTTTTGTGAGTATATGTTCAGTGATAATTAACTTGCATTTGCACTTATACTGGTTGGGGAATTTGTGCTTAATGCTGTTTCACAGTCACTGTGTTGGGAGCCAGAATACAGTTTTAACACTATTGACTTGAATGAGGCTTCAGCCCTTCTTGTTTAAAATTTGGATTAAAGCGCAATCAACAGACTTTGGGTGGTCTCATCCTCACCCCTCAGAGAAGCAGATCCATATGACCAAACTCCTTCACAATTTGGCAAGATGGTAGGCTTCTGTCATGAGACACCCAAGACAAGAATAGCAAGGACATTAGAGGTCAGTCCTGAGGTAGGTTGCCAGAGCGTATGTGGGGGAAATTTACCCAAAATTTGCTTTCACTCTCTCTAGCCTTAACTTATGCTCCTAGTTGTTTCCTTTTTATAAAAATGAAAAATTATGAAATTTTCCATTGAGGTCTCAGAAGAAAATAGAAGAATAAAATAAGGATGCCAGGGAGTTTCAGAAATGTCAACAAGTACAAGAGCAAGCAATGCTGTATCTCTGTGCAGTGGTGGCCGTGTTGAGACTGTTCATCTTTGCTGTTGTCACTATTGGGCATACTTGGTGGGGAGAAGTCTTTACTGTCATTAAACTTTTGGAGGAAAAAGAGGATATGTGTTCATCTAAAATGTATGCTTTCTAAAACTCTGTTTCCTGGATAATTCTTCAGATCATTTCCATTCATGCTCAGAATTTCTATGACATAATACTTCAGTGTTTTCAAAGAAATTAACTTCTATGGTTAAACTTTATCTGTTTTTTATTATTGCCTTCAGATCTCCAAAAGAAGTGCAGATTCCTCTGTGTGTGTGTGTGTGTGTGTTTGGGTCTGAGTGTGTGTGTCTCTCTGTGTGTATCTGTGTGTGTCTGTGTGTCTATGTGTTTATACAAGAGGGGAAGAGGGGGAGAGAGAAAAAGAGAGGAATTCTCTTGCATTTGTTAGGTTTTAGTCTGATGTCAAGAAACAAACCCAGTGGGAACATCCCATCCATGATTTATTCTCCTTTTCTTTCCTGTAGAACATGTAGTATTTATCTACCTGGGGTAGATTTTAAACATACAACTATAAATAATCGAAAAAGGAGTTACATGTCCTGCTTACCTGCCAGGCCTCGTGCTTTACTGGCTGGTGAGCTTACTCGGTGCACACCCCTGATGTGATACATACCTCATTCATTGGTTTCTCATAGATGTCCTCCTGCCAAGGGGCAGATTTTGCTTGAAAAGCATCTCGCTGGAGAGCTTCTAGCACCTTTTTTGGAGTGACAAACCCATACTGAGCTTCCAGCAAAGCCAAGTCCATTTTGTCAGCCTTTAAAATGCCTATGACTTCATCTCGAGCCTGCAGGAACAAAAAGCATTTCAGAAAGCCCACTTTATCTACCAGCAGTCTCTGCAAGTGATTTCTTGTGTAGTTGAGTATTTTTTCTCTTCTCCTTCAAATATAAACAAATCATATTTGGTTATAGCACCTTTTAGAAAAGGTAGCAAAACTATGTCCCTTTACTTCATCCTTCTTACAGTCTAGTTACACATTAATAATGTTTTTAAAAGTGATCACTATACAACATGGGGAGACTCTACATTTTTTATTGTGTTTGACAAGCAGATAACATGATATGCCTCAATGGACTGGCATTTTCATTTTCAGGGATAGGAAATAAGATTCTCCTATATATGTAGCAGCTGTTTTTAGTTTTTTGTGTAGGTTAATAATGCCAGGGCAAGTCTAGGAGCCAGTTCATGTGAGGTACAAAAGCACCTATTGTTATTTAAACCAGTCCAGAAGTCATCTGCTATTATTGTTACCCATACGTGCCTGTGCACTGAAGCTTGTGAGCAGCATGGGCAGAGGATGTGACCTTTCACAATGTGCATGCCAATCGCATGTCATAACAACAGCCCTTTTAGATGTGATTAATTGCTCTTCATGCTGCCAGAAGAGAATTCTGTGAATGTGTACTTACACTTTGCTTTCATGTATATACAAGTATGAAGCACAAATATCTATTTCTGTGGCAGCCACCACACAAAATTCATAAGCAGCCTTCCCCTTGAAGCATGAGGGGGATAATTCTAACCCAGCTGACCTGCAGTTCTCCCTCCAGAATGCTGAGAAGAAATAATAGGTCGTCTCTTGAGAGGTCTTCTCCTTGGTGGCCATTACCACTGTGTGACTTAGGATATGGAAGGATTGCATCCGACTCACTGGTGGGGTCTTTGTCTTGCTGTCTCTGCTTCATGTCCTCGCGACCTTGGAAACTGTAGTCTTCACTATGTCTTGGAAATTGCTTTTGGGCTGAGCCCTCCGTGTCACTGCTTCTGGAACGCATTCTTTAAGGGCTGGAAAGAAGGAAGACAATTTGTAACTCTTAGTGGAAGTAGAGTTTTAATAAGAGCTCCTATTACTGCTTTGACAAGTCTGCACTCTCGTTATATTTACCACAGCCAAAGACTCGATCTTTCTGAAGTCTACAGCAGAGAAGGGCATTAGCAGATTCATAAATCACAGTCTTATTTACACTTCTGTTTTTAAAATCAACATTTTAAAAAATGTGTTCTGCTTTGATTAAGGCCACTTATGTCCATGGGTAAACAGACTGTGTATTTGAACTTCATCCGCCAAGCATTCCACCTCAGGGACCTGGGTCATACCTCCAACCTAGGCCTAAGTGCTTACATAAGACGTACTTAACATAATTGTAAAATGGTAAATTTGCTAATTGTTCTAACTTTCTTCAGATTCACATTATAGTGTTTCCTTGTGGAAGTTTAAAAAGAGTTTTTAAATTTCTTAGCCTTTGGTGCTTTAAGAGAGAAGCATCAGAATTACAAAATACTTTGGGTTACTTTGTTATGACAGTAAAGTCTAATATTAAAGGAATGAAGGCTTGGTCCCTGGCTGTATCCTTGACATTCTGCTAAAATTCCAGAGCTGACCTCAGATAAGTCAAGGATTTATATTTAGGACCCTTATCTCCAAAATAAGAACACTAGTGCCTATAGTAGTTAACCATTATGAAAACAATATAAAATAAATTAATATTTGAGGGACATATTAGCTCCACATCTGATTATATAATTATCCAAATTAATTTACAATAGCAAGATAATTTTTTCCACCTTTGAGGCTTGTAATGGAAAGAGAAAATATCAAGTGAACTTATAGTCTGCTTCAGTGATGTTGAAGCAGATTGTTAATTTTACGCATTCCTACAAATCATGAAACTTTCATCATTATTTTTGTTTAATATTTATTTATTTTATTTATTTATTTTCTATATTTTTTTGGCTGCGTCAGGTCTTAGTTATGGCATGTGGGGATCTTTCATTGCGGCGCAGGCTCTTCGTTGTGGTGCGGGCTCTTCGTTGTGGCACGGGCTTCTCTCTAGTTGTGGCGGCCAGGCTCCAGGGCACGTGGGCTCTGTAGTGGCGGCACTCGGGCTTAGTTGCCCCGTGGTATGTTGGATCTTAGTTCCCCGACCAGGGTTGGAACCCGTGTCCCCTGAAATGGAAGGTGGATTCTTTACCACTGGACCACCAGGGAAGTCCCTTTCATCATTATTGGTACCTTGCTTTTCATTTGTAATAATATTTCTTTAAAAATCTGGAGGGAATTCCCTGACGGTCCAGCGCTTGGGACTCTGCACTTCTACTGCAGGGGGCATGCATTCGATCCCTGGTCTGGGAACTAGGATCCCACATGCCACGCAGAGCGCGGCCAAAAACAAAAAATCTGGAAAGGTCAAGCATACAGAAAAGTATGGAAATATAATGAATCACTACATGCTAGCACACAGATTTGTAAAATCCTAATGTACTATATAAATTAGAAAACAGTTTTTTAAGTAAAATATTGATATTATAGATATAGTAGAAGCCCCTATGTACCTCTTCCTTAACCCACTCTATACCCGCCCTACCCCAGAAGTAACCATCTTGAATTTGGTGTTTATTATTCCCACACATGTTTTATACTTTACTTTATACTTTTAATGCATGTGTATATATTGCTGAGCAATATATAGTATTGCTTTGCAAATTTTCAAACCTAATGTAAATACAGCATATTGAATGTATCATTCTGAAAATGTTTTTTCATCCTATATTTTGGAGTTTCTTTCTTGCTCCATTTTACTTATTTTACATATTTAACTGCTACATAGTATTGCATTATATGAATAGGCCACCATTTACTTATCCATTTTACTGTTGATGGATGTTTAAATAGTTTACTTTTTTTAGTATTAGAAAAAATGCAGCTGTGAACATTCTTGTACATTTTTTTTTTCCTGTGAACATCCATTTCTTCAGGTAGTATTCTTTACAGCATAGGAATGGGATTTTGGCTCTCCTAAATGGAGTACCAATTTATAGCAGAGTGTAAGACTTCTCATTGCTCTGTATCTTCATCAACACTTGCTATTAGGGAATTTATAATTTTTACCAATATGGTAAGTGAAATGGTATCGGACTTTTTAATTTGCATTCTATAATTAATGAGAGCAGGCATCCTTTTATGTGTTTAGAGGCCCTTTGAATTTCTTCATAAATTGCTTGTTCATAGTCTTTGCCCATTTTTCTTTTGTATTATTTGTCTTTTTCTTATGAATTTGTAGGAATTCGTTACATACTCTATAAATTACTGTTTTGTTGATTATATGTTTTGATGTTATCTTTTCTGGTCTGTAGCTTACATTTTCACTTTATGTCTTTTGTGGTATAGAAGTTTTACGTTTTAATTTATCAATTTTTAAGTCAGTTCTTTATAATTTGCATTGGAAAGCAGAATTTGAACAGTAGCAGTATAAAAGAATGGCTAAGACCATGGACTCTGGAACCACTCTGCCTGAGTTCAAATCTCTACTCCATTACTTATTGGCTATAAAACTCTGGACAAGTTACTTAATACCTCTGTGCCTTTCTCATCTGTAAAATGAGGATGATAGTAGTAGTATATTTATAACCTAAAGTTGGTGTGAGGATTAACTGAGTCAACACATGTCAAATGTTTGCAACATACCTCATACAAAATTGTCACTCAATAAACATTAGCTTTTATTATTAACATTATTATTAACTTTATTTTTATTCCCCCCAATTTTATAGCGTTTCTCTATTACCTTTATAGTTAGAAAAAAATTTCAAGAATTGAAGCAAGGTTTTTTTTTTTTTTTTTTTTTGAAGCAAGTTTATTTGATTACCCCTTTCATCTAATGAGTTGTGAGCCGTGAATAAAGGGGGAAAGAAAAGAAGATTGAAAGAATGGCTTTGTGTCTTTCTTGGGTACTCTGTTTAAGAAGTGACTCTTATCACTCCCAGCTTGCTGGCACCACTTGAGAAACCTGAGTGTAGAACAGTTTAGGAACCTTGAGGACTTCACAGCCAACCAGCTAAGCCTCCATTCATCTCTCCACCCATCCTTCAACAAGCATTTATTGAAGGCCCACTGTGTGTCGTGCACTAAATTGGTTATTTATGGTGTGGCTTCCTTGCTTCCCTTAATACAAGGGATACATTTTCAAATGTAAGGTTTATGGAAATAGTTCGTAAATCTGGGATCATGAAAAGTGCACTGAACTAGACAGAAGTCACGTGAAAAGAATTCTGTCACAAATCAGCTATGGGATTAGTTAAGACACTGACCCTCTCTGAGGACAGTGCCCTGAATTGTGAAGTGAGGGGGGGTGAGGAGGTGATCTCTGTGGCCCCCTTTCTCCTAGGATGTATAATGATTCTTGCCACTGTGCCTTTCTTTTAGCATAGATTATCAATAGTATATTTAAAAGACATGGGTTTGTGGGTCTGCATCTTATAGGAAATCCACAGAAATCTAAATGCTACATATGGACTACATATGGACCTGTGACTTTTGATTTTCACCAGAGGAGAGATCACAGTTAAAAGACAATGCTTAAGGAAATAATCCCAGCAATAATTTTCAACTGAGAATTTTCAATAGCCTCATCATAACAATCAGGATGTAAAAGCAGAACTTGAAGGTGTTTATTGCCTTACGTGTTTATTATTTACATATTTTATTTGTCAGTAACAAACCAACTATCAAGTGATACTAGTGGGACACCCTGCCTTGAAGTTACAGTGTCCATCTGGAGAAATTTAAAACATTCACTTTCAAAATTTTAACAAGTCACATAATGTGTTTTCTCTACAACTCATGTTCTTTCTTACTTCCCTCCATCACACATTTATTTACTCTATTAGACGCTGGAGATAGACAGTGATGGTGGTGATGGTGGTGGTAATGATGATGACAGCTAATACTTACTGAGCAGTTACTACATGCCAGGCATTCTTCTAAGCATTTTACGTTTATTAACTCATTCAATTCTTATAACAACCCTATGAGGTAGGGAATATTATTATCTCCATCTACAGCAAAGAAATGGAAGCACACATGAAGGTTACACAGCTAATAAGAGGCAGAACTGGGATGTGAATCCAGGCAACCTGGCTCCAGAACCTGTGCTCTTAAAAATCATGTGTCATGCTATTATACTGTACTGCCAAAGACAGATGGCTATAGACACCCTGTCTGAAATGGATACAGACACCATGTGTGAAAAATGCTTATAGCCTTGCTGAAGAGATTACTTACCAATAATTACAGTACAGATGAACAGTGGTCTGTGGCAGTAGTTGTCACTGACTCTCCCCTACGTAGCCAAGGAAGGATTTATTTATTTGAGAAAAGCAAAGACATAGAAGGAGTATATTTTTATGTAGGGATAGAAGGTTGAGGATATATAAGATTTATGACTGTGGAAAACCCCATTATGTGTGTATATATGTATTTATAAATAATATTCCTATACTAGCATATTAATATATGCTATGTACCTTATGAAAACATTCAAAAAGGAAAAATATTAATAAAAAAATAAGATATCTAATTATTTTTCTCCCACCCCACTGGATTGTCTTAAACACCTCAGGAAGATCATTGCTCTGGCCTATAGGAGTAATGGAAGGTTGTTAATGTAGACCAGATATGTTTAAAACAGATAAATATTACATACCACTTTATTTACAGATATGTTCTCACATGAAGGGCAGGGCCATCCATGTCTTCCACCAAATATTAATAGTCTCCATTCATATGTCTCATGGGGTTTCTGACCTGATGCTTCATACCTGATGGCTGTTCAACAGAGTGAATGGTTTGCTCTTTCTGTTTTGTGGCCTATCCCACAACTTAGATAACATTGCTAAATAACAATGGCTCAAAATTGAATGGGTCACTCTGCATTTTCAGTCATCTTGCAGCTCAGCTGGGTGTGAATGGTCTAAGATGGGCTCACTCCCATATCTGACTGTCAGCTAGTTGGGCTAGATCTCAGCTGGATCATCTCATCTCTGCTCCCCATGGGCTTTCAACCTCTGGTAGGCTAGACCAGGCTTCCCCTTATGGCAGTCTCAGGTCAGCATCTCAAGAGTGTGAGACTCCAAGGCCTTATTCTTATTGGTGAAAGAATGACACAAGGCTAGCCCAAATTCAGGAAGTGGGGAAATAGATTCGCCTCTTGATGGAAGGAGCTGCAGAGTCACATTGCAGAGGATGGGGAAGAGTTAACTGCAGCCATCTTTGAAAAACTCTAGGTCTGTCACACTTACAGATTCAGACTTCTGTGAAAATCAAATAAAAATCTAGTTTAAAAGAGGGGTAAAATATATTTGGTTCTTTACTCCTTTTAGTTTCCTGGAAGCGTAAGGTTATTTTTATGATTTCTGTGATGCATTCCTGTGCTTTCCTCTTACCCACATATTCATATGTGGAACAATAGCCTACTGATAAGAATCAACTTGTATTCTGCTACTAATCAATAAAGATTCCTCTACCACCATTAATCTTATCCAAGGTATGCCTTCCAGAATTCCAAGATAATGTAAGTTTCTATTCAGCAGGGTAGCTTGCTAAGCATTGCTCATAAGTAGTGCTCTTTGAGTTTAAGGCAGCCCTGAACTGCTACAGAAAACTGAATGGATCTCTGTATATGTTCTATCTTCCCTCACCTCATTCTTTTTTTTTTTTTTAATTGAGTTAAAGTTGATGTACAATATTATATGTTACAGGTGTACAATATAGTGATTCATAATTTTTAAAGGCTATAGTCCATTTATAGTTATTATAAAATATTGGCTATATTCCCTCTCACCTCATTCTTAAAGTGAGTTGAGTGAAATCTGCCAGAAGAGCACAGATCATTTGCCAATGATGATATTTATAAGCGATAAAAAAGGAATGACCTGAAACATTTTTACCATGTTTATTCTTTTTAAATTGATTAGAGTTCTTCTGAAACCACCAGTCTTCTTTGAGGGCTAGGGAAAATAGCATCAACATTCTTGCTGGCTCTCACATTGGGTTTGTGAACAGACGCATCGTGTGCAGACTTCTGGTCTACTGAGGAGTGTGTGTCTAGTCATGTTTACAATGGTGGAGTTTCCTTGCCCTTCTGCCAACAACCACAAAATGATCAGTAATGAGAAGTAATTAAGTATCGAGTGGAAGAAAACAAAGACATGAATTTCATGATACTCTCATGCTTTGTATTATCAGTGACTTCATTGTTTCTCTTGGCAAATTTTTAATGCATCTGTGCTTGGCCTTGCATACTGAGGAAAAGAAAAATTTTGGAATGGCAACAGTGGTTTGGGATTTTCATGTTACAAAGAAAAAAAAAAAAACAGAATGGAAAGTTGCTTTTGCTTATACCAAATAATGATGCCTTACTCTTTTCATAAAGTGTCGGTAGTGACATAATGCCTGATGGTTTTGCAGGGAGAAAACCTGCTTAGTTGTCAAATTTAACACAGCCTAATGCGTTGATTATCTGTGACTCTCAGAGCCATAGAATGGCAGCCTTGAGGACTGTAAGAGAGCGATAGACTGGGAATCAGGAAACATGGCTTCTGATCTCAACTCTGCTTTTAATTAGCAAAGCTCTGGTTGTCACTTGTAAAATGAGGATTTTAGTCTAGGTTGGCCCCATGAGGTCATTCAGGATGAAACAAGGACCAGGGGTTCTTTGCCTTGACCTCTACCTTGTTCCTTACTCCCCAGTGGGTCCCCCTGACTGCAGGATTTACGCCTGAGACTAGATGATCTCTGAGGTCCCGGGACTTCCCGCTTTAGAATTCTCTGCTTCTCTGTTGTCTTGTATCTATGGATACAAATACAGTGTAGTTGGCCCTGAGAAGCGGATTCTACTTTATTTTCCTATGTGGTGGCCTCGGTCAGTTTTTCTTTGGCTCAAGCTGGTTAAAATCGTGGTGTATCTTGGTAAGGATGTGTTCATGCAGAAGAAGGACTAGTAGAGAATTTGCAATTATTTACTTAATTTAGTTACAGAAAATGACCAAATGTCAATTGAGGCCTATTCTACCTACCACCTCCCCCCAATATACATGCCCCTAGCCAACTCTTTACTATAAAAGTTGAATTTTCTTAATCATTCTTTATTAATCTTTAGATAGCAAAAACTGTTTATTCTATATAATTGAGTGGTAAACATAATTTAGTCTCTGTGTACCTGTTTATTTTCATGTTTGAATGGTGGAAAGAGGATATTTTCCTTGTATAAAAGAACTTCAAAAAGGCTCAGTGAAAGAAATTGGTTTTGGTCTTGATCATTTACTATGATGTTGAGGTAACCAATCAAAACTACTCCAATTTAAAGAAGAAAGTAATAATAATGGTAGCTTACATTAAATTCAGTACTTACCAAATACAAGTCTGTTCTAAATACTTTCTTTTAATTAACTCATTTAGTCTTCTTAAAAACTGTTGTTGGGGCTTCCCTGGTGGCACAGTGGTTGAGAATCTGCCTGCCAATGCAGGGGACACGGGTTCGAGCCCTGGTCTGGGAGGATCCCACATGCCGCGGAGCAACTGGGCCCGTGAGCCACAATTACTGAGCCTGCGCGTCTGGAGCCTGTGCTCCGCAACAACAGAGGCCGCGATAGTGAGAGGCCCGCGCACCGCGATGAAGAGTGGCCCCCGCTTGCCGCAACTAGAGAAAGCCCTCGCACAGAAACGAAGACCCAACACAGCCATAAATAAATAAAATTTAAAACAAACAAACAAACAAACAAACTGTTGTTTATCTCCATTTTGCAAAAGAGGAAACTGAGGCTTGTAGCTGTTAAGTAACTTGCCAAAGGTCGTACTGCTAGAAAGTGGCAGAGCCAGGTCCTAACTTGGGCAGTCTGGTTCCAGAGTCCAGCACATCACTATGCTGTATCTACCTAGGGTTTTATAAGAAGGCATACATAGTAAAGGAAAAAATCCTGGTTCAACATTAAGTTATTCAACAAACATTTACGAAGTACCTACTATGTCAGTTATCATATTAGCCAATTTGTGCAAGCTTATTTTTGTATCTGGACTAATGTCCCTTTTGTTGATATGGGTACAGTTAATTCTGGCTACCCAGAATTACACAAAAATCTGAATAATATGAAGTCATGGCTCCCTGGCCCTTTCAGCAATTGGTCCATTCAGTAAAGATATTTTGTTTTCATGCATTATTTATGTGCAGAAACTTAACTGAATGCATTGTTATTCTTAAACTTTAAAAGCCACAAAGTGGCTTTTCTCAGCCACTTTGCTGGCATCTTGGGGGTAGGCAGGAGGTATAGCATAACAGAAAGACTGTGAGATTGTGGGATCAGATGGATCTGGACTTTTAATTGCTGCTCCAATATGTTAGCTCTGTGGCCTTGGACAACCTACTCCACCTCTGTGAGCCTTCAAATGTAAAATGGAGATAATGGTACCTGGTAATGGGTTTATTGTTCCTGCTCTGTGAGCTTAGGGCCCCTGTTGTTCATGTGTGTCTCCTCAGTGTTCAACAGAGTTGTACCTCATCAGGGATTCATTTGAAAGACTGAATCATGCAGTCCTCCACAGAGCTGACTGGCTGTAAGTAGGAGCTGCCTCATGGTAAAAATGATTCATCTGTGAACCACTGGCTAGAAATTCAGAAAAATGGTACTGAGAATCTAATAGAAGTAGCTGGAGTGTACAGAAGTAGCTAATGTGTATGGACCTCTTACTACATGCCCAACACTGTTTTAAGTGCTTTGTGTATATTATTTAATCTTAAAGACTTTTAGCCTGTAGTAAAGATTGTAGGAAAGGGCTTGGTAAAGGTAAGCTAAGCGTGGAGACTCTCGTAGGAGACATCAAAGACAGGGAAATTAATATCAAAATCAGGGTAGTGCTGGTACCTACACAAAGTTCGGTGTGTGTGTGTGTGTGTGCGCGCATGCGCGTGCAGACGTGCATGCACACACGTGTGTGGAGAAGGGGCACTGGATCCCCAAGATTAACTAGAAAATTCTTGTTAATGTCACTGAATTTTGAAAACTTTTATCATATATACCCTGACTTTTCGCTCTCTCTCACCCCCACCTACCTGAGTACACTCTCACATGCATAAAATGAGGTGAACATCCGCTGCACTCCTCCTTTTTATTTGACAGCACCTTGAACAGTCATTAGTTGTGTTTTTATGAATGTGACATTTTATAAAGTGGTCTCATTTAAACTGGTTTGGTAGGAAATTTGAGGGATGAATTGTTTTGATGGCAAGATGGCTGCATAATGCAGAGTGAGTCTGTGCTAACTGTAGGATGCTCTTCACCAAGGGACAAACTTGGAAGTGATTCAGTGCCTTAAGTTTGAACGTGCTTAACATCCCACACTTGCTGAATTTAGAGAGCAGGCTGCCGGCTAGCTTTACATTTCCACTTGGATTTCCCCCTCTCTCTGCATGGAACCATAAAGCTGTAACTTAGTTCCCTGGAAGGGGAATGGAAAGAGATGTAGTAAGGTTATAGGGTGCTCAGCAGAGCTGGTTGAGCCCTTAATATTAACTGTCTCGTAGTAAATGTGATTCGTCTATGAAAATACTGGCTATAAATAGATGTTAATAGTGCTCAGTTGCAAATCAGCCATGTCGTGCTTGCATGGCCACATTAGGGAAAAAAATCCTGTTGAGTATTTTATTTGATTTCTCTTAAAACGAAAAAATAAAAAGTTCGTTTCCTTTTATTGCCCTAGTCACCCACATTTGAAGACACTAAATTCAGCCAGCTGCAGTAAAGCTATCTGATGGCTAAAAAAAGACACATTGAAAACCAGATAACCTAATTTAGCAATGGCACCCTCTATCTTTTTCTTCCATTTTCAGTAAAAATCATTGAAACATACCCTTACTGGTGTTTTTACTTGTAGGGAGGGCATGGATAGGGCTTCAGAGAGGGGAACAGAACTTGGGGATCTGTGATTCAGGTCCGTATTCTTAAGAATTCTGAGTCCTGATAGACAGTCAAGGCTTCTTTCAAATCAAGTATGAGGTTCAGAAGGCAGTGTAGTCATCTCATCTATCCCCCATAGTACCAGGCACTAAGTATTTTCTGTGCCCATCTACTCCATTGTTATACAGCTCTAAGTGTCTGAAAGTGCTTCCTTATGAGCTGAAATCCAGCTCCCAGGATCTTTATTCATTTATCCTTCTTCTGCCTCCAGAGCTAAGTCAAGCAAGACTACTTCTCTTGTCACACTGTGGTCCTTCAGTGGGAAGGGCTCTATTCTTTTTCCCAGATGTAATACTCAGTTTCTTTAACCACCACTCTTCATACTATGTGGTCTAGTCGCCCTCACCCAACACACCATCTCATGCACACATTTTGATTATACCCCTTTAGACCTACTCTTCATTAGGCCAGGTGTTTCTTAAAGAAATGCATGGAGTTAGGCGTGATTTCCCAGATATTAAACACAACTAAAGCAGTGAAATGGTAAGAGTATATACTTAAGGAAGAGCTCAGTAAGTCTTCTGATATTGGATCTCAGTTGGAATGTTAAGTATATATCAAGGCATTTGATAGTAGGCATTTAATGAAGACTTATTCCAGTTTTGCTTATCAGGTAAGTGCTTGTAATACCTTTCATGTGTACATTGATTGTTATATCAGTAAATAGGTAATTATTCGCCCTGTTTTTCAAGATGAGGAATTCGAGCTTCAGAAAGCTTAAATAACTTTGACTAATAAACCTTGGACCAGAAATGAAAACTTAGGCGTTCTGACACCCCTTTCTCTCCAGGCTCATGCTAGATTAATCAACACTTGCACTTTTTTTAAGCTTGAATGTGTTCTTTGGTTGCTTGTCCATGAAGTGCTATAGTCAGAGAAGCTGCTAGGCTGTAGATACAGAATAAACAGCCTGCCAATGGGGTCTAATAGTACAGACTTACATCATGGCTTTTCTTAGCTGTGTGTTCTGAAGAAAGGACAAAAAGAAATATAAAAATCTCAGAGTATAAATAGTTGATTTATCTGAGTTTTCCATTACAAATCAGTGGCTCTTTAAAGATTCTTTTCTCATTTAAGGTTGACACAGGGCTGGGAATGTTTTCCAGATCTTTGTGGAATAAAACCGAAGAAGAAAATTATTTTCATATAGTCCAAGTTAGCTTTAAATGCATTTTAAAATGCCACAGTCCTAGCACTAGAACAGAGCTCTTGAAAATCATATGATTCTTTTAACAGTTTTCAAACTACATCACTTTTCATATTTCTTCCAACTCTGCTCTCTGTTTTTTCTTACAAGCACGGTGATATTGAGCCAGTCACTTAACCTTTCTATTCTCTTTGAATTTTTGTCTCTTTGGCTCTTGGAACCAGTTTCCTCCAATCCCCTTATTCTGCAACTGAGGCCTGTTGAAGTTAACTGATGTGCCCGTGGTCATGCCCAGAGCCAGCACCAGAACCCACATCTCTTGCCTACAGCTCTGTTGCTGTTTCCATAGCAACACTACATGTTCATAGGCCAACCCCTACTTCTTCCAGCCCTAGAAAGATGTGAATCTTAAAAGATAAAAATGCATCTTTAGAGTGGTTAAGAATCCGCCTGCCAATGCAGGGGACATGGGTTCGAGCCCTGGTCCGGGAAGATCCCACATGCCACGGAGCAACTAAACCCGTGCTCCACAACAAGAGAAGCCACTGCAGTGAGAAGCCCGCGCACCCCAATGAAGAGTAGCCCCTGCTCGCCGCAACTAGAGAAAGCCCACATGCATCAGCGAAGACCCAAGGCAGCCAAAAATAAATTAATTAATTTTTTGAAAAATGCATCTTTCGAGAACCTGAAGTCTCCCACAAATTTCTGTTGGCTTTCTCAACCTCTTCTTCACCCATTAATTGATTAATAAGTCACCCTGAGTGCCTTCAGGCCTCCTCTTGGCTAGACCAACCTAGCATAATAAAGAGCTCAGAGGTGAACAGGAGATTCAGAGATCAAGAGTTACCATCTATAACTTCCAAATGACAGCTTTCCTTTCTCTTCTTTTATCTAAGGACCTGTGACTGGAATAGAGAGATTGTGTGTTACAGAAAAAATGTTGCAACTGGTAAAATCCCAGGGCAGTACTTGACCTTGCAGCCATTTTGCTTCTCCTTTCCCACATCTTCCCTTATTCAATCTATCTTCCTGTACTGGGGAACGATTCCTTCCTGGCCTCCCAGGTATTTGAGTCTAGTCTGATGCATTTACACTTACTAGGGGGAAAGAAGGAAAGCTCCAGTTATCTGCCTGATAATATGATTTATGCTTTCTATTCTTTATATCTTTTTTTAAAAAGTTCAGACACATAGAGTTGGTATTATTCTCCTTATTTAACAGATGAAAAAAACTGAGACATTGAGGAATTCACAGTTTAGTGTGGTAGAAATATAGGTTCAAGACTAAATACAAAATACCAATAAATACTATAAATAATGTCCTATGTACAAAGTGTTTTGGGAGCGTTTGAGAGGAAATGTCTAACTGTGCCAAAGGGACTTAGTGAAAGCACCTCAGAGGTAAGTTGGGCCATGGAGGTTAAGAGTATCCGGCTCATATGTACAGGTTGAAGGTGAATGAAAAACAGCATGTGGCAAATATCGAGTTGTTCCTTATGGCTGAAGTAAAGGAAAAGACCACCAGCGAAATTTGAATGTGTATGCTATGTATTAGATGATAGTAAAAAGTTATTGTTAATTTTGTTAATGTGTTAATGACATCGTATTTACGTGAGAGAATGTCCTTTGCTTTTTATTTTTCTAGATACATGATGGAGTATCTTAGTGTGAAATGACATGATGTCCTGGGCTTTACTTTTAAATATTTCCAAAAAAATGAAGGCAGAGGGTAGAGGAGAAATAAGTACGGCAAATTATTAAGGGTTGTTGAAAGGTGGATGAGTACATGGTCTTTGTTATATTCTTTTTACTTTCTGTATATTTGGAAATATTCATGATAAAAGATTTAAATAGAAAGCACCAGAGACATAGTGTTGGATACATAAACATTTTAAGAAGTTGTTCTCTTTAAAGGGGGGACAAAAGGTGCAAAAAGAGTGAGGTAGAGAAAAGAGACAGAAGACACTAACCTTTGGGTGTCCGGCAGAGACAGAAAAGCAGAAAACTGAGCTGTGTCTCAAGAGCCAAGAGAGAGGGGCTTCCCTGGTGGCGCAGTGGTTAAGAATCCGCCTGCCGATGCAGGGGACACGGGTTTGAGCCCTGGTCCAGGAAGATCCCACATGCCACAGATCAACTAAGCCTGTGCACCAAAACTACTGAGCCTGCACTCTAGAGCCCGCAAGCCACAACTACTGAGCCCATGTGCCTAGAGTCCGTGCTCTGCAACAAGAGAAGCCAGCACAATGAGAGACCCGTGCACCACAACGAAGAGTAGCCCCCGCTCGCCGCAACTAGAGAAAGCCCGCATGCAGCAACGAAGACCCAACACAGCCAAAAATAAATAAATAAAATAAATAAATTTATTTAAAAAAAAAAAAGCCAAGAGAGAAAATGATTTCAAGGGGCAGAGAGCTGCTGTAACTTCATTTTAACAACATTGCCGCTGCTCAGAACAGTTTTGGCACTCTACTTTTGGAATTTTTTGTTTTTGGAATATCCCTCAGCCATGGCAAAATCTGGTTCATTGAAGGTGAATTTGACTTCTGACAACAGGGAAAAGTTCCTTGGAACTAAAGCTAGTGAATCAAGTCAGGATTTGGGTCAGCTAATACTGTTTTTGGTCAAAGAACCAATTGTGACCTTAAAATAATGAGATTGGTTTTTGTATGAGAGAGCATGGTATATGGCAGGGGAAAGAGCGCAGGCTCTGGAGCTGGCCAGCCAAGTTGCAGTCCTATCTCCATCCCTACACGCTGTCCAATTTGGGGCAAGTTACTTCACTTCTTCGGGACTCAGTGTCTTTGCAGGGTTGTTGGGAGGATTTGAGATCATATGTATAAAATGCTGTGCCCAGTGCCTGGCATATGACAGGAACACGTAACTTATCTTGGTGGAGACATAATGATACAATTTTATCTCTTCATTCATCAAACATACCTTCCCTCTTGGGACATCAAGTGAGATAGGAAAATAAATAGTGGATTTTTGCCTATTAGCATCATGAGGAGAATATATTACTCAGCCTTACATCACTGAAGGCAAGGGGAGTTCTTTTAGTCAGTGCTAAACTTGTATTTTCAGAGTGTGTGTTATTTTGTTCCTTGCCAAGATGGAGATTGGCAAGCTGAAGAAATTGGAATTTGGCCAGGAACCTGGTGCCTGTTATTTAGCAGAGAGGTGATAGGGAACTATGATCCTGCCAATTTGGAGGGACTTAACATGAAGTGACTGGCTTCTCGGTCTAAACAGGCCATAACTGTTCTAAACAAGAGGACGAAGGCTGCTGATTCAAAGGGCTAGGCTCACCCAAGCTCTTACTGGTGTGCCTCTTTCACCAACCAGGACTTTAAAAATCTTCTCTAATACCACAGCAACATGAAAGTTACTGTCTTCCTGGCCAGGTACTCTACTAAAACATTTTAAATATACCGTTCCCTTTGATACTGAAAACAATATATCAGGCAAATACTACTACTAACCTATGCTTTATTGGAAAGTTAAATTGAAAGAGGTAAAGTCAGTCTGCCCCAAGCCACAGAACACTATGGCAGAGCAGGAACTCCAGCTGCCTTTAGAACCCACCCAGTCTTCGCAAGCTTATGTTCTACTGCCTGAGTTCTTTCTCATTCGGAATAATGATCTGTTTAAAGGTGGGAGAGAATGCTCTGCAGCAATCATGGTATAGCTTTGACTACACTGGCAAAATCAAAGAAGGCCAGAGCCCTTTCACCAAAGACCTGCATCATGAAGTAGTGAGAGAAGAGAACATAGAGAACACCAGGGAGTAAGAAAAAATACCTAGGCTTGGTCAAATCTCAGATTAGGGCACAGTGTGAATCAAGTTCATGCTTCTTCACTGTTCTCCATTATTCAGTTCATTCTGGGTGGTAGCAAGGGAGTTATACAGCAGGAGGTCTGCTTAAGTCAGAAAGCATCAAGGAGCATCCAAAAGCATCTAGAAAACCACATGCAGCAGGGTGAACACTTGGCCTAGATAGTGTGGCCCGGGCTAGATCCTATGAGTTTGGGTCAAACCAATTATCAGGGTTCTTCTAACTGGTATCAGGGCTCTCCTTGTGTCCCCTAAGAAGGGTCCACCATGCCCTTTCCCAAGCCCCTAGCCCCATTAATCTTTACGAAGGTGTGCATTTCCAGTGCTTTTTAATTAGGGGAGACCCCTTCCCAGTCCTACTGAATAGATCTGGACACTCCAGAGTACATGGGACTGGGATAGATTGAGCTTGGGGGTTCTACCCACTGTGTGTGGTTCCATATATACCGTTTGTTCGAAAGCACCTATGGCAGCCAAGAGTGCATGTTGACCAAGGAAGGTGGCTTCTGCTAGGAGCTATAAGTAAATAAATGGATGTCAGAGCTTACAGTTAAGGGGGGTTGGGGGAGAGACAAAGAATCATTACACCCCCTTGAGCATGTTGCTTTGGATATTTTGGTAATGATTGTAAAGCATTTACACACAGACTAAACTAAGCTCTTTGTGTTCTTTGCAAGATGGAAAGCTTGCCAAGTCAATTTCAGCATGCAAAGCCCAGACAATTATTCTTTTGGCATTTAGGGGCCACCCCTGTTTTTGCTGGGGGGGTTGGAGGCGGGTAGCCTGTTGACACAGGAAGGCTTTATAAGGAAAAAGAAGGCAACTTCACCCTCTACTTTTTAGAAAAGAAACCCCCTGTCAGGGTTCTCAGTCCCTACCTCCTTTGCTAAACCTCTGTCACAGAGCCAACAGAAGAGCCCCTTGGGCTCAGAAGTGCCATACACACTTCGGGGCCCACAGCGAGTGACTCATTCACGGCTGTTTTCATTTCCTGTACTTAGCACCTCACTGTGAAATTCTGTATTTCTTTTGTGAATGTGTGCATGAAGATGGTTAATAGCTGTATTTCTAGTGATAACCATCGGAAAGATAAAGTTCTTGAGATTATGGCCTTGGTCCCTTATGTAATATATACTTTGTGGTAGTGGTTCTCAACCTGTGAACCTGGAGCCCCTAGGAACTTTCATAGTTGTCCTAGGGGCCTCCCAGTCATCTTCCAAAAACATTGTGAGAAACTGAGCGTGATGTGTCTCCAGAATGGAGACTGTTGTGATTGATAGCATGCAAGCCATTTAAATGTTTTCTGAATTTGTTGTAGGCTTTTGTGGCTATATCTTTTTTCAGTCCATGGATAGGAAAAGCTACAACTACTATCAGTGGGGAATTAGGAAACTTTTTTGTTACGGAAAAAGAGTTATCCTGGAAAGGATGAGTAAAAAGTGTCTGAACTTCTTTTTTGTGACAGCTAAACAGGAGGCTCCTGTTTTCTTGTTATTGAACCTTTTAGTGCTGTTTCCTGATCTACATGGTTTCATGTCTGGATCAGAACTCCCTGTTTGCGTTTGCAGCTGAGGAGTGGGCTGAAGACATTTGGTCTTTCAAACTGTTGATCTTAAAAACTATAAAGGATGCTTTTTGGTGTTGTTGTTGTTAGTAGTGTCATAAGAGACTCCATGCATCCACCCGACTCTCTTCAGTACAAGTTACCATACGCTGTAATTACTTTCAGGTGAGAAATTATTGCAGTTTAACTTGGTGGTGGCTACATGCTGAAGCCTGGATCCAGAGTACTCTTATTTTTGCCTTTAGTAGAGACTGCTTCTTCCAGCATGTTGGCTATAGTTTTTAAAATACAAGTTTGCTGACTGTATAATATAAAACACCAAATTGCCAAGCATAGACACTTTTCTCCATCAGAGGGGTGTAGCACGTTCATTGCACAGGCGCTAACAAATGCCTGCCTTCTGCTGTGAGTGTTGTATTGTTTTTCTTCCTTCCTCCTTTTCTGTCAACATTTCCCTTTTTTTAATAAGAAAAAAAAAAGTCCTAATTAAAAAGCAGCATATGTTAAGCACTGAAAATGGGGAACAATCATAAAGAATAAAAAAATTCATCCTTAATCCAACCATGTTCTTCATCTTTTTGTGTAGTGTCTTCCACACTTTCTTCTCTTCTCTATTATAATGTACATGTTGTTTGGGGAATGTTATTTGTTGTCATTTTTCCATACCACAGTTATTAATGGTTGTATAGAATTTCATTATATGAAGGCGCCATTATTAATAACCATTCTCCTATTGCTGGATATTTAGTTTACCATCCTCGTTTGAGTCCTTCCTTTCCTCCTCCCCAACTTACACTTTAGAGGCATGTACCCTGTGGATCCAGAGCTAACAAGAATCCTTGACCACTGTCTGGACTTTTTGAAACTGGCTGGAATCCATGAGAACTGTCTTTGGCTCAGAAAAATATCTGTTTGTGTTTTAAAGTCATGATTTTGGCCTCTGTGGGATTTAATCACAACTCATAATTGTTATTCTATCTCCCCTCTAAATTCTTTCCCCTTTACCAAATTAAAAATATGAAAAATGTTTGAATATTTTTAAGAAGGTAAAAAAATATATAGAAGTCATTAGATACTGTTAGAGTAGACCACTATACCACCTTTTCAGACCCTGAAAGTTGAGAGTTTGGAAATGAAATAAGAATTGGAATATGTATCCAAGTAACTCATCTTTAACAGTGGAAGGATGTTTACTTTCGCAAATGTTTTCTCTCCATGGAAAAGGCTGCTATTTTATTTACAGTTTACTTCATTATGTAGACTTGAATTCAAAAGATGAGAATAAGACTTGGGGAGTATATTTCAAACAAAAGTAGAAGCAAAGCTAATTAGACACTGGTGGTGGTAAGATAAGAAATATTTTTTCCTTTTAAAACAGCAGCATTCTTTTTCTGATTTTTGGAGTGAGTGTGTCCTCATTTTAATACTCCTTTGTTACCAAAAGACAATACTTTGTGCATAAAACATGGTTACCAAGCAATGCACCAAAAATTAAATTGTTACATGGCTTAGGACGTGCAGAGAAGGACCAGATTGGTCTAGAAAAGAGTCTCAGAATCGTAAAACATCATTAGAGTGGGAAGAGCTTGGAGATGGGTTTGCCCAGCTCTTCCCCAACAGGCACTGGGGAGAGGGCACCCTAGCTGTACAGCCTCTCTGACAAGCACTCATCCACTCTATGAGCGTTCATTTTTCATAACTCTGTAGTCTTAAAAAACGTAGCCAATTCTTTCAAGATGTGTCCAGAATTCTTGTGCCATTTTATTTCCCATGACACTGCTATTAGCTGAACGCCACCTGATAATATAAATTATGAGTAAATTTCAAGGAGTTGGAAGGAAGATTTCCTAAACGTGAAAGCAAGGAAAAGTCTCCCCAGCACTGAGCAAGTGGCCAGAGTGATTTATCATTAAGGGTATAATTAAAGAAAATTTTGCCTTTGTAAGCTTCTGGTTCTAAAAATGCTGAGGCTAGGCCTACAAAGAAACCTTAGGCTGTTTCCCCAAATTCTATTTTGACATATAAGTACTATTCAGTTCATTTGCTTTTTAATAAGATAACTTTAAATAAAACCTTCCATAATTGACAACTAGCTTCTTGCTTAAATATTTAAATATGCTTTCGATTTTTGCCCTTCAGCTTTATCTAAATGCTCAGCTGTACAGCACGGTTCAAGTCTTCATTTGGGGAAGCCAGAAATCCATGACTGTCCATGCTTCCACCTATAATACCACCTTTTATAGGCCACTGCACTCTCTGTGCCCTTAATTAGTTGGAAGAATGAAAAACAAACAATCCAGTAGCAATTGGGCTGCTTCTCAGAGCACTAACTTGGCTACATTTCAAAGTATTTAATGTTTCCCTAAAAGGTACAAAGAACTGCATGGTGCTTATGTTAGCATTTCCTAATCAAAAAGTATAACACTTAAAAGATGGTTAGAGTTGCACAATAAGACATTTGTAGTGGTTCTTTAAGCCATTCTATGTCTAAAGCATAATTTTTGCTTTTTAGTTCTTCTGAGTTCTGAGAATCAGAATAAGACTGATTTCATATGTAGAAATAATTATTTCCTTTGGTATTGCTAATCTCTACCTTAAATCCAATCACAGTGATTACCAATGACGTTCTTAGCAGCCGGGCGTGCAGCATATGGGCACATGTTGAGAAGACCGGGAGCTGTCAGACTGAGTTTTGTTGTTGCTGTTTTTTAATTTATAAATATTCTCAAATATGTCATTATATATTATCCATAATAACTTTTAATTCCATAGTCAAAGGTACTTCTCTACCTTTGACTTCATGTATTTTTTCTGGTTTTTTTTTTACCTGCTTAGGAGAATTGGGGATAAGGTCATTTTAAGGTGTTAGTCATTTTGAGTTACTACGTTAAAGAACAAAAGTCGGTAAAGTTTACAAAGCACTATAAACCAACAAGGAAGCCACGTACTATAACTACAGATAAGACTTTTTCCGCCTTTACTTCCTTATTTATATCTTCTATTACCACTTACCCTGTTTTCTCTCTCCCATAATATATATCAGAAATAGAAATCGATTTTACTATTAAGAAAGGAAGAAAATGATATCTGATCTCCTGCTAGGTGTTAGAAACCTTTACATTATCTTATTTAATCCTTGTAACAACTCTGTGATGGACACCTGATTAGTCTCATATTTACACATGGGGAATCCAGAAGTCAGAAAAGTTAAGTAACTTGCCCAAGATCACACAGTTATTATTAAGTGGCTGAGCCATGGTTCACATGTCTTGTTTCTGGGATTTTTTTTTATTTCTCTGTATTACCTCCTATTTTCAGGAGTCTCCCCTGGTGCCTTTCCTTGCCTTTCAGCTACAAAGTACTATTCATCAAATAGTATAATTGAAGTTAAAAATTTTGCTGTTCCCAGCAGGAAACAGTCCATGGCTGGGTGAATACCCACTCACTCGCCAGACAAAAAGAGGGATGGAGTCAGCCCACATAATTCCCTTTATACATGTTTAATATATTCACAAAAAGCTGCTTAGTAAATTCTTGTTTTTGTTTTTGCTTTTCAACTTATTTTTTTCCCAGTTTTTTTGAGGTATGGTTGATATAGTATTGTATTAGTTTAAGATGTACAAGTAAATTCTTTATTATCTTGTTCCTCCCCCGCCTTTTTTTTTTCTCATTGAATATGATAAAGACTTAAGTGAATATTCAAAATAGAGTGTTTTTTGGCTCAGGATTTTAAAAAGAAAGAAAGGAAAGGAGAAAGGTGAGAGAAGGAGAGGGGAAAGGAAAGGAGAAAAATACTAACTGGTCAGGAAGAGAGTAGTGGCCCATGGGAGAAAGACTGTCACCCAGGGATTGCTAGGTTTAACTCTGCCCTTGGAATAACTCAAAACTCGTTAATAGGACTTCCAAGGCCCAGCTTGATCTGGCCCACAGTTTCACCTTATACTCCTCCCTTCTTCACTTTTTCTGCTCCGAATAGGATATGCTGGCCTCCTCTTAGTAGTTCACACTCACCATTCTCTCTCCCACCTCCAGGCCTGCGTTGTGCTCTGCTTGGCCACCTTCCCTCTGTTCTCCCCCAGTTAACTCCTCCCATTCAGCCCTCAACCGTCAGCGCTTCCTGAGGAAACCCTCCCTGACCTTTTTGACTAGGTCATGACCCTGTTAGACACTTTAGTGTCACCATGACCCCTTTCTTACACCAATTACAGTAGCAATTTTATATACATTTATATTCTCTAGAGAATTTCAGCCTCCCCCACTGGACTGTGAGTTCCATGAGTACAGACATAGTCTGTTTACTCACCATTGTGTCCCTGGTACTTTGCACATAGTATGTACTCAGTCTATTGAATGAATGAGTTTGTTTCATCATCAAATGACCAGATTTTGAGCGAGTCCTTCTGGCAAAATTCACATAGACTTAACCTAGCAGAGTTTATGTGTTCACAAAGCTGTTGGATATAAAATGGAGAAAGATGGGAAAGAGCAATGAAGCCAGTACTTATGTGGCACTGTTTCCTCCTGACCATTTCCCCCACCACAGACACACCCCACCATGTTGAGCTTGGCTGCATGACATCTCTTTCCTGATGACATTCAGTCACTAATTGGTCCAACAGGTGCCCTTAGACCAGCGGCCAGCAAACTTTTTCTATAAAGTACCAAGTAGTAAATATTTTAGGCTTTGCAGACCATACAGTTTCTGCCACAACTACTCAGTTCTGTCTTGCCAGAAAACAGCCATAGAACAATGTACAAATGAGTGGCCATGGCTGTGTTTCAGTAAAACTTTATTTACCAAAACAGCCATATTTTGCTGCCCCCTGCCTTAGATGATATTATGAAGCAATCATGAGGGAACCTCTGAATAAGTCAATCTGAAAGAATGATTCTCCACCCCATGAGATGAAATTTATTCACAAAGTCATTATTTATTCCTGTGAGATATGTGTGACTGTGCATAAGACTAGGGTCGACTTTGAAGCTGTTTAATAGAAGACATAGATGTGGCACAGGCACCACCACCACAGGCTGAGAGCCATGATGTTACATAGACCATGGTCTCCTGTAGATGTGATTTTTTTTTTATTGCAAAAAAAAGCACTTGAAGTTCAATGTTAGTTATATGAACAGCTTTGAAGTATTAAATAATATTTTTTTAATTTTGTTTTCTGCCTCCTCTGTATCATATTATAACTAGTCATTTATTTGCCCTTCTCACCTGCTTCTGCCTTGCACCCTATATCTGGTTTGTGCTTTTAGATCTGTCATGGACTGAGAAATCAGGTAACCGGCAAGGTTCTAAGGTGTGAGTAGTGTTTTTGGTGTAGAGGTTTTGAGAGTCATTTGAGGTACAGATGTCTTTACATCCTTTTGTCTAGATTGGAGTTGTATGAAAATTGTGTCCCACATACAGACTGAAAGTGAGGGGATGGAAAGAGATATTCCATGCAAATGGAAATCAAAAGAAAGCTGGAGTAGCAATACTCATATCAGATAAAATACACTTTAAAATAAAGAATGTTAAAAGAGACAAAGAAGGACACTACATAATGATCAAGGGATCAATCCAAGAAGAAGATATAACAATTATAAATATATATGCACCCAACATAGGAGCACCTCAATACATAAGGCAACTGCTAACAGCTATAAAAGAGGAACTCGACAGTAACACAATAATAGTGGGGGACTTTAACACCTCACTTAACACCAATGGACAGATCATCCACACAGAAAATTAATAAGGAAACACAAGCTTTAAATGACACAATAGACCAGATAGATTTAATTGATATTTATAGGATGTTCCATCCAAAAACAGCAGATTACACTTTCTTCTCAAGTGCTCACAGAACATTCTCCAGGATAGATCACATCTTGGGTCACAGACCAAGCCTCAGTAAATTTAAGAAAACTGAAATCATATCAAGCATCTTTTCTGACCACAACACTATGATATTAGAAATCAATTACAGGGAAAAAAACGTATAAAAACACAAACACATGGAGGCTAAACAGTACGTTACTAAATAACCAAGAGATCACTGAAGAAATCAAAGAGAAAATTAAAAAATACCTAGAGACAAATGACAATGAAAACACGACGATCCAAAACATATGGGATGCAGCAAAAGCAGTTCTAAGAGGGAAGTTTATAGCAATACAAGCCTACCTCAAGAAACAAGAAAAATCTCAAATAAAAAATCTAACCTTAAACCTAAAGGAACTAGAGAAAGAAGAACAAACAAAACCCAAAGTTAGCAGAAGGAAAGAAATCATAAAGATCAGAGCAGAAGTAAATGAAATAGAAACAAAGAAAACAATAGCAAAGATCAATAAAACTAAAAGCTGGTTCTTTGAGAAGATAACCAAAATTGATAAGCCATTAGCCAGACTCATCAAGAAAAAGAGGGACAGGACTCAAATCAATAAAATTAGAAATGAAAAAGGAGAATTTACAACAGACACCGTGGAAATACAAAGCATCCTAAGAGACTACTACAGGCAACTCTATGCCAATAAAATGGACAACCTGGAAGAAATGGACAAATTCTTAGAAAGGTATAACCGTCCAAGACTGAACCAGGAAGAAATAGAAAATATGAACAGACCAATCACAAGTAATGAAATGGAAACTGTGATTAAAAATCTTCCAACAAACAAAAGTCCAGGACCAGATGGCTTCACAGGTGAATTCTATCAAACATTTAGAGAAGAGCTAACACCCATCCTTCTCAAACTCTTCCAAAAAATGGCAAAAGAAAGAACACTCCCAAACTCATTCTATGAGGCCACCATCACCCTGATACCAAAACCAGACAAAGATACTACAAAAAAAGAAAATTACAGACCAATATCACTCATGAATATAGATGCAAAAATCCTCAACAAAATACTAGCAAACAGAATCCAACAACACATTAAAAGAATCATACACCATGATCAAGTGGGATTTATCCCAGGGATGCAAGGATTCTTCAATACATGCAAATCAATCAATCTGATACACCATATTAATAAATTGAGGAATAAAAACCATATGATCATCTCAATAGATGCAGAAAAAGCTTTTGACAAAATTCAACACCGATTTATGATAAAATCTCTCCAGAAAGTGGGCATAGAGGGAACCTACCTCAACATAATAAAGGCCGTATATGACAAACCCACAGCAAACATCATTCTCAATGGTGAAAAACTGAAAGCATTTCCTCTAAGATCAGGAACAGGACAACGATGTCCACTCTCACCACTATTATTCAACATAGTTTTGGAAGTCCTAGCTACGGCAGTCAGAGAAGAAAAAGAAATAAAAGGAATCCAAATTGGAAAAGAAGTAAAACTGTCACTGTTTGCAGATGACATGATACTATACATAGAGAATCCTAAAGATGCCACCAGAAAACTACTAGAGCTAATCAATGAATTTGGTAAAGTTGCAGGATACAAAATTAATGCACAGAAATCTCTTGCATTCCTATACACTAATGATGAAAAATCTGAAAGAGAAATTAAGGAAACACTCCCGTTTACCATTGCAACAAAAAGAACAAAATACCTAGGAATAAACCTACCTAAGGATGTGAAAGACCTGTATGCAGAAAACTATAAGACACTGATGAAAGAAGTCAAAGGTGATATAAACAGATGGAAATATATACCATGTTCTTAGATTAGAAGAATCAATATTGTGAAAATGACTATACTACCCAAAACAATCTACAGATTCAATGCAATCCCTATCAAATTACCAGTGGCATTTTTTACAGAACTAGAACAAAAAATGTTTAAATTTGTATGGAGACACAGAAGACCCCGAATAGCCAAAGTGGTCTTGAGGGAAAAAAAATGGAGCTGAAGGAATCAGACTCCCTGACTTCAGACTATACTACAAAGCTTCAGTAATCAAGACAGTATGGTACTGGCACAAAAACAGAAATACAGATCAATGGAACAGGATAGAAAGCCCAGAGATAAACCCACGCACCTATGGTCAACTAATCTATGACAAAGGTGGCAAGGATATACAATGGAGAAGAGACAGTGTCTTCAATAAGTGGTGCTGGGAAAACTGGACAGCTACATGTAAAAGAATGAAATTAGAACACTCCCTAACACCATACACAAAAATAAACTCAAAATGGATTAGAGACCTAACTGTAAGACCAGACACTATAAAACTCTTGGAGGAAAACATAGGAAGAACATTTTTTGACATAAATCACAGCAAGATCTTTTTTGATCCACCTCCTAGAGTAATGGAAATAAAAACAAAAATAAACAAATGGGACCTAATAGAACTTAAAAGCTTTTGCACAGCAAAGGGAACTACAAACAAGACAAAAAGACAACCCTCAGAATGGGAGAAAATATTTGCAAACGAATCAACGGACAAAGGATTAATCTCCAAAATATATAAACAGCTCATGCAGCTCAGTATTAAAAAAACAAACAACCCAATCCAAAAATGGGCAGAAGACCTAAATAGACATTTCTCCAAAGAAGATATACAGATGGCCAAGAAGCACATGAAAAGATGCTCAACATCACTAATTATTAGAGAAATGCAAATCAAAACTACAATGAGGTATCACCTCACACCAGTTAGAATGGGCATCATCAGAAAATCTACAAACAACAAATGCTGGAGAGGGTGTGGAGAAAAGGGAACCCTCTTGCACTGTTGGTGGGAATGTAAATTGATACAGCCACTATGGAGAACAGTATGGAGGTTCCTTAAAAAACTAAAAATAGAACTACCATGTAACCCAGCAGTCCCACTACTGGGCATATACCCAGAGAAAACCATAATTCAAAAAGACACTTGCACCCCAGTGTTCATTGCAGCACTGTTTACAATAGCCAGGGCATGGAAGCACCCTAAATGCCCATCGACAGACGAATGGATAAAGAAGATGTGGTACATATATACAATGGAATATTACTCAGCCATAAAAAGAAATGAAATTGAGTTATTTGTAGTGAGGTGGATGGATCTAGAGACTGTCATACAGAGTGAAGTAAGTCAGAAAGAGAAAAACAAATACCGTATATTAACACATATATGTGGAACGTAGAAAAATGGTACAGATGAACCAGTTTGCAGGGCAGAAAAAGAGACACAGATGTAGAGAACAAACGTATGGACACCAAGGCGGGAAAGTGGCAGGGGGATGGGTGGTGGTGGGATGAATTGGGAGATTGGGGTTGACATATATACACTAATATGTATAAAATGGAAAACTAATAAGAACCTGCTGTATAAAAAAATGAATAATATAAAATTCAAAAACATAAAATAAAATAAAAATTTTTTTAAAAAAAGAAAAGAAAAGAAAATTGTGTCCCAGAAAGGTGGCAGTTGATCTATGTCTGTTTCATGGCACAGTGGACCATGTTACCTTTGAGTAGAGTCCAAAATTGCTACATTTCAAAATAATAAATCAAATCCAACCAGTCTTTTCTAAGGTGACTTTATTCATGTCTTTATAAGGACTGTCCCAATTGTCCTGCTTATTGGAAGATGCTATAAATATCTTTGAAACACTTCTTACTCATCATTTCTACTGGAATGTGTTTTTCGTAGATGTGAAATCACAGTGAGAGCCTTCCTAGGAATTCCATTGATGTTGATAGAGAACTGCCTCAAGCAGTCCATGTAAGCAATTAGCCAGCTTGTTCAGTTATACCCTTTTATGGGGATTCCTGTCTCCTCCTTGATGCCCAAATAATCTGCTCATGCTGGAATAAGAGGGCAACAAGGCACACCTTCCATGACCTGCTCTTTGGTTGACCAGTGCATCCTTTCCCACATAGTAGGTCTCTTAAACCTCCCCTGCCGTCTTCTTAGAAGTCGCATTCCTTAGTTTTGTTATACTCTTAAGAGAGTTACTATGTGACCCTCAAAGAGGAAAAGGAGATGGCATCTCAGTTTGTAGCAGCCTTAGGCTAAGTAAGCTCTTTATGAGGGATCATCTCACTTAATCCTTCAGTAACTTCATGAGGTATTGGTCTTCATATTTCATAAGTGAGGAAACTGAGGCTCAGAGGAGTGAAGTGCATGCCCAATATCACATAACTTAACAAGAAGCAGAACTGGGCTTTGAGCCCAGATCTTCTGATTCCACAGCCCAGGTTCTTTCTAGTACCCGCACAGTACCTCCAAGTAGGAAAAATGGATTCATGGCAGATGTGCTTTGGGCCAGTATCTCACGTAATCCTCCCATCTACCCTGTGAGGTAGGTATCGTAATTATTCCCAGTTTACTCACAGACGTGAGGTTAGGTGACCTAGTGATGGTCACACATCAGTAAAGGGCAAAATCGGAACAGGAACTCTAACTCTCAGCTTCTCTAAGCCTTAATTTCCTCATTGTAAAATAAGAAAAATAATGGCACCAATCTCTTAGGATTATTGTAGGGACAAAATGAGATAATTCTTGTAAAGTGCTGAGCATAGTGCCTAGCACATAATAAGCCCTCAATGAATGTTAGCTATAATTAGTTTAGCACAGCAAAGGCAGAATCACTTTGAGTAGAAAAAGCCTGCTATTCCACTATCTATTTCACTATTACAAAGATTGTATTATATTAATGGTAAATGAAAGGATGTCTTCTCTCATTTAAAACAAAAAGTTAGATCAAGCGCTGGGTAATTTGTCCTTCATCACCTAAGCGATTACACAAGTGGCTTTGAGGTCCCTTCCAATTCTGTAACTGTACCATTCTAGCAATGGAGGGCTGTTTTTTCTATTAAGAAATCTTAAGTCAGACCTCAAGTCCTTTCCACAGTAAAGATGTCGTATGCTCCCACAGAAGATGGAACAGAGCCCATTAGCAAAGCTGAGTGCAAGACTGATTTTCAGAGTTGTAAATGACAAGGAGTATAAACAGTGAGGACTTTGGAGTATTTGTTTCTCATGGAAAGATAAGATACCTACAGCATTTTAAGATGGAAACAAAACCTAGATAATTGATTTTCTTAGCAAAGGCATTTAAGAAAATATTTGTTTCGTGCTTGGCTCCAGGGGATAATAGAATACGAGTAATTATTAAACTGGAATTTAGTAGCCCGAGTTGAATCAGGAAGCCAGTTCCCTAGAATAGTTCCCAGCAAAGGTTGAGAACTCTAACAAGATATTCATCCATAGCCAGACACTCTGTTGCTTGGGAAGGTCTGCGAAAGTTTTTGTTTTGATTATAATCCTGAGGAACTCCGTCAGTCTTGCCTGTCTAACTTATTGGTGATCATGAAAATTACATCCTCAAGCATTGATGTTCAAGATCCCTCAGTGCTGATGTGTGGAATTACTTGATTTCACATGGGGTATGGTTATATACCTTCCTCATTAGTATATCCAGGAGGGTAATGAGATGGAGTTCCCAATGGCCCATTCTTCATTCTCACAGTTTACGGATAGGACTATTTTAATAATTTGCAGCTCCCCCTCCAGGAAACTACACCCCTGGATTAAATGCACCTTCTCCCTTCTCCCATGTATCCTACCTAGACCTCTAACATAAAACTTGCTACATTGTGTTATGGTTTGTTTACTTGCCTGACTTCCTGACTGGACCCGGGAGTTCTTCTTGGCTAGGGCTGCACGGTGCCTGGACCTTCAGAGTTGCTCAGTAAATGTTCATTGACTGACTGACTGACTGATTTAAAGAACATGTTTTTAAGCTTCCAGCTTCAATAGGCCCTAACTATCAATAATAGGCTCATTCGTTCCTTGTTGCTAGAATCTGTCTCATTCCTAAACCATGTATCCAAATCTTTTCCACTCTTCTCACTGGCTCCCTTCTGCTCATTCCCTCACCGCTCTTGCCCTGTTCCTCTGCTCCCAAAGCCTCTCCCCTTCTTTACACATTTTCTTCTCTTCCTGTCTTAAAAGAATATGCCTCTTGGTTTTCAGGTCTTTTCCCTCATCTGAGCTTTGAATCACAGGCATCGCCTCTGGAATCCTGCCCCCTCAGGTACCTCCTTTCCCTTGTGTACCTATTATTTTTTCTCACTGCTGATAATCTTTCTATAACTTCATAACATCCAATTGTCCTTTTTTCTAATATCTTTGCTTTCACTGCTCCCACAGCTAACTGCCAGTCTATCTCCCGTCTTCACCTTGTGTGACCTCATTCTGTTAGTCTCTTAACTTCCCATCCCCCTACTTGTCATGCAGCTTCTGTCCTCACCAGTGGCTTCCTAATTTCCAGATCCAGGAACCTCCTCGTAGTCTTCATGTTCCAGCCCAAGCTTCTAGCTGGATTTAATTATGCTACCTTTTTCCCAGCTTTCCAGGCTAGAAATCTTGGTGTCATTTTCCACTCACCCCTCTCCCCTTAACATACTCCCCTCTATAAGAATAAAAATACTTGTGTTTATATATGTAAGTTTGTTTTTTAGGTGATATACAATAAAAGATGTATACAGCAGAGGAGTGACTTGAAAATATTCATCAGGGTATTCTCATTTGGCAGTAAGATGTTGATACAAGGAAAAGTCCAAGCCAGTGAGAAAGTATGGGAAGTAGTAAAAGTAGTGAATGAACCACATGCATTGTATGCATGGTAGTCTATTCTTAAAAGTTCCGATTTCCACACATTGTAAGCACTAACTAAAAGAATCTAGTTGAAGAAAGGCCAACCCAACCAAGACTTGGAGCCAGAATGTACTGGTTTTCCACAAATAGTTATGACATTTTTTTGAAATACCAACACAAAATTTATATAGTTACATATGTATACAAAATCCTCATTATGTTTCTGTGCTGTAGCATCATCAGAAGTCTTTTAAGGAACAAAGCAGTGCTTTTAATCACTTTTTCATACCATATAGTTGGAATTACACACACACACACACACACACACACACACACACACACACACACACACACACACACACACACACACACACACACACACCCCCGCCTCTGGGGCCATCCATGAACCTCTGCAAACCTATTCAGTCCTTGGCCTGAAAGTGAAGCTACAGTAATCAGCCTGCCTGTCACTCTCCCTCTTCCTTTTACAAAACTGAGTTATCTGCCCCTTCTTTCTCATTTGCCTCTATACTCTGAGTTTGGCGTTTTTTTGTTTGTTTGTTTGTTTGAAATAGAATGAAGAAGGTTTAATTTGAATTTGGGAATAATAACAAAAGGGGAAAATAATCACTATCTTGAGTGTGTTTTCACTGCCCCCACTTGGGCAGTCATGAATATATAGAATTAGGGCTTGTTACACTGAACATAAAGAAGCATGTGTTACTGAGACCCAGCAGAAGAGTGCCTCCGAAGGACTCCATCCTACCTTTCATAGAAGTTAACAGAGAATGGAGACGTTTTCCAGTAAGAACTGTGCCACGCTGTATGTGCCACAGAAGGGTAGGAGGGGTCCCTAAGGGAAGTTGTCGTGGGGCATCTACAATTAGTAGACTGAGATAGCATTTCAGAAAATAGTTGAAGTGAAGCTTCATTTGAATCTCAGTGTCTATACAGTGGAAGAAGATAGCTGGGGGCAGAGTGAGACATAGAGGCAGGAACCAGCAGAGCTTGTTCAGGGAACTGGGGAGCAGATCAGGGACTAGAGGTTATGGAGAGGCTTGTGATACGGAGGAGGGAAGCAGAAGAGGCTGAGGAGGGACGGGGGAAGATGTCAGAATGAACTGGAGAGAGAGCCATACTGGGTGGGACTCACCTAGCATCTTAAGGAGTTGTTGCTTTATGCTTAGGCAGTGGGAAGTCATGAGATGTACCCAAGCAAGTCTTTTTTATCTGTAAGATGGGGATAATGAAGTCTGCATTACTGAGATCTTATGAGTAATAGTATAGCAAATTGTCATGCCTTAATAAACATTTGATCCTTCGTTTTTTTCCATCAGATAAATTACTGAAATATGTTATTCACAGGGAACTATACTCAATATCTCATAAAAACCTACAATGGAAAAGATTCTGAAAAAGAATATAGATATATAGATATAGATATGTATATATGTATGTGTGTATACCACTGCTGTACACCTGAAACTAACACAACATTGTAAATCAGCTATACTTCAATAAAAAAAGAGAGAGAAATAGTGCTTTTAAAAAATAATATATTATAAATCTTTTAGAATTAGAAAGCATATTAGGATATGATCATAATTTTTAAAAAATATATTGTATAAATGTTCAGGCAGTTCTATTCATTATAGGGGTTGTATCAATTCTCTGCACTTTCCTGGGCCTTGGTTTTCCACATGTAAAATTTCTTTTCCAGACTGATAAATTGAATTTAGTAATCCATAGATCAAAATGCTACAGCCCATAAAGAGGCTTTAGAGATGGAAGAAACAAAATTAGATTTAATAAAGACACTTTATTTCTAACAGACTCCAAAGATAGAGTAATAGTGAGTCTCCAGTGAGCTATCAAATTAGCTCCCAGAGGGTATGGGATAATTGTGTAGAGAACAATTAAAGGAAAGAATTGTATTAATATAATTTCTTTTAGAATTACCCAACAGTAGGATTATGAGCACGGTTCTCTGGCTGAGACCTCAAGCTCATTCGTTGTGGTAGGAATAAGACTCAGACCACCCCCAGGAAGTACAGGGGAATGGCCTTAAGGGTGCATGTCTATTCCTTTTGCAGAAAGAAATGTTGGGATTATGCCTAGTTCTTTCTTTCACCTTTCATCTTTTCCTGGCTCCCTCCTTCCTTCATACATTAATTGTCTGCAGTGTGTATAGCATCATGCCTCTCAGTATTATACTGATGAGCTTCACCGTGACCTGGGCTGAGTTCATTTTTGGAAAAATAGTGCTGGCTCAACCTGCCAGGTACCAGAGAGGAAGGTAGTTCTTTTCTCTTTGAACAAACAGAATCATTGAGGGATTCTGTGTTTTTCTAGCTAGATTCGTCACTTTTGCATACCTGGTTTTAGTTATTCCTATCAAGGATGTATTGAAGTAGGTTTTAGGATCCCCATTTTAAAGATGAGGAAACTAAGGTTTAGGAAAGTTAAGTGATTACAGGAACTAGATGATAATAATAATAATAATGTCAATCCAAAGACTGTAACTCCCAGCCCACCCTCTTTCCACACCTGCTTCTCAATTACGCCACCCAGGTTTGAGGTTTTGAGCCCTTGGGATGCAGCGTTTCTGGTAAGGAATGAAAAAGCCTGTGGGGCTGTCCGAGGTTACAGTGTGAAATGAGATTGCCTCCCCTTTTCTCCCCATCTCCTGCAGGTCTTGCCCAAATCATTTGTGGGCCCCTCCCTCTATCCCTTCCTCTTTCAATCATTTTGCCTGCCTCCTAATCATTACCTTGCCCTCTGGAGTGGGAGAGTTGGATTCCTGGGATGGGGGGTGGGGAGGATCACTTCTGCATTTAAGGGCTATTGTTCCTGCTTCCTTTTGGATGATGTAGTAGTTTCTGTTACTCATTTTATATTTACTTACTGTCTGAATCCATGTCAATTTATGTACCCTTGGCTCTGAACCACCGTTTATATTTTTTTGTGTTGTTAATATTTTTAATTGGTGTTTTTAAAGTAGATGTACTCTGCGTGTTTGGCCGACCAACAAAGTGGAACGTAAAAGGAGTCGATTTTTTGAAGTAACCATATAAGGTGAAAAGTCCCTTTTTGTGTGGGTGCATGTATGCGTGCGTGCAGACTGCAGGTTTTATCAGGCACAATATTCGTTAATATCTATTGTAACAGTTTACAGTGTAGCCCCTTGAGTCCCTCTGGATTATGCACAGCCCAAATGATGTAACCTTGGAAAATTCAATAAATCTAAAGTTGAAACCACTTCTAATGGGAAGTTTCTTGAAAGTTGTAAAGTTAAGTTGCCTCCTCCAGGATGACAGAGGTAGTGTGGAGAATGCCCCAGGGGACCTGGCTTTGCCCCTTGCCAGTCTTGTCCCCTGTGTTGGAATGCTGGGTTTGGGTTGGATTACTTTGTTTTATTTAAACTTCTCTGACTATTTCTTTGCCCAGTACTCCATGGTGTGGCAGGCCTAATGGTGGCGTTAATATATAACCTTTGATCTTCTCTTTTATGTATTCAGGATGACTCTTATCCTACACATGCGTGCCCAGGTGCCCAAAGTAGAATTTTATGAGTCAGATTCTCAACTTTGCAAGGAGACTAGGTATCACCCAGTTCATTTGCCAGCTCCTGTATAAACCTGTCCAGCTATATGCAACTGAATACTGGCCAAAGTATCTCATGCTCTACATTTTAGAAAGTTCTTTGTTGTATTGATTTGAAATGTGGCTCCCCAGAGCCTACACTGTTGGTCTGGATGTCGCTTTCTTCTTCTTTTTTTTAAAAAATATTTATTTATTTATTTATATTATTTTTGGCTGTGTCGGGTCTTAGCTGCGACGCGTGGGCTCTTCGTTGCAGTGTGCGGGCTTCTCTCTAGTTGTGGCATGCAGGCTCCAGAGCACGCGGGCTCAGTAGCTGTGGCGCGCAGGCTTAGTTGCCCCATGGCATGTGGGGTCTTAGTTTCCCGACCAGGAATCAAACCCAAGTCCCTTGCATTGGAAGGCAGATTCTTAACCACTGGACCACCAAGGAAGTCCCTGGATATCTCTTTCTGAAGCTACGTAAAAGAAACGTTCTTCTCCTTCCATGATATTTGTAGATGTTCGAAGACAATGACAGTGATCTTGCCCTATCCCCTTTTTAGGCATCCCTAGGTCTGTGAAACTATTACGTTACAGTTCATTTGTCCATTTGTAGAGTACAAACTATGTATATGTTAGACACAGTTAGAAACTAGGGAAGCAGTGAGGATAAAGTAGGCTGTGATCCCTGCCCTCAGGGAACTTCTGGTCTAATTTATAATAAAGTGATAGGGCTATAGGAGGGGCACCAAATCCAGCCTTGGTGATTGGATATTGAGGTTGTCAAGGAAAGTTTTCTGGAGAAGCACCATGTAATTAAAGTCCAAAAGAGTACTATGAGTTACTCAAGGGAGCAGGATGAATGCTGTGAAGAGGGTGTTCCAGGTAGAAGAACCAGCTTGTTGGAACGGCTGAAGGTGAGAGAGTGCATGGGGAGTTCAGGGAAGTGAGGGTGGTTCCGTCCAGGTAAGGCATTAAATGGGGAGGTGGTGAGTAGGGATAAAGATGCAGAAGTGCTGGAGCAGAAAGCAGGGCTGACAGCTGGTAGGGTGGGGGGATGGGTCAGACAGTATAGGAGAGAAGGGAATGATGGATAGTCCTGATTAGGAAGAATATTTATTGTTCTCTTGGTTACACAATAACTATGGGAAACATAACAGGCTCTGTATGAGGTCATATAGGTTTGGAAATATTTCACATGTTATGTTTTGTTGTTAGAGAAAGAATGTAGTCAGTCATTAGGATTAGATATGGCTCTTAAGTAGCAAGACCATTTCTCTATCAACAGTGTATTTGGAGAAAAAAGAAGAAGAAAGAGATAATACAGTTTTGTGTTTTTTTTGGTTTTTTTTTTTTGGGCTGCGTTGGGTCTTCTTCGCTGTGCGGGCTTTCTCTAGTTGCAGCGAGCGGGAGCTACTCTTCATTGTGGTGCGTGGGCTTCTCATTGCCGTGTCTTCTCTGTTGCGGAACACAGGCTCTAGGCACGTGGGCTTCAGTAGTTGCAGCACGTGGGCTCAGTAGTTGTGGCATGCGGGCCCTAGAGCGTGCGGGCTTCAGTAGTTGTGGCACGCAGGCTCAGTAGTTGTGGTGCACGGGCTTAGTTGCTCCACGGCATGTGGGATCTTCCCAGACCAGGGGTCGAACCCATGTCCGCTGCATTGGCAGGCGGATTCTTAACCACTGTGCCACCATGGAAGTCTGATAATACAGTTTTAACATTCTTATGACTGTGAGAAAATTTGGGTGACTTTTATACATAGGACAACAACAATAGCAAGCACTTCTATAGCACTGTGGGCTTGGCCTTGTTAATACTAACAAATTTAATGCCCACATTAACTCTATGAGGTAGGTATTATCCCTAGATACAGAGAGTTTAAGTAACTTAACCAGAGGTTAGGAAGCTAAGTGGCAGAGCTAGGATTTGATCCCAGGCCCTAAGAACATCTGGGGAAAGATTTAAGTTCTAGATAAAGGAAGTGCACTGAGCCTGCAAAATTAAAAACATCTTTAGAAATGGCTCCTGCCTGCTGTTGATGGTCAAAGCCACACACTCACTGGTGAGATCATGACCAGAATAAATAAAGCAAGTATTCATAACTCAACATTTCATACCTTACCCACAGGCATTATTATATGGAGGCATTATTATACTTTCCTGATGGCTTTCAGGGGTTGGCCTGCGTTTTACTAGCAGTTACGGCTGCCTGCAACCTCAATTGATCTTCCTGCCTCCTGCCACTTTCAAAGAGGGTTTAGCCTGCCTAGGGAGGGTAGGATAATTAGGGTAATAGTAAACTAAAGAAGGTTTGAAATACCCTTAATTCTAAGGAAACAGAACTGCTAGACCAGGCAGCGCTGGTAACCATAAATGTACAGTTGCCCCAGTTTTCAAACGTGTGATTTTTTGTTAAATTGATTGATCTGGTGTTGACTATGTGCAGACAAGTGCTTCCTGGGGGCAGGAGGGATGAAGATAAGTAAGAGAGAGGTTGAAGTGATGATCCATTGAGCCTGTGTTGGATAGGAAAAGAAGTGAAAGTAGAAGTGGGCTGATGCATAAGGATCTAGTGGAGGAGTAAAGGGATTAGGGTCTCTGTGGGTCCAAGAAGAAGTGAGGCGGGAGCGACTGCATGAAAGGACTGGAAAAATAGTAAAGAATGATGAATGAGCAGGATGTTTAAATTTTGTTTCAAGAGGACTCTTAGCACTCATCCTTGCCTTGGTCAGTTTTATCTGAACATATATCAGTTTGTTAATAACTTATAGTGTGTCATAATGAAAATGTTAAATACGCCAGACCAGAGCTCCTAGGTACAGCCAAGGTGAAGCTGAACTTTTAAGTTCACATGACTTTATAATCTTGGAGCACATGTTTGAATATTTGAACATGACTGTTGCATGACTAAATAGAGGTCATAGACTAGTCTGTGATGCAAATTTACTCTATAGATTTATATGGCCCAGTAGGAAGTGCCATTGAGGTATTATACGCAATGATAATTCTTAGGCCTCCAAACTCATTACAATTCAGTTAGATTTTGTATTTACTCGTTACTATTTTTCTTTATTAGTGATCTTATCTCTAGCTGGATTACAGTTTCCTTGAGATTAGGGCCAGTGTATAGCACCTAGCCCAGTATGAGGCTTATGGTGCTCACATAGGGATCTAGGCCAAGCAGCTTATGTTACAGGCTGAAGCAGTCAAGGTCCTGACAGGTAAAGTGATCTGCTGAGGGTTCAGGGCTAGGTAGTGAGGAAGCCTGAACCACAACCCAAGTTTTATTCCCACCTCTGCTCTTTGCACCCTATCAGGCTGACGCAGCTCAATGAGTCAAGTTCTTGCAGTGACCTTTGTTTGTGTCAGGCACCCGTAGGAAGTTGATGTTCCCTAAGCTAGTGCTTCCCAGCCTGTATTTCCCAATATGGCTCACAGAGAAAATGGTGATGTTTATTTAGGACATTAAGGTAAACAATGGAGGCTTTTGGAGGGCAGCTGAAGCGAGGAGTCCCTGAGGAGTCTCCCTTGGCCCCCGCACTGCCAGGCTGCCCAGGGGATCATCCACTTCTCATCCACTGAGTTTCTAGCAACAGTTGGAAACCACTTCCCTAAGTTAACATTAGATCACTTGGGCCCAGTTTTTCTGGTAAATACCTCAGAAGGTTACATTGGCCCCAGAGAATATGTTTTCTGAAGAAATTTAAATCCTACTAGCCAAATACATTGCTTAGTCCCCACCGTGAGATACAGGATATAAGCTTAAATTGTGAAACAACAAATGCATTAGTCAGTTATTTTTCTTTCGAGGCTAAGTAGTTCATGACCTTCTTTCTTGTGTTCTTCAAATATGAGGGCACTTTATAATTTTTTTTATCAAGGTTGGAATACGTTTTTATCAGTGCAGGCTGTTGCATTTATCTGTATTGCTCAGGCAGGTGCGTGGCACATGTTCCTTCCAGCATCGTGTGTGTTCTGTGGATGTAACACCATGTTCTTTGAAGGTCATGACTGATTTTCCAGACCTTTAGAATTGAGATAAGTAATAAATTTGTAGCTCTGAGTTTCTCTCAGGTATTTTCTGGATACCTTGTATTTTAACAGAGAAATGGGCGATTTATAGAGTTAACCTCGTCACAATATCTCTTAAAACAGCTGAATAAAATTTTCACAATTTATAGGTAAATATGTCCTTAGAGAAATTATTGCTTAGCTCAGAAGTAGACTGAGAGGGCACGTAAGCAGGCTGCAGAGGCTGGGCTTAGGAGCTTGAAAGGGGCTGGGAGTTGAAGTGGTCAACTCTGGGCAGATCTCTTGGAGTGAAGTAGGCTCCCCCACCAGTGGCCCTTCCTTTCTGCACCTCCCATCCCACCTTGACTGAAAATCTGCTGATACTAAGAATACTTTAAAGCTTGAAAATGCCACTTAAATATGGTAGCATCTTGAATCAAACCGTAAATATAGAGGGAAGGGCATTGAATAGCAGTAATAATAACAGCCTCGTTTGCCGAATGTTTATAAAGTTAATAGAGATCAGCAAACCCAGTCTGTTAGACTTCAGCACTGGGATGCAAGGTCTGTCCTCCTGGTGGAGAGTGGTGTAAATTATTGAAGGTCATTGGAGGCAGAGAAGAGGGCAAAGAGAGGGGCACAGTGAACCTGGAATAGTGGTTTCTTATCTTCGTCTGGGGTAGGACAGGGAGAGGACAGCAGGGAGTGAAGCGAGGCACAGCTTTTTAATAAACATGGATCTGGATCATTACCCCTGCCCCCTGCCATGCCAAGGGTGTGAGTCCAGTGGTATGTTGCAGCTGGTCCTTACTGGCTCATGACTATTAAATTTTTAAGAACTACGTGAGCTGTTTGTTAAGTGCGGTCATTATTAAAAATTAAATTATTTTAATTGCAAGTAAATAGACAAGTTCTTGAAAAGAGGGATAACAAGTGCTCAAAACTCATCATTTCCTAATTATTTTACTACATTGTGCTCTCGAGGTTATTTATGCCTGTTCTCTTCCCAGCTCCGTATTCAGTGATATCATGTTGGTAGCTTGAAATCAGCCATCATGGGAATATTTGCACCATGGAAATCAACAAATGCAACAGATCAGGACTTTTCTCCCCAGAGAGCCAGTTGTTAACCGTTTACCAGCACATCAGTGGATGTTATGATTATGTGCCAACCAGTGGGAAGGAGGGATGTGGTTGGTATTTATCCAAGTGAAATCAAGTCTGTCATCTCTAGGTTACATATCTTCATCTTAGACTGTGCTGCCTACCTGGACTGAGGTTAAAAAAAACAAAACGAAGGCATAATGACATTTCAGGTTCCTTCCTCTCAGTTTCCATTGCGTACACATGTGCCTGATGGCAATTAAAGCTATTATCTCAGTGAATTGTGATAGTTTACGTTTCTATTTATCTGTGTATCCCCAGTGCATAGTATACAATCAGTCCTTAATAATTTATAAATAAATGATTTATATGCCCTTCTCCCAGAACCTAAACATATCATTGATCAGCTATAGCACTTTAACAAATTTCTGCCCCTCTCCTTAAATATTGGAAACAAGTTATCAGTTTTTGTTGTTTTTGTTGCTGTTTATTACCAAGAAAAGTCTTGTTCCCCTCATCTTCTTTATTTTTTTCACTTATTCTTTCTCCTTCTCAGCCTAAGGCCTGCATCCTTCCAGATAACAGTGACTTTTTTGACTATGTAAAGTTTTAGAGCATGGAACTAGATATAATTCAGTGTAGCAGATTTCTACTTCTCCATAAATGATTGCTATTCTGCAGGGCCCATCAAAATAGTTTGGAGACTTAGTCAGAATTGTCCTAATAAATGTAGTGTGTCAGATTCGAAAAACTATTTGGAGAGTGGGATCTCAGTTAAGTTATACAGGCCACCTGTATGAGAGGTAACTGAAGAATGAATTCAGTGGAGCATGCCGTACTTGGACAACAAAACGATTTACTAGAACTGAACTAACTGAAGCTGGCAGAGCTCTGAGAGCTGCCTTGATTGGGAACCCTGGATAAGAAGTTAAATGGAGTATGCCTGACAGACCCTCTGTACTACACCAAATACTGCACAGGTGGGGGATTGGATGGCTGCTAGGTGACCATTGCATTCTCTTTTGGTTCCCTTTTGAGAAGGAAACATTGATAAGACAGAAAGAGGGATGGGGCAAAAACAGTCCAAAAAAGAAAGGAGAAAGTTCTTAGACTGTCTTCACACCATTAGAAACACTTACTGAAAAGCTTGGATTAGGTCTGGCAATGAAAATAAGCACAGGACTCTTGGAGTATGTTCTTGGCTGTTACCACTACCTTTGACTCTGAGCAAGTCAGCTGACTTATCCACCTGTAAAATAATATTCCCTCTGACATTAATACTTACCTCATGAGGTTATCTAAAGGAGAATGTTAGTAATAATATCTTGTGTTTACATCATTCCTTTCACAGAGAGCTCAAATCATTTTTTATATATTGAGAATGAAGCTTCTTGTGAGAAATAAATGTACGTATTCATTTTTTAGAAATGAACTTAAGTCATAAGAGTATGAATTTAATGCATTGCAGGATGACATACGGTACATAGTGATCCAGTGGTCAAATGAATTTCTATTCCACTAAAAGTTCCATCTTTCCTCCTTCTTTTGTGAATTGAGAAAATACGGTGAGTCCATTTACATGGATGGGAGATACCATATATGCGATCAGAGTGGTCTCTTGGAACTTATCCAGAGCTTGAAGAGCAGTCAAAAGATGTTTGATAACACTCTTGGACCTTGGTTGTGGCAGAAAGACACCTGGAAAATCTTAGCCCTGGACTACACAATGCCACTAAAGGGTTCCACAGATAGAAGATGATAATATGGGAGTATTTTCTCTGTTCATTTCAGCTCAATTCAACCATTGTTTCTTGAGTGCCCATTTCATGATTTTGAGAAGTGTAGAGAATGAAAGAGGCACAGCATGCTTGAGAAAGTTAAACGGGCATTAACAATGAGAGGGGAATGAGATTTACAAGTAGATATATGCAGCCATACTGGGGGGAGTTAGAAAAGCATCACAGTATTTCAGGTGTTTGAAGAGGGAAAAGATTACATTTAGCTGAGTAATCCCAAACATTTATCACCTATGTGCCAGTCATGTTCATTGGAGAGACATAATTCCTGCCCTGGAGAGCCAGTGGGGAAGACATGTGCAAATACATAGTTTTAGCACATCGTAGCCAATGCAGTGATCAAAGGCACTTAGCCCAGTTTGGGAATGTAGAGAAAGCTCCTTGGAAGGCAAGACTTCTCTTAAAGTCTTAAAATTGAAAAGAACATGGAAAGGGAATTCTAGGCTGGAAGATTGGCATGTCCAAAGGCCCCCAGTGTTTAGTCTTCTTTCAGTAGACAATGGCAGACTACTGCCAGAAAATTTGGTATTATTATGGTCTAAAGGTTAATTGGAGGTGGTAATGAGAAACAAGGCTAAAGATAAAGGGCCTACCTTGCTGTCTTATTTACTACTGAATACTAGTATGAAGTGTGGGTCATCAATAAATATTTTTTAAAAAACTGAATGAATGATACATTAGGTTTAAGCCCCTGTGGGCTATCCAAGTAAATAAATGTGACAGGCATTGGAAGAGAATCTGGACTAGAAATACAGATTTGAAGTCACCCCTTATCAGTGATATAAATCAAGAGCTAATGAAATTGTACAAGTAGAGTACGTAGAATGAGCAGAGTACCACTGGAGAAGCCTTGAGGAATACAAACATTCAAGGGCAAACAAAAGAAGAGGAACCCATGAGGGAGACTGGAAAGAAAAAGCAGAGAAAACAGAGGTTTGATCCTTGTCCATCGGGATGGCATTATGGAGTTTGTTGGTGGGTTCATGAAAGAAGTTTTCAGTGCAATGGCCAGGGCAGAAGTCAGATTGTGGTTTGCTGTAAGGTAAATGGGAAGGGTCAGAAAGTTGAGATACTGAGCACAGACCTCTCTTTCAAATCCCTTGGATTAGAAGAGAAGGAAGGGGACAGTTCCTAGAGGACAACCCAGGTTCAAGAAGAGGAAAATATTAACATATTAAGCCCAAAGTTAAGTTGGCTTCTGGGCTTAGGGGAAAAAGCAAATAGGCAGTGAGAGGTTGAATATTTAGGGAAAAGGGGGGATAATTGATAGAACAAGATCCTCAGAGAGATGAAAGAAGATTGGGGCCATATGTGGCGAGCAGAGCCTTGAACCAGAGTAGGGATGCATCATCTTCTGAACAGGAAGAAAGAGTGTAAGAATTTGTCCAGAGATAGCTAGGAAGGGGAGGATGCTGAGATAATGTATGTGTAATTGTCTCATTGAAGTAGAAGATGAGGTCATCTGCTGAGAGAGATGTGGCTTTGGTTGGAGTCTTGAGCATAATGACAGTTTTGAAATGTTGCTGAGTAAAATAAAGGCAAGCTAAGCAAGGATGAGTGAGAGATTGAGCAGAGATTGAGGGCTGCAGATTTATAGTGGCATCAGTCTGAAAGCTGATTTTTCTCCAACTGTGTTTAAACAGCTGGGTCATGAAATATAGAAAGTATATTTTTGAATTGATCCTGTGTTGAGGTTTTGTTAAACAAGTGAAGCAAAAGGACAGAGGTCCAATGTAGTTGAAGCTATTGGTGGGAGAGTGTTAGGGTGATATGAGCCATGGTATACCAGCTGGGTAAAGCAGTGAGGCCAGGAGAGGGGTCAAGAAACTATGGTTCTCCTGGGACTAAAGAAGAGAGATAGTTAAAGCACAGGCAGGAGAGGACTGGAAATATCAGAGATTGTCATCATCTTTGGATATGGGATGGGAAGCAGCACCACTTGATGATTTATTCCAGGGTATGACCTTGATGTGGGTGACCCTGGAGGTGAAGAAGGTGAAGAGTTGGATAGGTTGACAGGATGGATACTGAAGTCATCCAGGATGGTGATAGGACAAGGGTTGTGTTAAAAATTGTACCCAAGTGGCCTAGTCTTGTTTTAAAGAAACCTGGAGATTAGTAAGAGGACATCAATGAGAAAAGACCATTGGGTGATATAAACCTCAACGAATGGTTTAGAAGCATCTATGAGAAGAAACAATAACACTTTTTGGGTATGTACTATTCATTAGGCATTGTTTTAAATGTTTGGTTGAACCATATGCACTTGCTGATATTTGAGCATTTTGACCTATAAAAATGGTAATTTCATACTGTTCAACCTCATACTGTATATGTATTCATTCATTCTCACAGCCACCTTCTGAAGTAGATTACCGTTTAGCAGCTAAACACATTTAGCAGAACCACAGGAATAATAAGTAACTTGCCCAAGGTCATCTAATAAGTAGTAGAGTCCAGTTTCAGACCTTGGCAGTCTAGCCCCAGAGCTTGCAGTCTATCTCTGAGTAGGGAATGGCCACTGTTCCCCCACTGCCCTTTAAGCCTTAACAGTGTGTGAGATATATGAGACTGAAGTCCTCTCAGGTGTATAATAAACTGAGATAAGTGCCGTAAAGGAAACAAACATGGTTTTCTGGTCATTCACAAGGTCTCATACCAGCATGCTCTGTGCTTCCCCACCCTTTCTATTGTGTTCTCCTGCACTCTCAGGCTTCTTAATGGCAGAATACTTTCTCTGTCTCCTTGCCCAACTGAAACCTAATGTGTCCCTGGTTTCCTTGCAGGAGTTTACTAGTAGACAAGCGAGGAAGGGAATTCTAGACATTTTATGTATAGAGTTTGAGAAAGAGCAATGAACACAGTTCATTCAGGAAATGACAAGACATTCTGTATATGAGACATCAGTCAGGATAGTGGGAGAGGTAGAGTTTGTAAGAGAGAGTGATAGAGGTTAAGCCAGAAGCTGGGGTGGGTCTTGAAGGACTTTTTACCATTTTGAAGAACTTAAAACATTATCCTCCATGTTGTAGCCAACCGTTGGAAAGATTTTAAGCAGCAAAATGCCATGAACAAATTATACAGGTGACCCTTGAACAACACGGTTTGAACTTCACCAGTCCATTTATTCATGGATTTTTTTTTCCAGTAGTAAATGCTACAGTACTACATGATCTGCAGTTGGTTGAATCCACAGTCGTAGAAATGTGGACATGGAGGAAATGCAAATACGAAGGGTCGACTATCAGTTAAATGCAAATTTTTGACTATGGGGAGGGTCGGTTCCCCTAACCCCCATGTTGTTCAAGGGTCAGCTGTAGATAAATGTAAGGATGCAGTTAAAGGGGGGGAAGACTAGAGGCAGGAAGATGAGTTAGGAAGCTGCTGCAATTATCCATGTGAAGGAATAGGGCTTGGCAATGGTCCTAGCTATGTGACTGAAGAGGAAGGGTGTATTCACAAGATATTTAATGGCAAGAATTGGCAGATTTTGGTGTCTAAGAGAGTGTGGGTTGCTGAAATCAGCAACTAAGATCACCATGCAAGAAAAGAAGTCACTTTGTAAGGAATCCTCTTTTTCTGTATGTTGAGTACGAGATGTCTCTAGAATCCAGGTAGAAATACAGGTCTGGGGGTCAGGAACCAGGTCTCACAGAAGATGCAGATGAAAATATGTTATCATTCCCTGATCTCTCTGAGACTCACTTCCAAAATTGCCACTTCCCCCATCAGTATCTATCTTGTGGCCACTCCTTGATCTAAGTTAGTACCAGCGTGTGGGGACAGGAACCTGAGTAGGCTGTAGCTTTGGGCTAGGTGCCTTCATCAGGGCCTTACCTGTGGAATCATTGAAAGGTCTGGGGTAGGGTCTAGGGCACCCAGTAACTCTCCAACTGCTGAGAGCAGCCCTCTCCCTGCAGCATCATTCCCGTAAGAGAGGGTAGAGTAGCTTCCTAGTGTCCACTGAAAGAAAAACATACAACATGAAAGTTGTGAGTTTAAGTTTTATTCAGTTTCTTCCTGAGGACCATAGCCTGGGAAACAGCCTCTCAGATAGCTCTAAGAAACTCCTCCCAAAAAGTAGGGGAGGAGACAGATTACTGCTAATCACAAAGAACAGATATCTGAAGTTAATGATTTTAATACTTTTCTGTGTACTTTTCTATGGGAAGATGCAAGAATCTTGGGTCATTGAAATTCCTCCTGAGATATGCATCTTAACTATCTAAGGGCCTTTTACCATAGCACAGAATGCCTCGATCTGTTTTTTTCCAGCCTGAATTTCCCTCAGGGCGCAGTGGGTTGAGATTCAACCCTTCACATATCTGGATGATGAGCAACACTGTTGCCTTTTTTACACTAGCATGAATGAGTGAATGAATAATCACACTGGGGTCACTGAATTTAGGTCATCCTAAAAAGCCACCTGTATAATCTTTTGGTAGGTCTTGTACAAGTTTAATTATGTAGACCTAGTTCTGGCCTAGGTGTATGTAGACTAGATGGAAACTGTGAATTCGGCATGTAACTAGCACACCAACAAGGACTATAGTGGACAAATGGGTAAAATGGTAAAATATAGATAATACAGTCCAGCTAAGCAGTAAGTGAATCAGTGCAAATGTTATTAATGAGAAGGGACCTGGTTCTGACAGGAACAGAATAATATTGCAGAGACATAATAAGCATCGATGAATATGCAAGCATGGGAAAAGATGTCATTCAGACAAGTCTTTTAATTGGCTTAAAAAATGTGGTAAGGAATAGGAAGACAACCAGTCTTAGCTTTCCCTGAGGTTGAAATAAACTTGACCCAATGGAGTTCCCTAGTCCTGTTCATTTGCTGAGTTGACTTATATTCCAGGGATTTGCATGTGGAAAACTAATGCCAAGGCAGGATTACCAGACTGTAAATTCATCAAGAAGCCTGATGATATCATAAACTGTGAGAAGCCAATGTCCTGCAGCAGCATCAGAAACCTCCCAGTTTGATTTAGCACTGGTAATCCATTTTATTCCTCTCCATTAGTTATGACAATAATAACAGATTGGAGACACAACCCCATTTTCTGCCTCTAGTGCTGTCTGCTGCTGGGCACAGCTGCTCCCAGTCATTCTTTCCAGTGTAAATAATGGTTCATGTTTCCAGGGCAGTCGCGAGTCGTTTCTGTGCTAGTGAAATGAGCCCATGTCACCACCCTGTTGGGGAAGATTGAAGGTATGGGTGAAGCCAAGGAAATCCATAAGAAAGCCAGAGCTGCACCCCCTCCCTAAGAGGTATTTTTTGCTCCGGAGGACATTTAGATGTTAATGTTAATTATGTGAATTTTCTTGAGTGTGGGGCAAGAAAATTCTATCACTTGCATCTGTCTGATGCAGGCCTTTTACTTTGAAACTTACTATTTCATGTTAGATGTAAATAAAGAACTCCTTTGTTGTGAGAGGGTATGTTACAAGGCAGTAAACACTTCAGCAAAGAGCATCTTTTGATCTTCATGCCTTTGGCAATAAAAGCTGAGAGCCAGAAACAGGCCAAAGAATTTGGGGCAGAGACCACTAAACGCTTCCCTTTTATCTATTCACAAAATTAGGTGCAGAACTATAGGAGTAGTGGATGGAATGACAATTATTAAGAAAGTTGAAGGGCAAAATGAGGCCACCTGAAAGATAAAGCTGAAGTTTGGATTTTGAGATCTGTGTTAGAACTCAATGAATTTCATGAGAATTTAGGAGCATTATGTAGACACAGCATAAAGGAAAGAAATAAAAATGTTCTATCTCTCTCTTCCTGTGGTCTCTATAGGGATTAGTGGGTGTGTTAATAAATTTTAAATACTCGTTTGAGAATTCCTTTTTAATAAAAGGTCAGTGGGTAGACACTCATTTTTATGTGTGTGCAAAGTTATACATTTCAAAAACTGATCTGCTTTAATGCCTTAATTCTGCAAATCCCATTTCAATATGCTTACTAATTCAGTCTCCTTCTAAATATTAAACCATAGTATATTCATAAAAACAAATCTAAAATATATAAGTACAAATACATATGTAAATTCTTCTTTTTTGTCTTGCTTATTTTGACATTTTAAATTGTATTGCCAGGTCTTGGTAGACATCTAATATCTGCTTTATTATATGGAACTTATCAGAATCTCCCCTCAGGCCTTATAGAATTCATACTCGCATCCTGTAGGTAATTAATAGACTGAAAAGCAAAACCCCACCATGGTAAGGGAGATAATGAACACACTACACACTTGATGAGAGATGAATGGACTTATACTTAAACCTCTTTTTAAATACACATCTTTCCCAGTTTGGGTAGCAGTGAGGGAGACAGAGATTTGGGATGCAGGTATCCTGTCCGATGTTCAATACCTCTTTTCTTAGGCCTGGTTTTGTGGTCTGGGGTGGAGGTAGGGAGCAGATTAGCTCAAAGTTTAGCTCTCCTTGACTGATGATGTATAATTGTTAAATAACTTTTAAGAGATCCTGCATAGTTTCTCATTTTATTTTATCCCACAGTTTCTTGTAGTCTACATACAGTTCCAATAGCTGGCTGAATTGCTCTGTGACGAAAGGAATCTGAAAACGTACTATATTCCTCCCAAGCTTTAAGACCAAGAAGGTTCTGTGAATATTTTTCAGAGACAGATTGGGGGACTGTGCTCCATCTTAATGGCCTTTTAATTTGAAAGTTAAACTCAGTCCTTCTAATTGCTTGTAGGTATTGGACAATATGAATATTTCCATTGGATAATATGGAGAGGACAATTTATCACTGAAGGACTTGTTGTTTTTATCTTAGCTGAATCAGGTGCCAGTATATACAGTTTGCACTTTCAAGAGCAGGTTGATTTATTATGGTGTGGACCTGCAGTTTTTAGAGGGCTTTATTAAACTGAATTTTTTTGGTAACTTTAATAAAGTCCATTTTTTTACCTTGTTGACTTTAAAGTTATCACTGTCAGGTCAAACAAGTTAGAAACAAGAATAAAAACCCAAATTTGGAGGAAAGAGCCTATTATTTTATGACATATAATAAAAATTCATTCAATTTTATTCAACAAAAGATCACAATTTAGCCCCTCAGGAAGCAAGACGAAGTAATGAGTGCATGAAGTGAGCTTCAAGGAAATGGACAATGAACATTTCAGTGTTCTCTTTCCCACCTCTGGGTTTGGGCTCTGGTGCCTGCCACACCTGGGTGGATTTGGCACTGCCACTTCCTAACTCTGTAACATGGGCGTGTTGTTGGATGTTTTTGAATTTGCAAAACCAGAAAATGGTAGCACACTCACAGCGTTGTTAAGATGAGTTCATGAGATAAGAACAACAATCAGTAATTACAATTAATATTATTGAGTGTCTGCTAATACTCCAAGGACTGTGCTGGACATCTAAGATGAAGCCAGTGAAGCCCCTTTCACATAGCAGGGATTCAACTTCTACCTACTTCTGCTCTTCCCCACCCCAAGTTGACCAGATTCCTTGGGCAAAAGGGATTTTGCTTATTTGTTCATGTATTCTCCCTTCATTTGCGCATCTATTCAACAAATACATAATGAATTCCATCTAGTTCCAGGAACTATTCTAAGTGCTGGAGATACAGCAGTGAGTGACCAAGAGAAACAAAAGTCCCTACTGTTGTACATTCTAGCACAGGAGACTGACAATGAACAGGCAAATATATTTAAAATATTATATGTCATGTAGTAATAAGCGCTATGAAAAAAAAAAATAGAGTAAGCAGATAGAAAGTGATTGCCATACCAGGAGGCATGGAGGAGGAAGAAAGTTCTATTTTGAATAGTATAATCTAGGGAAAGAGACATTTCAGCAATCTTGAGTATCAAAGTCATTCCAAAAGTAACATTCTTGCTCAGATGTGGAAGTCAAATATGCAGTGAGTTGTAGAAAGAAAGGTTAGAAAAATCAACAGCATACGTTAGTCCATATTTTCTCTGGGCTAGTATGCAAACAGTAATACAGTGTCTCCTTTAATAAGTATAAAGCACTTAGAAAGTAGAACATAGTGAGGCTATATAAGTTTGTGCTGTTGTTAGTCTATTTGAGGAGAGTAAAAAGATACTGTGACCTACATACACTACTCATTTCTGCTTATGACTAAACAACAATCATACAGAAATATAGAATAGAATTGGATGGTAATGTGGTGTTGTCTGTTTATTGGATGTTTTAGGTAAATTATTAAGCCATGTCCAAGACAAATATATAGACACCAAGAACTTAGGAAAAGTAACTCCTCAAGGGAACTGCAGCCAGATTACTAGTAGGACCCTTGCTGGACCTAAGCTTGCCTCCGAGAACAGTCTTTGCCCAGTGATTTTCTTTCAGCACTTTAAAGATGTCATTTGATTGTCTTTTGGCTTGCACAGTTTGTGACAAGAAGTTTGGTACAATCCTTATGTTTGTTCCTCTCCATATATAGTCTTTTCTTTTTCTGGCTGCCTTCAAGATCCCTTCTTTATTTTATTTAATTTTTTTTTTAATTTATTTATTTTTATTTATTTAATTTTGGCTGTGTTGGGTCTTCGTTTCTGCGCAAGGGCTTTCTCTAGTTGCGGCGAGCGGGGGCCACTCTTCATCACGCTGCGCAGGCCTCTCACTATCGCGGCCTCTCTTGTTGCAGAGCACAGGCTCCAGATGCGCAGGCTCAGTAGTTGTGGCTCACAGGCCCAGCTGCCCCGCGGCATGTGGGATCTTCCCAGACCAGGACTTGAACCCGTGTCCCCTGCATTGGCAGGCAGATTCTCAACCACTGCGCCACCAGGGAAGCCCTCTTCTTTATTTTTAATTTTCAGTAGTTTGAATATATGATTTTGTAATTGTTGTTGTTTATCCTACTCAGGGTTCTCTGGGTTTCTTGGACCTGTTGTTTTATGTCTTTAATTATTTGGAGGAAAAATCTGACCATTTTCTTCTGTCTTGTTCTCTCCTGTTCAGAAATTTTCTCTGGTTTCCCACCCTTCCCCCATCTTTCTCATGAGCACCTGGCGGAGAGTGGGTTTGAACGCCAGCTCCCAAGAGTCCTGTACTCTCACTCTAGCCTATACTTGTCCTTTAGCAATTTCTTAAATATTTAGCCTACTTCTTAACTGCTTATAGTGCCTGGTGGGTGTCTCTTGCTCTGTGTTCTGCCACAAGTGAGCCAGTTCACAGGTTCCAAATTGCCTTGGAGGAACCTGTCCCTTCCTGGATTTCAGGCTGGCTGTTTACCCTGTTACCTGAGCTCTCTGGACTCAAGTAATGTTTTTATGTTTTATTCTACTTTTTCTTCTTTTTAGGGTGAGTGTGACGTTCTTTTCAGCTGTCTGTATGCTAGGTGGAGTTAGAATCCTAGTCCAGTGGTTTTTAAATTATTCTACAGATACACTTCCGGAGTTCCACAAACATGTGATTCAAATTTTATTTTATAAATATTTTAACTGTCTAAAAATTGTAATAAAATAAATTACACTAAAATGTCTTATATACCAAAGTCACATTGGAGAACCATCAACTTAAATAACTATGTTGCTCTGTTAACTTTTTTTTTTCAGACCTCATGAGCTCTCCTGCCACCACTTCACACTATCTTTGAACGTCTGGTACCCATGGCATTGATTAGGGAGGGTGTGGCTTTACGTATCCAAATTCAGCCCTGTTCCTGTCTACACATGTAAAATTGCAAAGGCAGGGCTCACTATTGCAGGCACATATACACAGCAGTCAGTTAAATGCCAGGCAGTGTCAATGACACCTGTCTTCACTGTACACCAGTTATTTATGCAGGAACAAGTGAATGGCTAGCATGCTGCGTCATGACTTTGTGTTATTAGCCCGTATTGTTCTTTTCTTGATTTATTATAAGGAGTGTAAGCAGTTTTTAAATATTTCTAATAATTCTACTTGGAAAAAAATTCTTGCTATTCCTGTTTCAAGCCCTTGGATCAATTTCATTGAAGGCTTAAAAGAAAAAAAAAACCTTTGAAACTACTTAAATCAAACTTTTCTTGACACTGTGCAACAAAAATGAAATACAGAAATAAGTAAGATGGAGGTTTAGGATAATTGAAGTATGTAACTATCATCTTACAAATTATAAATTTTTATACCAAAACAGCCTCATTATGAACACAATTAACTTAAAACTGCATCATACATTTAAATGTATGAGATAATTTTTTAAGTCAAAACTGCTTTTGTCTGTTTATTTATTGGAGTTCTGCATGATATTTGGTTTTCAAGAAATAATTCCACTGCCAAAATATGCCTGCCCCAAAAAATAAATTTAATTTTCACTGATTTAATGGAAAGAATAATAATATTTATTAGCAAACACTTAAATAGAACTTACGAGTCACATACTTTTCTAAGCATTTTACATATATATTATTTAATTTAATCCTTATATTAATCCTATGAAGTAGGTACTGTTATCACCCCTATTAATCAGATGAGGGAAACAGACACATGGTATATGTGAGATAACACAGTTAATGAAAGCAAACCCAGGATTCAAACCTAGGCAGACTAGTTCCAGTGTTCCAGTGTGGGATTCAAACCTTGAACCATGAACTGTACTGGTAGTTAGAATGTTAGAGTGGAAGTCTGAATTCATTGTGAAATTTTCTTTCTTTTCCTATGCGATGTATGTCTCTGTGTGTGTGTCTCTCGATCTCTCTCTTTTTTCTAGCTATACTTCCATTTTTCCACTTGTAGATTAAGTGATAATTGTGTTTATTACCCTTTAGGATGCAATGAGACTTAATACATTAAATATTTTTAAAAGTGCTTTAGGGGTTGGAAAGTGAAGGCCAAACGACTGTAACATAATTGTCGGAAGCAGGTTTGTTTTGGTCTGTTCCTATTTTCTTTTCTGAGTAAATTTAAGATATTGTGTGTATCAACAGTCTGATTCATTTCACTACCTCCACTTGCTACTGTGGACATTTCCATTCATTCTTCATTGAACATATTCTCACTGAACACTCACTAGTTGCCAGAGGCACTGAGCAGCAAGGCCTGGAAAATTAAGTAGCTTAAGACATGTTCCCTTACTAGTAGGCATTCCCTGCCCAGGTCACAGGTCTTGGTGCTCACGGTTGAGGCATTGGGTGTGCTTATTAAGTGACAGTCAAAATCTTTGCTGTAGAAGAAAAGTCCCTAAGGAATAGTATTTAATTTGAAGGGTTATAGTTTTGGGGTTGGGCTTTTTTAAATGGAAAAATAATATTTCCAAGATGAAGAAATTAAGGAAAGTGCTTTTTTTAAAAGTAAATTAGCATTTCAGTAAAGCCAAATCATTGAGAATCATATTAAATCAAACTGTGGATGACTGGGACTTGAAAGGACTTTAAAATTATTCGCTTTTGAAATATGCCTATCGGTTTTATTTTTGCTAAACATGGTAGAATGGAAAGGAGAGGAAGCCACATTGCATCTCATGATGTCAGGTATTCCTTTGTAGCTCTAGACATCTTCATTCTGAACGTCAGCTGGTGGTTTGTCCTTGATATAAAATATCACAAAGTAGTCAAAAATGGACACTTTCATAGAAAGCTATATTTTGCATAAAGCGCATTTGAAATCTTCTCATCTTAGGAGACTGGACTTGTAAGCTTAAAGTTCATAAGGTTTAGATGGTAATAATAAAAATAAATATATACTTAGAAAAATCATTTCTTTCAAAAGACTGGCCTTTATTATTTGGTATATACAGCATAAATTAAAGACACTCTACACATTTTTAAGAAACTTCATTCATAATTTGACAATTTCTTTCTGCTGTAAAACATGCCTCTTTTTTGGCTAACATTTTCCATAGGAAAATTTTGCTGAAATTTTTTCCCAAATAATGATAAAGAAACCTAGCTACATTGTGAAACCTTGTTAAATGAATGAAAAAATTGAGTATTTTTATGATAGTGTGATTTGTTACTGTAGAGCAGTTCAGAATTACTTGTGCTAAATACTAAAACCTCAGTTAGTTTTAGATAAGAGCAGTGTATATAGCATCTGTTACTTCTAGTGGGCTTCTCCTGAAAGTCATTTCTAATTAAATGTCTGGCTTACGAGCACTAATGAAAGTTATCCTGATGAGGTTTCATATGAGGTAGGGACCAACAGAAGTTGCCATGATGATGACGACCTGAATCCAGGGAAGCCAGAGATTGGACCTCTTGAGTTGAGATTAAATGTTTACCAGAAGCTCCACACCAACCACCCCAGTCAACAAATGTCAAGAGAGCTAGTTAAATGTTGAGATTTGCTGCTGTTTCTTGTTTTCTGGATAGAACAGCATGGGCACTGGCATGGAGGGATGAAGCAACCTGGCATGAAGTGTACACGGTTTCATTATAAGGAGCATAGGGCTAGATGAGCAGTAGGCAGCATAGCATGGAAAGAAGGTATGTCACACAATGCAGCTGACCATCCCAGAGACAATGGGAAGCCAGGGAAGAGATTTAAACCAGAAAATAACATTAATGGCTTCACATTTTAGAAAAGTCATTCTAACATCTAAGTGGAGGACAACTTAGAGGGTAGGGAGATCCAAGGCAGGGGAGGCAAATTAAAGGTATATTCCAGTGGCTCAGCATGATATGATGAGAGCCTATAGGCAGTAGAAGTGGAGTCAGAGAGGAGGTGGACGGATCAAATATGAGAGATGCTAAGTAAGATAGTAAATATACCTAAATAATTTGTTTTCATGGGATTTTGCCTTTAAAAGGAATAAAATTCTTTTTTGGTGTTTCCATGAAATACATTTCAACAACAACAAAAAATAGTTGATTTTAGCATAGAGGCCCTAAAATGTATGTCACAAATGGTATAGTTTAACTAAACTCATTTAACTTCCAAATTTTATCAGAAAAATAATAGAATGAAATCTTTTGAATGGAGCATGAGACTGCTGAGATCAGAAATGTTGGGTGGGTTTCTTTATGGAACAGTTAACTTACTTTGTTTGATGGCCTAATCCTAGCCAGTCATTTACAAATGTGGATGGAATAAGAGGAATCCATTACCATTGCTAGAAAGCCAGTTCAAAGCACATAATATGCATATATACATTATTAACCTAAAAGAAAAAACTGCAAGAAAAATGGAAATAGGCCAAATTTTCCATGTGCAAATTATGTCAGCTGGTCCTCTTCAAAATTAATATTCCATTTTGAAGCTGCTCATAATTCCACCTGCAGCCATCCTTTACATAAAATAAGAAATAGACATTTCAAAAGAAAACACTTTTTTAGGCCCTACCTCTGGAAAATATTAGAAATAAATTCTTAATAGTAAAGCATTTAGAATTTGCATACTCAGAATAGAATCTGAATATGAAATGCTCTCTTCAGTAATTCCCTCTACCAACCAAATTCATCAGAATGGAAAGATTCTAAAGATGTTATATCATGTTCACTTTTCTAATAGGATAATTTCTTTGTGGGAACTAAAGTTCAAGGTGATGAGCCAGCATTAGAGTCTAGATGTTCATAAGTAGAAATGGTTTATTTTTCTCTCCCTGTTTTTTGTTTTGTTTTGTTTGTTAGTTCAATCTCATGAGAAACAAGAGAAAGTTCTTCAGAAAATTCCACTTGAAGATGGTAATGTTTTAAAAAGGGAAAGATTAAGTCTGTCATTGTGTGAGTGTTAAAACATCACCTATATACATCAATACAAAACTCATTAATTAAAATATTGTTAGCTTTTTATTCTTGCAGCCAACATTTATGGAACAATGATGATATCCATAGCACTGGTCTAGTGCTATGGGGACATAACGGTGAATGGGACATGGTTCCTGCCAGCCCTGAAGGAGGGCACAATTTAGTTGGGAGACAGGCTCACAGATAGATAGCTATTATATAAGGTTGAATTTGTCTAGAGGCTGAAAAAAAAAGAAATACAGAGTACTATAAATGGTGAAATAGTAAACTCATTTGTGATTGAGGGAAACCAGAACATTATCTTGAAGAACTTGGCATTGAAGTTGAAACTGAAGGGATGAAGGGATGGGAAGGAAGTATTAAAGCAGCATTGGAGGAAAGGGAATTCTGAGCAAAGATTACTTAGAAATTGGAAAGCAGAGAATATGTCTTAGAAACGATGAGAAGCCTACTTCATATGAAGCAGTAAGGATAATAAAGTGAGACTTTCAGTACCTTATAGCTGTCTTTGGAAGCCTTTGGAATTTATTGGACACTCAGAGCAAGTTTAACTAAAAGCTTAAGAGTCTAGGAGCTAGAGACAAATTGCCTGAGTTTGAGACCTGCGTCTACTAAATATTAGCTGCGTGACTTTGGACAAGTTACTTAACCTCTCTGTGTCTCAGCTTGCTCATCCATGATAAGAGATGAAATTCTTACATCAGATATTTTGAAATTCAGAATTTTTCAGAAAGATTATATTGTATAGTAATTAGATGTGTTAGATAACTTCCCCAACAAGGTCTCAGGCAGTGCCTCATAACCAACACATTTGTGTTTTCACAGCAGGCAATATGGGAATTTATAAGTGGAATAAAAATGATACATAGCCTTATATGCATTCAATTCAGGTTTTATCCAAATGAATTTTTTACAAACTAAGGAAAAACTACTAGCTTTCAGTGCTTTTTAGATCTCAAAATTATGGATAGGGGGTTGGGGGCCTGTAGTAGTACCATTCTCTTAAGATTGTTGTAAGACTCAAATAAGACGATGTATTTGTAGGGCTTGGCACCCTACCTGGTACTTGGTAAGTGATCATTGTTACTCTTTCTGCATTACTAGTTACAAGTGACATGGGAGAGTAAGTGACATTTCCAAGGTCTCTAGCTAGGCTAGAGTCAGGCAGTTGAAAGCATTTGACACTGGTGAAGTACATACTATGTTTGCTGGACAGTTGCAACCCTTCCAGCCAAATGAAGCATAATGAAGGCATGAGCTTTGGAGAATAGTGAGAACAAAAAATAGTGGGCTTGCTAAGGAGATATAAGGGTGAGGGAGGAGGCAAAAGGGACCCCCAGGTTTGGGAAACAATTGACCTCTCGTGTTTGCGTGGGTACCCTGTCGGAGTGCTGTCCCGTGCATTGCTTTGGTGAGCCTCACAAGCACCCTGTGCTGGCGTGTGGTGCTTGTAGTTTTTTGACACCTGACCCTAGTCCTTTCACACCTCCTTACATTTAACCGTGTTGCCTCTGCTACCCCAACACTAACTCTGCCCCTACCCTCCTGGCCTACTCCTACTTAATCCTTAGGACTAAGCTTGAATGTTACCTTTTCAGTGAAGCCTTCCTTAAATGATTTAGGAAGAGTCAAACCCTCCTTCCTCCATCCAGACTTCTGTGGCACCTTTACCTGTCACAGCATTTGGCACGTTGCCTTAGCTCCTCGTCTGTGTGTTCTGTCTCCCCAGTCATTCCCAGTAGTAATCCCAGCACCCTCAATAATACATAACTGTCATTTAAAACAGATTTAATGAATGTTTGAATCCCTACTTTCCAAGTGGAAAAGTCAGAATATTTCAATAACTTGTCCAACATTGTGCAGTTTGGTTGGAATTGGGGTTTAAACCAAGTATGCCTGATTCTAAAGTCCATGTTATTTTCTCATCTTCACCTAAAGGAGGAAAAAATGTGTACAGATGTTTATTTATGCATGTACAGGTGTAAATACTAGTGAAGGTACATGAGAGGATATTACAAAGCCAAGTATAATGTTTTTTGCCTTGTACTTTCTGGACAAATACAATATGCCCTTTTAGTCATTTGTAAATGTACATAAATAGAAGTTTATGCTTTGCAATAGTTGTTTTGTTTTTCTTTCTTTTTTTTTTTTTTTTTTTTGGCCTCTCCACATGGCTTGCAGGATCTTAGTTCCCCGACCAGGGATTGAACCTGTGCCCCCTGCAGTGGAAGCCAGAGTCTTAACCACTGGACCTCCAGGGAAGTCCCTGCATTAGTTGTTAAATAATCCTGTTTCTGTAAATCTAATAAGATCATTAGTTTAAAACAATATAAAGAAATGGAAAGAAGTTGGTAAAAACCACCCAAGATCCACTACCCAGAAATAACCTCCTATAAGATGTTAATGAGCTCCATTCTAGATGGTTCTCCATGCATAAAGACCTATGTTCATAATTTACAGAAGTTGGATATTATGGTATTTCTAGAAATAAAATAGGGAGATTTTTACCTTCAATACATTTTTATTGGAATCCTGTTCTCTTAACAAACCTCAGACATGCCATGTGTATTCCCACCTCTGGACCAATTGCTCCCCACTCTGTAGAATGCTGTCCCCAGAACCACTCGACTAATATTCTAGACTCCTTCCAGCTTTTCTCAGAGCTGGGCTTTTTGGTGAGGTCTACCTGATCAATCCACCCGTACACTTTCAGTCCTTTCTTAGACTGCTCTTCTCTTCCTTTTTTTCCCACAACACTTACTACCTTCTTACGTACAATATTATTTGCTTGCTTATTATATTATTGTCTGTTTCTCCCACTAGAATATCAGCTCCATAGAGGTGGAGGTTTTATCACTTTTGTTCAGTGACCTATCCCTTATGTCTCTTGTACATGTTGTTCATGATGTACAAAGATGTACATGAAACACCTAGAGTAGTGCCCAATACATAGGCATTCACATAGATCCTTGTTGAAAGAATGAAAATGTTACAAGAACAAAGAGTTCTGAATACAGCTTTGTAGTTGGTTAATCAAGCCTCTCTCAGCTCCTTGTTTAGTAAATTTATGTGAGCTAATAAATTCTTTAGAGAGCTCAGTAAGTAGAGCTGCAGATATCTTCAATTTTTACTGAAAAGACAACTGAATAGCCCTGGCTATTCCTGTATGTTTCTGAATCTGCTACTATTAGGAGATTGCTACATAGAAACTGAAGAGTTTGACTGAGAATATATGAAATATATTTCATATCTGAACATATCCTGCACTAAAATGCCTCATAGGTAATCGAGGCTTTTGTTCTGTGGACATTTCATCCTTTCTAGAATCCAGAACACTTTATCAGAATTCAGAGATGAATGCTCAGGTCAGTGGTGTTTAAGAGCAATTCATTCTCCATGTTTTATTCTAGTACTAATTGATAATATTTGTCAATTGGAAAGTTGGAAAGTTTCTGTTCCTATGAAAACATGTAGAAATTTGGGGTAGTACCCCATAGAAGTATTTTGATATATGTACTTTAGTATATGTTCTTTGTTCTTTTTTTTTTTTTTTTTTAATATTTATTGGCTGCATTGGGTCTTCGTTGCTGCGCGTGGGCTTTCTCTAGTTGCGGTGAGTGGGGGCTACTCTTTGTTGCGGTGTGTGGGCTTCTCATTGCGGTGGCTTCTCTTGTTGCGGAGTACGGGCTCTAGGCATGCGGGCTTCAGTAGTTGTGGCTCGCGGGCTGTAGAGCACAGGCTCAGTAGTTGTGGCGCATGGGCTTAGTTGCTCCGTGGCATGTGGGATCCTCCCGGACCAGGGATTGAACCCATGTCCCCTGCACTAGCAGGCAGATTCTTAACCACTGTGCCACCAGGGAAGTCCCTAGTATATGTTCTTTAATGATATTATATATAAGTAAAAATACTACCTTTTCTTTGTTGTACCATCTTTTTTCTTATGTCAGCCATGCTTATTATACATTTTGCATCCACCAATTTAATCTGAAGCCTTGTGTTTATGAGTGCACATTTTTGTTCAGGTGATTTTTAAAACTATTTTTGAACCATTAAATTGTTTAACCATGGAACTCTCCAGACCACCATTCATTTGTATGACTCTGTTAATGCCTTATGTAGTATTTCAGAGAAAGTTCCTTCCTCGTTTTTCAAAAATGTGCTTATAAAATTTGTGATGACAATTGAACAGCCCAACCCTATGAAATGGTAATTTATGCAGCAATAAAAAATAAATAAATCCATGTAATGTTGGCTTGCAGCTGAAGGCAGCTGTGTTAAGCATGTTTTTTAGTCTCTTACATCAAAGTAATACATGCAGTGCCGTATGAGAATGTGTAGGGCAGACGTCTTTGAAGTACCCCCATATTAGCTGAGCTTTTGTACCCACTCTACAAATATGAGGGAATTCATTGTTCTATGTCCATGAGGAATGATAAACACAATAATGAACTTATCAAAAACGCCTTTCAGATGGTTCAAAACCTTTTTACAGCAATTATCTCACTTGCCTTTAGAGCCTTTTGAAAATAATTTCTCAAGGACATTTTTCTCTAACTTCTCTGAATTATTGAAGTAGCCAAGAAAGATTTCTCTAAGTATTGATGTAGAGAAATTGAAGCATCCCATTCTTCACCTAGAATCTCCATTCCCAACTGTTCAAACCAGTATGCTATATGACTCTACAGTAGTTACTGAGAAAAGTAAAATCAGAGGATAAAAGTAAAGGAGAATAGGCCATCTGATGGAATAATTTCAGAATGTAGAACAACTTGCCAAAAGAAGTAAGAACGTGGATTTTGTCTGAAGAGGCTGAAGGAAGGCCAAGAGGAAAAAAATCCTATACTACATGATATACATCAGTTACCTAACAGATTTTCTTTTATTGTTTTCTTTTCTGTGATATGTTAATCAGAGTGAAAAAGGGATGTGTGTGTGTGTGTGTGTGTGTGTGTGTGTTCAGGTATAAAGCACAGGGTAACATAAAACTGAGTTCTACCAAATGTTCAGGTATGGTATGATTGATCCATATTTCTGGAAGTACATCATATATTGGCTTAAGCAGATTTTTTTTTTTTTTTAGTGAAATTGGAATGTAGTTGTTTGGGAGCCAAAAATGCATTCTTTGAGTGCAATTTTACTAGTAGCAATTCATTTATTTATTATGTAGGATGTCTTGTCAAACCAAATTAAAGGTTATATTTTGTCTTCTCCATGAGTAATCTAGAGCCAAGAATGAAAACCACATAATATATTTTTAGGATTAAACCATTTATTACTGATAGATAATGGCAGAGCAGAAACAGAAGGCACCAGTTAGTCTGCATTAGCTCATAAGCCCTGGATAACTTTTTTGTGAACTCTAAAGGTTTGTGAAATTCTATCACTTGCATTAACTTTCTTATAAATTTCTGATGTGGTCAGTTGTCCTCTATCCCTGGTCACTGCAAGGGGCTTCTACTCTCAGGATCTTTGCCAAGAATTTCCCCCTTTGGGTGTCTTTTGGAAAGAATGAGCCTCGTCTCTGGCCAACCACTTTAACCACTATGGAGGAGGGATCTCAGTGTGTAGGAAGGAAAGACTCCTGTAGTAGTAACAGAAAAACCTATTTTTTTTTTACTCAGAATCCTGCCTGATTGAGAAGCTAAGTTAAAATCATATATACAGCTAATATTTATTGAGGACATTCTGTGTTGCCAAACACCAAGGCCCAGTGTACAGAATAAAAACTGAAATAGTCCCTTAATTCAATGTGCATATGAAATAATGCATTTAGATCTGGGTGCCATATTTTAAAAGGTATATTAACAAACAAATGACCACAATGATAAGGAATTTGTGCAACAGGGATTCCAGAGCTAAATAAACTGAGGAGTTTGATCTTGGAAGAAAAAATTTAGTGGGAATAAGATAAATCTTGTTAAATATAAATATTTAAAGGGTTTGCCACAAGGAAGGTATAGGGGGTGGGAGTGTAGGATAGGTAGTTAGAAATAGCATATTGAATACATTGTCTTTTTCTTTATAAAACATGGACTAGCAGAATTAAAGCTCAGTAAGACTTGGGTTAATTGGAGTAGTGAGCGAATTGAGTGAAAAATCCTACTGGAGGCCATAGTTTATTTTTAAAAAAAGGTTGAGAAACACTGTTTCAGAACATTCAAAGAGCTCCCAAAATGGAATTTGTTGTCCAGTAAGATAATAAGTCCCAGGAAAGTAAGCTAGCCAAACCGTACTTTTAAAAATAAGTCTGAAATTTCCCTTCAGCCTTCTGAGCGTCTCTTATAATCTTAAGAAAAGCTTGTTTCAAAGGCCATTTCTGAAGTCCTGTTGCATATATCCATGAAGCACATTGAAGGCTAAGGCCATTGTGACCCCAGAACACACTGTATCACAATGCTTTGATTCTGATAGGACCTCATGAGATACAATTGCACGTGGACCAAAGTCAACAGCAAGAAAAGTCACAGAAGAATTAATTGCTATAAGGTATTAAATTTTCTTTTATAGCTGTTTTTTAGTCTTATAAGAGGATACAAGGTAGAAAATGCTAATCATTTTTATTTTAATAAGAACCAAATATGCCAAATATATTGAAATTATAAGACATAAAGATAGCTTACATCAACAGGATGCTTGATGGATGGTGCCCATGCATCAGTATGTAAACTGATTGTGAAATATCTTGGGATCAGGTGGTCTTTCATGAAGCTTGGTACACTAAATATATGGCCCTCCATTTCATGGTCATAAACATATACCATTGTAAAATAAAAAGAATAAAGATATATGTGTGCTTGGTGGGGTTTGTAGCTTAAAAAAAAAATAAAGGAAAAGTATATCACTGGCATAGATTATTTTTAACAACTCAGTTTAAGTGCTAATGAAAGTTAGTCTTCCTAAAAATTCCTAGTGAAAGAATACAAGAGGACGGTAACTACATGAGTTGTAGAATTTACTTGAGGTTGGCTGATTTGTATGTTTACGTTTTTTTAATGGGGAGAATTGAGATGTTAGTTTGTCAAAGAGAGAAATCACATATTGCAGATGGGGAGAGAGACACAGAGAGAGAGAGACTGACTAAAGTAAAATGAAGTAGTGGTGGGTATGGACCCGAGAACTCAAGCAGAGGGAGGAGAATGGTTCTTCCTCTACTTCACCGGTTCTCAGTGAAGGACGCTTGTGCCCTACACAGGACATTTGGCAGTGTCTGACAAGTCACAGCTGGGATTGGGTGGTGCTGTGGCACGTAGTGGGTAGAGGCCAGGGGTGCTGCTAAGCATCCTACAATGCACAGGGCAGCCCCTACACCAAAGAGTCATCCAGCCCAGGATGTCTATAGTGCCAAGGTTGAAAAACCCTGATCTGGCTGGGAGAGCAAAGAAATGTTAGGTGCAAGAGATTTAAACTAAAGAAGCTTGAACCCTATGGCCTTAATCTTATTAAAACAGAAAGCCACATGTTTGACAAGACTAACAATTCTGTTATTAACGTGAACTGAAAGTCAGAATTCGTTTAACAGTCTTGAGACCCCGGTTAGTCTCTTCATGGGTACATGTGATAAAAGTATTTTGAAATTCCATTTTAAATTGCATGCGTATGACCAATGAGCAAGTCAGCAAAAATGCTTTTGTCAACTTAAAAATAACACTCTAGCAGTAAACATTTCATTAACTTGATTTGGCAAACAATAATGCACATAGTTTTAAAATATAGCCGCCAATCTCTCATCCTGTTTGATTCTTAAAAGATTTTAAGGGTCGTATTCTTCCAGGTCATTATTCTGTTTCTGAGGAATATCTATATTTTGCTAATCAAATTAAAGTAAAAAAGAGCTGGTACACCAGAATGCAAAGATGAGTGGTAATTTCATTGTTTGTCAATACATGTTCATAATAAGCTTGTTTTTACTATTGTTCTATTTCAACAGCTATAATAAATGAATAAAAACTAAAAGCATTGTTATGAGGTCTTTGATTTTAATCCAAACCATAATTTTTTTTTCTTTTTAGAAAGTCTGAAATTTCAATCTTCCAAGTTTCTCTTGTAAGAAAAACTGTTTTAAAAGCCATTCCTATTTTTTAGTTCAATTCTGCCTGGTAGCTACATGGTACAAACAAACAAAATAATCCTTTCTGTTTGCTTCCTTGAAATGGAAAAGTGGAATTGTCTAGATTAGCTCTGTACTTTTTACAGAAACACCTGTTACATATACACTTTAACTCCCACTAATGGCCAGTTGTTCGTTCTTGGGACCAGTTCTTCCACTCAGTAATTTGTGCCATAGTCCTAAATCTGACAGGTGCCCTCATTTTCCTGGCTAAAAGCATCTATCTTGGTTTCTATTAAAACTTGTCTCATAGTACCAAGTAATTGGGAACTTTCTGTGTTTCCAAATTTTTGTATGGATTGTTAGAAATGTGGTGTAACTGTGATTATACCTTTAGCACAGGTACATTTTCTCATGGACTATGAAGGAAAAATTAGCAGTGATTTTTTTCTCAACAAATTCTTCAGTCTAACAGTGAGAATAACATTTACCTAATGATTCACAGTTTACAGAGCATTTTCATATACATTATCTTGTTCAGATCTAGCAACAACTATATGAAGTGAGTATTATTATTTATACTCTTGGAGATAAATGAACTGTCAATTTAAGTGAGGCTTATGGCTCGGAAGCTCACAAAGTCCAAAGTGAGCCTCCGGAGATTAACAGCCAGGTGTTCTGTTTCCTGCCTTATGGACTCCAGTTCTGAGTTCTGCTCTGCTTTCTCAGGGACTCCTGGCCATGTATCTAGGACTGTAGGCAACTAACCGGGGTAGGAGAGGGGCCAGAGGGGAGAAACGGGGAAATTCCCTAGACACGAAGAGCATCTCTTCCTATCTAATAACCTATTTCTTCTGGAGCCCCGGTACTGCAGCACTTCTGTTTTGGCCAGTTTCTCCAGTTGACTCCAGCTTTCACCTCTATTCCTTGGTCCAAGCTGTGACCCTGTTCTCTTAGTCCGCCTGTTCCTGCATTTCCCTGTTCCTGCAAGGCACTCTGCCTTTATAATGAAACAATTTTTTAATTGTGGAATTGTTACATTCAAAGCAGTTTTTTAAAAATATTCATCAGTTTATTCTCCTTAATACTTTTCCTGCAGAAAAACATCTAAGGTGCAAAGAGTAATGTAATCATGTTTTAATATACCAATATGTTATTGGTATGTTAATATTAAAAGTTAGGCATTAAAGTGATAGAAAGGAAAGTGGAAATAAACTTTTACTTATTCAAATTGGTTTTAGCAAAACTCACATTATTCATAGTCAATGTTAAGATTTCAGGTAGATAAAGAAACTGGAGTAGTTCTTCCCTTAGTTCTAAAGCATCTGGTACCTTCTTGCTAGTAGAAGAATGAATTATACACAACAAGAGCAGTAATGCCAGTGTTTTGTTTCTGAATGTAATATTAAGAAGGCTGGGTCTTAAAATCTCATAAAATGATTATTTTTGCAATTCTTTATTTGCATTTGTATGTTTTTGTGTGAGAAAGAGAAGTATATTGAACTCATATTTTCTGAGTAGCTGTTATATGCCAGATACTGTTTTAAGCCCTAGAAATACAGTGATGAACAAAACAGAAAGTTCCAGCCCTAATGACATTTCCACTGGGAGGTGGGAGAAGGAGGTCAAAGAAGAGAGAAAGGCAAAGACAGAAATAGACACTGGGTTTCCATATCAGGACTTGAAACCGCAACCGCGGCTGAACCATAGCATATCAGAGAACTTAACGTTGATCCATTGACCTACCAGCTCACTGTCCCACCAGAGTTACACTGAGAGCTGTTACCATCAGGGCTGGGGAGATAACAAGGTGAACACTGAGTATTCTACCCCCCTAATGCCGACCACACCTCTCAACTTAAAATGAAATCAACAAATATTTAGTGAACACCTATTATGTGCTCCTGTAGGTTTTCACTCCTAGCTACAATTAGAATTACAGCAGAACCTTTTAAAAATAACAATGCTTATACTCCACTTAAAACCAATTAAATCAGAATCTTGGGGATGATATCCTGGCATCAGTATTTCTCCAAAGCTTCCTGGTGTGATTCTGTTATACAGCCAGAGTTGAGAACCCATTTCCCATCAGGTGCCCAAAGGGAGAATAAAAGAAAAAAATTAGAAAAATCCACCCATGTTTGTAAAAGATTCCTTTCTGGAATCCCATAATAAAGGTAGGGGGAGCAAACACTTATTTTTCCTTCATATTTTTATCCAATAAATAAATATTTGACTCCTTCTATGAGTGGAGGGGAGTTGGAAAAAGTATAAAGCATGCCCTTTCCCTCAAGGAGCTTAAATTATGATTAGAAATAAAAGGCAGAGTGTCTAGAGAATTGAAAGCATAAGAGTGCTCAAGAAATATCTCCAAATGGCAAAAGGCACACATAATCTGGTCTATGAGTTCCCATAAGGACAAAGGACACTCCAGAGTTCAGAGCTTTTCTGAGGCAAAGCCAAGAAAATCATTCACCCCCACATTAACGCTCAATAAAACATTAGTTTTACAACAGAAAACTCCTCCTATTTACAAATAAATAGCCCATTTCTTATTTAAAGAGAGGATGTTCTCATTAGAAATAAATGTAACCGTTTCAAATGGCTGATCCATCAATTTGTGAATTGTGATATCTACTTGCAGGGACACATGCCTCTCCAAAGTCTGAGAACAGTCAATGAATGTCCCAAGTGAGGTTTTTAGGAGTAAATAGGAATTATTGAAGAATATAATAATAATAAATAGGAATACATTTAGGAATATAATAATAATTGTTTCAAGAAATATTCCCATTGTTGAAGATATATGAAGTGATTTCACATATTATCTTATTTAATCCTCAACAAATATACATTACTGAGAAAATGAATCACGTGTCACTATTAAGTAACAAATTTAGGTTTTGAGCTTAAGACTTCCAAGTCCATTGTTCTTTCAAATACCCAGTGGTTCTCAGTCTTAGTTGCACATCAGAATATTCAGGGAACTTTTTCAAAATTGCCAGGGACCAGCTCACCAGTAGTTCTTACAGTAGGTGGAGGGAGCAGTGGGAGATGAAGATGGGGAGGGTGACAGGGAAATAACATAGCTGCTTCAAAAATATACATCATTTCAGTGATCCTTATGGTTACCTCCTCTGCAGTGAATATTAGAATAGGTTTGTTAATAGTTAAAAACTTTGTACATAGCTATGACACTAGAGAATTTTTATGAAAAGATAAAATAAGAATAGCATGAGGGGGGCTTCCCTGGTGGCGCAGTGGTTAAGAATCCGCCTGCCAATGCAGGGGACATGGGTTTGAGCCCTGGGCCAGGAAGATCCCACATGCCGTGGAGCAACTAAGCCTGTGCGCCACAACTACTGAGCCTGTGCTCTAGAGCCTGCGTGCCACAACTACTGAAGCCCGAGTGCCACAACTCCTGAAGCCTGCGCACCTAGAGCCCATACTCCGCAACAAGAGAAGCCACCACAATGAGAGAAGCCTGCACACCGCAATGAAAAGTAGCCCCCGCTCACCGCAACTAGAGAAAGCCCGTGAGCAGCAACGAAGACCCAACGCGGCCAAAATAAATAAATAAACAAACTAATTAATTAATTAATTAATTTTAAAAAATAGCATGAGGTAACAGAGTTTTGATATCTCATAAATACCAAATATCTGGTAACCTAACTCAAATCACTCTCTTATTACACAAACCTTGTTAAAATGTAAATTAAATGTAATGTATCCTGAAGAAAATTGCTTTGAAAATGTAGGCTCAGACTTTCCACATCACGAGTAAAGATCAAATTGAATAAAACTTTTCAGACCAGTCACTCCAGGCTCTTGCTAGACCATAGAGTTGAAACCAGTTAGTCTTGTATGGAAATTCAGAGTCATACTACATTACCGAAAGAGTATTTAATCTAAAAAAAGAGTGAGAGTTTTTAATCTAAGCAAGATCTGTTTCTGTCTGAAAAATTACTTAATTCCATAAAATAATACTATTTGTAAAGTTTAAATCTATCCTAGATAGTCCTATTTTAGATCTGAAAGGGTTTTTTTACTAATGTTTTCTATCATGGTAGCCCATTGAAAACATCTTTAAATCAGATGACTTTTAATCCATTTTGCACGTGTTTAAATGTATGTGTACCAACACAGTCTTTAAATATATTCTCAAAATGGAGGAGAGGAGCTATATTTATGTACTTATCCAAAGAATGTTCTTTTTTTAATTAGGCATTTACCAACCACAGTTTCCAAGGGAAGTAGGATTTGTGGGTGGTACTACTTTTCTAGGGGAAAAGTGCAGCCTATTTACAGTTTTGTAGAGCTTAGTTCTCTTGTAGCTTGTATAGACCTTTTGTTATCCTCTTATTCCTTTCATGATGCCTTTTTTTTTAATATTTAATTTTTTCTTTTATTTCTTTTATTTTTTTAAAATAAATTTATTTATTTATTTTTGGCTGTGTTGGGTCTTCGTTGCTGTGCACAGGCTTTCTCTAGTTGTGGTGAGCGGGGGCTACTCTTCATTGCGGTGCATGGGCTTCTCATTGCGGTGGCTTCTCTTGTTGCGGAGCATGGGCTCTAGGCACGCGGGCTTCAGTAGTTGTGGCACGCAGGCTCAACAGTTGTGGCTCGCGGCTCTAGAGCACAGGCTCAGTAGTTGTGGCGCACAGGCCTAGTTGCTCCACGGCACATGGGATCTTCCTGGACCAGGGCTCAAACTCATGTCCCCTGCATTGACAGGTGGATTCTTAACCACTGCGCCACCAGGGAAGCCCCATGATGCCTTTTGATCATATAACTTATTGAGATCTCTTTGGGCTAATTAGAGAGAGATGAAACTCAGTGTTGTTAATCTTCCTAATAATCACTTGGTATCGCATTTCCAGAAAAAGAAGCGTTCTTTCTCCTACCGAAGGTGAGTTCATTTCGTCTGTAATCTGTATTCTCAATTCCATAACAGCTGACTTACTCTAGAACAGACAGCTTCAAGTTCGCCTTCTCATCTATGTATCTTCAGCCTCCCCTTTTCTCTCCAACATCCACTCAACCTAAAAACATTGCTAAGACTTTTTCATCTCAACACTTGGGCTCTCACCACACAGGTCACCTCCAATATCCTTGTAGGCAAACCCAATGGATACTTTCTACCCTTGTTTATCTTACTTCACCTTTTAAGAACATTTAACACTATAGACCACTCTATCCATCTTGAATTAATTCTTCCCTTGCCTTCTGTGACTTCCTTTGCTCCTGTTTTCTCCCTACTCCTATGTCTGCTTTTTCTTAAGCCCCTTTGATAGCTCATCTTCTGTCCATCTCATAAATGTCCGTACCTCCCACGGTTTTATTCCCAGCCCTCTTACTCTTCATTTTGTCCCTGGACAATTTTGTTCATCTTTGGCTTCAGCCAGTGGTATGTTAGAGCCAGTTCCTAAGAACCAGTTGTGCACATCTCTTCTCAACTTTTTGTTCAGTGACCATCATCTTGGTAGCTTGAAATTGGCCAAGGTGGGAGTATGTATGCCACAGAAATAGGCAAATGCTACAAATCAGGGAGGGGGGGGATTTTTTGTTTTATTTTCTGAGACCTAGTTTAATAGCACACCACTGGCTTCAGCAATGATGTATATGCTGCCAATTCCCAAACCTGTGTCTCACACTTTCTGAGCTCCAGCCATTATTTCCAGCTGATTTCTGGCCAGCTCCTCTTGAATGCCCAAATGGAACTCATTATCTCCCAAACCAGCACTCTCCTGCACTAGTCCATGCTTTGGCTAACAGCCCCACCATTCTCCTATAATCCTTGCAGAAAGCCAAAACTTCTCTCTCCCTAAACCACTGCATCTAATTGATTGGTATGTGTATGTCTCCACCATATTTCACAAAAGATTTAAGTTAGCTCAACAATATACATAGTAGGGCAGGACAGAATAATTTCTCCCACAGTGTTAGTAAAGGAGGGGATCTGGGCAAAAGAGAAATAAGCACAAGAAAAATAGATGAACTCAGAAGTGAGATAGGTACACAAAACACATGCCATGGAGTCCAGCCAGCTACATCCTGCCAGTTAGTTCAACATCCTGAATTGCTCTGGATTCTTCTTTGCCAGCAAGGCAATATCACAGCCTCCCTATTCACCCTCCCTGCCCCCGGACTTACTGCTTTCCCAGCCTCCCATTCACTTCCCACAATGCTTTCAGAGAAATGAGTCTTAAAATCAAATCTGATTCTATCACAAAACCTTTCCCGTCAGCTTAGAAACTTTCAGTAGTTCTCCACTGCCCTTGGAACAAAGTCCAAACACACACCCAGAGGAAACCGCCACCAGAAGATTTTTGGTTCATCCTTTAAGGTTTTTCTCAGATATCACTCCTCTGTGAAGCCTTCCCTGGCTCCCATAGGCCCTTCTTCCACTGTATAATGTATATCTATATTGTATAATAATATGACTTGATCAAATATATATACATTTGATTCAATTTACAGTTGTTGAATGCCACTTTATGCCATGAATTATATTTAGTATTGAGAATACAGAGTAAGACAGCCCTTGTTTTTTAAGGACCTCTAGTTGAGAAAACATATTTAAGCAAATTATAGAAAGCGTGGTAAGTTCTGCACTGTAGAAGAGAAGCAAGGTACAGAAGTAACAGGGAGGAAGAACAGGAACACTGTCTCATAGCACATATTACGATCTTTTGTGATTATTACTTGTGTTTCCCACTGGAATGGGAGACATGTATATCCCATGCACCACAGTGGGAAGTACAGAGTAGGTGTGCAGTGGTAGGGGTATGTTGGATGGATGGATGGATAGGTGAATGAAAGAAAATTGCAACAACTGCCTAAAATTATTTAGAAGATGATCAACAAATTCCAGTGATCCTTACTCTCTTTGTCATCTGTTACCAACTTTATTTAGAGTTGGGTGAATGGGGGTGTATGAATATGAGAATGTGTATATCCTTACACTGTAGAGTATAAATCCTTGCCATGGGAACTTCTTTTTGTGGTTCAGCCAGTTTTGAATCTGTTAGCCTTCAGGGAGGAGCTCAGGGTCTAGCCGTTTCAGTCAGCCCTTTGCTAAATACATCCAAGAAGTCTGTCACTTGATGGTTCATTTGCTTTACAGCTTGCCAGAAGCTCAGGCAAAAGGTCCCAATGAAAAGATCTGTGTGTTTCTGTGGTCTCTTGCTCAACGGTGAGGGGAGAATCCCCAGGCCTTCATCGCATCACTAAACAATACATCCAGTTAATCTTACTAGATTAAAACAAAAAAAAGTCCCACACCATTGTAAAAGTTAATAGTTCAGTTTCACCCATAGTCTTATTCCCTCTAATCTCTGAGGGCCTCTGATCATGCCGACATAAAAATGTCTAGACTCTATAACAGTGTTTTTCAGTCCTGGCTTTAAAAAAAGGGAGAGCAATACCCAGCTCCACCTCCAGAGAGTCACTGACCTGCAGCAGGGCCCAGCCATCAGTATTTTTTGAAAGTGCCCAAGTTGATTTTAATGTTTAACCAGGATTTGACCTACAGTTCAGGCCAGAAAACCTTACCCTTAGCCTGCAATTTACTTCACATGACTGCCTCCTTCTTATCCTTCAGGTCTCTACCTAAATGTCAGCTTTTCAGTGGGCCTTCCCCATTACCCTGTGGCTCAGAGCATTTACACCATAATCTGAAAATAACTTCTGTATTTATGGATTTTTTTGTTTATTATCTGTCCTTCTTACTGGGTTAGGAACTTCATGAGATATTTATTGGCATCTACTATTAGAAGAGAGTCACAGCTGGCCTTCAGTAGATGTTTTAAGTTGCAGTGCCAAAGATTGCCTACCCTTACCACTTCTTTACAAGAGAAAAACGAAACACCTTTTTATTCACTAAGTAATATACAGTAAGTCCCCTATATACGAACCTTCAAGTTGCGAACTTTCAAAGTTGTGAACGTGCATCTGGTTCCAGCAAGGAACCAGAACCTGTGCCATCACTATCAGACGTGAGTGAAATTGCAGCTTGCCCTCGGTCTCCTATTGCTGACAATCCTTCAGCTTTACCATCTCCCACCTCCTCTCCCTCCTCCAGTCAGTAACTCTTCTTGCCTGTTCACTTGATGCCAGCCCCTGTGTGCCAGCTGTTGTACTATACTACTGTACTTTTCAAGGTACTATACTGTAAATTAAAAATGTTTTCTTTATTTCTTGTGTTTGTTTTTTATGTATTATTTGTGTGAAAAGTATTATAAACCTATTACAGTACAGTACTATATGGCTGACTGTGTTAGTTGGGTACCTAGGCTAACTTTGTTGGACTTATGAACAAATTGGACTTATGAACGCCTCTTGGAATGGAACTTGTTCTTATGTAGGGGACTTACTGTATCCTTGTTAAAAATTCAAGCAACACTGCTAAAAGTGAAACTTTTAACCCCCAATCTCCAGGAGTAACCATTGTTTATAGTTTAGTGTTTATCATTTAAAGTATTTTACAGTATGTACACAGATAATATACAGGCTGAGTAAAACAGAATTGAACACTTTCAAAAATTGAACTCAGTAACTATGATGTATATAAACTTGCAGTTAAAGCTTGGAGTTGCCCTTTGGCAAGCACCTGTAAGGGTAACTTGACGATTTAGTGCAAACTACATTCTCGTAAAAAAACCTAGTTACTGAGTGATAAATTTCTGAAAGTGTTCAGTTGCTTTTGAATCACCCTGTATTTTACACACACGCACACATACACACACACACTTCCTGAAAATGGGTTCTTATTGTACCTACTATTAATGAAGATTATTTTAGAAGTTAGTTCTCCCAAAATTGAGGCTTAGATTTAAATTGTTTTAAGGGGTGATACGTTTGGTAGTACCTTCTCACTTTATCACAGTTGAGCTCTTTGGAAACATACTAGTTCAGGGCTCAGTGAACCATGCAGGCCAAATCTAACCATTCACCTGTGTTTATAAATAACAAGCTATGCTCATTCATTTACCTATTGTCTATAGCTGCTTCTGTGCTGTAACGGTAGAGGCGAGCAGTTGCAACAGAAAACATATAGCCCACAAAATCTAAAATATTTACTATCTGGTTCTTGGGGGGAAAAGTTGGCTGACTTCTGCCCTAGTTGATCAAAAAGATTATACAATCAGTAAGCAATCAGAATAAACCACGTGAGCCCAGTGTATAAAAATGTGTTGATGATGGGAGTTCCCTGGCCGTCCAGTGGTTGAGACTTCGCCTTCCAATGCAGGGGGTGCAGGTTCGATCCCTGGTCAGGGAGCTGGGATGCCACATACCTTGGAGCCAGAGGACAAAGACATAAGACGGAGGCAATGTTGTGACAAATTCAATAAAGACATTAAAAATGGTCCACATCAAAAAAATCTTTAAAAAAAAAAATGTGTTGATTGTTCTGGGGTTTTACATTTCTAGCTAAAGAAAGAGTGGACTGTATATGTCTGTTTGCTTTTTTAGCAAGGAAGTCTGCCAGAGCATTCGTGAGCGATAGGATAGGAAAGGAGTGGAGAGGCATGTTCCATCTAGCTGGTCCCGTCTTCCTGTCAGGCAGGTCGCATATTCTCCCTTTCTATTCTCTCCCTTACCAAGGGGAACAGTACTTGTTACAGAGGTGGCCAGGGTTTTCAGAATACCTGTAGGATGGATCCTTTGAATTTCAACCAGTCTGCCCTGTCTTTGCAGCCAAGCTTCGTAACATTTGGCTGAACAATTAAAGGGCTGGGCGCTTTGTTGAATGCTGCTAGAGGTCCAATGGGGTGACCCCCTGCCCCAGCCACTCAGCATGCAAGGTAAGGGACCCCGCACGGTGTCAGCTGTGAGGGAAGCACTACAGGGCCTTTGGTTTTCATCTCCGCTGGACTTGTCTGTTTTCCCCAATCCCAAGTTTTGTTGGAAATGCCCCTCTTTGGAGATGCCATCAAAAATCTTGCAGTGATAGGTCTTTAAATGTTTGCATTGGCCAGCTTGGAAATGGTGCCATGACAGGTGGAAAGCATTATGGCAGGACAGGCTTACCAGGAGCCAGCCACCTCCTCTTTGCCTTGGATTGGTCTCTAATGAGTGCCTCCTTTGGACTGGTGGTATGTGAACTCACAAACTGATAGCTCTTGACTAAATCATGTACATACTGGCCCTGCATTTGGTTTCAAGTTAGGGTTACAACATCCGTCTTAAATTTGAATTATTTGGAGGCTAGAGTGCCCTTTTTGTACCCATTTTTCTTGTTTGCATCCCTTGTGACTCTTCTTTATTGTTCAAATCATTGCCTCTACAGAAAAATAGGTGTTAATGCATTATATCCCCTAATGAGCATTTGCTTTTACGCTTCTGTGATTTAGACTAGAGTGTCCCTATAACCTCAGTTATGAACATTCACATTTTCTAGAACCACCAGTTCCTACCTGCCACTTTTTTCTGCTTTAACAAGATTTGTGCATAGCTACACACTCTTTCAGTAATGCAGTGTGGGGATGGAGGTAGCCAAATATTTGAATGACCTGTATAGCTGAGAATAAATAAAGCTGACTTATACAACTAAATGTTTATCTGCCCATTGTATGGGTGTGATTGGCCTGAATTTTTAATGATGAAATTACAGAACTGGGAGGGACCTTGATGATCATCTACTTGTACAGATGTGGCCTATAGACCTGGAGTGACTTGTCCAAAATGATGAAGCCTAGTCCTTGAGGCCTCAGACCAGATGGCTTAACCTATAGTTATACATCCCCCCCATAAGAGTTCCCCTTGGGGACTTCCCTGGTGGTCCAGTGGCTAAGGCTTCACGCTCCCAATGCAGGGGGCCCGGGTTCGATCCCTGGTCAGGGAACTAGATCCCACATGCCGCATGTAAGAGCCCACATGCCACAACTAAGAGTTCGCATGCCACAACTAAAAAAAAAGTTCCCGCATGCTGTGAGGAAGATCCCGAACGAGGCAACGAAGATCCCGCGTGCCGCAACTAAGACCCAGCACGGCCAAAAACATAAATATTAAAAAAAAAAAAGACTTCCCCTTTAAAGCATGATTTAAACAAAAGGAAATGCCAGAAGCTTTAGTTTGGGTTCATATTGCTCTCTGTGATGAGTATGTGTGTGTTCTAAGGCTCTGTCTGCTGTCTGCAAAGCAGACATTCTTGCTAGGTTGCATCAGAGTCCAGGCGGCATGACTGATGCAGAAAGGGCAAAGGAGGGATGACGTAATGGCTCATGCAGCATTCACCTGTGAATTATCTCTAGCTGTGTACTGTTCCGTGTCTGTGTGACTCATGTACTGAGGCACCGCCATCCTTGTTACTCAGCACTGTAGCCTCACACTTATCTCACCCTATGTTTCTCTCCTTTTCTTGCCAGATCTGATTAGAAGCACTTTTGTTTTGAGCCCATGTTTATGAAACCATAAGTGGACTTTGGTACCGATGACCATGTGGAGAAAATAAAAGAATGTTAGAATATGAAAATTATATATTGACTTGGTCAAATCAGCTTGATATCTCTCTCAACTTGGTTCATTAAATACTGACATAGTACTTACTATGTGCACCATAATGTCGATTCTGATAGTTTTCTTCCTTACATGGTTATTTTGTCTCTCAGCTTCAGTTCAACAAATTCACAGCAAACAAACCTATAGCAAGTGCCTACCTGTGTCAGTGACACATGCATACTTTACACTTTTTCTTGTAGACCTCAAAGCAGTTACTACTTGTACCCATTTTAGAGGTGAGGACACTGGCCCAGTTCACCTAACTAATATGTGGTGGAATTGGGATTGGAATCCTGGTTTCTTGGCACCAAGTACAGTACATTTTCCACTATATCACAAATGTCTTTGATTTATGTAATCAAAAAGTTTTTTGCAAGAAAAAAGTCCAGTTCTCTCTAGTTGATATTCTTACTTGATTTAGTATCTGCCTCTGTTCTTTATCCTTGGGATACTAGAAGTCAAGAGAATAGGCCTATGTATATTTATTGAAACAACCACTCAGATTCTTTGGTGGAGTTGTATCATACAAACACTAGATTTGCATGAATTCAGCTACAGCTGCTCAGCAAATGAATATAAAAAGAGGAGAAATAATAATTTACATTGTGCAGACAAGTCTACTCAGGTTATAAGTTATAGTCAATGAGTCTATGTGCAGGAGTGAACCTGAAATGTATATTGTTTTTTCTCAGTCCACATCTGTTCCCATGTTGTCCCTTAGGGTGAGTATCTTGCCATGCTCAGTGTCCTGTTTTGTATAACCTGCACCTCAAATACAAGCCAGCTATTCCAAAGACATAGTAATGTATACCCATGCAGGAAGAAAAACCTGCCTGGGTTGGGCCTACTGAGAGACAGTATGTTGGCTTCCAGCATGGGGCCTTCCTAGGGGATTTTCAAGGTAATTTTGACACAACTTGTTTTTTTTTTCTTACATATTCTTTAAAAAACCTAAATCCCAAGTAAAATGCAACTCCTCTAGGTTGACATTGGCTTGTGTATAATTAGGCAGAGAATTTTTGTTTAGGTTGAACTGAAACTGTCTTGGGCTCAACAACATTGTACATATTGGTGGCTAAGCATATCTTTCATTTTCTGTGTGTTGTGCTAGGTTGGGAGGATTAATACCAAGCAGATCAGATGCTCTCTATGTCCATAAGAGAATTGTGTTGTCGCTGACACCAAGGGAGGAGAATCAATGGAAGGAAAAGTGTGATGGGGTCACTCAACAGAGTGGTGGAGAGAGAGAGAGGACTAAGAAAACACTACTGAATTTAGCCACTGGTGACCTTTGAGAGAATTCTTGTGATCAAAACCATAAGGTCAGAAGCAAGATACAAGGAGTTAAACATCATCTAATATTAGGTCAGAGTAGTCAGCAGGATATCACAATTCCAAGAATGGCTCAACAGGAAGACAGGGCATGGGGTCACAGAATTGAGGTCTGAGGACCAGGGCTGGGTGACAGTAGTACCTAAAAGGTAGGATTTGGAGGTTAAAAGCAGAAGTACATAGTGTCCTCAAGAAGAATTCTGGCTTCTGAGCTTATCTGAGAGTCCCCCTGTGGTGCTGGTGGGCAAGAGACAGCATCTGAGGGAGTAGAGGCAGGAAGTCATTGGTGTCTATTGACAAACAGGTTCTCATAGCCTCGTACCCATTGCGCATAGATTTCACACAATTGCTTTTCTAAGTAGTTAGGTTCCAATTTGCTTGCAATTTGGGAAATCAAAGCTGGCTCTGCAAGACTCTCATTGAGTTAGGGAAAAGGGTGCCAGAATGCAGCATACATAACTGGAGAGCCAGTAAAGGTTCAACTCTCATGAATAGAAAACCAACTCATTCATAATACCAAACCTCATCATATTCAAGGAAGTGAAGTTAAAACCAGGGCACCTCCCTTTCTTTCCTGTGTTTGTGTAGCTAATAGCACCTTGCATTGTTAAAAGTGAAATCTTGTTGATCATTTTCTTTCTCTCAGATTGCTCACTTTGTATTTTTGACTCACTATTCAGTGTGGACTACAGGAGAATGCTTGACTACTGCCCCTAAGAAATAGGCTCCCTTGGGAAAGTTGAAGCTGGGAGGCTGGGATGCCTCAATTAGGACAGGGTCTCAGTGGGGCCCCTCTACCCCCACTGTATGTGTATAAGAATCCCCTTGGGTGCTTATTAAAAATGTAGATTCCAGGGCCTCACTCTAGACCAACCAAATATAAATCCATGATCAGATGTGGCACAAGAATATGCATATTATTAAGTGCCCCTGAGGATTCTTATGAAGCCTAAAATTTAAGAACCACTGGTCTAGGAAATGTATATGTGGTATAATAAACCAAATTCTAGAAAAGTAACATTTTAGCAAACAGAATTCTCATTATTCTAAAGTTAAATTTTATTAATATGAAAGTATGCCCAGGCATATTTGTTTTAATGAAAATGTATAAACCTCTTTGAAACTCCTAGAAGAAAAATTTTAATGCAAAGTACATGCAAAATGTTAGCAATAGTAATAAGTTAAACACACTTGGGTATGAGGAAAAGGAGATTGTTATGAATTCAGAAAGGCTGTATGTTTTGTGAAATTTCTATCATTTCCCAGGAAGGGGAAGAGGTGAAAGGAGGGAAGAACACAGGGAGAAGCTTTCCTTAGCTTTGAAGATCCTAATTCTTTGTTCTTCTTGCCTCCAAAATGCAGCTGCTTCCTACTCACAGCCCTTTTTCCACAGGCCAGCTGTGTTCCATTCATTCCCACCTTCACTACTGCTTTTTCAACCCTGATACACCAGAACTAGAATGGACAATAGTAGAAAAGGAAAAAGCAATTTGATAGGAAATAGAATTGAAGTGTATAGAAAAGAGGGAAGCAAGTTTCCTAGTTTCTAAAAAGACCTAAAATCTTAAACCAGAAAGCCCTTAGCCATAGCTCTTTTGGTAAAACCATTTGGTGTGGTTATAAACTGTGTGGGATGTAGGCGTATTGAGGAAGTGCTAGGGGTAGGGGCAGTAAGAGGCTGCCTCCAATTCCACTGCCCCTATTGAGATAACCTCAGGAACTAACCCAAACTAATCTCTTCCTCAGCCCTCATCTGTTCTTTGACTCTTATTTAAATTTTGTTTTTGTTGTCTTTGATTGTTACCTTTGTATAACCCATTTCCCTAAATAATCTGTAAATTTCTTCAAGTTATGTACTTCCGTTGAGAACATTCATTGGCATACTTCTTTCCTCCTTCCCCATATCATCAACACTACTACCCACAGATTGATCAATTTGAGTCCCTCCTTTCACCCCTTTTCAGGAAGTGATCATCTGTAATTTTCTGCTCTAAAGCCTCCTTTAAAAAAGTATTTCTTCTGCATAGTCATGGAATCCATCATTCAAATTCCAGACGTTTTAGTTTTACCCTTTTAATTTTATATTATTAAAACTTAGCTTTGGAACGATGAGAATTCAGCTTGTTTATCTTATAACTTCTCTTCCCGTAAGAAAATTCCAACTTGAGATTCACTCAACCCTTAGCATAGTAACTCCTAGAATTTGCTCCTTAAGTGAAGAAATCAAAGCTAAGAGCAAATGTTCCTGACTCTGTTTTGAATCAGATAACCAAATTAATAATTGCAGCATGTCAGCCAAAGTAAGCAAGCATTCTTGATAGGTAGAACCATGATGCATTGTCTTGAGCTATTTGATTACTAAACCACTGCAAGCTCTTGAAATTGAGCTATCTTTTTTTTTCAATTTATTTTTTTAGCTGCATCGGGTCTTAGTTGTGGCACGTGGGATCTTTCGTTGTGGTGCATGGGCTCTTTGTTGCAGTACGCGGGCTTCTCTCTAGTTGTGGCACGCAGGCTCATTAGTTGTGGCGCGTGAGCTTAGTTGCCCCGTGACATGTGGGATCTTAGTTCCCTGACCAGGGATCGAACCAACATCCCCTGCATTGCAAGACGGATTCTTAACCACTGGACCACCAGGGAAGTCCCAAAATTGAGCTATGTCTAATGTGCATTGCGAGAAACAAACCAAAAAACAAATTTGTTTTTAAAGTATTTTTGTCTGGTCTTGTTTTATGTACCCTTTGTCCAGAACCTGAGCATATTCATCTTCATAACTTTTTCAGTATTTACTGGCTTTCTTAGCGCCTTAGCTAGTATTTTTCATATGAGGTTTATGCCATCTATGACCTATAATTTTCCCTGACTCGCTATGTTTCTTGTGTCCTTGACATTCATTAGGCTACTGTCAGCTCTCTGTAATGGAAAGAAAAGAAGAAATCACCTATTGTTTTCTGCTCTAAAGGCTTTATTACTTTTCCTATTTTTCTCTTCATGACCATGAGAGTCAATAAGTTGAGTCTCTCAGATTTAGCCTTTTTATCTTTTGCTTACGGAGATCAAAATGTCTTATTGCCTGAAATTTTCGTTTGACTAGAAGACCGTGTAGAGCAGTGATGTGTCCACAAAAAAGTTTTTGCTGTGTTCACTGATCCACTTTTTATGAAATATCAAATTCTGAAAATTCATGCTTATACATCTCCCACCATAAAAAGATGGTGCAATGGGACAAACCAAATTATGAAGGATGCAAAAGTCCAGTCAGGAGAAACTGATAAGAGATCCATTATACAATGCGGAAAGGAGTTAGGGACAAAATATATTCTCAGTTGGGTGGCTGAGGCACAGTGAGGCCTAGAATTGGCCCAGAATGTATACAGATTTTGCTCTAGTTACAAGGCCAACCTCCAAAGTGCTTTAAATCAGACAAGTGCTTCACTGAGGGAAGCTAGAGTGTTGTACAGGCATAACGGACCTTGTTGCTTTGACTGCCACTGTTATGACTTGTAATATAGGGCTGACAGGAATCATTGGGATAGATGTATTAGTTGTCTGGTGGCAACAGGAAGTTGGCAAGAGGTGGCCACTGGGGGAATAGTGGCAGATATTGGTTGATATCTGTTGGTGAGCAGATTCTCATGGCCTCCCACCTACTGGTTATTACATACCATGGGTTTATTGGTTTTATAAGTAGTTAGGTTCTGATTTTCTTGCAATTTGGGAAACTGAGGCCTCCTTGGGACTTAGGGGTTAGAGTTGATTTTCCTAGCACAACCTTGCCATGGGACCTATATACAGGGCATTGCCCTTCTCATCTGCTAAGTTAGCATAATATTTTCCACCTTCCTAATCTTTGTACTAACGTAATTACAATAAATTGCTGCTGCTCTTGGAGATAATCTCTCTTCTCACATCTGGGTTTAAGTCTTTCAGTAAAGCTACTTAAGCAGTGGGGAGGAAAGAGCTTTTCCATAAAGTTAAGGTCTTTCCTGATAAAGGTAACTACTCCACCCCTCCTTCCCAGTTAGATCCCTTGCCAGCAATAGCATAGACTTGAGCTAGTGCCAAATGTTTTAATACCATAAGGACTCACTTGATAAAGTCTGTGCATGGCAAAGGAAAAAACAGTCAAAGTTCCCAAACTAAAAATTTTCCAAGACTTCCATATGAGATGCAGTTAGGGCACCCTTCATCTAATTGTTACTGTGTGTTTGCCGTAGTCATTAGTACCCTGCAATTCTCATTCTCCAGCTCTTCTAGAGATTATAAATTATAGGAAGTGCTAGCCATGTCAAAATGGATACTCTAGCTACAGAGAATTTGGTCTTTAACAAAAAGGCAAAAACAGGGAAAAACTGTGGGATTATACTGTGATCATTTCAAATAATTACCAAGTAATTATTGGTCTATTAGTCAGCAGCATTCAGTGTATTACTTCATTGTTACGTTAATATTTTGCATGTGTTTGTTGCCTTTGCTTCCCTTATTGTTATAAACTCTAGATAGGAAAAGCATTATTGTCTTGCTCTGGCCCTTATATTTTGCATGAAGAACCAGCATAGCACGGAAAGTGCCTATATGAAATAGTTGTTGGATAACTGACTAGATGAAGCAAAATGATTTCATAGATCCCTGGATATAGGAGAGATTAATTAATGATCAGTACTTACAAAATACTCAGACAATTCAGAAACCTGGAACACCTACCTATAAATACAAGAAAGAGATCTTTTTCTCTGTTTGACTGACAGTGATTTCCAGATCTCATAGATAATGATAGTTTTAGCCTCAACATCCACCAAACCTTTACCATAGTTGCCAATGAATAATAAAGTTGACTGGTTTATGGTAGACTCAAAGAAAAATAAAAGATGTGTGGCCATTAAATATTAGAATGTCCCTGAATGGGAATTCAGATTGAATGCAGGTGACTGAATGTAGCAAGGCCTGTTTCAATTTGACCCCTCAAGATTTTGCCTCCTGTTTGAAGAAATTAATGGATTTGAACCAAACCTGCAATATTACTTAATAATATAAGATTTATCTTCAGTTCATTTTATTTTCCTGTTGTCCTGAAACAAAATGATGGCTAATATAAATTCCGACATAATTTCTCTGAGGAAGTTAGAGCTCACAGTAGTGGTAATAATAATGATAGCATTAAAAGCAGGAACAAGATTGCCTGCCCCTGTTAGCAGTGTGAGTAATCAAAGGCATTAATGGACCGTGAAAACTGGAGAGCTGGGGTGACCATGGGTCAGAGCTAACATACATAGGCAAGCACAGTATAGGGGAAACTTTCATCACCTCCACTACACTGAGCCTTTTCTCTTGATAGAGCAAGCTCTTAATTTCCCCTGGTTGTTAATCTGGCACCTTTCATGAACATCAGTGTTCACTTTGGAAAAAAAAAAAAAGCAAACAGCCAAAACATCTAAGTGTTAAGGGGGAAGGAAAATCAACAGAGGAAATTACAGTAGCACTTGATACAGTGGCACCTTTTTCTTGAGTCATATGAGGTGAAATTATTTGAAAGTTTGCAGCTTTGGCAGTCTCTCTTTAAGACAGTAACCAGAGGTCTTGGGAGAGAAAGTAACATGCATATATGGCCACAGTTTAGCCATGGCCTTTATACGCATATGTGTCCACATTTTCAAAACTGGCCTCTTAAAATATATATGAGAGTCAAGTGATTTGAAAGTAGATACCACTTCCTTTCTTCATTGCTTTTGCTCCCTGTTTGCCATTTCCTTTCTAACATTAATTACCATTTCTGAAGAAATTGGTGTTTCCTGACCTGGTATAGTTTGTTTGTTTTGGATGGTCCATCAATTTAAGATACCTGCCATGTCTTTTGAAATCTAGTCTATTGAGTGTTGAATATAATACTAAGTTCTCACTTTCTTCTAACACTCTTGTTTTTAGGTAAGTCATCTGATTGGAGTGACATTTCATTTGATGGAATTTTCCATTTGGTAAAGTATTATTACTATTTTTATCCAATGATATAAACTTTGGTTTTTGTGATTTCTCAGTTTGTATTTTCCCACAACATTGACCTCCAGAGTATGCTCTGTCTTGAAGACAAAAAATATGAGAGAGAGAGAGAGCCAGAGCCAAAGAGAGACAGAGAGAGAGAGGGAGAGAGAGAGAAGGTCTAGGAAACAAGGGAAACGGCATATAACTAAATATATTTCTCTGTACAAAAAAAAAAAAAAAAACTATTGAAAGAAACCTACCTCTTTATAGCTAGTGCCGTCAGTTTTGCTTATTAGAACTTCAGGAAGTGGAAGAGTTTTTTTTTGGTTTTTGTTTTGTTTTGTTTTGAATTTTATTTTATTTATTTTCTATACAGCAGGTTCTTATTAGTTATCTGTTTCATACATATTAGTGTATATATGTCAATCCCAATCTCCCAATTCATCACACCACCACCCACCCCGCCACTTCCCCCACTTGGAGTCCATACGTTTGTTCTCTGCATCTGTGTCTCTATTTCTGCCCTGCAAACCGGTTCATCTGTACCATTTTTCTAGGTTCCACATATATGCGTTAATATATGATATTTGTTTTTCTCTTTCTGATGTACTTCACTCTATATGACAGTCTCTAGATCCATCCGCGTCTCAACAAATGACCCAATTTCATTCCTTTTTATGGCTGAGTAATATTCCATTGTATATATGTACCACATCTTCTTTATCCATTCATCTGTCAATGGGCATTTAGGTTGCTTCCATGCCCTGGCTATTGTAAATAGTGCTGCAATGAACATTAGGGTGCATGTGTCTTTTTATACTATGGTTTTCTCTGGGTATATGCCCAGTAGTGGGATTGCTGGGTCATATGGTAGTTCTATTTTTAGTTTTTTAAGGAACCTCCATACTGTTCTCCATAGTGGTTGTATCAATTTACATTCCCACCAACAGTGCAAGAGGGTTCCCTTTTCACCACACCCTCTCCAGCATTTATTGTTTGTAGATTTTCTGATGATGCCCATTCTAACTGGTGTGAGGTGATACCTCATTGTAGTTTTGATTTGCATTTCTCTAATAATTAGTGATGTTGAGCAGCTTTTCATGTGCTTCTTGGCCATCTGCATGTCTTCTTTGGAGAAATGTCTATTTAGGTCTTCTGCCTTTTTTTTGATTGGGTTGTTTGTTTTTTTAATATTGAGCTGCATGAGCTGTTTATATATTTTGGAGATTAATCCTTTGTCCGTTAATTCGTTTGCAAATATTTTCTCCCATTCTGAGGGTTGTCTTTTCATCTTGTTTGTAGTTTCCCTTGCTTTGCAAAAGTTTTTACGTTTCATTAGGTCCCATTTGTTTATCTATGTTTTTATTTCCATTTCTCTAGGAGGTGGGTCAAAAAGGATCTTGCTGTGCTTTATGTCATAGAGCATTCTGCCTATGTTTTCCTCTAAGAGTTTTATAGTATCTGGCCTTACATTTAGGTCTCTAATCCATTTTGAGCTTATTTTTGTGTATGGTGTTAGGGGGTATTCTAATTTCATTCTTTTACATGTAGCTGTGCCATGTAGTTTTACATGTAGTTTTCCCATCACCACTTATTGAAGAGACTGTCTTTTCTCCATTGTATATCCTTGCCTCCTTTTTCATAGATTAGTTGACCCTAGGTGCATGGGTTTATCTCTGGGCTTTCTATACTGTTCCATTGATCTATATTTCTGTTTTTTGTGCCAGTACCATATTGTCTTGATTACTGTAGCTTTGTAGTATAGTCTGAAGTCAGAGACTCTGATTCCTCCATCTCCATTTTTTTCCCTCAAGACCACTTTGGCTATTCAGGGTCTTCTGTGTCGCCATACAAATTTTAAGATTTTTTGTCCTAGTTCTGTAAAAAAATGCCACTGGTAATTTGATAGGGATTGCATTGAATCTGTAGATTGCTTTGGGTAGTATAGTCATTTTCACAATATTGATTCTTCCAATCCAAGAACATGGTATATCGCTCCATCTGTTTGTGTCATCTTTGATTTCTTTTTCATCAGTGTCTTATGATTTTCTGCCTACAGGTCTTTTGTCTCCCTAGGTGGGTTTATTCCTAGGTATTTTATTCTTTTTGTTGCAATGGTAAATGGGAGTGTTTCCTTCATTTCTCGCTCAGATTTTTCATCATTAGTGTATAGGAATGCAGGAGATTTCTGTGCATTAATTTTGTATCCTGCAACTTTACCAAACTCATTGATTAGCTCTAGTAGTTTTCTGGTGGCATCTTTAGGATTCTCTATGTATAGTATCATGTCACTTGCAAACAATGACAGTTTTACTTCTTCTTTTCCAATTTGTATTCCTTTTATTTCTTTTTCTTCTCTGAGTGCCGTGGCTAGGACTTCCAAAACTATGTTGAATAATAGTGACGAGCGTGGACATCCTTGTCTTGTCCCTGATCTTAGAGGAAATGCTTTCAGTTTTTCACCATTGAGAATGATGTTTGCTGTGGGTTTGTTGTATATGGCCTTTATTATGTTGAGGTAGGTTCCCCCACTTTCTGGAGAGTTTCTATCATAAATGGGTGTTGAATTTTGTCAAAAGCTTTTTCTGCATCTATTGAGATGATCATATGGTTTTTATTCTTCAATCTGTTAATATGGTGTATCAGATTGATTGATTTGCATATATTGAAGAATCCTTGCATCCCTGGGATAAATCCCACTTGATCATGGTATATAATCCCTTTAATGTGTTGTTGGATTCTGTTTGCTAGTATTTTGTTGAGAATTTTTGCATCCATATTCATCATTGACACTGGTCGGTAATTTTCGTTTTTTGTAGTAACTTTGTCTGGTTTTGGTATCAGGGTGTTGGTGGCCTCATAGAATGAGTTTGGGAGTGTTCCTTCCTTTGCAATTTTTGGAAGAGTTTGAGAAAGATGGGTGTTAGCTCTTCTCTAAATGTTTGATAGAATTCACCTGTGAAGCCATCTGGTCCTGGACTTTTGTTTGTTGGAAGATTTTTAATCACAGTTTCCATTTCATTACTTGTGATTGGTCTGTTTATATTTTCTCTTTCTTCCTGGTTCAGTCTTGGAAGGTTATACCTTTCTAAGAATTTGTCCATTTCTTCCAGATTGTCCATTTTATTGGCATAGAGTTGCTTGTAGTAGTCTCTTAGGATGCTTTGTATTTCTGTGGTGTCCATTGCAACTTCTCCTTTTTCATTTCTAATTGTATTGATTTGAGTCCTCTCCCTCTTTTTCTTGATGAGTCTGGCTGAAAGTTTATCAATCTTGTTTATCATCTCAAAGAACCAGCTTTTAGTTTTATTGACCTTTGCTATTGTTTTCTTTGTTTTTATTTCTGATCTGATCTTTATGATTTCTTTCCTTCTACTAACTTTGGGTTTTGTTTTTTCTTCTTTCTCTAGTTCCTTTAGGTTTAAGGTTAGATTGTTTATTTGAGATTTTTCTTGTTTCTTGAGGTAGGCTTGTATTGCTATAAACTTCCCTCTTAGAACTGCTTTTGATGCATCCCATAGGTTTTGGATCATCGTGTTTTCATTGTCATTTGTCTCTAGGTATTTGTTTATTTCCTCTTTGGTTTCTTCAGTGATCTCTTGGTTATTTAGTAATATATTGTTTAACCTCCATGTGTTTGTGATTTTTACGGTTTTTTCCTTGTAATTGATTTCTAATCTCATAACATTGCGGTCGGAAAAGATGCTGGATATGCTTTCAGTTTTCTTAAATTTACCGAGGCTTCATTTGTCACCCAAGATGTGATCTATCCTGGAGAATGTTCTGTGAGCAGTTGAGAAGAAAGTGTAATCTGCTGTTTTTGGATGGAATGTCTTATAAATATCAATTAAATCTACCTGGTCTGTTGTATCATTTAAAGCTTGTGTTTCCTTATTAATTTTATGTCTGGATTATCTGTCCATTGGTGTAAGTGAGGTGTTAAAGTCCCCCACTATGATTGTGTTACTGTCAATTTCCTCCTTTATAGCTGTTAGCAGTTGCCTTATGTATTGAGGTGCTCCTATGTTGGGTGCATATATATTTATAATTGTTATATCTTCTTCTTGGATTGATCCCTTGATCATTATGTAGTGTCCTTCTTTGTCTCTTGTAACATTCTTTATTTTAAAGTCTATTTTATCTGATATGAGTATTGCTACTCCAGCTTTCCTTCGTTTTCCATTTGCATGGAGTATCTTTTTCCATCCCCTCACTTTCAGTCTGTATGTGTCCTTAGGTCTGAAGTGCGTCTCTTCTAGACAGCATATATATGGGTCTTGTTTTTCCATCCATTCAGCAAGCCTGTTGTCTTTTGGTTGGAGCATTTAATCCATTCATGTTTATGGTAATTATTGATATGTATGTTCCTATTACCATTTTCTTAATTGTGATGGGTTTGTTTTTGTAGGTCCTTTTCTTCTCTTGTGTTTCTGTCTGAGAGAAGTTCCTTTAGCATTTGTTGTAGAGCTGGTTTGATGGTACTGAATTCTCTCAGCTTTTGCTTGTCTGTAAAGGTTTTAATTTCTCCATCGAATCTGAATGAGATCCTTGCTGGGTAGAGTAATCTTGGTTGTAGTTTCTTCCCTTTCATCACTTTAAATAAATCATGCCACTCCCTTCTGGCTTGTAGAGTTTCTGTTGAGAAATCAGCTGTTAACCTTATGGGAGTTCCCTTGTATGTTATTTGTCATTTTCTCCTTGTTGCTTTCAGTAATTTTTCTTTGTCTTTAATTTTTGTCAATTTGATTATTATGTGTCTCGGCATGTTTCTCCTTGGGTTTATCCTGTCTGGGACTCTCTGCGCTTTCTGGACTTGGGTGGCTATTTCCTTTCCCATGTTAAGAAGTTTTTGACGATAATCTCTTCAAATATTTTCTCGGTTCCTTTCTCTCTCTCTTCTCCTTCAGGGACCCCTATAATGCAAATGTTGTTGCATTTAATGTTGTCCCAGAGGTCTCTTAGGCTGTCTTCATTTCTTTTCATTCTTTTTTCTTTATTCTGTTCCACGGCAGTGAGTTCCACCATTCTGTCTTCCAGGTCACTTATCCGTTCTTCTGCCTCAGTTATTCTGCTACTGATTCCTTCAAGTGTATTTTTCATTTCAGTTATTGTATTGTTCATCTCTGTTTGTTTTTTCTTTAGTTCTTCTAAGTGTTTGTTCTTTAATTCTTCTAGGTCTTTGTTAAACATTTCTTGCATCTTCTCGATCTTTGCCTCCATTCTTTTTCCAAGGTCCTAGATCATCTTCACTATTATTATTCTGAATTCTTTTTCTGGAAGGTTGCCTATCTCCACTTCATTTAGTTGTTTTTCTGAGGTTTTATCTTGTTCCTTCATCTGGTACATAGTCCTCTGCCTTTTCATTTTGTCTGTCTTTCTGTGAATGTGGTTTTCCTTCCATAGGCTGCAGAATTGTAGTTCTTCTTGCTTCTGCTGTCTGCCCTCTGGTAGGGAAGAGTTATTATATTTAGTTGTTTTTAGAAAGGATTGGGCTTACTTCAGAAACTCCAACCAAGTTTAGAGCAGTGGCTTCCTGATGTATTTGATGAAAATCTGACATTCCTCAAAATGTTGATCGACAATATACATCTTGAGAAAAGAGTTCTCTATCATCAGAGAGCTTTTCTTTTGAATCAGTGTTTTAAGTCTTCAGAATTTGTTCATTTTAAGAGATAGTTTTTAAATAGAAGAAACAAAATATATAAATTTAGAAGTATAAAACCAGGAGTCTGTGGCACAGAGATGGTACCAGAGCTTATAGTCCATAATAATAGAAGATTGAAGCCTCCAAAAGTGAGCATAATGATAGGGACAAAGGGGCATGTCATAATATCAAATGACTTCTCCTTGATGTTCTGGATCTTTTCACTCATAAGAAGGATGTCTGTATTTGGTACACCTTCTGCAAAGGTAGGTGGGTCATGAATCCTAGCAGTTCTTTTTCCCTTGGGGGAAGGTTTTTCTTTCTGTACAACTAGGTACATGTTGATCTATTGAATAACAAACAACCAGAGCCTAAAAACCCCTTTCCCAGCATTATGACTTTCCCAGTGCTTCTCGACGGGGAATTTTTTGTATGTTTTCTTGTAAAGATTAACTTGATAAAAAGATAGAACTTTAAATACCCGGAGGACCAGTTGGGTGCCATATTCCTTTCACTCTACTGGTCTATTATTTCTTCCCTCTCCTCAGTTTTAATTTTTTAACCTTAATATCTGGTGATTAGTAGTTATAAATCCTTTGAGACCATGGAACATTGGCATATATTGTTGCTGATTGAGAGAAGTCACAATCCTTTGATATTGGATAAAACAGCGAAAGGATGACATTGACATTCTATTTTAAAAGTTTAGTGGTCAAAGCAAAGTTCCTTCTAAATCAGAAGGCTACCCCATCTCTACCCAGGGATAGGTCTCACCCCACAGATCCCAGAACACATAGGGTGATGACCATTTATGCTCTGCAAAGCACCATGTTTTGGTTGAATGAATGGATGGATACATATATATTTACATTAGACTTTTAAATGCAAGTTTGAATATTTTAATATTGGAGTTTTTTTTAATGAAGAGAACTTCCCATTTTAGTCACAGCTACCTTATGTTTGGTAACATATGATATTGTGTAGATGCTTTCTCATACAGAGATTCTGATTATTCCCATACCAATAATCATTCACCTAAATTAGATTTCTTTTGAAAACCTTTGTGAGGGGAATGGTAGATGGGGAGCAGGAATGAACAGTATCCTTTAACTCAACGTATTCAAAAAACAATTTAAAAAAACCAAAATACTGGTTGATTCTATACTGAGTTGGATTTTTAACACCTTCATCTGTCTTCCATATTCCAAAAGGATAAAATATCTAAAAATTCTTTCTGATCCTTCTATTAGGAAGGAGATTGGTAGAATTACTCTCTTGTCAACCACACATAAGGTCTGCTAGGTATGATTTGTATAAAAATCAATTAATTTCAATGCTGTTTTCCCTTTTTGTTTCCTGAGAATCTCTAGTTTCTCATTAATGACATCAAAAGCCCAAAACTAAACAAAATATTCTTTGTATCTCCAAAGAAACTGGTCATCCAGAGAAAATTCCAGCATTCTAGTATAGTATCTTGTAACTTTAGAGAAAATCAGAAGGCTTTGAACGAATATGTCACTCAGTAATAGGTAGGAGCATCTGGAGATAAGAATCCTTCCTAATACTGTGAAGATTGGGAGAAGTTCTGATGCTTAAGGAGTAATTCAGATTCCCCACCCAATGCCAAATCTCTTTACTCAATTCAGTTTCAGCTCAGCTAAACTGCCATCACAAAAGGCAGACACATGTGGCTAATATTTACAAAATGAGTTGCTATCAAGACTAAGACACCAGTGGTAAATTGATTTCTGTATCCACTAAGCATATTCTGACAGCAGTCCTATTTCAAAGTCAATAAATTTTATTAGATAAAGTATAGAAAATATTTAAAATTAAATTTAATAGAAAATGGAATGACCATATTCTTTTTGTTTCTTTTCTAAAATTAGCTCTTTCTAAACAGTTGAAAAAATATTTTTAAAATATTCTCAATGTCAAGTTCATTGCTTCTAGAATTCTCATGGTCCTTGAAACTGAATGCTGAGATTATTGAAGTAAAAATTGCTACAGCTATGACTGACATTACAGAAGAGAAATTGGCTCTTAAATGCCCTGTGCCTCAGTGTTCCCATCTATTTGCCTTGACTGGGCTGAAGCCCCATGAATTTAGGGACTGTCTGCTTTTGCTCATTTTGTACCTATGACCATTGTCATACTGCCAGGTACACAGTAGTCACTCACGAAGTATCCGATAAATGAGGGGAGGTGCCATAAATGTAAAATAATCTCAACCACATTGAGAGACCTTTAAATGTATATATATATTATTTTAACTGGTTTAGATGAAAATTTTTTCTAAAATATTTCCATTTATTTGCCTTAAAAGAACATATGCTAACCATATTTAAACTTTTTTGATGACTCAAGGTCATCATTCAGTTTACTTCTTTTCAGCATGTGTTTATTTAGCACCTCCTATGTGTGATGGTCCTCTCAGGCTCTTTTGGATACATAGGTCTTTTTACCACTGTACTGTACAGCTTCTGATTGCTGTGTTTTGGGGCTACTGGGCCAGCTTTTTATAGCTCTCTGATTTCCTGGCTGTGAAGACTGGCAGACTCCTGTGAGGTACCTCTCTGAACCTTCTTCCCTAATGTGATACTTCTAATCTGTGAGTGTGAAGCTAAAATAATTCATGCACATATGCATATAAATTAAGAGAACACTTAAGAGGCTCTTTAATATGTAAAATCCATGAAATTTGTAGACTGTGGCTACCCAAGGCTCCATTTTATCCTTTTACTTATTTCTTGAATCTCTTGAGTTGTTCTACATGAAATGTTGCTCTAAATTTATGAAGCACACATTTCCTTTATTCCCTTTCTTAACAGTGCTTCTCGGAACAGATTCAGGTTTTACAACACCTCGATCTTTGTTATCCAATGACCAAGTGAGAATTAGTTGTGTCTAAAACATTAATCTGAGTGTCCTCATCTAATTATAGTCCACAGCTTCCTTATGAACCATTTCATATTTACCTGAGATTTGGTTTAATTTTAAGCTACAGTGGAGACCTTTAAATGAATTTGTATTCATTTTTCAAATTCACGGTTTGTGAGTGTGTATGTGTGTGTGTGTGTATTCTTAAAGACTTATAGGAGGAGAGACAAATTAGAGTCAGGGGATTAACAGATACAGACTACTGTATATAAAATAGATAAGCAACAAGGATATACTTTATAGCACAAGGAATTATAACTATTATATTATAATAACTTATAATGGAGTATAATATACAAAAATACTGAATTACTATGCCATACACCTGAAATGAACATAATATTATAAATCAAATATACTTTAATTTTTAAAATAGACTTCTATAGCAAGTTCATTTTGATATTCTCCTTTGTCAAAATGATGTGTCCTGAAAATGTCTATCATTAAAAAGCAGTATTTAGGGACTTCCCCGGTGGCGCAGTGGTTAAAAATCCGCCTGCAAATGCAGGGAACACGGGTTCGATCCCTGGTCCGGGAAGATCTCACATGCCACAGAGCAGTTAAGGCCCGGGCACCACAACTACTGAGCCTGTGCTCTAGAGCCCGTGAGCCACAGCTACTGAGCCCAAGTGCTGCAACTACTGAAGTCAGCGCGCCTAGAGCCAGTGCTCCACAATAAGAGAAGCCACCGCAATGAGAAGCCCGCGCACGAAGAGCAGCCCCCACTCGCTGCAGCTAAAGCCCGCGCAGCAATGAAAGACCCAGTCAGCCAAATAAATAAATAACTAAATGTCTTTAAAAAAAAAAAAAAAAAAAAGCAGTATTTACAAAATATTTAAAAATTTTTATGGCTCTGATTACCAGTTAAGCTGAAAATGAAGCAAGTGCAACTAAGAGAAGAAGAGAAGAACAACTAAGTCTGTACATTATACAGAGCTGAAACAACTAACGTGTTAGATCAGCAAAAGGTTTCTGAGGCTCTGATATAGATAGGAGCAGTAAAGCTAGATGAGGTTTTAACATATGTTAATCATACCTGTACTGCAGTTATCGCTCCCATTATTAGTAACTGTTAGCTCATCGCATCCTTTCAGCACCTTTTTATCCTCTTTAACCCTCTGTCCTCTTTATGTGCTCAGATCTACCTGGCACCCACCTTACCATATGAGAGCAAGAAGCACCATAGTAACCAAAGAATGAAATTCCTCCGTATGTACTTTGTGTTACCAGCAACATGTATACTAAGATCTTTTCTGAAGAGTTAGTTAATAAAGAAACCTGAGAAATATTGGATTATCTGCCATTTAAAGTTAATTTGTGGTATTTTGGTCTACTTAAAGATGAAAAGTTTTCTCTCTAAAATTATTTCTAGATTTAAGTGTAACGTTTGACTATCTTTCCATCCCTTTTTTATTTAAAAGTCTTCTCTTTTTAAATGATATAAAGGTAAGCTGATGAGTGTTTGTGTAAGAGCGTCATTTACATTCTGTAGGAGTATAATCTTTCTTTCAAGCTGTTATCACAACATTAAAGAGTAAGAGAATTTTCATCATATTGTCATCTGACTTTATGGCTTATTTTCATTTATTTATTTATTTTTTTATTCACTTGGAATTTATGGGTGAATTCCAGAAAGCTACAGTGGTTTTTTTTCAGTTAGAGGAAGCAGCTAGTATGAGATTAAGGGCAGGGGGGATGTGGCACAAGGAAACTGGCTTGAAATGTCTATGTATTATGTGCAATTTTACTTTCTGAGTAATATCTTTGATTCAGTAATCACCCTGGGTAATAACCATACAAGTTTTCTTATTTCCTGGAAAGCCTTACTATAATCGAGAACTTTGCTAGCATATCATGTACCTTGTAATTTTATTTTCTAAAATTATGTGGCTTTGATGTCTTCATTTCCCTGTGCAACCTTTTAAAAACCGTGTATCTTCATTTATTTTATTTGCTCTTAGACCATCTTTTCTATTTCAGATAACTCTTTGCAATTCACTTTGCTATTCTTCAAGTAAATCATTTGCAGATCTTCTAAAAGCTGGATTATCTCACTTATGGTCCAGTACTGTGGCTTCTTGGTAGAAGACAAGTTTATAGCCAGAAGCTGTAAGTTCAAAATCTGTACAAGTTTACTCTAGAAAGCCAGAATATTTTCTCCTTAGTCCCTGAATTTCCAAAGGAAGTTAGATGCCATCAGCAGAGAAACGGAATTGATTTATTAAGTTCTGGGTATTTTGAAGGCCTGAGATAGAGTACGTGAGGCCCAACATTTTGGCCATTCTTTTTTTGAGAGCTGCAGATGGGGTGGTATCTTTTGCCAAAGCCTAAAACACATAAAGATATACTTAGAAGGAAGGAACCTCTCACCCGACTCCCACCAAAAGGAACATCAGGTTAAAAATGAATAGTAACTGATAACATTTTTTTTCACATAGTTTTAAAGTGTTTTAAACATGTTTACTTTTAATGATTTAATTTAAAACTTACCAAGCCACTAAACATGTTGCTATTTACTTACTAAGAGATATTTTATTAGAAGGTAGTGAATAATTCAGGGTTTTATTTGTGTCAGTATGCTCTACTTTTCAAGGCCTGTTGATTACCTAGACCTCAGATCCCACTGCAGAACTCTCCAGCCCACTTCTCTCACCTAGAGCTTGAGAACGCAGTCATCCCTTTGCCACGGCTTTTCTAGGAATCGAACAAAACTGTTAAAAGTACTTGAGTTTCTGGTGACACACCCTGGAGTTCTCCTTATACATAGTAAGTTCATTCTTCTTTGGAGTTTCTAAGAAGTAAGACTTAATGTTTTTATACCCTCAACTGTATCCCTCTTGGTTCGTTTTTTCCTTCCAAGTTAGGCATCTTTACCACCTTTACTTCAAGAAGTAAGCTAATGGAGCACAGGATTAGGCAAGAAGCTTCAAGAGAAAAGGAACCCTTTTCCAAATTTCAGGACTACCTCACTGCAGAGAAAATTCCTATAACATTTTGTTTTATTTGGAGAATCTAAGTATTAGAGAGAACAAAGAGGCAGGAGAGGAGTTATCTTGAGCTCTTTGAAACAAGATCTGCATTATGACCCCATTTTAGAAAAGGGCTGGCAGTCCATAAAGCAATGCTTTGGACAAATTAGTATATTTTATATCAGGTATCTTTGGTTTGTGTTTTTAAAATCTCAGAACAGACATAAACATAATTCTATAGAAACAATGATTTGCAAGTTAAAGAAAAAATTTCTGATATTTTATAAAACTCTTATCTTTTCATGCAGCATGTGAGATCTTAGTTCCCTGACCAGGGATCGAACCCGTGCCCCCTGCATTGGGAGCATGGAATCTTAACCACTGGACCGCCAGGAAGTGCCCAAAACTCTTATCCTTTTTTTAAAATAAATTTATTTATTTATTTTGGCTGTGTTGGGTTTTTTGAGGGGGTTTTTTTGGGGGTTTTTTTCCATTTTTTTTGGAGTATAATTGCTTTACAATGGTGTGTTAGTTTCTGCTTTATAACAAAGTGAATCAGTTATACATATATATATATGTCCCCATATCTCTTCCCTCTTGCATCTCCCTCCCTCCCACCCTCCCTATCCCACCCTTCTAGCTGGTCACAAAGCACTGAGCTGATCTCCCTGTGCTATGCGACTGCTTCCCACTAGCTATCTATTTTACATATGGTAGTGTATATATGAACATATATACACTACCACTCTCTCACCTTGTCCCAGCTTACCCTTCCCCCTCCCCCTCCCCATGTCCTCAAGTCTATTCTCTAGTAGGTCTGCGTCTTTATTCCCGTCTTGCCCCTAGGTTCTTCATGACCTTTTTTTTTTTTTTTTAGATGTGTTAGCATACGGTATTTGTTTTTCTCTTTGTGACTTACTTCACTCTGTATGACAGACTCTAGGTCCATCCACCTCACTACAAATAACTCAATTTCGTTTCTTTTTATGGCTGAGTAATATTCCATTGTATAGATGTACCACATCTTCTTTATCCATTCATCTGTCGATGGACATTTAGGTGGCTTCCAAGTCCTAGCTATTGTAAATAGAGCTGCAATGAACGTTGTGGAACATGACTCTCTTTGAATTATGGTTTTCTCAGGGTATATGCCCAGTAGCGGGATTGCTGGGTCGTATGGTAGTCCTATTTTTAGCTTTTTAAGGACCTCCATACTGTTCTCTATAGTGGCTGTATCAATTTACATTCCCACCAACAGTGTATGAGGGTTCCCTTTTCTCCACACCCTCTCCAGCATTTATTGTTTGTAGATTTTTTGATGATGGCCATTCTGACCGGTGTGAGATGATATCGCATTGTAGTTTTTATTTGCATTTCTCTAATGATTAATGATGTTGAGCATTCTTTCATGTGTTTGTTGACAGTCTGTGTATCTTCTTTGGAGAAATGTCTATTTAGGTCTCCTGCCCATTTTTGGATTGGGTTGTTTTTTTGATATTGAGCTGCATGAGCTGCTTGTAAATTTTGGAGATTAATCCTTTGTCAGGTGCTTCATTTGCAAATATTTTCTCCCATTCTGAGGGTTGTCTTTTCGTCTGTTTATGGTTTCCTTTGCTGTGCAAAAGCTTTTAAGTTTCATTAGGTCCCATTTGTTTATTTTTGTTTCTATTTCCATTCCTCTAGGAGGTGGGTCAAAAAGGATCTTGCTGTCGTATGATTTATGTCATAGAGTGTTCTGCCTAAGTTTTCCTCTAAGAGTTTTATAGTGTCTGGCCTTACATTTAGGTCTTTAATCCATTTTGAGTTTATTTTTGTGTATGGTGTTAGGGAGTGTTCTAATTTCATTCTTTTACATGTAGCTGTCCAGAAAACTCTTATCTTTTCAATGGAGAAGGAAGAATAGCTTGGATGCTAGCTCTGTGTGTGTGTGTGTGTGTGTGTGTGTGTGTGTGTGTGTGTGTGTGTATCTGTGTTTGTCTGTTTTTCAGAGGGAGAGAGAGAGAAAGAGAGCAGACCTGAGACAGACATAGTTATACCCATCCTCTTTTTCTATAAAGAAGCTGTAATAGCTTGGAAACAAAACATAATAAAATTCACATGGGGATTTTTACCTAAATGTCCATCGACAGCGGAATGGATAAAGAAGATATGGTACATATATACAATGGAATATTACTCAGCCATTAAAAGGAACGAAATAGTGCCATTTGCAGAGACATGGGTGGACCTAGAGATTGTCATACAGAGTGAAGTAAGTCAAAGAGAAAAACAGTATCGTATAATATTGCTTATATGCCAAATCTAGAAAAATGGTAAAGCTCAACTTATTTGCAAAGCAGAAACAGAGACACAGATGTAGAGAACAAACTTATGGTTATCGGGGGGGGAAGGGGAGGGTGGGATGAATTGGGAGATTGAGACTGATATATATACACTGCTATGTATAAAATAGATAACTAACAAGAACCTACTGTATAGCACAGGGAACTCTACTCAGTGCTCCATGGTGCTCCATGGGAAGGAAATCCAAAAAAGAGAGGATATATGTATACGTATGACTGATTCACTTTGCTGTACAGCAAGAACTAACACAGCATTGTAAAGCAACTATACTCCAATAAAAATTAATTTTAAAAAACACTTAAAAATTCACATGGGAATTTTAAATAAAAATAGTGAGGGAAAACCAGGGGGAAAGAATGGTATTAGAATAACTTTGGGTATCTCAGAAATCCTACAGGTCTTTTGATTCGGGTGCAGAAGCAGTAACATTAAGAGGGGGTCAAGGTACTGTTCTATTCTGAAGAAAAGAGTAGACCTTCCATAGGTCCTCCCATCCATTGCCAGCCCATGTTGAACTAGTGCCAAGACCACTCTCAGCCCTTGGCCTTCACCTGGCCTGTGCATTCATTCTTGTTCCTCCACCTCTGCCTGCATGCTTGTTATGGCCTGGCTTTGCCAGAGTGTTCATTCTATTGCTTTGGAAAGGCCTGCAGTTTCAACAATTGCACATCCTGTTACTGGAACAGCATTGAGCATGATTTTGGGGGAAAAAATCTCATGTACATCTTGTATTGAGCCTGAATATTCAAGGGTCCTTCAAAACATCACTCTCAGTTTATTATTCTGTTGGCTTCCCAGGTGTTTCCATAAGACAGACATAGGTGAGGGACACCTAGAAACTGGCCAAACCCAGGGGAAAGGAAAGAGAGAGATTCCATTCTGCCTGACTCAGCTCTAACATGTAGAGAACCAAAGGATCATTTTTCTTCAGTGATAATCATTTGTTTTCATCATTTGTCCCCATGGTTATTTTCCACTGCCCAATTATTATTTGTACTTCTTTAAAAACATCAGTGAGTGAGCCTTAAGAAGCAAAGAAAATTGAGGTGCTATACCAGAGTCTGAGAAAGTTCAAAGTTTGAGATTAAGGTCCCACCTCTGAGCTCATGTTTTTTTAATTACACTGTATTTGGCTAAAGATCTGACACTAGATGCATTGTGACCATTGGAATGGCAGTGCAATCTCTTGCTTCCTAGATTTCCACTGGCATTTTTGTCTGTTGTTAGAAAAACCATACCTTTCCATGGTGTGGCTGGTGTTTTAGCCATTTTGGAAGAAGAAGGGAAGGACAAGAAGGAATTGATGGTAAAGAGATGGAGCCTGAAAATGGAAAGTTCACAGTTGAAAGTGGAGTATGTGTTACCTTCTGGCTCAGGCCAGGTGGTTGGGTGTGGATATCATGTGTGCCCCCAGTGCAGTCACCATTGCAGTGGTAATTCTCCCAGTTTAGCCACTATGGAGTATTGTTCCTTGTTTTTCTATAGTGCTTGTCAAAATGCTATGACAACTGGCTGGTTTTATGTAAACAGAGCCTGGTTCTCAAGAGACAGTGTGTCTGAAAGTCAAACATGGATGGCAGCCATTGGCATGCAAAGGAGTCAGAAACCACAGATTGTTTTCTCGTTGGATGAACAGCTTAAAGCAACGTAAAGTTAATTGAAGAATTCCTTGAAAGTGAAGTCAGACTGAAAGAAATGCTCTAAGTCTATAATTTACTAAATGTGAAAGATGTGTAAGTGGTAGTGAGACTAAGTTTTTTTGGGGGAAAGAACATTTTTGTAAACAGATCTGGCTTGTATTATTGCCTAGGCAGTTTTAATTATTTGCTCTAATAATGTAGATCTGCAGAAGACTCTCTAATTAGGTAAAGCTTGATTTATGGAGTTGGCCTCATATAAACCATGATGTCATGGTGTGCTGCAGAAAATTATAGGCTGGTCTTGCTTTTGAAGACTATTATTTCTACCTAGGACTACTCACACTCTGCATGCCTTACTCTGATAAAACCAAAGCATCCTAGGTTCTTGTTCTCAATGCCCATTGCCCAGGTAAATTCAACAAACATTATTACTCATTAATTTATCAAATATATATATTTTTTAAAAACTGAGAAGGCAGGGGCAGAGTTTAGCTACTAACTGTAGTAGTTAAAAAAATCCTTACTTGGGAACTTCGTCGACATGAACCTATGACTCTCTGCAGAAGTGGATTCAAGGACATGCCAGACTGTCAAAAGTAGTGTCTGTGTGTCTGTCTGCCCCTCCCTCCCATAACCCTAACCCCATCCTCCACTTTCCCTCTCCCTCCCTAGCCACTTCCTGGAAAGCTGTTTCAGTGTCATTGTTGCCTACCGCATCTGGTTTTAAATAAGAGCATGGGGCCTCTGTAACATTTCACTGTGGCTCTTATTCCTTTTCCCATTGTAATAGAAACCTTGATGTAGGGCCAAGGCCTTTTCTTTGGTTACATCAATAGATCTGCTGATTATAATTTCCTAACATTTTTCTTGCATTAATTATACCTTAATGATTGCATGTTCTATGGTTTCCTATTTCAATTTTGTTAAAGTAGAAAAAGACTTTAGAAGGAATCCTAGATTTTTACAATTTGTTTTCCATTCTTTTAGAATTGTCTGACCTATACCTGCCTTGATAGCCATTTTAAGTGATTTGCCTTTATCAGGTCTTCTCTAACTATTCAGTGTACTTTGTGTAGAAAACAATTCCTGCCTGTCACTGCGATATTTCATTGACTTACGTAATATTTGATTAAATTTATGTAATTATAATTTCAAGTCCAAAAGATATTAACAGGTTTGGGAGCAAACACAACTCTTAAACAGTTGGAAGAAGTTGCAGGGGGCTCACTGGAGAATAGCCTTCTAGCCTCCAGCATTCAGTGTATGTGGGCTTGCTCCTGAGTTAAACAAAGGGACAAAATTGGGTAAGTGGAGCTCTAAGGTGTGAGAACTTCTGAATCTGTACTCTCCATATTCTCTTCATTTTACAGATGAGACCTGGGCTGGTTACAGGACTTACTCAAGGTCATGAAACTAGGTGGAAGCCAAGCTGGGTGTCCTGACTCCCAAGCCAGGGTTTTCCTGTGACACCAGAGGAGGACTGATATCCTAGCATTTCATTGTACTTATCTGGCTGCTGGCTGAATGCAGGTTTATAAAGTGGGCTTTGATTTATTACCACAAAGTATCTGTCTTGATGTTTATTTTACCCGTGGTTTTTGGGTTATTGATCAGCACATGTTTTTCTTTAAATGCTCCTTGATATCAAAAATGATCCTTCTTTATTATAGGGAGTTAATCCAGGTCATGAGATTTATTATTTCTATGTCTAAATGACCATAATTAGGTAAGAGAGAGAGAGGCTGCGTTGAAGAATTTTCCTGGTAGGACTTATCCTCCTCACCAGTCTACAGCCCTGTACTGTTCATGGCTGCTTTTGTGAGACAAAACTGCTTTGGGGTTGAGGCAGGACAATAAGGTTTATATTATTTGATCTCTTTCACAAACCATATATGCTGACTTTTCTAATATCAAGTAGGAAAGATTTTTTTTAATCACTTTCCTTTTCCCCGCCCCTTCCTTCCAGTGCTTCCCTCCTGCCCCACTCCCTATCTGGAAAGATTTGATGTTGCCTAGAGTCAAAATGTATTTACAACTGAGCAGATAAAAATAAAATCAAAACCATTAGGATGAATATGAAGGAGGGGGGAAAATGTTGTACTCAAATCCCTGAGTTAGGTTTATTGTTTTTGTTATTATTGAACATTGCATTTAGCTCTGAGCTTCCTGATAAACAAACCAAAACAAGACATTTGGGTTCACATTATTTTTATTTGCTAAAGGGAAACATATCAGGTCTTCCACAGAGACTTTGTCACCAGGCACTTTATTCTAAGCCAGTGACCCTCATGTAAGTGAAGCTGAATAACCATCTGCAGCAGGGGATTCATACATATGTTAGAGTTGGAGAAGCCCTACTGTGGTCCACCTCTGTTCTTTGTTGATGAGCAAAAGAAGCTCAGAGAAGATAAGTAATTTGCCGGTCGCTAGGCTTGTTGGTGATAGCACCAGCCTGGAGCCAATACCCCTCTGACCCAACCTAGGCTCAGAGTACCCTTATTTAGAAATCACAGGTATAGTGAGATGTGGTACTCGACCTGGTATGGTTCAGAACTATACCTCACTACTGGGCACTGGGGACATAGACTGTCAAGCGAATGGGATTTAGACTTGAAGTTGGAATATGCGGAAGAGGGTTTTCTTCAAGGAGCTTCTCTTTTCACTGAGAACAGTGACAGAGGGTAGACCTCTGTCCCAGCTTGCCGTCAAATTACTATGGAGGGGGAAACTAGAATAAGAGATGTCCTGTTTGTACCCTGTTTTTAAATAAATACTTTGTCAAAACTTCACTTTCTTCAGTCAAAATTACGGGCAAGTTTATATTGTGTTTTTTTTTTTTTTTTTTAAAGATTTATTTATTGATTGATTGATTGCTATGTTGGGTCTTCGTTTCTGTGCTAGGGCTTTCTCTAGTTGTGGCAAGCGGGGGCCACTCTTCATCGCAGTGCGCGGGCCTCTCACTATCGCGGCCTCTCTTGTTGCGGAGCACAGGCTCCAGACGCGCAGGCTCAGTAGTTGTGGCTCACGGGCCTAGTTGCTCCGCGGCATGTGGGATCTTCCCAGACCAGGGCGCGAACCCGTGTCCCCTGCATTAGCAGGCAGACTCTCAACCACTGCGCCACCAGGGAAGCCCTATATTGTGTTTTTATGACAGTGGAGTTATGATAGAACTTTGGGCAGGGGTCCCAAACCCAAGCTGCCTGCAGCAGTCAGGCAGGTCCGAACAGCTGTTTATACAAAAGGCCAGGTTTAAGACAACAGGGAGTGAGACCTATAGTGCACCAAAGGGCCAGTGTCCTCTCTCCAGGGGACAGCTGCTTCCCAGCTCCAGCTGATTTTTGTCTTGTGAAAAATGCAGATATATAATTGACCACATCTTCTAGTGTTTTGAGAGAAGATGGAAGTGTGGATTATTAAATCTTCTGATTTTAAATGTTGGCAACTCCTTTCTTCCACTTGCTCAAGCCAGAAATTTTGGAGTTGTCCTTGACTCCTCTCTTCCTTTCAAACCCCACATCTAATCCATCTGGAAATCCTGTTGGCTCTATCCTCAAAATATATTCAGAATTTGATCACTTGTTAGTGATTTCCTGTTGCACTACTGTAGCCCAAACCACCATATCTTTCTCCAGGATTACTGCAGCAGCCTCCCAACTGGTTTTCCTTCCATGCTTTCTCTCTTACAGCTGGAGGGATCTATTTATTGAAACACAAGTCAGATCATGTTGCTCCTCTCACTCAGAGTGAAAGCCAGAAGCCTCCCAGTGCCCCCATGAGGCTCTCTGACCACACCTGTGCAGCCACAGTGGCCTCCTGTTCCTCAAATACACCAGCTCATTACCTTGTCATGACCTTCACCCTTGCTGTTCCCTTGCCTGGAATGCTCTTTCCTGGGTATTTCCATGACCCATTCATCCCTTCTAACCCTTTTCTCAAATGTCACCTTCTCCATGAGGCCTTCCTTGGCCACACTATCTAAACTTGTAGCCACACACACACATACACACACCCTTCCACTTCCCTCTTGGATTTGTTTTTTAGCACATATCATGATCTAATATACTACATTTTTTTCTTGTTTATTACCTGTCTTCCATATTAGAATATAGGTTCCAAACGGGTAGGGACTTTGTATGTTTTTGTGTGTTCATTCCCTGCTATATACTTAGCATTTAAGAAATGTGCCTCACACATAGTAGATACTCAATAAATGTTTGATGAATAAATGACTCTTAAAAAAAACCCAAAAAATGTTTTTCAACTTCACGCCAAACAAATCTCTTCAGTGGGCCAAACCCAGCCTACACCCCCTTTGACCCAGGGTCAAGAAGAAGAGTGAGCACTTCTTCAGCTGCACCTATTAGCCTGGGGACAGACTTCATGACTGCATCATGACACCTGCCCTGCTCAGGAAACAGCAGAAGAGCTCTTCCACTCCACCCCTGCACATGGTGTCCCCCTACTCCACCCTGCTGAACTTTAATGCATGTTTACATTTCATGCCTCAACACTGTCTTTCCTGATGCACTGCTGTTTAGAATCTAGAGAATGTTAAGTGAATTAGTTCAGCTTCCTGTGTGAGCTTCCAAACCTCTGAAGGCAGGAAGCATTTGAACAATTTTACTTGCTTTTTCACAACACAGAGTTTAGAGTTCGACAAGCAATGATTAAGAGGAAGAGCACTATGAACAGAGGGAAAATCATATATAAAGACACTTAGGCAGAAAAAAGTTTGATGCTTTGGAAGAGATCAAGTGAAACTAGAGTACAAAGTAAAGGAGAAAAGTGATAGGAAAAGATGTTGGAGAAGCAGGCAGGACCACATCTTGCAGGCCATGGTAAGGAGTTTCAATGTTATTGTTCGGCCCAGTGGGACGACTCAGAACTCATTACATTACTGTGAACTATTCATAAGGGTAATTTCTTTAATGCAACTTTTTACTGAAGTGTGACATACTTATATCCTGATGATGTTTTTCAAACAAGTCAGTCAATTGTTAGCAGTCATTTTATCACCTAGACTCCATTCCTTTCGTTTTAAAAAAAAAAATTTGGTTTTGGACTTAATTAGCTTAAAAAAATGTTTATTTTCACATTTATAACTAAAATATTAAAGTTAAGTTTTAAATATCTTACTTAAATAACTAAATGTATTTATTTGTACAAAAAATAAACTTTGTTTTAGTTATGTAACACTGTAGATTTAGGTTATAATGATTGCTTAGTAAAGGAAGGTTCCCCAGGCACATTCAGTCTTTTTAACTGTATCCACTTTAGTTACATAAATAAAATGCTAAATAGTCATTCATTTTTCTGTTGCATTTGCAACCTTTGCCAAGTTACTATCACATTAAAATATATAGCATTTTTGCATCTAAAAAATTCTATATACACTTAGACTGTACCAAATGTACATTGTCATTTTTATAAAAGGTATAGCATTTCCTTGAGCTCAAAGTTTATTCCACCGTATATGCTCTCATCATAAAAAAGAGTCAAATCAAATATTGAGCAGCTTACTAACATTCTGTTGAAGATTGAAGAATTTTTTTAGTTATGTGTAAGAACAGTAAAATATTTCTCAAGGTTTTTTTCTTCGTTTGTTTGTTTTGGGTTTTGTTTTGTTTTGTTTTGTTTTTTAACTTCAGAATTCTGCAAGCCAAACTGAGCCACAAGGTGGGTTTTGTAGCTCAGTCTTTGTTATTGAGTGACTATAAAAGGGCAAATTCTGAGTCTTGGTCACGTTGAGATATCAACAGTCAAAGCAAAATCAAGCTATGTAATCTGGAAAGCTGAGGTAAAGACCAAGTGCTAGGATGAAGTTTAGAAAGTGTTGGAATATACAGAGGCAGCCCAGGTGTGACATAAATAAGAAATGTAAAAGAAAATCTACAGGTCTTTGTAGCTTTCTCACAACTGATTTTCATTTCCATAGCATGAGATGGACATTATAGATACAGAGAAATTCAGAACTGGAAAAGACCCTATTTTACAGTGAGGAAACTGAGGCCCAGAGAGCACCAAAGACTTCCTCAGTGTCACACAACTAGAGTTAATGTAGGCTGAAGTTGGAATTTGGAATTCCTGTTTTCTATCTCAGTATTCTTTTATCTACTTTCTTGTGCATTTTTGACTGTGTAATCATTGGAGTTGTACCAAAATGGAGTAAGTTGGTATGGGTGAGGAATGGAAGTTGACTGCCACCAGAAATGAATGATGAGGCAGAACCTGGACAATGGCTACCTGACATGTATGTTGACTTTCCAGGAAGGAAACTTAGGCTCAAAGTCCTCTAAGAGCTTTTCCAACTCTTATTTTAATGAGTTTAGGTGATTTTAATCATATTTGTAGTAATTATTTGTCCTCCCAACTTACAAAAATCATTGTTCATTCTCATTCATGCATGTCTCGTTCACTCTAGCCTTTTCTCAGAACCTGCTTTCCCTTTGAGAGCACCTGTTCCAAAGTGATTTAGTAATGCAGTGTGACCAAAAAGCTAGCCAAGACTCCAAGCTCTGTTTACCACTTTTAATGATGAGTAATCATTGTACCCATAACTAATTTAACCTTCTACATTGGACCAGTATCCAATAACTGCTGATTTTTTTCTACCACACAAATATAAATCAGCTATATAGTTAGCAAAATGGAGATCTATGGCAATGAAATCAATCACCTTTCCTACCCTACAGCAAGGACTTGGAATGGTAAAAAGTTTTAGTTATTTCATAATCCAGTAAGGTAAAAATTATTTTTAAAATAGATTATGATAAAATTCTTTACTGTGCAACTATATAGCCTAGTCTTGGCTTAGGAATGAGAATGTATAGATTTTCCCTTTGCAGTAGAAAATGCATGAGATAGGAACTCTGATTAGAAATGTATTTGCCATCTGATAATATCTGTGTGAATATACAGATCTCTGCATACTGCTCAATTCTGAATATAAAAGTGTCTCTGTCCATCCCATCACCATCTCTTTGTCCAGCTTTAGATCTTATTTTTTTCTGCTATAATTTAGAAAGTATTTCCCCAAATATTGACATTCTCAGACTATGTAGTTAACAGTCATATTTATAATAGGGAATTTCCAGAAAACAAGTGATTCAGTTTCATATGCCCTAAGTACTGCCATTATAGAGACCAGGGTGAATTATTTATTGTTGTAGATATGTGGTCACATTGGGGGCTCATCTCTATAGGTTTAAAACTGGGTTTTAAACTTCCATCCTGTAGTCCTCTGGGAATACCTTATTCCCTTTGCTTCCACTGACCCTGGATTAATTTGGGAAATGGAATAAGGGAGGAAATGCGGGTAGTATTTCACATATTATCATGGTAATCCAATAAGGCAGTGAAGGACTGACTTTTTTTTCAAACAAAAGAAACTGACCTGCTGTATAAAAAAAAAAAAGAAGAAGAAGAAGAAAGAGGGCTTCCCTGGTGGCACAGTGGTTAAGAATCCGCCTGCCAGTGCAGGGGACATGGGTTTGAGCCCTGGTCCAGGAAGATCCCACGTGCCACGGAGCAACTAAGCCCGTGCGCCACAACTACTGAGCCTGCGCTCTAGAGCCTGCGAGCCACAACTACTGAAGCCCGTGCACCTAGAGCCCGTGCTCCGCAACAAGAGAAGCCACCGCAATGAGAAGCCCACGCACCGCAACGAAGAGTAGCCCCCGCTCGCAGCAACTAGAGGAAGCCCGCGCGCAGCAAGGAAGACCCAGCGCAGCCAAAAAAGTAATTAATTAATTAAAATAAATAAATAAATAAAAGCCTGTTTGAAAGAGAACTTCTTAAAAAAGAAGAAAGAAGAAAGAAACTGAACGCAACCAGGGTGAAGCCATTTTATAGGACTAAGGAGAAGTTGAGTACATAATTTTTCAGAACCACCATAAAAACAAAATCTGAGACCCATGTCTCCTGTCTCCTATGCCAATTCGTTTTTTTACTATTCCATTCCACCCTTACTGAGAAGTCAGACTAGGTTCTATCTCCTTTCCAAGGCTGACTGGACAGGGAGGTCAAGCTTAAGTCTATTTGCCTCACTTCCTCCCAAGAGAAAGACCCCCTACAGCAGTGTCAACAAACTTCCGCTGTAAAAGGTCAGATAGTAAATATTTTAGGCTTTGCCAGCCAGATGATCTCTATAGCAACTACTCAACCCTATAATTATAACACAAAAGTGGCCACAGATAATATGTGAACAAATGAGCATGGATGTGTTCCAATAAAACTTTATTTATGGTCACTGAAATTTCAGTTTTATATATTTCTCACATGTCATGAAAAATTATTCTAATTTTGATTTTTTCCCCCAACTATTTAAAAATGTAAAATCATTCTTGTGGGCTGTACGAAACAGATAGTGAACCAGATTTTGAACCACTGGCCGCAGTTTGCTAACCCCTGCCCTAGGGGAATATATGAAATACAAGGAAGATCATAGGTGTTAAAACATGAGGAGACAAAATATGATACCTGGAGGACAGATGATTTAAATGTCGAAGGGGAAATGACTGATGGGTATACATATGCCCTGACCCTTGCTTGATTCTATTCTAGGTAATCTTGGTATTTGGTCAGATTCCAGGATTGGTTATTTTGATTTACTTTCTTAAGATTTATGAAAGGCAGGTTTTAACTGGCCTTAGAGAAGAAAGGCAGAAATACGAAGAGGGCATGTGACATAGAGTTTGCCATAAGGTATGCAGTTCCAGTAGACTATTTTATTAGGAATGGCAGCTGGTGGTTTTCATTATTGGTAAATCATTGTGAAATCTGTCTGAGGCAGGGAGGAAACAGCTAACTGTATTCCTCTTTAGCAAAAACGAGTTCATGACATTGTAAAGCTCTCATAGAGTATGTTTTCTACTATGCTGAAAGAACCCATAAAAGTCTCTATTTTAATGACATAAAAGCTATACTGATAAAATTTAAATTGAAAAATCCTATAAACTCAAAACCATAAAGGACCTTTTTTTTTAAAATAGTATGAATGATTTATGTTCAGTTGAATACAGCTTTTCTTGCTCTGTAGGTCAACTCACCTATAACAATTGCATAGATGGTAGTGTAGTTATTTATAACAAAGGAGCATCAATTTTTATGATAATAGTAATGCAATTACCATTTTTTGAGCTGCTGCTATATCTACTGCCACCTAACATACATTATCTCATTTATTCCCACAACAACCCTGCAAACAGCTCAATATCAAACAAACAACCCAATCAAAAAATGGGCAGAAGACCTAAATAGACACTTCTCCAAAGAAGACATACAGGTGGCCAACAAACACATGAAAAGACGTTCAACATCACTAAGTATTAGAGAAATGCAAATCAAAACTACAGTGAGGTATCACCTCATACCAGTCAAAATGGCCATCATCAAAAAATCTACAAACAATAAATGCTGGAGAGGGTGTGGAGAAAAGGGAACCCTCATACACTGTTGGTGGGAATGTAAATTGATACAGCCACTATGGAAAACAGTATGGAGGTTCCTTAAAAAACTAAAAATAGAATTACCATATGACCCAGCAATCCCACTACTGGGCATATACCCAGAGAAAACCATAATTCAAAAAGAGTCATGTACCACAATGTTCATTGCAGCTCTATTTACAATAGCCAGGACATGGAAGCAACCTAAGTGTCCATCGACAGATGAATGGATAAAGAAGTTGTGGTACATATATACAATGGAATATTACTCAGCCATAAAAAGGAATGAAGCTGGGTCATTTGTAGAGACATGGATGGACCTAGAGAGTGTCATACAGAGTGAAGTAAGTCAGAAAGAGAAAAGCAAATATCATATAATAACGCATACATGTGGAATCTAGAAAAATGGCATAGATGATCTTATTTGCAAAGCAGAAATAGAGACACAGACATAGAAAACAAATGTATGGATACCAAGGGGGAAAGGGGTGGGGTGTGAGGAACTGGGAGACTGGGATTGACACATATACATTATTGATACTATGTATAAAATAGACAACTGATGGGAACATACTGTATAGCACAGGGAACTCTACCTAATGCACTGTGGTAAGCTAAATGGGAGGGAAGTCCAAAAGGGAGGGGATATCTGTATGTGTATGGCTGATTCATTTTGTTGTGCACTGGAGGCTAACACAACATTGTAAAGCAACCATACTCCAATAAAAATTTAAAAAAAAAAAAAATTCCTGAAAAAAAAAAGCACAACCCTGCAAGGTATGTATTAGTCTCCTGTTGAAGATGAAATTGAGGCCCAGCCACACACACACAAAGTAGCAGGGCCAAATCTATGTCTCCCTGACACAAAAGTTCGTGCTGTTTCCACTATACTATTACCATGATGAGAAATGGTAGCAAAAAAGAACAGAATTTGGAAAAACCATCCTCAACTCTGTTGCTGACTATTATTAATTACTTCATGTTAATTTTTCTCTGCATGGCTATTATACAGTAATAGAATGATTTCAGCCCCTTAAAACCTTGAAAAATCAAACCCATTGTGTCTTTTAACATTTGTGGTTTGTGTGTCCATTCATTGCTCACGGTTCCTAGGCAGGCTGCTGCCTTGAACTATTCACTGTCTGAACTTGCCCTCAAAGAATTCTTCTCCCACCCTACCTCTGTCAAGTGGCAACCAATGAAAAACCCACAAGCTCAGCAGCTGCAGCTCTGGAAAGCTTCCATCAAAACCCTCATTCCCACATCCCCTTTGAAAATCACAGTTCCTAGAGCTTGCTGTTATCTTCTTGAAGGTCATGATTAAGGCTTGTAACATTGTAAAACTTCCACTGCAAACACTGTCTGCAAGGCCTGGATTCCTTAACTTGAGCTCTATGTTAACTTACCTACACCAAGACATTTACTGCCCCTCAACTGCAGTACCCGGAATTCTTACCCAGGAACTTGGAAAGCACATATTATGATGAGAGTGTTTCAGATATTCCGTAGGAAAACTGGAAAGTTTAATGAATTTCAGATAGTGCCTCTTTGACAGATCAGAATTAAATAAAAACCCCTGGTATATTGAGAATATGAGGTGACTTAGCCCTGTTCTTGTCTCTCTAAATTTTATTCTTTCCATGAATTGTGTTCATGATTCAAGTATCCAGTATACCTGTCTCAGAGGAAACAATTTCATTTTTCCTAAATGTGGAGATATACTGCAAAAGTGGCTGTTTTATGTATGACTGAATGATACCAAAATCCAGTTTTTAGCAGCCTTTTCATATGTGAATCATGTTATTTAATCCAGATTTCTTTGAAACCACAACCAGACATACAGTATGGGTATTTTATTGAAGAAATATGGTTGCTATTATTCACCCTGCCGTGCTTTATTTTGCTTACATTAATAACCCATTAATACACTTAAGAAAAAACAGTAATTTTGTATCATCATCCACTGACATTGGCAAGACTGGATGCTGATGATTACAGACACAAGACCCCATCAAGAGATAGTTTCCTGATCTGTATGTATCACAACATTGATTTTTCTAGACTGTCCCACAAGTATGTCCAGGAAATCAGGGAGGGAAAAAGCTGCAGCCAGGAGACAAATATGTGCTAATGTACCACTTAACTGTCTGGAGAAAATCTATGCTCATGGCAGCAATACGAAGTTATTTGGTCTGTATTTATTTGCAATGTGCAGGCTACAGAATGTGAACATTCTGATTGTACCCAGACATAATGGAAAGAATTCACTAGCATTTTCACACTAGCTTTTGTAAGGAATGCACCTTTTAAATCACCATTGGTTAAAAGGTTTTCATTTAGTTTCAATAACCCTAAAAGGTTCTTTCTGTTGCCTGGATAATGGAGAAAATTATTTGGGGCCTCAAATCCCATCTGAATTGACTATTCTTGGTCACTTTAGTATATTTCCTTGTCAGTAAAACTAAGCAGACACACATTTTTTTTTAATTTGACAGAAAATATTGACTATAAGTCAGTGAGTTCAGATTTATGGTGGGGAAACCCTCATAATTCAAAAGAGACTTTCTTGAAGGAATGTTGATAGAGAATAAAGATAAAGAATATCAGTGTCAGTTTTCCTAATGGGAAGGAGCAGAATGCTTTACAAGGCAAGACTTTCTGTTAAATAAGCAGCCTTCTCATCAGCGAGCAGTATATACGTATAAACGTATAAACACATTTTATTTTTTTTCCCCCAGAGTAGGATATCTCAATGATTGTCGTTTTCTACTTTCCCGTTTTAATGTTTTGACTATCAGTTATTTAAGGATCAGAAAACAACTTGGGATGTCAAGAAAAAGCCATCTTCATATATTTCTTCAGCAAAATACTTGGGTTTGTCTTTCTCCAGAAAGTTCTAAGGCCTATTTATTTTATTTTTTTTAGAGGTTGGTCTGATATCATAAATGCATATTCAGAATGACTATCCAAATTATTATTAATTTTTTATTTATTTATTTATTTATTTATTTTTGGCTGTGTTGGGTCTTCGTTTCTGTGCAAGGGCTTTCTCTAGTTGCGGCAAGCGGGGGCCACTCTTCATCGCGGTGCGCGGGCCTCTCACTATCGCGGCCTCTCTTGTTGCGGAGCACAGGCTCCAGACGCGCAAGCTTAGTAGTTGTGGCTCACGGGCCGAATTGCTCCGCGGCATGTGGGATCTTCCCAGACCAGGGCTCGAACCCGTGTCCTCTGCATTGGCAGGCAGATTCTCAACCACTGCGCCACCAGGGAAGCCCTATCCAAATTATTTATGTTTCAAGTTAGTGCTTTCCAAGATGATTAGACTAGTGATTTGACAGTAAAAACCATGGGCATTTTCAAGTCCTTTAGACCAAATATAATGAAAAAATTAAATTCTTTAATGAATGAGCATTCCATAAACATTTTTTTCCTTAAATTTTAAATGAAGAGGCATTCACATGAACCTTATACTGCCTCTGGTGCCTGGTAATCCAAATGCCTTGACTTTTTTTTAACCACACCAAAGTGATAAAGAAATTGAGCCGTAGAAGAGGCAGAAATTTTTCTCATTCAGAGAAGGGAGTATTATTGATTGCATTTCAATTGTTTCATTAATTTTTTTTCCTATCACTCTCATGTAATGCTTTTGGAGAAAACTTTTTTAGCATCCCTTGTTTTCATTTTAATATTGTATTTATTTAATCTGTTATATCAAAATATAATTTCAACATATAGTCAGTTCAAAACAACTATTAATGATGTATTTACATGATCTTTTTCTATTAATTCTTTGAAATCTGCTATGTGTTTTATACCTAGAGAATATCTTAATGTGAACCAGCAACATTTCCAGTACTTGGTACCACATGTGACCAATGGCTACTCTAATGGATGATGCAGCTCTAGACCATGATATTCTGAGCTGTGTGGCAGGATAATGGACCTTCAATGTTACTAGCTTTTCTCAGAAAAACATGTTTATAAATTTAGAGAGATCTAAGTAAACTGGAAAAGTATTTGTTCTAACACCCATAAAATCGAGGATAAATCTTACAGTATTATGATGTGATCAACATTTGTAAAGCCTCAATTATATTCATGGGATTAAAGTGAACTTCTTGAGTTTTGTGTAACCAAAAACAGATAAATAAAATGCCAAGGGAAGATCATGGCCATATTCTTCAGAATAATTTTTAGTGCTTGCCCCCAAATTTTAGGGAAACATTAAAACTTTCCTGCAAAAAGCACAGCTCCCTTTTACTTGAAAGCTAAAAATCTGTTAACCTTTTAATTAAAAGACCATGCTGAATATATGTGAATTGGTTACACATCTTACCCACTCCATTAGCTAATACAAGATGGAAAGGAATTATGGTATGTATTTCTGGGAATGACATTGGAATGACAACCTGCCCTATTCCTGTCATATGTACTTAGAATTCCAGGGATTGGAATTCCAGCTTATATATGGGGTCACTCTGTTGGGATTCCAAAAAAAATGCCTGGATGATTCTGGAATTTCTATGAGCAGAGATTTTAGAACAGCACGACATTATGTTCATTAGTTCTCCTTTCTTCCCGAGGCCAAGGGTATCTTGGAAAACCCTACCTAGAACTAGGGCAGTGCTCTCAAGCCATGTATGTGGGAATAATTTAAAAATATAAACTCAGCTAAAATTTCTATGTGCTTATTATGTTTAAGTTACAGATTTGAACTTCATTCATTTATTACCTACTGGCCCCCTTCACCCATTTCTTCCACTCCCCTCTCCCCAGCTCTGGCAACCACCAATCTGTTCTTTGTATATATGAGCTTGGGGTTTTGGGGCTTTTTTGTTTGTTTGTTTTTAGATTTCACATATAAGAGAGATCATATGGTATTTGTCTTTTTCTGTCTGACTTATTTCACTTAGCATAATGCCCTCGAAGTCCATCCACGTTGTCACAAATGGCCATTTAAATTGTTTTATTATTATGCAAAATTTTAAATATAGAGAAAAGTGGGAAAAAACCCCCAAGACAGCTGCAGCAGTCATCAACTTATGGTCACCTTTGCTATATCTATACTTTTTCCTCCACACTGGATTCTTAGGAAGCAAATCCCAGACATCATATAATTTCTATCGATTATCTATTATGTGATTGGAACTTTGTTGGGCTTTGAGATTTGAAAAATGAGTGAGACATGTCCTTGTCTCAGAGAGCTCATCAAATCCATCTGGGGTAATAATGTTTAGTAGTCAATGTATTGTAATTATAATGTATGTCCATTGTAACATAGACCCAAACATAAATAAAACTCCTGAACCAGCTTTCAACATAGCAAAAACCTAATATAATTTTATAATATGAGCCCCTAGAACTAATTTTATGAAGACCTTTTTAAAGCATGAAAATTTTCTTAGTTCCATTCACAGTACAAGGGCTTTGAAGCAATGAAATCCAGTAGCAATGAGCATACATAGAACCTAGATTTTTGGCTTCTAAGTCTCCTTTCCCACTAAGAGGAACCAGTGCTCCTTGGATAAATGGCTGACTGCATGGTTGATGGAGATAAAACAGGATGAGCCTTGGAACATCTTTTCATGCCAGGAAGTTTGGGAGTACTCAAAAAATGATGGGGACATGTCAAAAGGACACAAGAACCCCTTGAAAGGACTCCTACTAGCCAAATCTGGAACAACTTGAGCAACAAAATTACTACTAATAATGGAATACAACCCATTGAATAAAATAAGAATCCATGAGTGAACAGCTCATACAATTCAATATCAAAACAAACAACCAAATAAAAAAAAAAATGGGCAGAAGACCTAAAAAGACATTTCTCCAAAGAAAACATACAGATGGCCAACAGCTCAAATTATTAGAGAAATGCAAATTAAAACCATGATGAGGTATCACCTCACACCAGTCAGAATGGCTATCATCAAAAAATCTACAAATAATAAATGGTGGAGAAGGTGTGGAGAGAAGGGAACCCTCCTACGCTGTTGGTGGGAATGTAAATTGGTGCAGCCACTATGGAAATCAATATGGAGGTTCCTTAAAAAAACTAAACCTGGAGCTACCATATGATCCAGCAATCCCACTCCTGGGCACATATCTAGAAAAGATAAAAACTCTAATTCAAAAGGATATATGCACCCCAATGTTCATAGCAGCACTATTTACAATAGCCAAGACGTGGAAGCAACCTAAGTGTCCATCAACAGATGAATGGATAAAGAAGATGTAGTGTACACACACACACACACACACACACACACACACACTGGAATATTACTCAGCCATAAAAAAGAATGAAATAATGCCATTTGCAGCAACATGGATGGACCTAGAGATTATCATGCTAAGTGAAGTAAGGCAGACAGACAAAGACTAATATCATATGATATAACTTACATGTGGAATCTAAAAAAATGATAGTAATGAACTTAATTACAAAACAGAAATAGAGTGGCAGACATAGAAAACTTATGGTTACCAAAGGGGAAATGGTGGGGGAGGATAAATTGGGAGTTTGGGATTAACAGATACAAACTACTGTATATAAAATAGATAACCAACAAGGACCTACTGCATAGCACAGGGAACTATATTCAATATCTTGTAATAACCTATAATGGAAAATAATGTGATATATGTATATATTATATATACGTGTATGCATGTGTGTGTATGAATCACTTTGCTGTATACCTGAAACTAACACACTCTTGTAAATCAACTATACTTCACTTTTAAAAAAAAAGAATCTGTGAGTGAGTCCATAGCAACAATAAATTTAAAAGATACTACATACATAAGAAGGAAAAGCTTTTTTTTACAGTAGAATGCCAATTAATAAATGTGGAATGAATGGTAGATTAGAAAATTACCATTTTGCAACCAATAGTTACATTGATTCAAGCAAGAAGAAGAAGTGTCAATGGATACTAAAACTAGAAAGTAAAAGGTAGTGAGGAACAGGATACTTACATATCTCAAAGAATCTCTCCACAAATTACTTACTAATAGCCAAGGGGAATATTAGCTTTAGAGTGGAGAGGCTTGGTAGTCACACCTTAACCAAGTGATCAAAATTACAATCACCAATAATAGACTGACATCATGTGCCTCTTTTTTTTTTTTTTTTTTTGGTTGCACCAGGTCTTAGTTACGGCATGCAAAAACTCCTATTTGCGGCATGCATGCAGAATCTAGTTCCCCAACCAGGGATCAAACCCAGGCCCCCTGCATTGGGAGCACGGAGTCTCACCCACTGGACCACCAGGAAAGTACCACATCATGTGCCTCTTGATATTATGCGTTGAGAAAGACATTCGTGATATTCTTGCCCCCCGAAATGCATAATTAACGTTAAGGAAATATCAGACAAACCCAGACTAAAAGGACACGGGTTCGAGACCTGGTCTGGGAAGATCCCACATGCCGCAGAGCAGCTGGGCCCGTGAGCCACAATTACTGAGCCTGCGCGTCTGGAGCCTGTGCTCCGCAACAAGAGAGGCCGCGATAGTGAGAGGCCCGCGCACTGCGATGAAGAGTGGCCCCCGCTTGCCACAACTGGAGAAAGCCCTCGCACAGAAACGAAGACCCAACACAGCCATAAATAAATAAATAAATAAATAAATAAATAAATAAATAAATAAATAATGTCAGTGCCCTGAAACACAAAGAAAAGCTGAGGAGCTATTTCAGATTAAAGAAAACCAAAGAGATATGAAAATTTACGTGTATGTGTGATCCCAGTTTGGATCCTGGACTAGGAAAAAAGTTGCAGAAAGAACATTATTGGGACAGTTGGTAAAATTCAAATAAGGTCTGTGGAGTAAATAATAATAATGTGACTATGTAAGTCTCCTAATTTTTATTGTACTGTCTTAAACTCAGTGATTACCTTTGTTCTTAAAATATACATTGAATATATACATTGAAATATTTAGGGGCAAAAGGACATGATGTCTGCAACTCAGATGGCTTAGAAAAACAAATAACGTATATATGGAGAGAATAAATTACAAAAGTAGCAGATTTTTACCACTTGGTGAATCTGGGTGGAACATGGAAGAGTTTTTATGTTATTTTTGCAAATTTTCTCTTAAGTTTACAGTTATTTCAAAATTTAAAAATTTTAAATGCTAAAACAAAGCAACTACACATATGCATACACATACACACAGACACAGAGTTAGTTGTCTTCACTTTAAATAAAGCCAACTCAAAATATGGAAATCTGAAAGTCATACCCAAAGATGAACTGAGAAATATAAAAACTTTTCTCCCAACAAATTTGCTACAGAAATCCCATAAGAATTTTTCTGTTAAAATTATAAAATTTATAAAAATAGTTTCCCAAACCCCCATCTGTAAAGAGAGGCATACCTGCATTTGTTTTATCTGTTCCGCTAAGAGTTGCTGTACCTGGCTGGCTTGCTTTGCAAAGCTCCTCACATAGAGCTGTTTATGAGTATGTGCTTAAATGTTTTTGAAGAAAATGAGGGTGATGATAACTTGCTCCATAATACAGATAAAGCCTTTGCAGAATTGAGGCTCTACTTCAGATTTCTCTCTTCCAATTACCTGAGTAACTTTTCAGGCCATGTGAAGCCAGGCTTTAGGAGAGCTGCTCTTTCCACTAACTGGCTCTGAACTTCTTGAGTTTTCCCTTTTTTCTATCTTCCTCTCATTAAAATATAACTTTTACAGGAATAATAAGAATAGTAATGAGATAATGAGTCTATTATTTTGAGCCTATCCTAAAAATACTGCTTTACTAATCACACACACACAAAAAAGAGTAAGGGGACTTCCCTGGTGGTCCAGTGGGTAAGACTCCACACTCCCAATGCAGGGGGCCCAGGTTTGATCCCTGGTCGGGGAACTAGATCCTGCATGCATGCCACAACCAAAAAGTCCGCATGCTGCAATTGAAAGATCCCGCATGGTGCAACGAAGATCCCGTGTGCCGCAACTAAGACACAGCACAGCCAAAATAAATAAATTAAAATTTAAAATTTAAAAAAGAGTAAGATTTTCAATTATCCAAAAGCCGATTAGCCAAGACCCCATCTTGCCTCTTCTAATTCTTCTTTTTTTTCTTTTCTTTTTTTTTTTCTTTTTTACCATTTTATAGGGAATGGGGGTAGGAAGTAGAAACAAGCAAAACTAGTCAGTCAAATGTATTTTCTTATAAGTGGTTTGGTTTAATTTAAAAACTAACAGACAAACAACCCAATCCAAAAATGGGCAGAAGGCCTAAATAGACGTTTCTCCAAAGAAGACATACAGATGGCCAAGAAGCACATGAAAAGCTGCTCAACATCACTAATTATTAGAGAAATACAAATCAAAACTACAATGCAATATCATCTCACACCAGTTAGAATGGGCATCATCAGAAAATCTACAAACAACAAATGTTGGAGAGGGTGTGGAGAAAAGGGAACCCTCTTGCACTGTTGGTGGGAATGTAAATTGATACAGCCACTATGGAGAACAGTATGGAGGTTCCTTAAAAAACTAAAAATAGAACTACCATATGACCCAGCAATCCCACTACTGAGCATATACCCAGAGAAAGCCATAATTCAAAAAGACACATACACCCCAGTGTTCATTGCACCACTATTTACAATAGCCAGGTCACGGAAGCAACCTAAATGCCCATTGACAGACGAATGGATAAAGAAGATGTGTTACATATATACAATGGAATATTACTCAGCCATAAAAAGGAACAAAATTGGGTCATTTGTAGAGATGTGGATGGATCTAGAGACTGTCATACAGAGTGAAGTAAGTCAGAAAGAAAACAAATATCGAATATTAATGCATATGTGTGGAACCTAGAAAAATGGTACAGATAAACCGGTTTGCAGGGCAGAAATAGAGACACAGATGTAGAGAACAAACATATGGACACCAAGGGGGGAAAGTGGTGGGGGGAGGGGTGGTGGGGGGATGAATTGGGAGATTGGGATTGATATATATACACTAATATGTACAAAATAGATAACTAATAAGAACCTGCTGTATAAAAAAATAAAATTCAAAAATTCAAAAAACAAAAAAATAAAAACTAACAGACATTGTCTGTAACAGAAAAAGATCAGAAATAACCTAAATGTACTTCCGTAAGGACATTTGATACTGGTGGAATACAATGGTTCCATAAACAAAGACTGGAAAAGTCTATGTATTGATATGGAAAGATCTCCAAGGTATACTGTTAAGTCCCAAAAGCACAGTACAGAACAGTGTATATTGAATGCTACCATTCACATATAATAAAAGGAGGAAAGAATATATACAGTATATGTTTTTGCCTCCATATGAATGAAATGTCTCTGAAAAGGTACACATGCACACAAAATTTTTTGCCTAAGGAGATGAGAATTTGGTGTTGGGACACAGGTTCATTAATTTCAGCATTGACAGATGTTGAAAAACTCCTAAATGTAATGCTTATAGAAGAAAGTAAGAAATGGTACTTTTCACCCCTGTTTTATTGCTATAGAAATTGCTGTCCTAAAAAGATAAGTTTATCAAAAACAGAGATACTCCCAGATCTTTCACTGTAATGATGAAAACCATTATGCATTTTATCTGATTCAATTATTCTGATTCACTTATGAACTTGATTTCAAAAAAATTGATCAACATTTTTTTCTTAAGTGTTATTAGTCACAGGAGTACATCCTATGAATGAACACAAGACTCGCCTGCTACAGGAATATTAAAGAGCTGAAAAGTATTAAGCTGATTTAAGTGGAGTTCTACCAAAATACCAATATGGTTTAATACCCTATGGGAAGTAGAAGGGTAAAATTTGTTTCAAATTCATGTAAGATTAGTGTAAGTAAATCAGGGAAGCCAGAAACCAAATAAGACCTAGAAAATTTTTAGGAATCCAAAAGAATCTAGAAGAACATACTCCCTGGAGTTGATATTTTTATATATCACCAATTTTTTTTGACCAAGATTTCATACTTCCCTTAAACAGGATATTAAATGGCACATAATAATTTTTTCCCTAATGGTTCTCTTTGTAGTTAAAAGCTTTCTTTATCGGTCCACCTGCATTTTATAAGTGGATAAATAGAATTACTCCAAGCTGTCTGAATACTTCTTTTTTTTCCCTGTATCTGCCAAAGTCAGTGAGAAGTAGGAACCTAAGACAGTCTCTGGAATAGGTAGCCATCTGTTACCACTTACAACACAAAATTTAACAAAGAGAAACTCTTCTCTTGTGGCTTATTTGCATACTTCATGGTTCTCCTGTTTAACTCCCTCTTCTAAAAAAACAACAACAACAACAGAACATTATTATTCAAATAAACACTATTCATCCAGCCCATAAGTGGCATATTAAAGCTTTTTCCACTGAGAATTATTTGTATAGTTCCAGTTAATGCTGCATTTTTATAGGGAAGAGTACATAGATGTGACAGTGGTTTTGGAAACAACTTAGGTAACATCAAGAAACATCTGCACATTTTCCAGCAGCCTGAGTAATGAAGTAGTGATTTGTACAGCCTTCCCTGCATCTGCTCTTTCCCCTCTTCCTTTTTTCAGCACATCTAGATGATTAATAAGCTGAACACTCTGTGCATTCTGACAACCATGGGACTGTGAGGGTTGACAATATACACATCACCCTATGTTGTTACCATGAAACACCTCATTGCATACCCTATACCAGGGCACTGTGGCATTTTGAGAGGTTGGTGCTGGAGCTATATGGGACTCTTTTCCCATTGTGGTCAAGTTGATAACTTTCTCAGGTCATAGTCAGTGGCTGGGTCAGTGTCCTCTTGAGTCCGGATTATGCATTTAAAGAAATGATTCTTTTGCCTTCGGGAAGAGAGTATAGTCTCATCTTAAAAAGTATAGTCTTATTATTTTAAAATGTAAAAAGACAGTTTTAACAACCATTTTGTTCATTCCACTATGAATTCTGCTGACAGACCTGTCCTAAAACATGTCTCTACTGCCAAACCCCAAGTTTCACAGTACTAAAGTTGACTCTGTATGACCTGTTACATTTTCCATAGACTCTTGGATGTGATCACAGAAGGGTGATTGCCAAGCTTTTATTTCAACTCATATACAACTAAATGCAAGAAATCACTTACTGACACCTTTATTCTGTGTGCCTCTCTCTAAATCACCATTTTGGGAAAAAATTATAGGATCTACAAAATGGTCTGCCTGTGTTCCAAATTAATTTTGAGAATGGCTTTTTAATGTCTGGTTTATAATCTCTTTAGAAAAGCAGAATTATGATGGAAACACTGTGACATCCTAAGCTGTAACAAATGAGCTGTTCTTGAAGATAAATGTAACTTCATGTCTATGAAGCTAAATATTTACTTTCCAGATGATTTAATGTATCTTTGTTCCTTTCTACACTGAGCTTTTTTTTTTTTTTCTGTGCATCCCTTCATTTCCAAGCTACTTTTTTGTAACCCTCTTATATCAGTGTTTTGTGATGTTACAAAAAAGCAAAGAGTGTGAGGTCAAATTTTCCATTACGTACCTCAACAGGAATGCCAGGGAACCTAGCCAAACTAAGTCTACAAAAAATAAAAATTACAGGAAAGATGATTCATTAATCAACAATTGCCCTACAAAAAAAAAAATAATAGAATTTGTTGTATGCATTCGTTTTGGGGAGTGGGGAATGAGTGCAGACAGCCCAGCTATGGGATGAAATGGAGTATTTTATGGCTACATGACATGGCTTTAGGTCTACTGGGGATCTTTTTAAACTGTAAAATTCAGGGAAAGAATAATTCACTTTGTGCCTTGGTTTCTCTCAGCTTTTTCTTCTTTCAAAATGATAGTCGCTCATATGCTGGCCCCACTACAATTTGATTTTTAAAATAATGGCCGTGGAAAGATTGAATAGAAAGGCGCAGCCTGCTGCTCATGAACTGTGAGGGCATGAGCCATTCCTTCCTCTGTTCTCGGTTACATTGTCTTTGCCACTCCTCTTCCTCTAACATAGGTCTCCTCTGCGTCCCTTTTTCTTTTGCCATAAGCTCCGGATCTTGATCCTTTCCTATAATGTTGTGAGATCAATAGAAATGCTAGACCTTTGTCTTTAAAGTTACTATTAAATATTAAAGGAGCTGAAAAGGGCAAAACTTATGACACTGGAGGAAAAAAATTAGTAACTGAAATCAGAAAACACCCCCAAGGCTTTGAAACAAACAGAATTATCTGATCGCAGAACTTTAGCACCATAAATGTCAAACTCAATGTGAAGCTTCATTTTTTTGTATTCTAATAGAAAACCAGCTAGTAAAAAAATACAGTTGGCTCTGTGACCCGCCAATAATAGATACTGTGAACTCTGTTATCTAATGTTTCATTAGCCAGCCCCTAAGCACCATCATGCAATCAAATGATCAAAATGTTCAAAACTACAAGATCCTTGCGCACCTTCTGATTCATCAAAGAAAGATGTTAGAGTCCTGTATCATTTTACTACTAAGTGTATTTTATTTCAATTCTTTGAAAATTGGTACTCTGTGTGTGGTTCAGACACTATTAACCAGATTATGTAATTAATCAGAACAATTCCAACCATGTTGCATGATACTGAATTTACTGAAGAGTTTTGTTGCCTTTTATGGAGAACATGAGAGGGAAGTGGAGAAGTGGCTTTTGTTTTTTTTTGTTTTTTTTTTTTTCTTTTGCCGAAAAGCTGATCACCTAATTGTTATCACCATTTCATCCACACAAACATGAGAAATAAACTTTTTAAAGTTACTAATAATTGAGAACTTGTGAGAAGCAGGGACAGTTCAAGAAAATAAATGGATTGAAGGAGAGGAACAAAGCCAAAGTTCCCAGACCTTGACAACTAGGGCAAATGTAACGAGTCCACATTCATTGTCGGAAAATGTGAAGTCCTGCACTTTTTTAGAAGAAAACTGGACGGCATGAACAGAATCAAGGAATAAGGGCCTGACTTAGCCTGTGCTGATCAGACTCTTCTGTACTCATCTCTCCTCACTCCATCTGAGGGTCAATGACAGACTACCCAGCAGAGAATGTTTTTAGAATAGTACTGATGGAGGCAAATATCCTAGGCCTCAAATGGAAAAAAATTACTCCCCAGTCCTCAAAGCTCAAAGAAGCTTTTTTCAGGTATTCCCAGTAATCCATCCTTCACCCCATTTTTCACTATCTACACCATACCCTACACACACACACACACACACACACACACGAGGAAGGAGAGAAGATATATGCAAAAACCACCTTCAGTAATTTTTCTTCCCCCATAAAAGATGGTATCTTGGCTTTTCAGAATCTCTTTGCCTTTACTCTTTTCAGCCATATTAAAGATTTGTTTCCTTGGTTTTTAAATCCTATTTTGTTCAGGCTTGTAGCAGCTCAGCAATCTCTAATATCTACTCTCTCTCATCCATACTCTCATTTCTCTATTACGACTACTCATGCAGGCCAGTAGATGTTTTTATGTCACATATACTATGGGAGATAGGTTCCCCCCAATCCCACCATACTCCCAGACCCCATTCCTTTCAACCATCTAACCATCCATCCATCCATCCATCCATTTCAGTCAATCAGAACTTTGAGACTTGGGAAATTTACATCCCTAAAACTGATTATGATATGTTGAATTTATAAAGTACTCTTTTCTGCTTTGCAAGATTTTAAAAGAGAATGTGCTTTAGGACAGACAGATTTGAGTTCAAATCCTGTGACCTTGAGCAGGTTACTTGCCTCATTTATTCATTTAACAGGTATTGATTGAGCATCTTCTATGTTCCAGGCATTATGCTAGGCATGATGAATACAGTTGTTTACAAGACAGACATGGCCTTTCTTTACCTCATCGAGTTTATACTCCACTTGGGGAAGCCAAAGAAAAACAAGCCTTCAAATAAATATTTCAACCATAGTAAATATAAAGAAGAAGAAACACATGTGGAATTTAATTGAATCAAAGGAGCAGGGAAGACTATTTTGTTAAATAATATTTAACCTGAGGCTCAAAGAATAGGTAGGAGTTAGCCAGACGAAGAGGAAGTGTAAGAGCATCACAAGCTGAAGGCCCGGCCTCCAAGACCAGAGTCAAGAAGGAACTTGGTGCAAAAGAGGAATGAGAGAAGGCAAGCTAAACTAGAGCCCAGAGAATGAGAGGAAAGTGGAAAATTACAGAAGTAGGCGGGGGCGGCGGGCAGCAAGATTAAGCAGGGCCTTGTAGGCACTGACGAGAGTTTTGGTCTTTTCTAATAGCAATGAGTAACCATTGAAAGGTTTTTTGCAGGGGGGGCGGTGGGGTATAAACATGATTATATTCAGGTTTGACTTTAATTTTTTTATCTCATCACACAGTGGATTAGAGGAGTGCAAGAAGGAAACCAGTGAGGCTAATGACATTTTCCAGGTGAGAGATGATGGTAGCAGTCAATGGAGAAGTAGATGGATTCAAGACAGATTTAGGAGGTAGAGTTTACCAGACTCGGTGGCTCCCTGGATTGGTGGCGTTGCATAAGAAGAGGGTGTCACTGATGACTTCCAGTTTCTGACATGAGGTGCTACTTCCTGACGTGAAAACTTTTGAAGAAGAGCCTAGCCTGAGGGTGAGGTGGGATGGGGGTAGGGGGCAGGAGTAGATCCCATGTTCAGTTTTGGGCTTTTTTGATCTAAGATGCTTGTGATTCATCCAAATGAAGATGTCATGCAGGTAATTATAAGAACATATTTAGAGCTCAGAAGAGATGTCTAGGCTGGAGATAAAAATTGGATAACAGCTTATAGATGATATTTAAAGCTATTAGTATGGACGAGACCACCTAGGAAGAGTGCGTGCTTCTAGAAGAGGGCCCAGGAAGCCTCTCTGAATGAGCCTCAGTTGTCTCATCTGTAACATGGAAGTAATGATCTATCTGTGCAGAGTGGTTGAGAGGCATGCATTTAGCACATAGCCCTGTGTCCAGCTCATAGTCGGCACTCAATATATGGTAATTGCTATTATTACTATGTCTGATAAAACCTCACAGCCTCATTCTCTGGAATGAGTTGGCACTAACTGGCAGACAGGAGAGTGGAGAAGAGTGAATGAGAGCATGAAGAAATGAGCATGAATCTATAGGGATACGCCTGTAAAAATAGAGATCATAACATTAGCTTTTACTTTGCCAGTATGTTAGAATTTTTTTTTTCTAATTTTTATTTTCTAGGCAGCCCTCCTCTTGCAAACTAGCTCTTACAATTCTCACCCTGAAAAATCACGTGTCTTCATTTTTCTTAAATGGGAGTTTTGTACTCAAATGACTTTTGAGCCTGCCACCACGTTCATCATCTTGGCAGGTTCTTCTCATTGTTGCTACAGTCACTGATGGATTTGTTAAGAAATATCTAAACAGTCTTTTGATAACATTATTTTCAGGAAGGCAAAGCCTTTCCATTTCCAGACAGCAGCCTGGTTGTGGATGTGGGGAGACCGCAGAGCTATAACACACTGCACATGTGGACAAGGCCGTCTGGGCTTCTTGGCATTACTAATGATGGTAATGATCCCGCTTGGTGGAGCAGACCCTCCCTGCAGCTGGTGTCCTTTCTGCGCAGGGATGAGGTCATTTGGTAGGGAGGGGGGAAGACAGAGCTGGGGAGGGTGAGAGAAGAAAAGGGGAAGAAGCTGTCACATCTGTGTTCTTGGTGGAAAAATAGAAACATGTTTGCCACATGCTTGCTTTATTTGCTTATTTATTAAGAAGAGGGAATGGAGAGGCTAGGGGATGGTGAGGAGCTATGATGTGGGGGCTTACCCCCAAAGCTGCACAGCTATCTGTATCCACAGTAACAAGCTAATCAAATCTCCAGGGTACCGGTAAGCCTATGAATCTAATCTCTAGAATATTTGAAACTGCTCGAAGAGAATATTACAGCAATTTAGATCCCAGTAGCTACTTTAGAGTTGTATAAAAGCCTAGTTCTAGGCACTCCACTCCTCCTCCTGCCACAAATGTGTCTAAAAAAGAGAAATTGAAAACTATTGTTCTTTGGCAGTGTAGATAAAAGTGTCAGATTGTACTTCTCAGTGTCATCACCAAAACCAAAGTAAACAGCCTTTTTTTTTAGTGTAGCAGTAGTAGTCCAACTGGTGCGCCATCGGTTTATTTCTAGAACTTGTCTACACAAAGGCTGTGTCCCCAGTGTTTGGGGTTGATGTTACAGTTGGTTGTTGTTGAGGGTTTTTGTGAGGGGAGGGCTTAGTGAAAGAGGGGTCACTTTGGCATCCCAGGGAAGGATCCTGGCCTGGGCATAGCCAGTCAATCACAGTGAACCGTTTGGCCATATCTGCTCAAGGTAATAGAAGTGAGTCAGCTCTGATCAAAATTACTAAAGGTGCTCTCAAGATATTTTTGAACCCATCAAAGGCAAGGCCGGGTCTGATGAGCCTTTGCAGCCTCAGTGCCTCAGCCAGGGCCTGACGCAAAGTAAGTGCTCAGTGAGTGGTGAGTGTGCAAGTGACTCAGTGTGCCCGTTCCCCATGGTTCAGGAGTCCTGCTGTTAGCAACTACAAATGACCATGAGTAATTATGTGGAGGAAAAAATAATATTTTTCTCCTAAATGCTGGAGAAAGAGGCAGAATTATTTAAGTAAGTGTAATAGTTGACTCTCAACAGTGCTCCTGACTTGAGTTTCCAAGACATAACATAAGAATACTGGACTGGAGGTCCAGCCCTCTAGCAAGCCACTAAAATTTCTCAGTCAGTAGAATGGGAATAATACTTTCTCTGCCTGCCTCCTAGGGTTATTTTCAGGATTAAATCTTATTAAGGAAGTGAAACTAATAAGAACTATAGGAGGCAAGGTGTTGTCATTGGCTTCGTTTGAGAATACCATATCCTAAACATTTTTAGAAGAAAAAAAAAGATTTTTAATTCCTTGAAGAAAAGATTCTTCAAAAGCATATTTATTGGAGCCACTGTTGTTAGCTGTTAATCCCTCTTTAAGCTTCATTTATTTAAAAAATAATGACAACACTACTCTCCTTTTCTGGAAAGCTTTTATGACTTAGCTCCAAGTATTATATGCTTAAAAATCTAAAGTATCAAGTCCTCCTTGAAAAATACCGTTATTATTGATCACCTCTGTAACTAGCAAGGGTTATGAAGCTACTGACTACATATGAGTAAGTGGTCACAAGTAAAACACTGGTATTACCACATGTATATTCTTTCCCTGCAGTTTGGGCCTCTGCAGACAGTGATTCAACTATAGGTGTGTCATGGGACAATAGAGCTTTGTCCTGGAAAGAGCACAGTATATAAAACCAAGAAACAATTCATTCCTGGGCCATTTTCTAGCAATGGCCTTAATCAAATCATTTCACTTCTCTTAGCCTCACCTTACTCGTTTCTTCACTGAGAGAACATTCAGTGGCTCTGCATCAAGGCTTTACTACTGTCCCCAGAAGGCCCTTGAAAAGAGGGAGGACGTTTATGCTTGTCAGAATGACAGGGTGGGCAAAAAATGATAGGGTGGAGGGAGGTATGCTGCTGCCATTTAGGGCACAGAGGTAGGTCTGCTAAGTTTTCTACAGTGAGCAAAGCAGTCTCCTGAAAGGAAGAATTGTCCCCCTACAGCATAAGTATGCCCTCTTAAGAGACACTGGGTCAGAGCTTTTGAGAGTAGAAGGGGACACAATAATACAGAACTATCTCAGGCAAACTGGGATGTATGGACCACCTAGCCACAGTCCGAGTCCACTTTTGTTTGCATCGTCTTCCTCCCTTCTTGTCCTGTCCTCCTCTCAAACGACAGGATCCCAAGCTCTGCTAAACAGCCCTCACGGAAGGGGACAGACAAGACCTTCTTCCATGGTCTCGATTTCACCAGGAAAACTAGCAGCAGAGTTAAAGTCAGCTCACTTATGCATCCCTGTTTGGTTATGCTTTAGTCACATAGCCCCTGTGATCTCTCCCCTTCCCTCACCCTCAGAGCCCTCGGCATTGCCACCACTCCAGTGTGGCAGCCAGGTGAAGCATTTGTTTGGGAGGAGGGGATGAGGGGGAGAAGAGGAGGAAGGGAGAGTGGAGCCGACTCTTCCCCGCAGCCGCAGCTAACCAAAGCAAGCTGCCAACACAGCCAGCTCACTCCATTTCAGGGGCCACCCTGAAGCCATATCTGTGGGTGCAAAGTTATTGTGACACATCCCACCATGGGGTGTGAGGAGAGAAACTACGCATGGCAAAAGAGGTGCCAGATGATTCTTACACTATTTTTTTGGACTGCCATTTAGAGAGAGAAAACAAAACCCAAGTCAGGAATCCATTTCACTCTGTTGACACCTCAGCTGAAGGAAGCCTTCAAGTCCAGGTGGGTTTTATGTTTCTTAACTCCTGTACATGGGCAAAGACTGGGATTCCAGAATTTCCTGTCTAGCCCCAGGTTTTTCTGCTAAAAAGTTAAACTTACTTTCGGCTTCTTAAATTGTATTTTTCTCTTTAAAGAAGATCTGTTGTGCAGAATTGTATAAGGCTTGACATGATGGTCTAAACTAATTACTTAAATATAGACATGGACAGTTGTTGAAAAGCACTTTTGTTTGTGTCTTGGAATGAAAGTTACCACACACACAATAGACTATTTTCAAACCTAAATGGATTACGTCTTGAAGAGAATAAAAGAGCATAGGAAAAAAAAAAATTAGGCATAAATTCGTTAGGCCAAAATAAAGTTGATGTCTAAATCCAGTGGGAAAGAACTTTGCCTCTGAAAAATTGAAATTTGCCTCTGACACAGACAGTTCTCTTTCCTCTTTTGTTTCTTTTACCTTCTCACCCTAGTATTTAAAGTTAAGCCTTTGGTAACATGTAGCTTCTCTGCACTATAGAAAAGTGGCAAGTATAAGCCACAGTAGCAAACAGACCAATCTCTTGTTTCATTTAGTACTGCCTCAGAGGAATAGCCCCCCTTTTGAGGGACAAGCAGACCCAACAAAGATCAGAGGTTAGGCCGTTGCTTTTCTAACTTTCCCATGAAACCCTAGGGTTTTCCAGAATTTACCAAAGATAGAAGGGTTAATTTGGGGAGAGCTTTTTAAAAAATCACCCAGTGTTATAGGAGAGGTTAGTAAGGTGTTATGGTTTTAAGAAAGATTCTTCTTTTTATTTATTAGTCTATTTTTACCTCACTTCCAAAGCACACGAGATACAGAAGAATAAAATAATTAGTTGAGGGAATTGGAGTAATTGGAATATAAAGCCAGAGATAAGAGTGGGAAACCGAAATATATAGTTTCGGGTCCTTTATGGTTGTTAGAAGTAAATCACAAATTTAGGTCTAAGCTTCCTATTGGCCTAAGTGAAAAAGAGCATGCTATTTTAATCACCCAGACTCATCCTGTGGAATAAATTTATTAAGGGCATCATAGGGCAGTGTTCAGGAGCAAATGGTTTTTAATTGTTCACTCATTTACCAACATTTCTTGAGCACCTTCTAATGTATTAAGAGCTTATAGTGACAGAGAGCTTGGGCAATTTCAGAGAAAGTCATATCTTTATTAGATTTGTGTGAAATGCTCTGTATGAAAATGTAAAATCTCTTAAAACTGATTTTAACCATGTTTTAATGCTGAAGTGGAATGTTTATTTGTTTATGGATAAATCCAAATTAGATCAGGCACGTTTTCATGATTTTCTTTTTTTTAGAGAAGGCTCTGTAAACCTATCCCCATCCAGGTCTTGTTAAATTATCACCTGTGACCCAGGAAGATGCCTCTGTGAGACTCGTTTCTTGGAGCATAGAGGTGGTTCCTTGTGGATGAAAGTGTTCAGAAGTCAGAATTTGGTCCAAAGTCAGCTCTGGAATGCCCTCCACAAAACTCGCTGTTTTCAAATGTTTTAGGCAGCAAGATCCTTTCTTGAAAACAATCTTATGCCTACCCTAAATATAGAGAACACACATAAGTGATATTTTATTAGTGTAAATTTAATTTTAAATTGTCACGTATCTACATATTATCAAAATAGTTGTTGAGACCAATGAAACCCTTTCCACAAATCAGAAATTTGAATGGATAATCATTCTCTGTCAGCCCCAGTATTTTTTTTCCCACCTTCTGTTTTGTTGCAGTTTTTTAAAGCTCATTTTTATACCTCAGTATATGCTATGCAATTAGAATAATCCAGAATCTTTTTTAAAAGCTCGTTTTTGGTATACATGATCCTATTTGCAAAGCAGAAATAGAGACACAGACACAGAGAACAAATATATGGATACCAAGGGGGAAGAGATGGGGTGGGAGGAATTGGGAGATTGGAATTGACATATATACACTATTGATACTATGTATAAAATAGATAACTAATGAGAACGTACTGTATAGCACAGGGAACTCTACTTAATGCACTGCAGTAACCTGAATAGGAAGGAGATCCAAAAGGGAGGGGATATATGTATATGTATAGCTGATTCATTTTGCTGTATAGCAGAAACTAAGGCAACATTATAAAGCAACTATACTCCTATAAAAATTAATTTAAAAAAAAGATAATGAATTAAAAAAAAATTTTTTAAAGCTCATTTTTATACCTCAGTGTATGCTATGCAATTAGACTAATCCAGAATCTTTTAAAACAAGAGTAGTAAATAATTTTATTTCAAAATTGACTAATAAAATAATTTTATTATACATTTTCTATATTAAATATGTATAATTTAACATTTTATATATCATGTATTTATAAATATAAATTTTGTTTAATGACATTTTCATAATGTGAAATATAAAATATTTTAAGTATTTATACATGAATATATATTATAAATATATAATAAATACAAAATACATCACACAGGAAGCACACGCAGTTTACATGTACACCCTTAAATGATCTATAATGCTATCATGATATATGTGTTATCTGTCATGTTATTTAGGCTACCAATGGGCATAACTTGTGGTCTGAGAGTTCAGCTCCCACAGAGCTGACCAGGACCATAAGATATACACTTGTGTTGAGCAGATGTGTTTAAACTTTCTTGATATGTAACTCAGTATGGCACACATGTGCTGTAGTAATGTACTCCATTGGAGTTTTGCATGAGCAGACATCTATAGTCTAGAAATCATCCAAAAATGATATAGAGCAGTACCCTTCCTAATGAACAGTACTTTTAAAAGAAATTCATTTATATGTACCAAAATTGTAGGGGAGGCTTTTGGTCCAAGGTCTGCTTGGTGGTGGTAATGATAGTTGGTGGTGATATGTGAATGTGTGTATGTATCCATCTAAAACTGAGTGCATCCAGCTGGACGATAGGCCTTACGGCATCGTTTGTGTTATTGTGGCTTTATTAATTGAACCTCTAAGTGAGACAGATGAAGCCTCTCCGTCCTTTCTCTAGGCTTAAACTAGCAATTACAGGCTGGTATGAGAAAAGAGGTCTAAGACATGAAGACATAAAACCAAAGAAAAAGTATTAACACTGAGAACCCGTGGATAGATCAATGCTATGTTTATTTCTATAACCAGATTTTTAAATAACTATATTTTAAATTTTTACAAAGGCAAAAATGAAAGGCACCACCCCCCAACAATCATGTAAGTGTATAGTAGGAAAACTTTCTGCATATGGAGTGGGACAAAGTTATAAATAACTTAATTTTTAATCTTGTTCTTTAGATATATGAAGAACCTAAAGTGTCTTGTAGTTATTTTCTAGGGCTTGGTCTTTTTTCACAGAAAGGAAACTAAGTTGGGCAAGGAAAAGATGACTGGAATTTTTAAAATCTGTAATGTATAATTTCACCTAAATGAAATTAAATTTAGTTCAACTCTGGGATAAATGCTATGTATAACACCACTGGAATTGGAATTTCTCTTGCTCTCCATTTGGTTAGTGGTCATTATTTTTTATTTCCATTCTATCCAAAAACGAGGGTTTTCATGCTCTGTTGACAGAATGCTTCCTGTGCCTTTATCTCTTATACCCTACATATTGCTCCAGTTTGGGGCATAATTGTAAGTCATTGTATAATTCACCACAGCAAGCCTTCCATTCCAGAAGTGGCTTGAAAAAAAAAACAGTTTTCTAGGGCTGCGGTAACAAATTATCACAAACTGGGTGGTTTATAACAACAGAAATTTATTCTCTCACAGTTCTGGAGGCTAGAAGGCTGAAATCACAGTGCCAGCAGGGCCTTGCCTCTTCCTCCAAAGGCTCTAGGGAAGAATCCTTCCTTGACTCTTGTAGCATCTGATGGATGCCAGTAGTCCTCAGCATTCTTTGGGTGGTGGTAGTGGTAACTCCAAAATCTGTCTTCACATGGTGGTCTTCCCTCAATGTGTGTCTGTGTCCAAATTCCCTCTTCTTATAAGGACACCAATCATTGGATTAGGGCCCACCCTCATCCAGTATGACCTCATCTTGTTTACATCTGCAAAAACCATATTTCCAAATAAAGTCATATTCACAGGTTCTCAGTGAACATGAATGGAGGGAGAAGGGGAGACACTAATCAACCTGGTACAGATAGTAAGAATCCTGTTAAATTCTCTCACTCCCCTGAGCATTTAAGGATCTACACTTAAGCACTTTTATTTTTCTAATCTGAAACAAAGCAATCTTGAGCTTTCCATCCACTTGGGACGTGGATATTTGTTTTCACTATAATATCTCTCTTACCTGGAAATGTATCCAAAGTCACAGAAACCCTAACTAATCAATTCTCTGGTCGCTGCTGTAGCTCATGCTGAGTCTGTATCATTTTATAAAATTGCCCCTCAGGACCAGGTTTTGTTCTGCAGTATTCAAATGCAACTTCCTACTAGAATCAAAGTAAATTGCATACAAGTGTTTTCAGGCATTGACTCTGGCCCACACTTAACTTCTTCCCAAATTCTATATGTTGTTCTTTGTACCTCTGGACATTAGGCTTACTTAAACTTGTGTAATATTCTCCCCAAGGTATTAGCTGTGAAGAGTCCCATTATACACGTTTCTTTTGCCACTCGAGTGTCCCTAGTATTCTCAGGACTGGCCAAAGATCAGATATTTGCGTGCCTTCAAGATAACATGTCATGTTTAAATCCATTCCTTAACTGAAGTTGCAGTTATACTGAAGAAGCTGTCCAGAGAAAAGATCACAAACTAGCCCAGGCACCACATTCCTCCCCATATATGTTTTCTTTGATCTACTTAATGGTTTTTTAAAGAAATTTAATTAGTTACTAACAATAGCAGATTTCACAGAGAAATCCAGATATCTGGCTTTTCTTGAAAACTCAGAAGATTTGGCAACCCTAGGCCCACATTTCTGCAGCTGTCCCTTCAGACAGAGCATGACGGGCTCTTGCCTACACTGTGGACCTCTCTGGACTGGACCACTTCATTTGTTTATGTTACCTGTCTGGCCCATGTTGGCATTTGACCTGTCAGCCCTGGCCCAAGCCTTAGGAATTCAACCTTAATTTTTTACCTAATGTGGTTCAAAGAAACTACATTGAACACACTGGGGCAAAGGAGGGCAGATCATTGGTTTCCTTTCCCTCTGTTTTGCACTGTCTTTTGGCAGATTTCCACCAATATCCTTCAAGCTCGGGGGTGAGATGTACACCTTTAATCACAGTGCCTCTGGACTCCATAACCTTCCCACCCTTTTTTTCTCACCATCTCTGGTGTTACAGTTGAATTCATGTGCAAGAACTGAAATTTTCACGAGTGGGAGTTAATTTCAAATTCAGCCTCATATTTCTCTCTTAAGCTTGGACTTCATTAATCACAGCCCAGGCCCTTCTAGAAACTTCTGAATGCCCTTTCCTAGCCTGTGGAGCCTCTTTTGGCCCTTCTTACTCATCCTTGCTGCTTCCATGCTTCATCCTTTACCCCTTGTCCCACAGTATTTTGAGTTTAGGTTAGAACTCTCTTTCTGGAGGTCTCTTATCTCAGACTCTTACCAGTGTCTTCCCTGTAGACACTGGTCTTGCCCTATAGAACATGTCTGGGCAGCCCCTATCCTGGGTTTAGAGTCTCCCGGTTCTCCCTGTCCTGTTGTCATCAGTTTCTTCTTGTACTCACAGCCTTTCAGTAGAGGCCTATTACCTCAAGCACCGACCTTGGGATCCTGAACAATGCCGCTCTCACATTCCCCAAAATTATCAATAACACTAAAACATTCTCCTAGTTATTCATTATCCCCAGCACCATTGGCATAATCAATCCATTCAGCCCATGGAAAATTGTATTTATTATATGATTTGTGTGACCACATGCCCTTCTTGGGAACTCACAGGATATAATATGATGTTACGGCACTCACCAACTGATGCTAGAAACACCCTGATATGTCTCTCCTCAAATATTTGGAAACATTCGACCTCATCTTTACCTTTATTTTAAAGCTTCTTGGAGTTTCTTTCTGCTTATCAGAGTCACATGTTCATTGTAGAGAATGTGGAAAATACACAAAGATGCAAAGAAAAAAATCAAAATTACCCATAACTGTAGCACCTAGAAATAACCACTGCTAGCATTTTGATATGTTTGTTTTCACTTTAATTTCACTTTAATTTTAATCTATTTTACACTGTAATATCTTTCTTTTCCACTTCTTTAGTCCTCACTCTTGAGAGAAGGATAATTTTTGTGATTATCCCGAAAATTTAGAAAAAATAATTATATAACTCAAGAAAATTCTAGCCTTAACATTTCAGAATGTTCTCAATATTGTATACATTCTCACTTGTTTTATGTTAAATTATTTTACCCTTCTGCAACATTATATTAGGTTTTTCATGACTACCCCTAAGGAGTCTAAAGATTATCTGTACAGTACCCTCATTTTTCTGATAGGATAGATTGTATCATGGACAACCCATGTGTGCAGAGCCCTAGCTTGGTCTTAGACCTTTGTTATAGACTGAATTGTGTGCTCCCCCACCCCAAATTTGTATGTTGAACCCCTACTCCCTCCCTGCAATGTGATGGTATTAGGAGGTAGGACCTTTGGGAGGTAATTAGGATTAGATGCGGTTATGAGGGCAGCATCCTCATGAATGAAATTAGTGCCCTTATAAGAATCATGAGAGAGATTGCTTCCTCTCTCTGCTCTTCACTGTGGGAGGATATGAAGTCGGCAATCTACAATCCAGATGAGAACCCTCACCAGGACTTGACCATGCTGACACCCTGATCTTGGACTTCCAGCCTTCAGAACTGTGAGAAATAAATTTCTGTTGTTCATAAGCCACTCAGTCTATGGTAGTCTGTCACAGCAGCCTGAACTAAGACAGTATTCAAGGAAGGAGATCCTGACTGATCTGGTTGTGGATATAAGGCACAAATATAATAAGATTCATACTTGCCCAAAGTAGTATGTAGGTACCAGGTGAATGGTAGGCCATGAATGTCAACTATGGTGGAACAAGATCTTAAGCTGGGGCTTAAAAAGAAAAAGGCAGGGAATAGAGAGGAAATCTATTTAGGTGCATTTTAAATAGAAAAATGTTAGGGTACCAAGAATTATTACTGGCTGAGAGTGTGGCAAGACTCTGGTTACTGTAATGAATCTCAGTTCTGGGATTTCCTCACAACATTTCTAGCTGATTAACTGATGAATCACCGACTGACTATTCCATAAATATTAATAAATTTTCTAGACCTCTCATCTACTCTTTAAATTTTTATGAAAGGCTTTTTAGGAACTTTTGTTTAATAACCTGGAAATGTCCCTTTTAAACAAAAGTAACTCAATATTAAAATAAATAAATTGCAGTTACTGAATGCTTACTAGCTGGTGGTACAAAGATAAGGCAAGTTCATAGTATATTCTATCTGAGCTAAATAGAGATATCATTCTAACATTTTAGCATCTGGGTGAGAAGTGCTTCTAGCACTTGCTGGTTTATATGCTAGAGTTTAACAAGTGTGTCATAATATAATTAACACAGCTATTGTTGAGTTTATAGGCAGCTATAAACAAATAGCTTTGCTTATAGCTATTTGTTTTGTCTCCTTGCTTTGGACATCCATACAACTAGGCCATTAAAAAAATAAACAAGTGGTTTGTCCCCCAATTTCAGGATAACTTTGTGAGAGGAACTGATGGTTGGATGGCTCAGGGTGGCAACTTTAATGGAACGTTCTGGACCTGGAGTCAGGGAAACTCTGGTACTGGCAGAGCCAACATTTAGCTGTATAATCTTTGTGTATCACATGGTTTCCTTGCTCCTCCAGTGGACTAGATAAACACTGAAGACTCTTCTAGTTCTAATATTCTGTGATTCTATGTTCCTCAAGTATCCAGTCTTTCTACAGGAAAGCAAGCAGGGAGTTAGATGTTACTTAAAGGAAAGATGACGTGATCTCTAGTTCTGAGCTTCTCGTCCAGCTTTAGGTTTGTCAGTTTCAGATACTCATTACATCATCAGGGAAAAAGGCCAATAAAAGCCCAGACCTCTCAGGCTATAGAATCTGCTTATAAATTGGAATGGACAGAGTGGCTGTGGTTTTTCCAAACTCTGAAACATTACATGTTCTGGGGTATTACTGAAATGCATTTTGTGTTCTGCATCTTATTAAAGTTTTCGTGATGTGTCCCCGTAAAAGTCTGCTGGCCTCCTGCAAGTAGGGAGCATGCCTTTGGTTATCTGTTACCAGTTAGCTCAATTCGTTAAAATTCAAGGCTATGGGATCAGGCCCCATATGGGACAGTAGGCTTCATGCAGAGCAGCCTTCGCTTGCCTGGCTGGTTCAGAAATGCATTTATTTAATCACAGAGGGCAGAGGTGTGAGCAGGGCTGGCTCAGCATAATATCCCTCCTGCTGGAAAAATCATTCAGAGCCCAAGTTCTTCTGACAGGAGTTACTGACCTCAACCTTGTTTAGAATTACGAACTGTGAGCACAATGCCAAGCCAATTTATGTTCTCCTCGAAGATCCTGATGACCTATCACCAAACTGACCATCTAAATTTTCCTACATTGTGAGAGACCCTGATGAAAATAACTTGTTATTGGGGGCTGACTCCCTGCAGGGTGCTGTGCTAAGTAGTCTGCATGCACTCTTTCACTCACACCTCAAAATAATCCCATGCAATTGTACCATTTTTATTCTCCTTTTGAGGGTGAGAAAACTGTGGCTGGAAAAAGTTTTCTGACTTTCCTAGGGCTCCAGATCCACTGACCGGCAGAGTTAGGACTCCAGCCTAAGTCTCGTCTGACCCCAGAACCCATGCTATTACCTACCACATGCTCCTGTCTTTCAGGATACTGCACAGGACGCTGAGCAGTTTGGGATTTTAGAAACTGTGATAAGCCACTACCTACGGAATGAAACATTCCATAATTTGGTGCTTATAAGTGGGTATGGATTTTAAGTTATAATTTCTTGAAATGAAAAATGAGGTCAACTCTGCAGGCAGACAGAAAAAACTTGACAAATAGTTAAGTGAGGCAGATGTCTGTTCTTGGATGCCTCTACAAATTTCCCATTAGTGACCTCCTCTCTGTCCCAGCAGCTTGAGATACTCACATCCCAAATCTAAAGCTTTGCTCAGCTTTAGTTCCTCAAACTTCTAGTTCAAACACAAACTTTCATAGTGGACAAGTTGAAGTCTCTCCACCTCTTCTCTGAATTCCCCTGCACCTCAGCACCAACTCAATTCACTTCATACCCTCAAACCCAGAGGTATCAACAGATCAGTAAGACCAGTTTTTCCCTCCTTTCCCTCAGCAATAAAATTCAGAGGCTTTTTGGTAGAAGGGGGAGGTTCTGTAAAACCTCCAGTGTTAGAACTGTGAGTTAAGGCCTGACTTCTCTGGAGCCACAGTTTCATCTGTGAAGTTTAACTTAAAGTTCAGTCATTGAATCATGTGTTTAATATTCTGGAACCCTGCTCTTCCTAACCTTCTGAACTTCACTCTTATTTGAGTGGAAAGGGGCAGCTTAGATGACACCCAGAAGGGATTTGGTGCAAGTTCAGGAAAACATCCTTGGTAGCATGCATCTCTTACAGTGTATTTCTTTTGAGATTTTATAGGTAGACGTGAAATGAAGGCAGCCTTTAGGGTAATTTCTCTTTTACCTAGTCAGCAGTACAGAGTAAGCCTTAAAGTTTTGTGGTTTTTCTTTAAAAAAGGACAGACTGACTCACTTCACTATTGACAACAGTAAAGTATACTCAGAGTTGAAGAGCGTCATTAGATAACCTACGTCGTTTCTCTTGTCCCGCTTCTGGGAAATTATCATTTTGAAAGAGAAATGCCTCTTTTAATTTTCTAAAAGAGCTTTATAAATCACTGCCATTTGAAGCCGTAAAGGAACACGGTCTTTCATTTCACATCCTTTTTGAGGCACTGGAAAACACTTCATCATTTGTCCTTACCCTTGGCCTCCTTTAATCCTCATCTCCCTGATCCATCACTTTCATCTGCTTCTTCGATTCTGGCCTTTCTTGCTTCCATTCAGGAAGTATTTTTTCAGCACCTGTTATGGAAATAGCAGTGTGCTAAGCACTGAGGAGGTGAGGAGATGAAGACAAAGACCATACCCTCCAAGGGCATAGGGTAAAGTTCAGAGGTTGCAGGTTTAAACGACTGCAGGAGACAGGAAGGTCTGTGAGAGCAGGAAGGGGCCAGGCGCAGGACAGAGGGGCGACTGGGGCTCTGCCGAAGTGGAAAGGATACATCACTCTGAAGGGATCATCATTACACAGCTCCAGCTGATTGGAACCATCCTGGAATGCTGGCCCAGAATTGTCAGAGCTTCCAGCTTGTCAGGAGAAGTCAGAAATCCAGATTTTTATTATGTGCCATCTCCTGATTTTTTAAAAATGCTGGCAACTAATTCAAATTCTTTAAAAACATTGTGTGTGCCAAGCAAAACATGTATGTGGGCTGAATTCAACCCATGGGGCTCCAATTTGGGGAGTTCTGGTCTGGTTAGTGAGGTAAATCATACATGTATGAAATCATTAATTTAAAATGCGGCCAGTATGACTAAGAGCCCTAATGAGTGACACAGACAGTTCCTGCTAGAGGAGTTCAGAGAAAGGAGAGGACTGAGGAGATGGGAGGAAGATGGGCTCCAAGTGCTGTGGCCTCAGCTATGCCAGGCATGTGAGGGGATGTGAGGTAACTGGAGGATGTGTGTGAGGAATTTGGGAGACCCACTGAGGCCGTGTGGTGGAAGGCCTCCAACGCCAGGCTGAAGAGATTGGACTTTACTTTCTATGTCATAGGGAGCCACTGAGGATTTGTTGATCTGCTGTTTTAGAAAATGAAACATGTTGGTGAGTCAAGGGATAAAGTAGCATGCAAGAAGAAACGATCAGCAGACTCCTGCTGTAGTGCTTTTCCATCTTCCACTCCACTTCCTCTTCCACCTCTCTGCAACACACCCCCGGACCTTCCACCTAATGCACTTCTAAGAGAAGAAGCCTCCCTCTAGCAAGGTAGCTTTAAGCTGTGCCAATGCCCTAAACCAGAACAGGAAAATGAAATCAGACCAAATTAGAATGGCACCTCCACCAAGGAAAAAAAGAAAAAAAAAAAAACTCTAGCCACCACCTCTCGCTGAAGAAAAAAAAAAAAAAAAACTCGGTTTAAAAAAGAAATAGGACATCTCTTTGAGCCATACAGATCTATGTAATAAGCAAGGCCTAAGTGGCTCTAAAATGGGTATGGGAGGGTGCAGAACTACATTCTCATGAAGTCATGAGTTGATCAGGAATAGCTCAGCAATAGCCACAGTCGGAAACTACACTCTTTGCCATAACATTTACTAGCAAAATTTTCTTACTTGAGTGACTAATAGATGTGCACATAGAAAGCAGAAAGGTGCTGTTATAGAAGGGGGGGGCACACATTTTTAGATATTAAAATATATAGCAGTCTTGTAGGTAAACCTAAAGTACCAAAAATTAGTTGTCCCTAAGTACACAGTGTGTTTGTGAGATAACGGGCTCTCCCTGTACATCATTGAACAGTTCCCTGGGCCTCATCTCAGACACTCGGAGTTGGTTAGTCTCAGGTGGGACCAAGCTTGTGGACTTTTGAACATCTTCTTAGCTGGTTCAGGACCCTACACCATTTTGCTTAGAGATTAGAATCTAAATGTTTGGTTGATGTAGGCAGTTCTTGGTTATTCCAGACCTGATCACGCATGGTGTTAATTTTCTGAGGCCCTTATTTTACTTATTCTTACTCTTTCTACTTTACTTCCCTTTAGCCATCTATGTTGCCTCCCTAATAGTACTTAGAGATCTGGAACTGTCCACTATCTGTGGTAATTCTGTCTTCTTTTAACACAGATTTAATACCTTTCCAGTCTTAGCATCCATTACTCCCCACTTGTCCTCTGTGCCACTGCATGTGTTGCAGCCAGCCCCTTACACAGTCACCCAGCCCCTCCAAGCTTCAAAATGCTACTATCTCTTCCTAGACATTTGTGTTGTTGGCACCTGCACGAGCATTGACAGCTACATCACCTCTTCTACCTCTCTTTTAACATTGACTGTAAGCTGCATCTTGATCTCAAAAATTCTTAAACTATGAAAGAAGTTTAAAAGCCATGTATCTTAGGCTTGAAGAAATCCAGTCTTCTTCCAGGCTGAGATGTCACTTGAAGTAGCTTTGTCCTGGTTCCTCAAGCATTCCCCCTACCACCACTCTGATCCAAGCCTCATCCCCTCCAGCCTAGATTACTGTCATAACTGGCCTCCCCATTCTCAGTTGCTTGGACAGACTGGACATCATAAAACCTGGCTCTAGTCCTATAACCTTGAGCACCTCGTTTAATCTCTCTGAGCCAGTAGGCAGTTTGTTCAACAGGAGAGAAACATAGGAATAGATGTTTCCTTTTGAGTCATGAGACTAAGGTTCTAGGAGTTCTCAGCCATCTTCAAGATGGAATTTGGAGGGCATTCCTGCCAAAGTCAAAAAGAACTTCAAGCTATATTAAATGTTTCTTTGTCATTATTTTACCACTTAGTACGGTGTTTTCTTTACTGCCGAAATACCAGCGCCCTCACCTGCTGCTTGTTGGTCATCTAAAACCTTTTTACCCCAATATTCCACCTCTGTTCTGGTTATTCTCAAATAACCCCTGGTATTTCGTCTCCTTTTTCCCTGTCTTCCCAGTTTAAAAAAAATTTTTTTAACAGAAAATTTTAAAATTGGCTTCATCCTTAATAATGATTTCAGTCAACCAATAAGGATCTGAATGGCTTATTGCTGTATATCCAAATAGTTGTATTATTACTATGAGTATAATTATTATTACAGTATTATTATTATTATTATTATTGTATTATCCAAATAGCTTACTACTGTAATTCAAAGAATGATGGCTTTAGTTTTCTCCGGGTGAATTTATATATATATATATGTACAGACATATATATATAGTTTTTTTTTTAAGGAACTTTCTAAACCAACTTTAAAGACTCTTGAGCTTCTACTCTACCCTGAACAACTAGCAACTAATGTACAGAGATGAATACTTTCTTGTCCAGAGTTTGACAGTCTTTTAGAAGTTATTTTGAGGATCGTTTTAATTTGGGGGCTTGACTTTTCATTTTAAAAAACCTAATTAGCTAGTTTTTTTGTTTTCTAGTTTACAAGGTCATAAGAAAAGAAGTCAAAACCTGCATAAAACCTCATCAAAACGCTGGACTTCAGGGAACAGTGGGAAAATTAATTTTTGAAAGCATCTCATTTCTTCTATCTGTAAAGAGGGTTCCAGTTGAAGAGATAAACTGATTTGTCCTGTTATTTGAAGTATGGAGATGAAACCTAATCAAATGTTAAAATCTCTCCACATGTTTCCCCCAAGACCATCACAAATCAATACTGTCGAACATAACCATTGCCAGTACTGGCCGCTCCCACCAAAGGCTAGAAAAGTTGCTTCTTGTCCTCTTCTCACACCTTAACTTTTTGGACCTTCTAGAAGCAGGTGGTAGAGCCCTTGTTTTTTGTTTGTTTGGGTTTTGTTTTATTCTGATTTCAGAGATCCCAGAAGAATAGAATTTTTTTTTTTTGGAATGGAGATTTTGAAAGTGAGTTTTAGTCTGCTTTAAACCTTCCAGGGCTCTCCTTTCTTCTAGAGTTACAGGATTTTCTTCTGAGAATGTATGGGATGTAGCGGACTGGGAAGATGAAGGACATACCAAAGTAAACATTGTATGAGCTTCTGCTTTGCAATTTACCTTACTAAGTAGATAAAACCTCAGGCTATCTCCTGCATATCTAAGGGCCAAGTCTGTCACCTGCTCCCCAGGCCCACTGCCTCTTTTCAAGTACACACACACACACACACACACACACACTTTTTTCTTTTTAACATTAAAGCCACTCATCAGATGTGGGACTGGTGTATGTGTTTACCAGCACCATGCTGGATTAAGTGTGCTGTAAGTTATTGGCTTAATTTATGGCATAAACCAGTTTTCATTCTTTATGTTTTGACATGCAGCCCAATATTAAATGCAGAGAACTTAAAGACCCCTTGGCTCTCTAGGGGATAGAAGGCCGTGGTGTGGAGGAAGGGAGACTCTGGCAGAGGGCTTGGAAAATGCTTACAGTCCTAATGGAACTTGTGATTTCCACTTGCTGGTTTTCTTTAGCCTCAGATTCATTGAGGGCATGTTGGCGAATGATACTCATACATAAGAATGCTTTTAATAAGTTCTGTGTTGCCATCTACCACATAAGACTGATTTTGCCAAACAACTAATTTTTTTTTCTCTTTTCAGTTGCACATAATTTCTCATTGATTCCACAATGATGATAAATGGAAGTTAGCATATCAATAAAATACTTCATGAAAATTTAGGAGTTTTTCTTTAACATTTTTATTGGAGTATAGTTGCTTTACAATGGTGTGTTAGTTTCTGCTTTATAACAGACAACTAATTTTTTAAGAAATTCAGCGGTTATTAGATTTACATGCAGTAAATAGATTGGTAGGGGGAAGATTTGAGCAAAAAGAAACCTAAATAAACAAACAAATATGTATTCCTGTTGCTACCCATGTATGTAGTATATATCAGTCTACCAACATATGTCACACACACACACACCTGTGTGTTCATAGCAAAACACTGTGATAGGCATCGTGTTCGATATAAGGAGAAGCAAGACACAGCTCTTGCTTTAGGGTAAGTCTGATAGGATTGAAAACCATGAGCCCAAATGATAAAATAGAATATGGAAAGTTATGTAATTGAGATATACGTTGAGAAATCTGCTTGGTGTGACGTTTAGTGGCAGCTGGAAGTGGATTGCTGCCCCAGTGCTACTCAAAGTGTCATCTGAGAACCGGCTGCATCAGCATCAGAAATGCAGGTTCTCAGACCGACTCCAGATCTGCTGATTCTGAATCTGGGGGGGGCGGGGGTTTGGCCCTGTAATCTGTGTTTTAAGAAGCTTTGATGTTTTAACAAGTCTCTCCAGGTAATTATTATGCCCTGTAAAAAGCAATCCACCAGCATATTAGATTTGGGGCGGGGAAGAAAACATTATTTTTGAAGATGAATTCGATTTAATCAATATACATTTATTTTCCAGCTACCATTTGCCTAATGGTGGGCTCTGCGCTATACGGCAGTGGTGCTCAAAATGTGGTCCCTGGACCAGCAGGATCACCTGGGAACTTGTTACATATGCAAATTTATTGGGCCCTACCTGGGCCTTCTAAGTCAGCAACTCTGGGGGTGGGGCCCAGTAGCCTGTTTTTTAAATTCTTCCAGATGATTCTGATGCACACTAAAGTTTGGAAACCACTACTGTAAGGGGTATGAGATGTTAGAGACTTAGTCTTTACTCAGAAAGATATTATCATCTGTCTTACCTTGCCCTCCTGTCAATGGCTAAATTCGAACTGGGATTTCTGATAACTAAGAGCTCATGGGGGTATTATGATTTTGCTTTACTATGTGTGCAAGATTCAGAAATGCCTTCTGCAGCTCTTTGTGGGTTTTTTTCTTCCTCTTTTAATGACAGTCAGTCACGTATTTATATAACCACTTACAGAAATTTCAGTATGTTTTTAGATGGCAGTTACACTTTTTTTTTTTTCTCTCCAGGGGTCTCAATTGCAAAGAATTCTTGTAGAACTGAATTGTTTTGTTCATGCAGGCAGTCATTTGCCATGTGGTGAGCTTGAAAACAGACTAAATAAACGGTTTGGATGGTGATGTCATGGACAGTGGGTATTAAAGCAAGGATAATACAGAAGACTGTGCTCCTTAAACAACCTGAGACCAGACCAACTCCTGAAATCCTGAGTCACAGTTAAAGATTTTTGTTTGACATATTTACGGCCAGTCGTTTTTTGTTTTCTCTCAGGATATTCTGTTTCAAGAGAAATCTGTTCGTCTCCTTCAGAGAGACACCTGAAAACGTGTATGTCACACAGGTTTGCTGCTCAAGTGTGCTTTGTATACAGAAGAGCAAGCCTGGACTGCGACCGGATTAGCCATCACAGGGTCACCAAGAGGCACATTCCCAGCCCCATAAAGTACAGGAGCTGGCACCTCGGCAGCCCTGCCCATATCTGTGAAATAGAGAAATCTCCAGTGCTGACGGTTGACCTAAGGTGGGGGATTTCTATTCAGACTGATTTATACTGACCCTTTACCTTGTTGCTCTTTCTCAGCATTTTCACAAGCTATTTGCGCCTCTCCTGTGGGGCTGGTAGGAGTATAGAAAGAATGTGACACTCATACCTTGGAAAGCTGGTAGCTAAGTCCCTGGTAAAGGTTTTATATGTAAGAAAGATGACAGCTTTTAGAACGCCTGTTGAATCCCTGGGTCTGGTTCATCCCATTCCTCCATGGGTATAAATGACTGAAAACAGTGTGTGATTTGCAGATGAAGTCTGACCTAAAGTCACTTTATCTAAAATGCTGTCGTATCATCTGAGTTTTGCAGATGTGTTATTTAAATTTTAGTACCAATGTAAGCCCATATGGGGAGGGAGGAACAGCTAGAATTAACAAAATATCTAGGCTATCCAAGTCAATAGTATACTGGTTTTGGTTAATAAATTGATTAATGATTAGCTAGTCTAAAAACTGTACCGTGCTCTGAGTGGTGATGAATAGTAATTTAAAATACATTCCCTGTGTTCTTTCCCCAAGCCTTAAGCCATGAGGGCTGCTATTTCAAAGAGGTTTCATTGGCCACCTAGGAAGCCTCTAGGCTTAGTACAGTAGAGAATCGCTGTGTAGAAGCACAACATAGTCAACAGATACAATCAAAGCTGCCACCACAACTCATTTGTGCCCTTGTGTTCCAAAGACTCAGTCCACCTCCAAGGTCCCTTTCAAGCCCCTCCACACAGTGCAATTCAGAGCTCACAGGGGCTCCTGGAAGGAGGATAAGCTCTGAAGTCAAACAGACCTGGTTCTACCACTAACAATAGAAACTTAGGAATAACTGCTTCATAAAATTTTGGAAGATTACATGGAGCCTATGTAAAAATGCAAGGCAATCAGAGAAATGCATGTTTAATCGAAGAAATACCATTTTTCACATTTCAAATTGGCATAATTTTGTTAATGGTCACACCTGGCATTGACAAGGGTACAGGAAATAGGTGCTCTTGCACACTGCTGTTGGGAGTGTAAATTACCTTTAAGGCAATTTTGCAATGTTACCATAAACCCGGATGGATGGATGGATGGATGGATGGATGGATGGACGAACAGATGACAGACAGACAGTTATAGATTGTCTTTTGATCCAGTAATTACATTTTAAGGCATTTATCCCAAAGAAATCATAAGGGACATGTATAAAGATTTAGCTACTGTTTATCACACTATTGTTTATAATACTGAGGAACTAGAAGCAGTTAGCATAGGACTGGAACTCTATAGGCATTGGATGAATACTGATTCCCTCCTGCCTATCTTGGAACACCCATCCACTGCCACTCCCACCACCATCCCCACCACAATGCAATCAATAAGAAAACCAAGGCTAAAAATATTAAGTAATGTCCACAAAGTCAAATAACCAAGATAAACACCTGGGTTTCAGCCTTCTAAGGGATCCTATTCCACTGCTTTGCCTCTTTTTCATTAAAATCAAGACTGACTTGTGCAAGTCCATAATCCTTTATCCTCAATTCTGAAATTCAAAAAGCCCCCCAAAGTGCAACTTGTTAAGTTTTATACAAACTCATTTGGAAAGAAAACCTGATCTGAACTGTCACAAGTCTATTTAGAGTCTTTAATCATTGGCTGTGAATATTCATATATCTTACTGCAGGAATATTGTTTGATTAGTGGATCCAGCCCAAGAACCCACTGGAAGTGTTATATAATACATAATGTACCATTTTACCTTTATAAAATCTGAAAAATTCTGAAATACTTTTGGCCTGGAAGTTTCTGATGAGGCATTTTGGGCCTATAGCTTCTTCCTCAGCAAGGAGAAATCGACGTATCTGTTCAAGGTTGAATGAACAGTGCTTAAGATATGGATTAATTTCTTTTTAACATTCCAGGTATGGAACCTAGTGCTTTATGTGACAGTGAATGTTTCTCTAGCTACAGTTTTTTCTTAGCTGCGCTGAGTTTAGGTGTTTACTATGTTGAGGCCGGATATTAAATGTTCTCCTGAAGAGGGTTAATTATGAGACTAGAATTAACTTCATCTGTAAAGGACACTTACAATGCTCTATTAAAGATAATGAGAAAACCCTCTAGCTTTTAAAGGTCATGATTCAAATGACCTGGCTATTAAGACGGGAATGTAGCTAGTCAACATGCAAGGCCCATATTTTATGTTCTTGGTTTTAATGCTCCTATTTCCTGTTCGGACATTTCAAAGGAAACACTCACCCCTGGACTGTGGGTGGCTAGGACATCAGCAAAGATGAGCAGAGCTGTCCCCTTCTGTATGAACGTGCCAGCATAAAGAGCACTGTTTTCTCAGTGTTTGGGGACTTTTCTTCTTTCTTAGAATTCATAGGCTATCAATCCAAGAAACAAAGTTCAGCTCTTTCCACCCTCACCCAGCAGGTGGCGCTGTGAAATAGAGGGATATGGCAGTGCAGTGAGCTGCCTTTCTGCTCCACAAACCCAGTTACAACCTTAGCAAGTACCCGCATGATTTTGGCACTTAATAATATATCAGTTGAAATACTTGGAAGTCTCCTAAAGGTCTGGTGCCTCAAACAAGTTTTTTTTAATTTAGTTTCCAGTCTTCTGTAAAGCTCCTGCTTCTTTTAAGATCAGCCATGTGAAGTGCTCACACAATGTGACTCTAGCCTTAGCAAAATTGCTGAGGTCCTGTAAAAAGGTGCAATTCTGTTTCTGCACCTGGATGTTAGAATGGATTCTTTCTTCCCATCTGTGGAGAAGGCCACACGCTCCTCTTCCAGGTGTAGGCCTTATTATCCCTCCTGCTTGGGAAAGGATCCATTAACTACTTGAATGGATTAACTAATCAGTGTTAAAGCCTTGACTGAGCCAGTCATTAGCTGCCTGCTCAGATACTCTACTCTAGGTAAGCAAGCGGTTAAGAGAAAGGGAGGAAATAGCCTGTTGTGTCTCCCAGACCTCTCTTTTTGGAAAGACACTTTCCTGCTCTCCTCTGATGGTGGTATTTGGAGTTCCAATGTATCAGCCAATTGAATCAGTGTCGCAGTCTAAGACCAGGGGTTCCTTCAGGCTGTAGTCTCCTGGGGCACCAAACAGTTTATGCTCATAAGAACTTTCATTTCTTCTTCACAGACATTAATAGTTTCCTGGCACTGCCTTTCAGGAAATGTCGTCATGGTCTGGAGGAACCAATAAAAATACAAGTAACCTGTTTTGACAGATCTCTCTTTTGCTAGAAATTTCGAATTGGTGGCGGTGGGGAGAGTGGCAAACCAGTCTACTTGTGAGTGCGCACAGAGAAACCGTGCATTGCTGGAAGACTGAGAGGTGATGTCTGCCCTGGACGTGAGCTGTAGAGGGCTCTAAAGCTATAAAGAAATTCCAGCTCATTTTGGCAAACTTAAAAAAAAAATAAAATCTGATGTGAGATGGCAATTCAGGTCTATGGTACTTTGGGAGATTTTTTTCTCATTCTTTTCCTTCTCATTTCAAACACAATTCTGAACCCTTTTGATCCTCAAAAGGAAAACTCACGCATTAAAAATTAAGAGCATTTGATTATGGATGTACACGTGGCATTGCCATAAGGTATGCATAAAAGAGGCCGTAGCTTTGGATAATTATTACCAAATGGCTAACTCTACATGCTCTTTGCTCACTCCTGTTATGGCCAGAGCACAGATCTGAATCTCATTAATGTAAGAAATATTGAATGTTGCTCTAGGACATTGATTGAAATTAGTTTTTGGCTGGGGTAGGGATGGGGGGGGCATCATTGCTTTTCCCTCGCAGGTTTTTGAGGGAAGTTGATCACCATAATACTAAAAGAATGTGATAAGAGTAAAACCGATAAGAGTCATCAGAAAAGATTGCCTGCTCTCTTCTAACACTAGTACTGGTTTTGAATACTCTGCTTTTTCTTAGGACTAGAGTTTTAAATAATGTTGCTTTACTCTCCTAATCTGTTTAAGCTTAACCTAACTACATTGCAAGGTATATAACCTAAAAATGAACTGTGCCGATTTAAGAGAATATATGGGGTTGTAATAAGATGATGCTCCAAACCCATCAAAAGTTGCCTATGAAAAAGGATTTTATACCAGTAATATTGTGGTTTTCTCTCTGTGTGATTTTGCTTATTTAACTCTCTCCTATGTAATGCCCACTTATTTATTTATTTATCTTTATTATTTATTTGGCTGTGCTGGGTCTTAATTGCGGCATGAGGGATCTTTTTTTAGTTGCGGCATGAGAACTCTTAGTTGCGGCATGTGGGATCCAGTTCCCTGACCAGGGATCAAACCCCGGCCCCTGCATTGGAAGTGCAGAGTCTTAGCCACTGGACAGCCAGGGAAGTCCCTAATGCCCCTTTTTTAGACTTAAGAAACTTTTGTTTTTAAAGAGAAACTACTCGTTGTATTGGTTTGACTAGTTGGGCTAACATTTCTAAGCTTCCTTTTTATGTCAAGTCCTTATAATTGCCCCTATTTCAGACATATCACTATCAATTTATGTTGGGGAAGTAGAGGAAAAATAGATTTTATCCTGATTTTCTCTCACCCACTCCATCTTTTAATTAAAGATGCACTTGCTAAAAAGCCTGCACTTGCTACACAACTAGCTGGATATAATGGAGGAACTTACAGGCCCAGAAAAAAGTCAAAAATAGGGATCATGACCTCCTGTTCTCTGGGGGAGAACTGCCTCAGTAGGTGTTCAGTCCCTGCCAGGACTATCAACCTCTCCCATCTTGCTGTAGCCGGGCCCCCACCTGAGCAAAGCAGTCAGAGTGGATATTGTTTCAGCCTCTTCCTAAACCTTCCCCAGTTTCAAAGCATTCACTAAAACTTACCTGGAAGAAGGGATAGAGGAAGTTTAGAAAAGCCCAAGGGTGTGAGTCTCCGTACTCCTGATTACAGCCAGAGCCAAGCGCATCTTTGATGTGCTGGGGCTGGTGGCCCTGGAGGCTGACCCTGAACATATCTTTCTTGGTCCATGCTCAGCCCTTTCTGTCACTCTGCTTCACCTATCCTGGCCAAGACTGTTCCTCCCCAGATGATCCATGTCTAGCTTTCCCTCCTGATTTCAACTCTTGTCCTCTTCTTCCTGCCCTGGTCTCTTTTTCTCTTAGCTGCCATTGGCTCTTGGTTTCCTCCACAAGAGAGTCTCTGTTACAACTTTTGATCTAGAGAGGTGATTAAGCTTCTCAAGATTCATACTCATTGGGCACCCAACTGCATAATTTTCCAGGTGTGATCTATCAGTCAGGTGCCTTCAGGAGAGGTTTGCCATATCAGCTAATTAATTGCATTTTTATAATTTGATATCTTGATCCATAGACTGAAAGTGAAATACAGAGAACTCTTACCTGCAGAGATTCATAGGACTAGTCTGTCCTGTGGCAAGCTAATCAGCACGTGTCAGGATAAAACTGTCATCCCTGATGGTCTTGGGACTGCCATTCTTTTAGATGAGCAAGTTGGACTTACCACTCTCTTGAGTGTTGCATGAACCATGTTTTAGGACAAAAGCACTAGGCAGTAAGCTGTGAATTAAAGGTCCACTGATCTTAGCTACTTCAGATCTCATGTGCCAAGTTTCTTCAACTGTTATTTCCCCAAACCCATGGATTATTTAGCTGGGAATGGAATGTGCCTAGAAATGGGAGACGGTTTTCTCAATGGCCACCTGTCCTAGATGATTCCCTGCCTTTCCAAATCCAGATTCAAACTTGACAATGGCTCTGAGAGCTCCCCTTGACTCAAGCTTGGGTGTCTGATAACAGAGTTGTCTCTGGCTGGCTTCTCCTCTACCTCTGAACCTAACTAACTGGTTTCTCATTTTTTTCTGTGGCTCTCATTTTGTCAGCTCAGTGTTTCGAATGATGCAGAAAAGTTTGCTGACCCACCACTAAAATACACATTTAAATACAGATGAAGTAGTTTTCTCTGCAGCTTTCTGGAAAATATTGGGGTAGGGGAGGTGAGAGGGGAGACTGGTAGGCCTAGGTCAATAAAACAGAAATCTTGAGGTTTTTCCTTTAGACCTTCAGTCCAAAACCAAGTAAGGAATTTGGGCTCAGGGTGCAAGAAAGTGAGTTCTGTGAGCAAATATCTTCATGTGGCGCGTTTTGTTAGGGCTTCCTGAAGGCCAGGAAGTTTTCAGTGCCAAGCCGATCCCTCAGGGGATCCTGGGAAATAGCCTGCTTGTCTACCTAACCTGACAGCCAGTGTTAACTAGCATTCAAAGTGAAGAGCAGGGCATGTGCCCGGCAAGACCTCTCAATTGATGTCTCTGGGTTTTGGCACCAGGAAGACTTTATTAAGAACCCTTTCTACTCATTCTTCTTGAGCTTGCATCCCTTTTCTTTTAAAACCCTAGAGTTCAGCATTACCTTTCTCCCCTCTGATTGCCCACTGATGTTCTCACACACAGAGGAAGTAATGCTTTTCCTGTTTCCTTTCTGGGAACATTTTCCATTCTGTGGTTCTTTCTTTCCTTTTTTCAGTCTTGCATATGCGTCAAAGCAAGTCATCTTCCACAGTTAACTGCAGGAAAAGGTTTGTGGGGTACTTCTTTTTTTTTTTTTTTTTTTTTTGGCCTTCCCTCCTCCACAACTGGAAAATATGAGGCAGATCCTGTTTATGTATGCTGTAACCTCAAAAGGAGCTGATATGCTGTTGTCATTAAAGAAGAATCCGGAGCTGTTTATCCTGCAGAAGAGTACCAGAGCTCTAAATTGGAAAGCCCCCCTGGGCCCTCCAGGCAGACTGTGAGAGCTCTCTGCTGCTCTCCCAAGCCTGCTCCAAAATGTAAGGCAAAGATTTCTGCTACTGAATCTGCTCCCTGCACTCCGGGAACAGACAAGATGTCAGAGTTGTGCCTTCATGAGAAATCAAAGGGCCTTCTTCCTTTGTATGAATATGTTCTTTGAAATCTGTTTTTCAGAGGCCTTTTGCACTCTAAAATATAACTTGAATGCATAATCTTCCTTCCACTATTTTCTCTATAGATCTTTTTATCATGTTCCAGAAATCTTTTCGCAAGTCCATTTTATAGCCAGTAAGTTTGGCAAATTGTAATAAAATGAGCTTTCTTTTTTCTGAAAACTAATAAAAATTGTGCTTTGGTAATATACCTTTCTTTTAAAATTCAATTTAAAGTTCAGTTTAAAGTTTCCAATTTCTTTTCTTTTTTTTTATTTATTTATTTATTTATTTATTTTTAGCTGTGTTGGGTCTTCGTTTCTGTGCAAGGGCTTTCTCTAGTTGGGGCGAGCAGGGGCCACTCTTCATCGCGGTGCGCGGGCCTCTCACTATCGCGGCCTCTCTTGTTGCGGAGCACAGGCTCCAGACACGCAGGCTCAGTAGTTGTGGCTCATGGGCCCAGTTGCTCCGCGGCATGTGGGATCTTCCCAGACCAGGGCTCGAACCCGTGTCCCCTGCATTGGCAGGCAGATTCTCAACCACTGCGCCACCAGGGAAGCCCGTCTTTTTTTTTTTTTTTAATCATCTCATTTTCTATGCATGTCAAACATAGGGTCTCTTTTATAATGATTTTTTTTATAAAGCTATATTTACCTAAAGCCATTTTAACCTATTATATTTTTCATGATTTATTTTATTGATCAGTGTTAGTTCTCTTTTGTTTTGGTTTGCCTTGGGGGAAGACCCAGATTACCTTTATAGGATTAGAAGCTGTCAAACAGGAAATGGCCAGCCTGGAAACACTCCCTTGCCAACTCTTGCTTAAAGATGCCATATCAATGCAACATGATCGCTTTTCAAATAACAGGCTCCTAATGAGACGGGAGAACTATCCAGAACATGCCAGTCGCTGCCACAGAAATAGTTACAAGGGCAAGCCACAATCTGCTTCTTATCCCTATGACCTTCACTCCATAGGAGCAAAAGGTTTATGATAATGAGGCAGAGATTTCACTTTTGTTTAGGTTTTCTTCCCTTTCTAAGTTCTCTTTCCATGGAAGCTTTATTATACTTTTTAACATAATTTTTGTTTGTTGTTAGTCAAAGTAAAAGAAGACAGAAGTTAAAAGCCAGTATAGATCAGGGAATCTAAAAGGTGGTGGAATTCTAAAACTGTCATGTGATTATGGCAATAGGAGGATGAGAGGTTTGGTTTAATTTCATTAAAACTTTGACCAGTAGTTCTTTAGCTGTGGAAACAATAAGTCTGTGAGAGTTGAGAAACTATAAGAAAAACCTTTGAATACAGCACACCATATGGTTCTGTCTTTGTGTGTTTCACATGGCACTCTGTATCTAGAAATAATTTAGGATTTGGAGAGTAGGTCGTCACAGTGCCATCCCTGTGTGGTGGCCCAGAGGGAACATTTCCATTTACCCTTCTCATGTCCATCTCTTTCAAGATGAACTTGGACAAGGCCCAGGGCATTAAGCCAAACCCACTTATTAACCTCAGGTTCCTTTTAGGGCCAGTTTGTCTCAGATTTTTTTCTTCTAAGTGTATATTTTGGTGGGAGGAGCAGGGAGAGGGAGTTAGCTATGGAGTGGATGGAAGGCCTTTCTGTTCAGACTATGATTTATCTTCTTCACCCATGTAGATATTATGCCATCTTAATCAGAGACTAGTTAGTTATTTGTGACTCCTGCTCCTGGCTGTCTGAGTTTTTCCTTTCTACCTCCTACCCCAATCTTTTTTTTTTTTTTTTTTTTTAAACATCTTTATTGAAGTATAATTGCTTTACAATGGCGTGTTAGCTTCTGCTTTATAACAAAGTGAATCAGTTATACATATACATACGTTCCCATATCTCTTCCCTCTTGCAACTCCCTCCCTCCCACCCTCCCTATCCCACCCCTCTAGGTGGTCACAAAGCACCGAGCTGATCTCCCTGTGCTATGCGGCTGCTTCCCACTAGCTATCTATTTTACATTTGGTAGTGTATATATGTCCATGACACTCTCTCACCCTGTCACATCTCACCCCTCCCCCTCCCCATATCCTCAAGTCCATTCTCTAGTAGGTCTGTGTCTTTATTCCCATCTTGCCACTAGGTTCTTCATGACCTTTTTTTTTTTTTTTTCCTTAGATTCCATATATATGTGTTAGCATACTGTATTTCTTTTTCTCTTTCTGACTTACTTCACTCTGTATGACAGACTCTAACTCCATCCACCGCATTACAAACACCTCCATTTCATTTCTTTTTATGGCTGAGTAATATTCCATTGTATATATGTGCCACATCTTCTTTATCCATTCATCCGATGATGGACACCTAGGTTGCTTCCATGTCCTGGCTATCGTAAACAGAGCTGCAATGAATATTTTGGTACATGACTCTTTATGAATTATGGTTTTCTCAGTGTATATGCCCAGTAGTGGGATTGCTGGGTCATATGGTAGTTCTATTTTTAGTTTTTTAACGAGCCTCCATACTGTTCTCCATAGTGGCTGTATCAATTTACATTCCCACCAACAGTGCAAGAGTGTTCCCTTTTCTCCACACCCTCTCCAGCATTTATTGTTTGTAGATTTTTTGATGATGGCCATTCTGACCGGTGTGAGATGATACCTCATTGTAGTTTTGATTTGCATTTCTCTAATGATTAATGATGTTGAGCATTCTTTCATGTGTCTGTTGGCAATCTGTATATCTTCTTTGGAGAAATGTCTATTTAGGTCTTCTGCCCATTTTTGGATTGGGTTGTTTGTTTTTTTGTTATTGAGCTGCATGAGCTGCTTGTAAATCTTGGAGATTAATCCTTTGTCAGTTGCTTCATTTGCAAATATTTTCTCCCATTCTGAGAGTTGTCTTTTGGTCTTGTTTATGGTTTCCTTTGCTGTGCAAAAGCTTTTAAGTTTCATTAGGTCCATTTGTTTATTTGTGTTTTTATTTCCATTTCTCTAGGACCTGGGTCAAAAAGGATCTTGCTGTGATTTATGTCATAGAGTGTTCTGCCTATGTTTTCCTCTAAGAGTTTGATAGTGTCTGGCCTTACACTTAGGCCTTTAATCCATTTTGAGTTTATTTTTGTGTATGGTGTCAGGGAGTGTTCTAATTTCATACTTTTACATGTACCTGTCCAATTTTCCCAGCACCACTTATTGAAGAGGCTGTCTTTTCTCCACTGTATATGCTTGCCTCCTTTATCAAAGATAAGGTGACCATATGTGCATGGGCTTATCTCTGGGCTTTCTATCCTGTTCCATTGATCTATATTTCTGTTTTTGTGCCAGTACCAAACTGTCTTAATTACTGTAGCTTTGTAATATAGTCTGAAGTCAGGGAGCCTGATTCCTCCAGCTCCATTTTTCGTTCTCAAGATTGCTTTGGCTATTCGGGGTCTTTTGTGTTTCCATACAAATTGTGAAATTTTTTGTTCTAGTTCTGTGAAAAATGCCAGTGGTAGTTTGATAGGGATTGCATTGAATCTGTAGATTGCTTTGGGTAGCAGAGTCATTTTCACAATGTTGATTCTTCCAATCCAAGAACATGGTATATCTCTCCATCTATTTGTATCATCTTTAATTTCTTTCATCAGTGTCCTATAATTTTCTGCATACAGGTCTTTTGTCTCCCTAGGTAGGTTTATTCCTAGATATTTTATTCTTTTTGTTGCAATGGTAAACGGGAGTGTTTTCTTAATTTCACTTTCAGATTTTTCATCATTAGTATACAGGAATGCAAGAGATTTCTGTGCATTAATTTTGTATCCTGCTACTTTACCAAATTCATTGATTAGCTCTAGTAGTTTTCTGGTAGCATCTTTAGGATTCTCTATGTATAGTATCATGTCATCTGCAAACAGTGACAGCTTTACTTCTTCTTTTCCAATTTGGATTCCTTTTATTTCTTTTTCTTCTCTGATTGCTGTGGCTAACACTTCCAAAACTATGTTGAATAATAGTGGTGAGAGTGGGCAACCTTGTCTTGTTCCTGATCTTAGTGGAAATGGTTTCAGTTTTTCACCATTGAGGACAATGTTGGCTGTGGGTTTGTCATATACGGCCTTTATTATGTTGAGGAAAGTTCCCTCTATGCCTACTTTCTGCAGGACTTTTATCATAAATGGGTGTTGAATTTTGTCGAAAGCTTTCTCTGCATCTATTGAGATGATCATATGGTTTTTCTCCTTCAATTTGTTAATATGATGTATCACGTTGATTGATTTGCGTATATTGAAGAATCCTTGCATTCCTGGAATAAACCCCACTTGATCATGGTGTATAATCCTTTTAATGTGCTGTTGGATTCTGTTCCAATCTTTGTTCTCTATTTTCTCTCATCTCCCTTCCCTTATCGTTTGAAGCAACATCTAGAATGTGAATTACAAATTGTATTCTCAGAAAATTACATAATATGATAATAAATGCAATTTATAGATTCGGGAAAGTTTCATCCCAGAGTGGTGGTAACAACCTTGGACCAGGAACCAGGACTAACTGGTGCCTGACCTTGGGCAGCTTACCTCTCTGAGCCTCAGTTTCCTTATTTATAGGAAGAGGCCCTTAAACTCTTCAAGATTCTCAAGCCAATCCCCCTTCAGTATTAGGATCCAGGAGGGCTGAGTAGGAGCTGAGAAATCATTTTTAACAAGTTCTCCAGGCAGTTCTGAATTAGGGAGCCTTCAGACCTCACTTTGAAGACACCAAACTAGATCATCTCTTACATCCCTTTTTCTCTAAAACTCTGTGATCCTGGGTCTTCTTTCAATTACATGGCTTTGTGCAGGGCGGATGCTTCCTGTAAATTCACTTTTTCATCTGCCATATGTATAACTAAACAATATATTTGTTAATTATCTTATCTGGAAAACCCTTAAAATATAAACAGTAATTTTGATCAGAGTTAAGTACCTCTTTTTGTCATTGCTCAGCAGAGTTTTGTCTGTTTGATTTCTTTAATCTCTCATCATAAGCTTATTTCTGTTAAAAAAAAAAGAAAAAGAAAAACAAATTCCCTCAAATCTCTCAGATGCTTTTCATCTTCCTGAAAGACCGTTTAAATCCAAAGCAGAAGCCCAGGTGCTCACACTCTTGTAGCCAAGAACAGTTCTTTCACTGACTTTTTTTTTTTTTTTTTTTTTAACCACCATCAGCATTTGCTGAAGCCCTCTGACGGGCAGCTTGTTATAAACTTTATACTTTGCTATTTCTGTTACACAGCAAAATCCTATCTATTCTTTGGGTAATAATATCTATCTAGTTGTTTTTGACATGTGTCTGAGGTTCCAGCTACCCAATGAATGTCAATCTTCTGTGTTATTTTTTTCCCGGATGCTCGTACTTCGTTGTATTTTGCCAGACTGAACTCATGGTGTACTTTACTGCCCATAATCTCCACAGGTCCATTAATATTATTTGGCCTCACCTCTGTCTCCCCTACCATCTCCACATTTAGTGCCATCTGAGGAACTTATTAATGTAATGTCCACTCAAGCTTCCAGGTCATTAATAACGTTGTTAATGAGACCATTATGCAGCCTGGGCATTAAGCAGACTTAGTGTTTTACAAGTCTGCTATTGTTTCTTGCCCAGCACTATGTTCTGTACAGTTAAGGATAAAATACAGAGGGTACTCTTCAGATTACGATTCAGACAGGAGATGCCTCTTCCCAGAAGACCCTTTGCTGTCCACATGAGAAATCAAAACTCTCATTCACATAGGCCTTTCAGTACAAGGCTGGCCAGGGTATGCTTACATATAAGCTTGTTTGCAAATTCTGGTTAGGTCTCCCAACATCACAGACAGCTGTGTTTTGAAATTTGGGCCCTTTGAAAGAAGAGTGGATACTGGAATAGCTCTTATTTGACATGCAAAGACCTTGGGAAAACCAGACATTCACACATTGTTCATAGGTTCATGGGAGCAAATGACAACACGCCATCATGCAGAGACTCTGCCATTATCCTGTGAGCTTCCACACGGTGATGCATGGTATTTTTAAGAAGCAGACCCCTAGGAAAGTACCAAAATTGTCTCTCTGTTACAATCTGAGAAGCAGAAATGTTTGCACATCACTAGAGTGTTTCAGGGCAGCAACCAGACTCAAAAAATGAAAGTGGTTAAACATGTAGGTGTTTAGCTACTAGACCATGGCTGGATTCTGTCTTCAAGGTATTTATTGTATAAAAAGTTAATGCAAGGCAGTGTGTATTTAAGATAAGAAGGATTTAGGCAAATGAAGAGGGGAGAATAACATTCCAGGTAGAGGAATTACAAGATAACCTTTATCCCCAAGAGTTAACTTGATATGTAAATAACACAGAATGAAATAAGTTTATTAAGAAGAATATGGATTTTTTTTAATAATAAGGAATTATTAAAATAGAGATTGGGGAAACCTGGTTTCATTTATTCAGACTCTAAAAGAGAATGTCAATAGTATAATGGCCAGCTAAAAGATTATTAATTATTCTAGCAGTATTATTCTACTTATAACTTAGAATTGGGCTTTTTTTTAAGATAATAATAAATACTGGTTTGATAACAATTTCATCTCAGCATTTTAGGATATAAACATTATATTGGTGTTAATATATTTAGTCCCACTTCTCAGTTGGAACAACTGAGAAACAAAGTAAATGAACTTTTCAAAGTCTCAGTATATTGGAGAGAAAATAACAGTTCTTATTGAAATTAAATGCTCACCAGAAATACAGCCTTTCATAGTAATGTATTTTTATTTTACCTAACAGTTGATTAATCCAGAGCAACTAAGGAAACTTTATTTTTTTCTCTGTTTTAGTTCTAAGACTTAGAGCAGCTAATATAGTACATAGTGGTTATTCTAGTTCTCTATTGCTGCATAGCAAACCACTCCAAGTGGTATAGAACAACAGTTTATTTATTGACTGGGCTTCGCTAAGTGGCTCTTCTCCACATGGTGTGGCCATGGTCTCTTGAAGCAGTATTCAGCTGAGAATTTAGCTGAGGCTGAAAACACACAAAATAGCCCCTCATCCTCCAAGGTCTCTCTCCACGGTCTTCTCAGCATCCAGCAATCTGGAGCAGACTTCTTCACAGTGTGGTGACTGGCCTCCAAGAGTGCAAGAGTGAAAGCACCAAGCCATTTTAAGGCTAACTTACAGCCAGAAATGGCTGAGGGTCATTTTTGATGCTTTCAGTTGGTCAAAGCAGTTACAAGGCCAGCCTAGATCCAAGGGGAAAGGAAATAGCCAACACTTCTTGACAGGATGAATGGCAAAGAATTTGTGGCCATCTTTAATTTACCATATGGTTGCTTAGTAAATATTTGTTGACTGACTGTATGATAATAGTGTTTGAAGTTCTTTATGTCCTTGGTTGCATTTGAGGTGATGTTTATGTTGTCACTCTGTAGAAACATTTATTTTGTAGTTCATGAAAAGTCAGAAGAAATATTTTATCATATAAGCAAGAAAGTAGATTTTTTTAATTTTTGGATACATACAGCCAATGTCACTTCTGAGTTATTAAAACTCTTTATAAGGGTGTGGAATGAGAACGGTCTTCCAAATTTTTCTGATTTTCTCTTCATGTGGGCGTTCTATGGTTTTAAATGAGATTATGTGAATTCCCAAAATATTAGATAATCTATATTCACATTTCAGAACAAAAACTAATTCCCTGATGAAGCCTGGATTGGGGTGGTTACTGCCATTTTACAACTTCTATGGCTCATTACCCTTATGTTAACCTTAAAAAAAAAAAAATCAAGGTTCCATATCCCCATTATTTAAAAAGAATTTACACAGAATAAAATGGACATGGATGTGGTTTTCTTTTTCTTTTTTTTTTTTCCTTTTATTGAAGTATAATAAACTCCCATATGGTGTAATGTAATCTCCATCAAAGATTCCCGTGGTTGTTGAGAAACCGAGTAGAAGCTTGCAGCAGATGGATCAAGCAACCATGTGAGAAATTAAATGCGTTAAAAAATTGATAGTCTCAGCTTTGGGTCTTCCACAGTCTTTTAACCTTTACTCCATCCTTCCGCTGAAATAAGTTAGTCACTATTCTTAAAGCTCTCATAAGCTAGCTTAGAGGGAAAATAATATTTTTATAATTCTAGGGTTCTAACTCTCCCTGAGCAGACTCTCTTTTTACAGGGGGTTTCATCAAAATCACCAGGGAACACGTTAAAATTCAAATTCCTGGAAGGACCCGCTGGACAATTCCAATTCTGTAGTGAGAAGTGGAGCCCAGGAATATGAATTTAGTACTGAGGGTAAAGCACATTGGGGTAATCTGGGCCACATTTTGAGAAATCCCTCTTAAATTTCCTCTTACCAATCCTAGAAAGGCTGAAACTGGTGAGGTTTGAAAGGTAGATGCCTTGTGCTGTTCCCCCACTGGCAAGAAGCAGTTAAGGTGGCAGGAAGACAGTATATGGGTTTATGAATAATTACAATTTATGTCATTTCTTAGGCAAAATCAGCTAATTATTTATTTGCATTGGAGCTGGAAGACTTGTGAGAATAGATAAGGAACACTATCATTTTTCACTATTTATTACCTGAACAAGGCACGGACTGAATTTTCTTGCTTGGTCCTATTTTGGGATACATATGTATGCATTCCTACCATGGTTACCAAACCAGTCCGCTTGAAACTGGCTCATATTGCTGTCTTAAAATATGAGTTTAGAATACAGGTTCACATATTTCTGTCATTCTTCACTTATTTATTCGAGAAATGTCTATTGAGCATCTTACATGTGGAAGGCATTGTTTAGGCACTGTCAACAGCCAGTGTTTTATTCATTAATCTTGCTGATACTCTAGCCCCTCATTTGATGCTCCTTAATTTTAGAAAAAAGTTGCAGGACTTCATACCACTTCCATGGTCCATAATCTGCTCTTAAGATGAATCTTACCTAAACCACCCAAGAGTCCTTCTTCTGCTCTTAACATTTTCAAGACATGAAGATTCTTTAGAATAATTTACGGTCTAACATTTTTCACAGTCTGCCTGTCTTCTACCAATCTTAATCCACATTGGCGCAATTAAAGAAGACTTTCTCTTTTTTCTCAACAATAACAATGGCGAACAGTGGATCACCTTTCATATAAAGCAAGTTACATACCACCAGCAGGTCATCCAGTTATTATCATCCAGCAGATACGCTGATAGTTAATTTATGTCCTTGTAAACCTAACAGTATTCTTTGAAAGCCCAATGTCATACTCTTGCTCAGACTAATCTTATCTCTCAATGTCAACCGCTTGAAAGAGTACTTGGCACCCCTTATCTTCCATATATATTTGTGTAGCGAGATCTCTCTGTGGGTAGCTTAGGGAGTAACAGCTCATGAAGATTCCTTGGTTCGGGACTGAGATCTTCCTGTAGCTTGGCCTCTGCACCCTAACTGTTGCATCCTTAAAGCCTACATGCCAGTGTAGTTTGATTTTATTAGTGTGACTGTCACCAAAAGTTCTCTAGGAAGTGAACTTTTCATATACATTAACGCAAGAAAATAATAGAATGTTTAGCAGGATGGTCGAGCTGGTTCTGATACTATATTACATCATGTATTTTTATTATTAATATCTTCTCTTAGTTGTTTTAGAGCAGGGTTTCTCAGCAGCAGCACTATTGACATTTTGTGCTGGATATATCTAAGTTGTGGGAGGCTGTCCTATGCATTGTAGGATGTTTAGCTGCATCCCTGGCCTCTACCCACCAGAAGCAAGTAGTACCCTCCCATTGTGACAATTAAAAATGTCTCCAGATATTGCCAAATGTCTGCCAGGGACAAAATCACCTCCAATTGAGAACCACTATTTTTAAGAGTATGAGGCATGGCATATTTAGACCTAAGGCTATCTGAGAAAGAACTTAAGATATTCCCTCTCTTTCTTCAAAAAAGTACTACATAATGTTCTGAAAGTATAATTACCTAAAGATGGCATGCTTCTAGACTTTTTTGGTTCTACTGAATCTTTAGAATGGGGTTACAAAATACAAGAACCTCTTGATTCTTCATTATGTTGTTTGTAACAAGCCAAGAACAGTATTGTTAAACTATGGAGCCCTATATCATAGAATAAAGTATGCCACATAAAGTTCATAAACTAGTATTTATTCTGTTTAACCTACCAAAACTGCACATGTAAAACAGTTACTACTACCTAGTACTTACATAACTCATGGGCAAGAATTTACAAATACAGTAAAGCAGACACTTAGAGGAGCTCTGCCGTACTGTTAGGGAGGGAAAAAAAATTATATCATTATAGATGAGAAAACTCATTCATTAATACTGCTTAAGGCTGGTAATTAGTTAATGTCAGTAAAACATTATTCATTTCCAGAAACATCTTGGAGAAGATGGCCTGTAAAATCTGGGTGAAACATGAGCCAGCTATGAGAGCCCTTAATAGCAACATGGCATCCATGTTTCTGGTCAGAAGAATGCAGCTCTCGGAAACAGAGTCCCCCAGGGTAGCCACTTTTCAGTTATATTCAAACTCCAACAAATTTTCTTTATAGACACCACACAAACACACCCACTTTTTTATACCCTTGCTTAAATTTACTGTTACATGTTTCTATTTCTGTGAGGTCCATAAATGTCACAAAATCTGCGTGTCAGCATGATATTCAAAGACTTAACCCTTGTTGACTTAAGACACCACCTAGTTTGAAGAGATAATTCACCCCTTGGGGTTTATTTTGTGAGAATGACCTATCGTACATTCCACAGTCTATAGAATTGGCTTGCCTGTGGTTTTGAAAGAAGAAGAAATGGAGAACTCTTGCCCAGTGGTTTTATTTAATGTTTAGAAAAGTTCAAGTTTAATCTAGTAATTTAGAATGTATACATTTGACTGGCTACATTTATGAAATCACAATTCTTTAGCAGCAGTTTAAATCTCTAAATAAAATTATGTGTGGGTTTTATTGTTCAGGGTCAGACATGCTGGCAGTCAGTGCCTGACAGGGTCAAAGTTGTCTAGAAAATGATCCGAGGAAAGGATTTTTACTGAATCTCAGGAGTTCTTGAACCTGTAGCTACATTTTTTTTTTTTTAATCTTTACCAACTAGTTAATTGCAAAAGGATTATTGTAGATGAGCAGTTCTCAAAGTATGTTGCCTGCAGCAGCAGCATTAGCATCACCTGGGAGCTTGTTAGAAATGAAAATTTCTGGGCCCAACCCCAGAAACTCGGGGTGAGACCCAGAAATCTGTATTTTAGCAAGCGCTCTGGGTGATTCTGGTGCACACCAAAATTTGCTAACCATTGTTTTAGACTGTCATAATCATTGAGACATTTTTTTTCCTGCCTGCTTTGATGGTTGTTGTCTCTGATGCCATAAAAAAGAGATGATTTTTACCAAGAAGAAAATATTATTTGCTTAGAAGCATGCTTCTTTATCTCCTTTGTAATATGAGGTCTTCATTTACTGTCACATTTAAAAAAGATACTAGAATAATCGGCCTTAACTAAGTTCTGTTTTCAACTTTACAAAAAAATTTTTAATCACCATGTCTTTGATTCTTGCCATAGATGATCTACAGTAGCTTTTTGAACAAAAGTATTAAGGTTATGAGCATAATTATAAAAATTATGTATTGTGAGGTTGACAGCTGGTTTACAAGGTTCATTTCACTGTCATAGGTAATTTGTGTTACTCCTTCCTCTCATAAAGTAATAATAATAATGCTTGCATGAAGATTCTAGTTACCTCGTGCCAACAGAAAGGTGCTCAGGTTTAAAGGAAAACTTTGGACCGTGAGACCCACCTCATTCACTTCATGTCTGGGCTTCCAGGTTCTGCATGTCTACCAAAAGCTCCTTATTTTTATCTCAGGCACTTGCATAAATATTTTTAATGCCAACCTTTTGAATGGCTCGTTTTTAAAAGGCCCTGTTACTTTCCCACCCACTATTTCTCACTATCCCATTGGGTAGAGATTTTTTTTTCATGCTACACTCTTTAAATTGTGCTGGCATTGATAAGCTCAGGTCAACCTACCTGGTTAATTTGGTCCTAAATATGAATTCTTATCAAGGTTGCTTGCAAATTCACATTTTGTGTTCACTTTGAGATATATACATAGGATTCTCTGAGAAAACTCAGAGAATTAGTAAAGATTTTTCAAAGATTCAAAGGTTTGTTTAAAGGGGGCATCCACTAAAAACTGGAAGACAATATGATATTATGGGAAATAAAAACCTTATGGCGGCTGTGTCTATTCAGGAAAACTTTATAAACAAGAACTGCTGTGGTTTTACTCTATATTTGCAAGGGATTTGATTATAAAAATCATAAGTCAGAGAAATCATCACTTATATATAAGCACAAGCATATGGATATACAGGTAGATAGACCTCACTTTTTCCACTTAGCCGTATTCCTAAAAAGTCAGATGAAAACAGAATATTTACAAATCAAATCATAGTTTTTAGTTGGCTGATATTAATCATTTTGTAGGTGCTATATCTTCCCTTTTGCTAGCCTAGCTGGAATATGGCTGCTAAAACACCTATCCCCATCAATTAACCCCAGCTTAGCATCAAGTTAGTGAATTATAAAATAGCCACTATATGAAGGACCACTTTTAAAGAATGAATCCAGGAATTATTTCATGATGTAGAAGTTTATTCCCTGCCCATTTCTTTAGCTTCAGATTTTTCTGTCAAGCTTGTTGAATTATGGCACCCTTTTAAATATGTATGTATGGTTGAAAGTCTCAGCTGATCCTCCTAATAACCAAGTTGTATCCCCTAAAGCGGTTCATAGCCCTGACTACTCAATTGAATCACAAGAGGAACTTTTAAAACTGTTGATGCTTGGACACAACCGTGATCAATGGAATTAGAATCACAGAATTTTTTTAAGTGTTTAGGGTGATTGTACTGTGCAGGCAGAGTTGATAACTGTGTGCCTGAAGAGAACATTGATATCTGGGGACAGCTTATTGTAGTACTTGATGTGACTATAAATTAATGAGAGTATTTCACACCAAGACGGATGATGTCATGAGTTCTCTTTAAGAATTCATTTCTTACTATGTTTCCTCACTTAGGGAAAAATGACTGAGTTTTACTCAGTCATTTTTGCAGTCTTTTTTATATATATGTTGCCCATTAGGGGCTATACTTTTTCTAGGCATTTATAATTTCTCAAAACTGTATGTCAATCCAAAGTTTCTTTCCCCTTTTGTCTCAGAAGCAAAAATGTTCCTATTCCTTCCTCTCTTATCACCGAGGCCCCTCTATGGTCCTCTTCCATCCTGCCTGTCAGCACAGCCCTAAGATGCAAGCAAATAACATCCTCATACATAGGCTTTCCAGCTCTCGTGAGGAAATTAAGTACCTTTCCTCCAACTGAAATGTTTCTGAAGTATTCTTCAGCCACCTCAGTGTTCTGTCATTTTTGTCTGTCACCTGAGAATCAGAGCTATGCGTGTTGATGACGCCCTTCCTAAGCGGCCAAATAAAAGAAATTACATGTCTTTTATTCATTCCGTGTTTCTCTGGAGACCTCCACTAGCAGGAACAGAGGAGGTTACTTTTTCGTGAAGAGTAACATACTCCCAAGTTGAATTTTAATGGATAACTTAGCTCCGCGTTAGATTCTTTGGCATAAAGATCACTACATTTAATATAGAAGGTCATGAGTTTAGTCATTAGACGAGTTAATTAAATGGCTGCCATAGTTCAAAAGTACATCTGCATTTGGATAAAATATGATTCGTGTTAGAGAGCTAAACTTGACGTTTGGTTCCCCCAGGTAATAATATAACTTAATGAAATAAACATGTATACCTTTCTGCAGCAAACCTGCATAAAGCACATAGCATAGTTGTATTTCTTTACTGGCAGTGATAGGAAATCTTTAACCTGCCACAGGCTGCTTTGTTTTATTCAGTCTCACATAGTTAACCTGTTGAGCTGATTAGCAGAACAATTCAGAGTCATAGTCGGCACCACAGATGAAAGGAACGGAAAAGCCACAAAGTTGCCTGTGCTTGTTTGGATACCAACAACATTGATTCTATCATTGCAAGTGCTGCTACAGAGAAATAGCATTGACTCAGCTTCCCCATTTGTACATTGTACAAGGCCCAAAACAAATCCTATTCATGTCTGTATTTTTACCACTTAATAACAGTACCTGACCCCTAGTTGACACACTCAGTACTTTTTTTTCAACTTAAAAAAATTTTCAAAAAAAATTTTGATGTGTTACCCAGCAGGCTACAGTCTAAAATATGATGTCTATTCCTATGGATCATTACAACCATTTAGTGTAGAACCTCTTAAAATATTTAATAAAAATCACCAGAGAGTTGAGAGCAATGGGTAACCCATTTTTTCACTTTCTTGTGTATGGTTCTGTGACACAGACGAATGCATACAGTGATGTAACCACCACCACAATCAAAATACAGAACACTTTCATCACCCCAAGAAATTCCCTCTTGCTGGCTTTTTAAATCAATCCCTACCCCTACTCTCAACCCTTGGCAACCAGTTTGTTTTTTCCTCTAATTTCACCTTTTCCTGGATGTCATGTGAATAGAATAATAACATTTTTAATCTGATTTCTTTCACTTAGCGTAACGTATTTGAGATTCACCCAGGTTGTTGTGTATACCAATGGTTTGTTCCATTTTGCCACTGTGTAATATTCCATTATATAGACATACCACAGTTTTCTTATCCACTCACTAGCTGAAGGACATTTGGGTTGTTTCCTGTTTGGAGTAATTATGAACAAACTCACTGTAAGTGTTCATGAACAGGTTTTTAAGTAAATGTAACTTTTATTTCTCTGGGATGTTTCTCTAGGAGTAGGATTACTGTATTTTATTGTAAATGTACGTTTAACATTTTATAAGGAACTTCCTAGTGTTTTCCAAAGGGACTGTACTATTTTGTATTCCCACAGTGTATGAGAATTCCAATTGCTCCACATCCTCACCAGCACTTGGTATTGTCAGTGTTTTGGGGGGCCTTATTTTGCTTGATTAGTTGGTTGGGTTTTGTTTTTGTTTTGTAGCCATTCTGCTCTGCAAAGCATCAGTATTAGAAAACACAGCAAGATCCATTTTATCCATTTTCTGCCAGTAAAGCATCCCAGATTAAAAATTTGTCTGATACAATTAACATTATGTGTTGTCAACTTAAAGAAGAACACACAGCATCATAGTTGTGAGTTTAAGTTTTATTCAGGGTCTTACTGAGGACTGTAGCCTGGGAGAGATAGCCACTCAGCAGCTCAGAGTAAACTGTTCCAAAGAAGTAGGGGAGGAGCCCCAGTATGTATATGAATTTTTCTGGCTAGGAAAAACATGTAGTCATATCTTGGTAAAAGATTACTGCTATTCACAAAGAAGAGATATCTCAGGTTGATGATTTTAGTGCTTTTCTTTGTATGGGAAGATGCAAAAATCTGGGGTCATTGAAGTTCTTCCTGAGGTATGCATCTTAACTATCTGTGGCCCATTTATTCAAAACACTGAATGCCTTATCCTGTTTTTTCCATCCTAAATTCCCTTCTGGGGTGCACTACCCTGTTGGTGGGCAACTGCAGTGGGTTGTGATTTAACCCTTTGAATATCTGGATGATGAGGGACACTCTTTGTTCCTTTTTTTTTTTTAACAGTCTCTAGACATAGTTACTTTGTTAATACATTCCAATATCTCGCTGTTGTTTACAATGGCTTGAAGAAACTTAGTCATTTTATTGATTTGCTTTCCAATATTCTGACTACACTTGCCCTACAGGAATTATTTTACTTATTGGGCTTCAGTTGCATTCTCCTCATACTACTGCATGCATGTCCACAAGCTAAACCATCCAAGAAATTTACATGACTTTCCAATTCTTTCCTACTTAATAATGGCTAATTTCTTAAAAATTAAATCTTTTTAGTTTTACTAACTTTATACAAAAACAAAATAACCTAATTAAAAGCCTTAAAGAGGAGATGGAGATATGAAGATTTTTCCGCATTCATCTGTAGGTCAAAGCATTATGTCAACCAAAAAGCATATGAAGCAGGAAACATTTCTAAAATAATCATGCTTCGGTTTAACAGAGTGGAATTAAGCACTCTTCATTATGATTCCTTATATGGTCTTCCATGACTCAATCATATTCTTGATATCTTACCTTTGATGGGAAAAATACCTCCCTACAGAAGTAATAATGTAGAGTATAAATATCAGTTTCATTCGTATAAAGTAAGATTTCGTTGTTCCTTAGTAATCTGGAGAAGATGCTCAGTGCATAACTGAGGAAGATTTGGACAGGCTTTTTAACTGGTACGTGCAGTAGAAACAGCTGGATTCTAGCCTCCATTTTGCCACCTACAAACTAACTGGCTAGCTGACCTAGAGCAAGTCAGCTAGTCCTTCATTGTATATTTCCTCAACTGTGAAAAGTAGGAATTAGATTCAATGATCTCTAAGGTCTCCTGGTTCTAAACAAAGTTCAAGGAGGTTGGAAGTCGCGCACCGTCTTCCCAACCCCACACCCACCCCAAAGCCAGCCAGTGTTTCATAATAGAACTACAGGTGCATGTGGCCACAGAAGACCTTCGCATTTTCTCAAAGCTCTTTCTGCTCCGGTTTGTCGTTGTGGTTGCCCCATTGGAGCTCCTTTCATGGAGGGCTTGCTCCAGAGTGCTGGCTCCCAGGACTGGGGAGCAGTCTGCGAGGGCCACTTCCAGTCCGGCCCCAGGTGTCTGTGTCCGCCTAGGTCCACTGTGCAGCTGTTTGCTCATTTTCTTCAAGATTCAAATATAATTGTCCTGCTCTTCTAAGACTTTAAGATAGTCAGGGGAACATCAGCTCACTGAAAATAATTGAAAACACCTTTTGGAAAAGTGCTGCTGGGAATGCAAGCATGAGATTCTGTCATGCTGATAGTGGTTTTTGAGGGAAGAGATTATTTCTCTACCTTGTAACGTTTTCTAATAAATTTAGAGGAAGGAGTTCCACCTCAGATTTTCTGAGTCATAGACTTTGAGAGCAAGACAGGCCCTACAGATAGGCGACTTGCCCAGGGCCTCTGGGACGATAGGTTGTAAAGCTGTTCCGGGATCCCGTTTCCCTGTGTTACCAATCTCAGCCTTTCCAAAGCCACAGCAGACCATTTGGGGGTTGCAGTCATATTCTCTCTAGCATTTCCCATTTCCTTCCCTGCCTCACCCTGAGCATGGGGTTTTGGGTTTTTTTTCTATTCTTTTTTTTTTTAATATCTTTACTGGAGTATAATTGCTTTACAATGTTGTGTTAGTTTCTGCTGTATAACAAAGTGAATCAGCTGCACATATACATATATCCCCATATCCCCTCCCTCTTGTGTCTCCCTCCCACCCTCCCTATCCCACCCCTCTAGGTGGTCACAAAGCACCAGGCTGATCTCCCTGTGCTGTGTGGCTGCTTCCCACTAGCTATCTATTTTACATTTGGTAGTATATATATGTCAGTGCTACTCTCTCACTTCGTCCCAGCTTACCCTTCCCCCTCCCCGCGTCCTCAAGTCCATTCTCTACGTCTGCGTCTTTATTCCTGTCCTGCCCCTAGGTTCATCAGAACGATTTTTTTTTTAGATTCCATATATATGTGTTAGCATACGGTATTTGTTTTTCTCTTTCTGACTTACTTCACTCTGTATGACAGACTCTAGGTCCATCCACCTCACTACAAATAACTCAATTTCGTTTCTTTTTATGGCTGAGTAATATTCCATTGTATATATGTGCCACATCTTTAACCATTCCTCTGTCAGTGGACACTTAGGTTGCTTCCACGTCCTGGCTATTATAAATAGGAGCATGAGTTTTGTCAAAGCAAAGAATGAGATCTACATCATTAGCCCATCTGAATGCTAAGAAAAACTTCTCTAAAGGAACTGCACAAGTTGTCTCACCGCCACTCCCTGAGAGGCTCTTTGCAGGTGTGCCAGTGTGTTAGGTCAACCTTACCCTGGGAATGTGGTGTCTCCAACCCTCCCCAGACTGGCCTGCTTCATTCCATCCCATGTAGTCTAAAGTATATTTTAAGAAAATTTGAACTTAGTGTAGAGGTTAAACATTTGCAAAGCAACTTGGGCTTACAAGTAATTTTAACCCATGGTCATTTAGAAAATGCCATTCTCAGAATCCTGTCTTTAAGAGGGGTGTGTGTGTGTGTGCGTGTGTCCATGTGTGTCCGCTTCCCTTAAAACAAAATGCTTTAATAAATGAACTCTGTGGAATTTGATTGGAAAGATCTCATGTTTTGTAAGGGAAGAAACACAGTGTGGAAAATTATGTAACAAGGAAAGAGCATCCAGTTTTAAAGATACTTAGCAGTGTATAACTTCTTCCATATTCCCAAGTAGTAAGCATCATAAGTTATTCTGTCACTAGAAGTATAAACATGTTCTGATTTAAGAGCCTGACATGTTTGAAAAACATACTGGCTCCTCAATTTTCCAGATAATCCTTGTATTTGAACTCACTTGAGTATCCCAAATTCCTGTTTCTACTGTCTCTGGAAGAGAATAAAAGTAATATTGGAAAACTAACAATTTTCTACCAGTATCATTAGGTACAAGCTAAACTTCTCCTTGTGGACATTTTCCAACATTTCCTTAAAACAGAGTCTTTTTTCGGTATCTCCTCTCATGAATCAGAGGTACATAGTTCTGATTCCATGTCAGGCCTGAGTAAATATTAATTGAAACTCTGAAGATAGTATGTGTGGTGGTTAAGAGCTCAGGTTCTGGGGCCAGATTCCTCCAGTTAGAATCTTAACTCTTTAATAGCTGTGTATTCTAGGGCAAGTTGCTCAACCTCTCTGGCTTCATTTGCGCCACATCTGTATAATGGGGATGAAGATATTAATATCATAAGGTTGTTATGAATAGAGGTTCTGAAAAATGTACTCCCAAAATAATTAAGAAAAACTGTATACATCCCCACACATTTTCAAGTTGAAATCTAAAACTTTTCATCAGAGGTTTCAAAGCATATTTTTGGTAAGACGTAGAAAGGAGTATAACATGAAATAAGATGAGAATTGGTGTGGCTGAAATAGTTAGCACGATGTGAAAAAATAAGTTTGACCTACCTTGCCGAGTAACTAAAAAAAAAATGAAAAGAAATGAAAAAAGGTATTCATATGTTTTTAGATCTGTATTTGAGTAATTTATCATTCTCAGAAAACATACACATAACATGTGAAAGAATCCACATCCTTCACCTATTCTACTCTGTTGTTAAGAATTCAGAACATCTCAATATTGACTAAGCTTTACACTTAATAAAAATGAGTGTGAGCAAGACAGGACTCTTGCTAATCACAACATGTTTTAGATTCCAGGAAGTTTGTGTACTCCAAAGACGGTGGGGTCCAAGGCAATGAACGATAATATTTGTCTTAGATGAGGAGTTTGCCTTTTAGTAAAGAGAAAGGACTGATATGAATGCAAGGTGGATTCTCAAGCAGTTAAAAAGTAAAGTACAAATGAAAGTTAAGATCTGGAGACTAATTTCCTTAAAATGCCCTTGTATGTGCACATCTTGTAAAATATTTGCTTGCCGAGTACCTCAGTATGAAGACGACTAGTTGATTAAATGAGTCAATAAATGTTAAGCTCTTAGAACATTTCCTGGTATCTAATAAGCCCTGAGCAAAAGTAAGTTATTATAACTATTATTATTTTTAGGCTCCTCCTTCAGAAAGAATTATGCCTACTTACTTTGAGTTCCTAACTTCTCCCCAGGACTTATCTGCCTGCATTCAGCATCTTTTAGAATTAATCCACTAAGTATTAGAAAAATGTTACCTCAGTATTAGAATCACAGTGTCACTCCTCTCCTGAGACAGACTCACTCCAAGTATAACTACTGGAACTTTCTGGTCAAATTCCATTTAGTTTGGCTACCCATAAATGTTTTATTCTCCTAGATACACATAATTTTCTCTATGTATGGATCCAGCCTAACGCTAAAGATACCATAAATTGGGAATCTGTGCAATTTCATAAGTACCTTAATAGATTAGACTGGATAACTGAAGAAATAGAATACTGAATTGAAAAAATTGAAATGTGAAATTTAAAAAAGAAAAGATAGCTCATTTTAAACTAGACCCTTTAAAATCTCAAAATCAAGACAGGGACCCCTGGCCTAACATATTACCAGGTATTCCGAGTTGGACAGCTTAGGTCATTAGAGTTGAGTTCTGTGCTTATAACCAGTGTCTTCCTTAATTTTTTAATTATCAAAACAATGAATGTTCATTGTAGAAAAAGTCAGATAATCCAAGAGAAGAAAATAAAAGTCACTGATTCACTACTACCTACGGGTAAAGATTCTGATACATATCTTCTCATTTTTTTATGTAAAAAACAAAATATATACTTTTGATTTTTTAAGTTAAATTTCTGACTCTGAGATAATTGTAGATTCACATGCAATTGTAAGAGTGATATGGAGAAATCCCATGTGTCCTCTACTCGGTTTCCCTCAATGGTAGTATCTTGCAAAACTGTAGTACAGCATCACAACCAGGATGTTAACATTGATGCAATCAACATACGGAACATTTCTTTTACTACAAGGATGATGACCTTTTATAGCTACAACCATTTCCCTCCCACCTTCACCACCTCCTTAAATCCAAGCAACCAGTATTCTCTTCTCCATTTCTATAATTTTATTATTTCAAGAATGTTATATAAATGGAATCATATAGTATATAACCTTTTGAGATTGACTTTTTCCACCCAGCGTAATCTTCTGGAGATTTATCTAGGTTGTTTTATGTCTAGATAGTTTGTTCCTTTTATTTGCCGAGTAATATTCTATGGCGCGGGTATACTCACCTTTGAAGGACATTTGCATTGTTTCCAGTTTTTGGCTGTTGCAAATGAAGCTGCCATAAACGTTTGTGTATAACTTGTAGTGTGAACCTAAGTTTTCATTTCTCTGGGATAAATGCCCAGAAGTACAATTGCTGGGCCATATTTTAGTTTTAAGAAACTGCCAAACTGTTTTCCGGAGTGGCTATACCAATTTACATTCACACCAGCAATGGGAGTGATCTAGTTTCTCTGACTCCTCACCAGCATTTGTTGTTGTCACTATTTTTTAATTTTAGCCATTCTGATTGGTGTGTAGCGATACCTCATACTGGTTTTAATTTGCATTTCCCTAATGGTTAATGATGTAGAATATCTTTTCATGTGCCTATTTGCCATCTGTCTATCCACTTTGATGAAATGTCTGTTCATGTCTTTTGCCCATTTTCTAATTGGATTGTATGGTTTTTTACTGTTAAATTTTGAGGATTCTTTATATATTCTAGACAGTGGTCCTTTGTTATATGTGTGGTTTGCAATTTTTTTTTTTCAATCTCAAGATTCTTTTCATCCTCTGAAAGGGGTTTTTCACAGAGCAGAAGTTTGTCATTTTGATTAAATCTGATGTATCCATGTTTGCTTTTATGGACTGTGCTTTTGGTATCAAGTGTAGGAACTCTTTGCCTAGTCCTAGATCCCAAAGATTTTCTCTTATTGTTTTTCCTAAGAGTTTTACAGATGTATGTTTTATATTTAAGTCCATGATCCATTTTGATTAATTTTTTGTGTAAGGTGGTAGACTTAGGTTGAGGTTCATTTTTTTTCCTCTGGATGTCCCATTGCTCCAAGACCATTTGTTGAAAAGGCTTATCTTTTTGTTGTTGTTGTTGTTGAATTGCTTTTACACCTTTGTCAAAAATCAGTCAGGCATATTTACATGAGTCTATTTCTGGATTCCCTGTTCTGTTCCATTGATCTATGTGTCTATCCCTCCACCAATACACAGTCTTGATTACTGTAGCTATATAAATCTTGAAATTAGGTACACTGATACCTCCCACCTTTTTCTTCTCATTCAACGTTGTTTTAGCTTTCTACTTTCTTTACCTTCCCATGTAAATTTTAGAATTATCTGGTCTATATCTACAAAAAAAAAAAATGTGCAGAAATTGTGGTCGGAATTGCATTAAACCTGTGTATCAACTGGGGGCAAATCGACATATTTGCTGTGTCAAGCATCCCAATCTGTGAACACAGTATGTATCTCTATTTATCTAGATCTTTGATGTCTTTAATCAGCATTTTGGAGTTTTCAGTGTGCAAGTACTGTACATATTTTGTATCCCTCTCAGTGTCTGGCACAGCAGTACCTTCCTAAGGAAGGTTGAATCTCGTAAAAATCATTGCCATATACAGGAGTGGAAACTTACCGTGAAAAGAAACCGTTAGCTATAATCCCTTTTTTAAAATGGCTTCCTTAAACTAGGAAAACACTTTAAAGATAGCAAATGACCCAGATAAGAAAGACTTTTCATTCACTACCTGAAACTAGATACTTCACAGTTTGGGATTGTAAATAAGATTTCAGTTAAGAACTTATTGGATTCAGCTGTGTATGGGATGTGGCGTAGTAGAGTGGTTCAGGAAGCCGTTTTTCCTTTGCCAACTGCAGAGCTCATCTTTATATATTAAAAGAGAGTTTTCAAATTTCTGCCAATGATCATTTTTCATTGGTAACCCAGAGGAGTTTTGAGTTGTCATTTTGTGGGCTTTATCGGGAAGCTTAAATCCAGGATTGAATTAATCAGAGAATGCATGATTGGGTTTCTGTATTTTCTAGTTTTGAAATCTACATAATGTTGGTAATAGACTGAACATTTATCATGTTGTTGTTCACACTGGGGCAATGAAATATAACATGACATAATTCTTTTAAGAAGATCCCGAGAGTTTAATGTACAGTTTGAAGGCAGGAGACCGTCGGGAGCACAGAGATGCATATTCCTCTCAGAACTATTCATATGTACACAAGATGAATAAGCTATCATCTTTCCAAATTTTCTCTGACGTTTTCAAAAGAAACAAATACACAGGGTAAGGAAGGCAAGGAAGAACAGGGCTATTCTTATTGCTGAGACAGTAGGAAAAGCCCCAGCTGGCCTCTAGGTGATATAGAGGTATTTGTTGTGGTCTAACCATGTAACCTTGAGTAAGTCATTAGTTCTTCTGAGCCTCATTTCCATATTTATACAGGGGAATTGTATAATGTTTCTGCCTTCCTAAAGCTATAATCAAATAAGATAATGGATAGAGAAGCATATCATAAGCTCTAAAAAACTGTACAAATATACCATGTTATTCATTCCATAAATATTTATTAAACACCTACTGTGTACCAGACACTGTCCTAAGGATAAGGATAAAATAATCAAATAAGATGTGATCTCTATTGGTGAGGAACTAACAGTTCACCAAGGAGAGACAGACATGGGAACCACTTAAGTATAGGAAAGCATCATAGGTGTGCAGAGGTAGAACATTCCAGGTATAGCTGTGGAACTGGATTGCTGAGATGGAATGTGCAAACTGCTTTTGGAGTTGAGAAACTCTGAAGACACACTGTTGTAAAGATCATCTATGTTCAAGTTGAGGCTACCCACAATGGAGAGGGAATTAAGAGGAAAAAAGTTTGACCCAGTTGCCAAAGTCCTTATTAAATAGGTGGAATGATGATGAAAAGTCAGTAGGTGGCAGAACTGGGGATTGGACAAGTGTGGCATGGGCAGATGACATGAGCCTCCAGGGAGGGGGATGGCTGGTGATATGAAAATGGCAAGGAATGGCCTGGAAGCAGCACTGTGGAGCCAGGCTTAGGGCTTGGGCTATGGGAGTATGAACAGACTTCTCTTGAGGGGCTGAAAGGGTGTAAGTCCTGGGGGAAGAGCTGGACAACAGGTGGAACAGGAGGAGGGAAGAAGAGTATGTGAGAAGGGTAAGCATGTGGGGCTTCCAATAATAGCAATAGCTGTCATTTATTGAGCACCTAGGATGTGCCAGGTACTGTACTTGGTTGTTTTATACATTTAGTCCTCATAGGATGCTACAAACTAATTACTGTCATCTGGATTTTACAAGTAAGGGCATAAGGTACAAAGAGGCCACGTGCATCATTTAGGGTCACACAGCAAGTCCACATTAGAATCTCTGAACCCACATCTGCCTGACTGCAAAGCTGTGCTTTTGTACTACTCCACGTCTTCAGAAAGATTCAGAGAGCACCATGGGAGGGATTTGGAGGGAAATCAAAGAAGAAGGGAAGAATCCGAGGGAGGAATCAGAGTCATACGGGAATGAAAATACAGCAGATGAGCGGAGTATTGGCCAGAGTCATACGGGAATGAAAATACAGCAGATGAGCAGAGTATTGGCCAGAGATGCTTGCATTTTTGCTGGGGGCTGAAAACGCCAGGGCTCTGAGGACTGCAGTCACTGAGACCTCTGGCAGAGTTGAGGCCTAGTGAGGTTAGTGGTTGCCTTGCTGCAGGTCCCGGGGGAGCGCTGTTGGAAGTTGTTCTGATGTCTTTGAAGAGAATTCTCCCAGGCTATTAGCGAAGAGGGTCAGCCTTTCCTGACTCTTCCGCTCCTGGTGGGGTAGTCTGAAGAGGCTTAGCTTCCTGAGTGTCAGTGGTCAGTCTTTTATCCCAGATAATGGAGAGCAGAGAAGAAACTGTGGGACGACCTCTCACTTGAATGAAGGGTGGGAGCCAATCAGATATTGGGGTGCCTTGGCCACTTTGTACTTGGGGACCTCTGGAGCTGTGTGGTGCAAGCTGGAATTCTCATTAGACTATGGTGAAAAGCAAACACATGTATCAGCCTCGCCCAGGCGGCCGTTACCAGTTACTGTCCGAGACAGCTTTTTAACGGAGTCTGGGGAAGAAAATATTTCTTCCTTCCTCACCATCCTGGCACAGCTAAATGTCCTACTTTCCTTTACTAGGGGACAGTTAATGCTACATCTGAAACAGCAGTTCCCCATGCCCCTTGAAGAAAGGTGGTACATTGACTGTGGGCACAGGCCAGGACCAGAGACTTTTCTGGAAGCAAGCTTTGATACTTGAGGGCAGTAGCAGTCCAGCTCTGCAGCCAGGTAAGAGTGGCCTCAGGTGAGGGAGATGAGGTTAGAAGAAGCAAAGAAAAGGCAGAGGATGAGTAAGTAACTGAGGAAAAGTTATGACTCTCACAACCTTGCTTTCAGTTAAGTGCTTCCCCTGGAATTCTTGATTGCGGTAAACATAAATATGCCCTTCAAAGTAACACATGTGCCGTCTGATCCAGTTCATCACAGGAAGGGTTGGGACAGTGAGAGAATAAAGGAATGCCCGCAGAAAGGGGATAATAAGGAAAGAGAAGTGGAAGTAGCCTTAAAAGGCTGCGCTTTGCATAGAATGCTTGCAGAAGAGACTGGATCTTTCTGCTTCTTCACAGGTGGAAGGTTTTCTTTTTCCCTTGAATCATGCCAGCACTTTATCTGTACCTCTGTTGTGACATTTTTCATATTCTACACTGTTTTATAGTTTTTAGGTTTTTTCTACTTCTACCAACCTGGTAATTCTACCCCCCCCCCCCACAGTGCTTTGCATTCAGTAGCTACTCCGTGTTCGACTGAAAGAACGAACCCCAGGACACTGTGATTCCTCTGAATTTGTTAGCTCTTTACTTGGCCACCAAAGATGACACTTCGCAAAGCCAGCTTTCTCCTTTTTCTGGGATCAGGGACTAAATTATATAAGAAGTGTTCTATAATGCTTTGAGTGTGTAGGAGAGATACTTTCTCTTCAGGGAATGTTGCTAAGCCCTCTCATCAAAAATAGCCTTTCCATCTACGTCCAAGCTCTGTCAGGGCAGAGCTGATTGGCAAGGGTAGTTCAAAGGAAAAAGCAATGTAATGCCTTCTGCTTACGGTGGTGCAGGTGCCAGTGGAGGAGGAAAATGTGCGTGGTTGAGGTTCAGGATGCTAAGTGCTATAAAAATGGAGCCAACCAACTGACCAGGGTGCATAGATCTATATTTTGTGAAATACCTTCCCCGACCTTTGTAGATTCCTTTCTATATTCCTGTGCACTCTGTGATCCCAGGCTAGGAGTCTTCAGAAAGCAACTGGTGATTAGAAATCTCACTGTATAAGCAGAGTAAGTGGCCCTTTAAGAGGGGCCCACTTAGACCATGGAGATGGCAGAAGCTCAGAATGGCAAGGGCAGAGGGAACAGGGAGATCCAGCCAGAAAGACACATGTGGAACCCTGAGTCCTGAGCAGAGCAGCTCCTTTCTGAAGGCTGCTGTCGCTCCTTTGGGAACTGCTACGCAGGTATTGACAGGGAACCAAATCAGTGACAGGATAGCCATTTTAATGTTTGCAAAATCTACTCTAAGCATGAGTCCCTCTGTGTAACTAAAGATCTAGTGTCTTTAGGGGTTTTTCCCTCAAATCTTGAATCTGACCTTCCTTGGAAAGTTGGAAGTACTGACCGGGCAGGTAACAGCAATCATTCTGAGTGTCAAGCAAAAAGGAGGCATAAGCAGTGAAGGACCAAAGTTGGGATGGGGAGATGCATGTTGGCTGCCGGCATGGACTGTTCTTAGGAGTTCTAGAATGGTCACTTCCAGTGGCTATTACAAAATGCCCCCTAGAAAATTTAAACAGGAAAACATTTGGGTTTGGCCTGCCTGGCTTTGCAATTAGCATGTTTGTCCAGATAACAAATTGTTGCACTAAAATGGATCTGTCTCGTCTACCCTAAAGAAAAGCATCTTTGTACCCTGTGTGTTCAAGGCATTATCAATGATCTTTACATAAAGATCAACCCCTGTTAATAAAAGCCATGAGCAGGACCCTGCCAAGATTCCCATAGTTTGTTTAATCAGCTGCATTAACGCAGAGGTTTTCAATTAGTAGAAATGTCCATTTGTACCCCTTATTTGCTTATAGGCCCAGAGGCCAAGTCACCAAATTGGGGCTCCCAGTCATCCTCTGCGAAGAGCTGGCTTCTCCCTTCCCTGCCATGAAGATCACTGCTGTCTATGTGTGTCTGGGTAGGAGAGGGCCGGCTCCAGTGAAGGTAGCCTCTCTACCCACCCCTCCGCCAGTCCTGCCAAGTTGCAGGGAGGGTGCTGCACAGAAGCTTGCTCAGGCAGCTTCTGACCTTCTGGACTGGTTGGAGGCCCCTTCGCTGAATGGACCCTGACCTCTGCCCGAAGCAAGAGACAGAAGACCAAGATGACATAGCTGTGGTCACACAAAGCCCGTTAACTACATCGGCTGTCTTTGTTTATTCAGGAACTCTGAACTTCTTTTTTTAACAAGAAATTTGAACCACATTTTGTTTGAGATATTCCAGAGAGATGTAGCAATGTAGTTTCCATTCTATAAACTTTTAAACAAAACTGTTAGCGGTTCACAGCTTTGTTTAAAGAACAATGGCTTGGAGCAGAGGCCAGTCTTCTCAAGACCCAGAGGACAGTGACCAAGGCGGAGAAGAATCTAGTGCAGAGCTGGCTGACCAAGGCCTGCGTTGAGGGCCTTTTCCCACTTTTCAGGAATGGCAGTGAGTTTGGCCCTGTTGCTTTGGTGATTTACATCAATGCCCTCAGCCTGCTGACTCCCCTCAAGTGGAAGAGAAATTCAGGAAAACTGAGGATGAAAACAATCACTTCTGTTATTTTTCCCTTACCTCAGAGACTGAGCCACCGTTTTTAGCATAGCTAGTTCACTGCCCAGCCACTGGCATCCTTGTTTCTTCCCTTCCATGTTTTCTGCTTCTGTCATCACTTCTCTCTGTCACAGCCAAAACCTCACCTGTGCTTTCACTCTAATATTTCTATTAAAATATCTGCCTTTACCTAACTTTTTCCTCATGAGATAATTTATGTTTATAGAAAACCTCATTTATGAGTTTTTTTCCAGCTATAATTGGCTATAGCTATTACTCTTTTAGCCTTTTCTTGGCATGTCCACAAGAACATTTAACAAGTATTGTTTAAGTCTCACAAACATTCCTCTAAAAGTATACAAATATTTATGCCTATATCAGTTTCTCTAGACTTTTTACAAAGCTGATTTAGTAGATAATGTATTCTCCAACCAAAGATTAAAATTGAAATAGCCCATAATTGGTGCTGACCAATAATGTAGATTTGGGGTTGGCAACATTCAGTTTCCAAGTACATAAAACACATATGAATTACAGGAATTTAGTTTAGTAACATCCTTTTTTACATGTGTTTTTGAAAACTCAGTTTACCCTCCAGGAAGGCGTTTCTTTTGGATCAATTGCAATTTCTATTTAACTTCACAGCTTACAAGTAAGACTGTGAGTAAAATATTAACAAATTCTGGGGCAAAGGGAATTCCAAGAAGACTCAGTAATCATTGAAAAGGGTAGTTAAAGAGCTGTACGATTAACCATTTTTAATGTAAAACAAAGCATTTCTCATGTATTCTTTAAGCAATACTGACAAGGTATTTCCTGGAGATTAATGATGGTCTGAGTTAATGGGCTGAGGGAAGGTCATTAATTCTTACACAGAGGTAGTTTGGAAAGTAGGAAAGAAAAACAACTGCTAGGTCAAGATGATACAATCCCAGGAGATGTTTCAGATTAGTTACCTTTGCAGAAGCCCATACTTAACTACTGTTCTCACCCCCCCCCCCCACTTCTCCACAAACAAAACCCTTTTTAATCAATGAGCTTCCTCTTCTTGCTCTTTCTCACATAAAACTCATCTTGGAAGTCATTTGTTTTCACGTAGCTTCTCGCCATCAGACTCATTTATTGGTGTGAACAGAGTTGTGCTTGGGAGTCTAGAAACCAAGGCAGTCAGAATATACTTCCTATGGTTTCAATTAAATAACACATCTATGTGTGCTAGGCATAAGATATGCAGGAAATATGAAATTACTGTCAGTGATAGGCTGGGGTTAATGGAACAATCAGACCTAGACACCTCAGTAAATCAGAAGAGATTGATTCATCATAAGGACACAGAAACAAGTCGGGACAGTCAGGATACCGTTACAAGCAGAAGTGCATGCTTCCAGACTGCAGAATACCACCAGAGATGTACACTTGTTGATGATGTCTGACTTTGTGGAATCTCATTCCTCCTCCAGGCCAGTCTAGGCTGCACCCATTCTGCAAGTCTGCTAATCTGGATCTGTTTCAACAGTCCTCCCATCTGGACAGATTTATTAATCTCAGGATTAAGCAAGGTACAGTAGGACCTCTGGGGCAAGGACTCTGGTGGGGATAGTGAGAAACAGTGGCAGAGGATCTAGAGCTACCTGGTGGAGGATTGTTGCAAGAAGCCCTACTTTGGCTTTTTACCCAAAGAACAGTTGAGACCTAGAGAATGATCTCTTAGTTTAAAAAAAAAAAAAAAAAAAGGTCTGCCTTCAGGCATGGGCATCATCTTCTGTAACCGTGTGTCCTTGTGAGAGTTTTAGATTCAGAAGCTTGTACTGTAGCCTGTGCTAGGGCATGTTGCTCACCTTACTGCTGGGAATGCGAACTCCCTTTGGAATCCTTTAGATGAGTTAAATGCCATCTGATTCACTCAAGTGGTGTTTCACTGGCTGTTCCACTAATCCCAGGCTCTGATCCCTATAGTATGTTTTCACATTTCTGGAAATTTTAAAATACCAGAGGTTATTTTGCTGTTTAAAAAAACTGCTGAAAATTAATAAGATAGCAGAAATATGCTAAAGGAAACACTAAGGAAAATGTTTTCTGGTCACTAGGGCAATGGACTGAAATGCAGAAGCCCCACTATAATGGTGACGGGCATTTTGCCACTAACGTGTATCTGATCTAACCCTGAAAGCATTAAGTTCTTATGGATTTTGTGACAGAGCCAAGAGAAGTAAATTTGTAGTTGCCAGTTCACACTGAACTACTGTTTTAGTGCTGCAAGTACAGGTGAAAATCTTTATGTTTTTCCATACTGCTTAAAAAAAATTCCTTGTTTATATACAGATTAGTTCCACTAGACCTAGCTGAACTTTTTGAGTTCTTTTCTCAACTGAAATTGCCTTTTACAAATGAACTATCCAGATGTGGATGGGAACATAATAATAGAATTACGTGCTGAAATAACTTAGATTATTTTGGTCATGATTGCAGTTTTATGATGCCATCTGGGGAAATTACTAAGTGCATGTGAATTTGAGGTAAACTAAAGTTTTTCTCCCTTCAGTAGGCATTATGTCCTCTTTTGGCACTTTTTTGGTATTGGAATTTGCTGGTTACTTTGCTTACTTTAAGAGCTATGGATCCACAACTCTGTCATGGTTTGAACTGGAGCTTTCCTTCCACACAATTGGCAGGTATTAATGCATCAGGACAGTCTGTCTGAAACCTGACCTAACCACTTAACAGTAAAATAGTAAAGCTTGCTATTTTGTGTGTACAAATGCTGTCTTTCCAAATTAGGAAAGAAGATATAAAACCCTGTGGAAATGCCTTGTTTTAAAAGGAGTAATTTAATGTTCTACCGTTAACATTCTCCCAAGGTACTGTTACATAAATAATTACTGGTACACAGGAAGAGTCATTTCCCATTCTGGAATAATTTGCACACATTAGGAATTTTATTGTCTCCTCAAAATCCTCTGGGCTGTGGGCCCATAAATTATCACATTTTGATGGAACTTCCATTACACGATCTAAATTTTATGGGAGGAGAGAGCAAAAGTATTGCAAAAAAAAAATAATAATAGTGACTTGCTTATGGGTAGAGAATCTCAAGGAAGGGAAAAGGATATTCCTACTTAATTTAACATAGGTCAAAGAAATTTGTGGTTTACTTTTAATAATCAACTTTCTGGAATTTTTTTTATGCCAAAACCACAAAATTTGGCATTTTAAACTCACACCTGTCTGGGGGCATATAGTGTCTAAAGCAGTGGTTCTTAGGGTCCCAAAGAAAACACATCATTCAAATGCCAGTTCCCTTGGTTTCTAGGTGACATTTCTAGCCCAAGGCTTCTTAATTTGGTCCAAGGGATCCAAATTTTGTGTCTGTGTGTATCCTGGGTCTTGTAACATTTATCAGCTTCTCAGAAAGGCCTGACATACCACACTTTCAAGACTGAATTTTGTTAGACCCAATCTATAACACCATGGTGGGAGTTTTCTGTATTATTAATAATGATAATAATATCTCCTGATTACTGAGCACTTATTATTTGCCACTAACTGTACTTAACCCTTTATATTTCTCATTTATTGTTCCCCAAAACGCAAGTACAATTATTATCTCCATTTTATGATTGAGGAAACTTAAACTTTGAGAGGTTAAGTAACTTTTTGAAGACCACACAGAATTAGAATTAAAACCCATGATGCCATCTGGAAAAATCCATGCTCTTAAGCATTATGCATTATGATAATGAGTACATCCGTTTACTGGTTTAGTACTAACTGGGATTTTGTTTGATATTGATATATTCAGTTCAGAGAGCCCTCACTCTGTTCTAGTGGTTCGGCGTGACTCCTTATCTAGATGTTACTATATAATTCTGAGATCAAAATTGGGTTGCCTGGCATTTGCTTGTTACAAAAATAAGTAAACAAATGGACAAGTATATGTTCCTTCCAAATATGGCCTGAGTCATCTTCTTTTGTGATACCCTCCCATATTGAGTATAGGCTGTGGTGGGGCGGCAGTGGTGCCTGTTGGTTTTGACAGATATTGAACATGCAATAATGTCTCTGTTACTAAAATCAGCTGATATTCCCTTGTAATTGTATATTTATCAGGCAACTATGTATATTTGGAGGCAGCTACTTGAAATTTTCTGCGTGGTTTTTTTGCCTGGTGGCTTTTTACATTAGACAGTGCAATTTTGATAAGCATTGTTACACAAGAGTAGAGAGTTGAATTTCTGTAGGTTGATCATTTTTAACTATCTCAGAAAAACAGGCATATTTCTCTGCCACTAACTAGTTCTAAGACCAGAACTAGTCTTAGTCTTCCAGATGACACTTTGTTATTGTGCCTTCAGGTCTCCTCTTGTGTTAGGAAGGGTGAAACTCCATAAGCAGATGGATCTTGTGACCAAACTTCTCCCCCCATCTCCCTAAACAAGGAGTCTGCCATGTATACAGCACGCCAGACTGAGAATTGGGGCACTTGGTTTCTATACCCCAGTCCTCTACAGCAATAAGCCTCTGTAATTTGATCATTTCAGGTATGTGTTCTCCATTTAGGGTGACCCACTACCCTGGTTTTCCCAGGACAGTCCTGATTTTAGCACTGAAAGTCCTGAAGCCTGGGAAATCCCTCAGTCCCAGGTGCACCTGGACAATTGGTTACCATACCTCCTTTATTTTTCCAGAACTGGATCCAAGCAGCAGATTCCAGCACTTCTGCCTTGTTGAATCTCCTGAAGAGTACAAATGTATCTTTTAAACTAAGAGATTGGGCAACTCTGGTTCAGATTCATAGATGTGTGGTGGACCATTAGAGATACAGAATTTCAACAGACCAAGGAAGACCTGTATAAATTTTAGAGGAATTTACAGATACTTAGCTTAAAAGACTTTTAAAAGAAAGAATTTTTTGTTTTATGTTGCCTTCATTCTTGTTTCAACTCTGTCTCTTCAGGGAGGGTGGTGAGGTAACTTAGAGGATACCTTTCTCTGATTGTCAAAGTTCAAGTGGTAAATCACCATTTGCTATCATCAGACAATCCTAAATGTCCCTAATATACAAAGGTGTCCTTGTCAGCAATATTCCAAGCATAATAAGTAGAATATAGGGTTAGATTAATGGGCACTAGCACAAATAGTTATGTATTATCCTGACTCTAGCCAAATGATTTTATTTATTCTTTCATACTTTTAGCCGAAATTTGCCAAATAAGAATTATGATGGGAAATATTAGTGATTTTTTTAAAAATCCAAGTTCTAAATTCTTTTAATTTTATTTAAGAAACAAGTCTCCATCTCGATTCCATGATTTTTCTCCCCAATATGAAGTTATTTTTGCACTGGTTGGGGGGAAATACACTAATAAGTTTTTAAATTCTGAACTACTAACTGCATCTGCTTAGGATCTAAAACTGAAATGGAAAACACAAGGCTTAACCCCACATGCTCCCTGATCAAATGCAAAGGTTCTTAAAATAGCTACGTGTGAAGATGTTTGGAGCAGCTGAAAACTAAGGAGCTGGTGTCCCTAGGCACAACCTGGCAGTTTAATACCATGGCTCAGAGGCAGCTGCCTCTGTCTCTTTCTGTTTCAGGGCCTGGAGCAGCAGCTCCTAGAAGAAGCGCAGAAGCAGCCTCTGCTTTATCCACACTCCTATCCTCCCCTGAATTCTACTTTCCTAGTCAAACGATCGTCCCTAGATCTGTCAGGGAGATCTAAGACATTCTTTCCAAGCCCTGAGAGAAAAGTAGCTAAAAGCCTCCAAACAATTACCATAAACCTTAAATAGGCACAAAACAAATTCCAGGAAAAAATGTAAGGAAGAAATAAAGTGCATTCGATTGATCATAGCTAGTAGTAACAGACAGTACTAGCTATGAGTGGTGCCCTACACACTGTTACCTTCAGTATCTCAGTTGCCAGCAGATCAGTTTACTCTCTTAAAATCCACCAGGAAGACCTTCTTCACTCACTCAAGACTGGTCTGTTCAGCTCTGCCTATCTTGACATAGTTCTCAGTTAACTGATATATCTCAGTTGATATAGCTCTCGGGTTACCATTTTCCCCCATATAAATTTTCTTCCTGTGATATTTTCTCTTACCCATGATAAACTGCTTCTCTCAAGGCCCACTTATGCTTCCAGCCCAGCAGGATCTGGGCTGGGTGGACAATTGGCCTAATCTGATTTGACAGCTTTTTATGTTGCCAGGCTTTGGGTACTAACCAGCAGTTTAAAATTCCATTGGCATTCACATGTAGGTGAGTATACTATTATACTATCCCATTCCCTTCCTAAAAAGAAGAAAAAAGCAGTAGCTTATATCTCTTTTAGAAACTAAACTGATATTTTTGAGGGCCAGAGGAAAGAACTGTAGGGTGAGTGTGTAGAAGGGAACGGAGGCAGAAAGAGGATAGGGTTTGGGGAGGCCTGAAACTCTCCTATCGTCAATTTCCAGTTGGCTGCCCCCACCTTCAAACAGTAGTCCGAACTGTGAGTGCTCATGTTGAAAACTCAGAATTTTTCTAGTCCTTCATTTGAGAAATTACTTAATGAGACTGTGCATTAGAGAGAACATTAGCTGGGCTGGTCCCTTAAAGGTCTAAAACTTAGTTTTTCCATCTGCTAAACAGGGAGAAATACCTGCCTTTCCTATCACGCCGGGTCACCTTAGGATCAAGTGAGTGACGGACGTTCGAATTCTGTAAACAATGTAGGACACCTCCTAGGTGTAAAATGACACTGTTGTTAAGATTGATGCCATTATACAAAGTTTCCTCAACCAAGATGAGAAACACAGTATTCCGCTCTTTTAGTTGTAGCCTCCGGTCAGACAGATTAGACAGAAACATCTTGAACTTCCGTCAGATTTGAGCCCCAGATAGCTATGAGGCTATAATACAAATTTTGCTCTAATGTCCTCCTTAGGGACTTCTTGTCCAACCCAATTCTGAAGGAGCAAACTATCAGTATGTGAGCCTATTGTCTGACATCTGTATTTAGAACAGAAATGTCGACGTCCCTCAAAGAAGACTCAAGTATTTGCACTAAAATGTATATTCCAATCCGATTATTTGATTATTTGGTCCCTGGAATTGTCCCCCTATCTTGCAGACACTAAATAAACTTTTTTAAGTAGGAAAAAAATTTTTCTGGTCTTCTAATTAGAAATAAAGTTGAAAATACCATGGTAAACAACATGAACAATATAAAGGTTCAAATCACTAATAATCAGCCCCTCCGTGAAGATTTCTACACTCAGAGCATGTAGAAACCACGTTTGCCCCACTCACTGCTGTATGCCCGGTAACCCAGCACGTAGTAGGCACTCTAAGCATTTGTTGAATGAATGAATAAATGAGCAAACTAATTAAGCCCTTTTACTATAGAAGTGTTCTACCTAATTATAATGAAACAAAAAAAAGTTATTCTGTGCTCAGTATGAATGGCTATTAAATGCTGGTGGCCACTAGTTCTGTCCTAAGGCAAATAAAAGCAACTAACATTTTTTTCTTTAAATATTTTTTAATGTAACATACTGAAGAGGCGAGACATGTATTTCAGTAGTAATGAAAATTTTCCTTTACGTTAAGACAAGGAATAACATGGATTCTATTCTGAAGAATACAGGGCCCTTTACTTTTGTTTTTGCCTATTCCTGGACCTGCCAAACTCTTGGCACATTGCAACGTCTGTCTCATACAATAGGCAAATGGATCATCATTTTGAAGCCACAATAAAGTATCTCCATCTCCAATGACAATGCCACTACCTGAGACCAATTCTTGGCTAACAAATTTTTTACTTCAATAACAAAAAAGTTTAAGCGAAAAAGACAACTACATATGAACTTTAACAGAAGCTAAACTCTTTTTTAAAAATTTTTTTGCACTTCTTTGCTTATAATCAATACTTTCCTTCATCGCAGAATTTTTACAGAGTATTTTTGCATTGGTTATCATAAGAACCCAAACTCTACATTGCTTTGGGAAATTACCTGAAAAACTCTTCCAAGAGTAGACCTCTCTTAATTGCCCTACATATTTGTCTTAAAGAAGTAGAAATAGCCCATGAATATTATTGCTGCTATTTTTCAATAGCAAAGAGTTCTTGAAGTGTTTATGCTGATTTTTTTAAATTAATTTATTTATTTATTTTTATTTTTGGCTGTGTTGGGTCTTCGTTTCTGTGCGAGGGCTTTCTCTAGTTGGGGCGAGCGGGGGCCACTCTTCATTGCGGCGCGCGGGCCTCTCACTATCGCGGCCTCTCTTGTTGCGGAGCACAGGCTCCAGACACGCAGGCTCAGTAGTTGTGGCTCACGGGCCTAGTTGCTCCACGGCATGTGGGATCTTCCCAGACCAGGGCTCGAACCCGTGTCCCCTGCATTGGCAGGCAGATTCTCAACCACTGCACCACCATGGAAGCCCTATGCTGATTTTTAATTAAGTAAAATGTGAGTTTCATAATAGCATCAACTGATAACTGTAGAGATATATTTACCTGGAATATTTGGTTTTGAGGGATAGAAGATTGATATATTGGAACGTGTCATCATAGGAAAAGCATTTTTAGCTGCGTCTAGAGGAACATTGCCATAGTTTGGAAGAGTTCTCTCCAGTAGTACGCTACCCCCTGCTCTCCCTTATTACAAACCTAATACACACATGAAACATGGTGAATGTAGCTAAGCAGTATATGTATTGCTTTTCTTGCAGTTCTTCCTGAGACTTGCATAGATATTGAAGATATGTGATCATCAGTTGATATGTGATTGAATATGTCACAAGAAATTTAGCTGAACACGTATCTCTCTTGAATGGGGATCTGTATTCAAAACTATGCATTCACCCTAAACATTGACTAATACTCCCACTGAGCAAGTACAGCGAGCAGAACTTTCTCTGGTATCATTTGGCAGCAATCTGGCATTATTTCCCATTGACACTGAGATTTGTTGTGCCATAGATATCCAGTCATGTTCTTTGGGGTTATAGGTGTCTTCCAAAACCCTACCTCAAAAATGTGCTTCTGTTTTCTGGCCCTCATTCATCAAATCTTAGCATCAAAGAAATATGAACAAAAGTAAAGAGAAAAGAATACTTCTAGTTGCCATTTTAAGATGCTGGTTTCTTCTGTCTTTCCATGAAAAGAGAATTCCTCCTCTCCCGTCTAGCCTATCCAGTATACTTCTCCATTGTTATCACATTTTTGATGATTTTGAAATTATGTATTAATCATTTACATCAGTTTACAAAATCAAGCTATTAACAAGAAAAGTCATTTGCCCAAACCATTTTTTAAAAATTTTTGACCAGTTGTCTTACTCTAAAGAGGATAACAATTTAAGATTTTATTTTGGTCTTCTTTCATACCTACCAGTTTATCAAAACATACCTACTGTCAGGATAGTTCCTCTATTTTGCAAGCAGCTGTTACTCTTATTAGCCTAAAAGTCATCATCCTTCATAAGCCCTTAATCACACCTAAGATTTTCTCTATTCCTTTGCATAATGCCCAGAAGCTCCTGCTCCTGGAGAGCAGTGTTGGCAGTTCCTGGATGTTGGATAACACAGAAACATCCCCAAAGCCTCTTCTCAGTAGCAATGGGGACACTTACCTTACCGTGCAGGTGCCTTTGCTTGATCACACCCAGTGGTCCTCTCTTCTCATCCCCACCAAAATCCAATAGTGGCATCCAGGGACCAACAGCGTTTTCTTCTTTTTTTTTTTGGACACTCTCTCAGTTTTTGTTTTGCGGGCTTCAAAGCCACGGAGAACTTGCAACCAGGGGCCACTGACAGTTCCGCAGAGGAGAGGCAGTGGGGAGCCCAACACTGACTGGGCCCAAACACTAAATATAACCCTCCTCCCTCTCCGGGCAGTGTCCTTCATACTCTGAAGACAGGCGACCTTGCAGAATCCCTCACCCCACAGCTTGCCAGTCTCCACGGAAGAAAGGGTCTAACCGTACTGAGCTGGAGGATGAGGCGACCCAAAAGCCAGAAGCCATCTGCCCAGAGCAGACAAGTAGAGGCAGGTATAGGCTCCATGAGTGTGTCTGTGTGTATGTGTTGTGTGTATGTTTGCATGCCTGTGCCCAGCAGCTGCTCTCCAGATTAGGAGACAGCACTCTTTGGCAGGCAACTCTGAAACCACCCTCTTGGATAATTTCAAATTCATGTGCACATCTTGGCTGAGAGAAGAAACCTCCCAGGCACGACCTGGGTCCCCTTCTCTGCCTTGTCACTGCCCCAGATACACGGTGAACCACAAACAAACAGCAGTGCCAGCATCTTAAGAACAGATGCCCGGGTGGACATTAGACTGCACCTCATTTTGTACCCTGCAACCAAGAACTGATGCAAGCCTCCTTCAAGATTTAAGTAACAAGGGCATGCCCTCTTCTTTGACAGTCATAACCCAAGGCACTGCAGAAATTCGCTATTATTAACGCTGTGTTGAACTTTAACTTGAATGCCTGCCTGTTCCATTCAGTGTCACATGAGACATGAGTGCAAAGTGCTGAGGAAACTTCAGAGCAACATTCAAATGTATGATGGTATTTATTATGATTATTGAACATTTTTGTTTTATATTATTCAGGTGTTAAGAAAAATCTCATACTTTACTAAAATTTGAAGAATCTAATTTTCTCTAAGTGGTATCAGTTATTCTGATTGGAGGGGGAGGGGCAGGAGGAAGAAGCGTGTTCATTTCTTCAGCAAGTTATGTACTGCCTCACCAGTTAGGTATCAGGTCCTCTACCAGGCAAACCCATCACCAGCCAGGTGCTCAATCTGTGCATTATTTTATTTAATCCTCACAGCATCCCTTTAAGTTAGTCCTGTATTGGTGATCAAATAAGAAAACCAAAGCTCAGAATAATTAAATACTTCCCTAGAGTCTCATGGACGATAAATATCAGACTTGGAATTCAAACTTGGATCTGAGTCACACCAATTCAAACTTGGATCTGAGTAACACTGAAACCTATGCTCTTTATTTTTAGCTATTATCATTAAATAATTTCAAACTTACAGAAAATATACATGAATAATAAAGAACTCCTTTATACTCTTCACCCAGGTTCTCCAATTTTTAGCATTTTACCACATTTGCTTTCTCCCTCCCTCCTTCCTTTCCCCTCCACCTTTTTTCCTCCAGTCTCCCTCTTCCCAACCACCCCCTTTTGTTTATATGCGTGTGTGTATATATTTTTCTGAATCGACTTATATGCTTCAGTGTTGTTATCCTAAAAGCAAGTACACTTTTCTACATAACTATAGTATTACTATCAAATTCAGTAAATTAATATTGACACAGTATTACTTTCTAATCCATAGTTCCCATTCAACTTTTCACCAAATGTCTCAATAATATCATTTGTCAGGGGAAAATTTGTTTTTTCTTTTGGTCCAGGATTATATGAAGAGCATTTAGTTGTCATGGCTCTCCTTCAGTCTTGAACAGTTCTTCAGTCTTTCCTTGTCTTTTGTGACTTGACATTTTTGAAGGGTACATTTTGTAAAACGTTCCTCACCTTAGGTTGGTGTGGTATTTCCTTATTATGAGACTGAGTTTGTGCATTTTTTGGCAGGAATATCACAGAAGCAATGTTGTATTATTCTTAGTTAATCATATGAGGAGACACATAAAGGGAGTTGGTCCATACCAGCCCCACTTTGTTAAGGTGGTATATGCCAGATTTTTCCACTGTAAAGTTATAGTTTTTCCCTTTGCAATTAATAAATATTTTTCTGGGAAGATAATTTGAGACTATGTAAATATATTGTTCCTAAGTAAACTTTCTACTGTAGGGCAGAGCTTTCCCTTCTCCCCTATTTGTTTTTGTATTTATTTATATCAGTATGCAGTTATGGATTCCTATTTTATTCAGAGGCTTATACTCCGTTAATATCATTATTTATTTTGATGCCCAAATGATCCCAGATTTGGCAAGTGGAAGTTCCTCCAGCTGACTCTTGTGTCCTTTTGACAAGTCCTCATCATTTTCTGAGTACTTTCTTACTTTCTGGCACAAGAAAATGTTCCATGTACATCTTGTACTTTCTCTACCCAGCCCTGGAATTATCCACATCTTCAAGGAGACCTGGGTCCATTGTGGAAAATAGTATATGGAAACCAAGATCTGGGCATTGGGTGTGCTCACTGGACAAGGGTGTGTTCATTGCCTCTAGGCCCTCTCAGCCAAAAGAGCTAGGAAATAGACACACACTCACAGCCATATCTGTTGCTCTATCTCTATCAAATACCAGAGAGATCAAATTGATAGCTCCAGTTCTGATCTAACACCATGGAGCATTCTAGCTTTTACCCTTTCCATGTTTGTAACTCCCTCCCCCAACAGTGAGGATAACTTGGTTTCTGTTATCCTCAAAATATTTACTAATTTGCTCATTGCCTCTGTGTGTAACCAGTCTTCCCACCTTGCCGGCTGCCTCCACCACCTTTACAGTCTTTTAAGCCTCATCAGCCCTACTCCCTCAAGGAGAGGGAAAAGAAATAATGTTTTTTTTAATGAAAAGGAAGGTAAAAAGAAGAAGATAAGAATCTCATACTCTTTCTGTACCTCAAACCATCTGTATCTTCATGGCAAATCATTATGCTACTTCTGCAAAGATGTCATGGAAACCAGTTAAAGTTTATAACGACTGAAGCAAGAGTTCATATATTTATTCACTTAATTAATTGAGTGCCCACTATGTGTCAGGCACATTAAAAGACAGACATGGTACTTGCCTTTGTGAATATATTATCTAGTGGATTATTTTTATTAAACTTACTACTTATTAGTAACACTTTGTGGCAGCACTGTGTTAAGCACTTTGTGTTACTTTTTTTTTTGGCTGTGCTTGGTCTTCGTTGTGGCGCATGGGTTGTTCTTTGTTGCGGCGTGCGGGCTTCTCTAGTTGCAGGCACGTGGGCTTCTCTAGTTGTGGCAAGCGGGCTCCAGAGTGTGCGGGCTCAGTAGTTATGGCTCACGGGCTTAGTTGCCCCGCCACATGTGGGATCTTAGGTCCCTGACCAGGGATCGAACCCGCGTCCCCTGTATTGAAAGGCGGATTCGAAACCACTGGACCACCAGGGAAGCCCTATGTTACTAATGTTAATTCACACAACAACCCTATGGGAGAAATTGTATTTTTTTCTCCACCTTACAGATAAAGGAACTGACATTTGGAAATACTAAGCAACCTTTCTAACATCATTGAGCTAATTAGTGAGAGATCTGAAATTTGAATTTAGATTGGTCTGACTCCAGAGCCCCAGTTCTAAACACTTGGGCTGTATGAGAACCAATAAAGTAGAATTATCCACTATGATATATTCCAGCAGGAGTCATGATTTACCAAATCTTGACTGCAAACCCTCCTATATTAACTGCTAGCTAAATGTGGCTAGTTAGTATAAGAAATTTGGCTAATCCAAGTTGAGATGTGCTATAATTATGAAATAAACATTGAATTTCAGGGACTTATTACAAAAAAAATAAGGTATCTCATTAATTATTTTTATATTAACTACATATTGAAATATTAATACTTTGGATATATTGAGTTAAATAAAATACATTAAAATTATTTTTACCTTCACAGTAGCCAAAAGGTGGAAACAATCAAATGTCCAACAACAGATGAGTAGATAAGCAAAATGTAGTATATACCTACAATGGAATATTATTCAACCTTTAAAAAGGAATGGAAATCTGATATATGCTGCAACGTGGATGAACCTTGAAGACAAATGCTAAGTGAAATAAGCCAGTCACAAAAGAATAAATAATGTCTGATTCCACTTGTATAAGGTACCTAGAATAGTGAGATTCATAGAGACAGAAAGTAGAATAAGGTTACCAAGGGCTGGGGGGAGGGAGAATAGGAAGTTATTGTTTCATGGGTATAGAATTTATGTTTGGGGTGATACGAAAATTCTGGAGATGGATAGTGATGATGGTTGCACAACAGTGTGAATGTATGTACTTAATTCTACTGAATTATACACTCAAAAATGGCTAAGATGATAAGTTTTATGTTATTTATATTTTACCACAATTTTTAAAAATTATTTTTACCATTTATTTTTACTTTTTAATGAGACTACTAGAAAATTTAACATTACATAGGTGCCTTGTATTATATCTCTGTTAGACAACATTGCTATAGTATTGTATTTATGAATACAGAGAAGTAAATTCCTTATCAAACTTCCCCTTTTCACATGGCATATTGAAGAGATTCTGACATACCACAATGGGCCTAAATCAGACTTCTCACTTTTTGTTCAGTCAGCTTTGAATGGGTTAAAGAACAGCTTTTTGCTTAAAATTATACTAATAATATAGACTTTTGAAATATAAGCAACTGTATGGGATAGTAACCATTTGTTGTTTTAATAATTCTTAATTTTCCATTTGCACAGTATCCACTGGGCCTCTTTTCCAGAACTAACGTAACTGTCTCTGCTTGTGTATATCCTAAAATATAATTATCATAAATTTCATCATGATTAAAATTTCTTTGGATCCATGGGATTAATATTAGTCTGTCAATTAAATTTCAAAAACTGAGCCCCAAGGACAAGCATTCTCTCCCCTTCCTATAGCCTTCCTGTCACAGTGTCTACTGCAAATGGATATCTGCAGGGGAGGAAAGAGAGGAAAGCTGGGCTGAATCGTAGTTCTGTAGTAGAACAGACAGCTGATGGAATTGTGAGTACGTGTACATAAGCAGAACAGATTCTCTAAAGGGTCATTTTCTACCTACTTACAGGTGACCAAGCAACCAAGTAAAGAAGGAAAATAGCAGGGAAAAAATATTCCTAATCTTCTAGTGGTTATTTTTTCACTGACCCTGAGCTTCAATTTCCTCCTCTGTGAAGGTTTTGCACTGAAAGATATCTTGGTTCTATTTAAGCACTAATATTCTGTGAGTCTGTCAATTGATGACTTGAAAATGATCCAGGTAAACCTAACTCTAAGCCTTTTGCTCAACTCTTACTAATAGTTATCACTGCAGATGTCTGCAAGGTGTTGAGAGATATATCAGTATCAGTTCTTAAAAATATAGTGAGGTTGAAACTCATTTAAAACTGTCGTTTTTTGTTTGTTTCTGTGAATTGTGAGAAGAAATACAGGGGTCTCAGTAGCAGAGCTGGATCACAGGATATCACACACAGTGTTCCTGGGCATGCCTCACTTTTTCCTGACTCAGATTCTACACCCATCCTTCCCACTGTCCTCTCCCCACCCCACGTGGATTATGTTCCTCCTTGGTACTCCCAAGGCACCCAGAGCTTAACTGCACCTTACCCTCAATCCCACTTTAATTGCAACTGCCAACATACTTGTCTCTCCCCCAGGAGACTGGGAGTTCCTAGAGCAGAGTGCAGCTTCCAACACTGTAGCCCCAGCCCCAAGCACACAGTCAGAGCACAATAAATATGTATTGTATGGCGGAAGTGTCACCAACCACTTTGACCAAGTGGACAGAGGAAAGAAGCAACCCTAGAGTAAAGCAACTTTAAAACAGCATCTCAATGAGCCGGAAGGTCAAGAAAGAAGAAAGCACACATATTCAACCTATCAGTCACTTTTAAATTCCAGGCTTTTAAACTTTTTCCTAATAGACATTTACCAGCAGCAAAATTGACAGATTTAAATTTCACATATTATCCTCTCCTTCATCTTCCCTAAGGGTGGGGATTAGTGACTTATACATAAAAATAAGAGGTCTGGATAATATGTATAACTGATTCACTTTGCTGTACACCTGAAACTAACACAACACTGTAAATCACTATACTCCAATAAAAAAATTTTTTTAAAAAGAGGTCTGGTTAAGCCACAAAATAGAAAAGTATCTCCCAGTAAAACAGGTCTGTTTAGGAAAACCTGGTATAATGAGGGGTGACTCTCTCTTCTTTTGAAACCCACCTGTGGGCAATGTTTTGGAATTATACATATTTTAGGGTTTCACATTTTTCTAAAGTGAAAATGATGCTAACAGGTTAACTTTTTATTTATTTATTTTTTAAGATTTTATTTATTTATTTTTGGCTGCATCGGGTCTTAGTTGCAGCATGCGGGATCTTCTTTGAGGCATGCGGGCTCTTTCGTTTTGGTGCACGTGCTCTTTGTTGCAGCAGGCAGCCTTCTCTCTAGTTGTGGCATACGGGTTTTCTCTTCTCTAGTTGTGGCGCGCAGGCTCTAGGGCACATGGGCTCTGTAGTTGTGGCGTGCGTGGGCTCTGTAGTTTGTGGCACGCAGGCTCTGGTTGAGGCACGCAAGCTCAGTAGTTGTGGCGCGCAGGCTTAGCTGCCCTGTGGCATGTGGGATCTTAATTCCCTGAGCAGGAATCGAACCCATGTCGCCTGCATTGGAAGGCAGATTCTTTACCACTGGACCACCAGGGAAGTCGCCAGGTTAACTTTTTTAAAAAGATGAGGAAAACATATTTTTGACTTCGGAATCTTGTTGTTAGAAATAATTTGTACTTTTCGGTTTCCAGGCGCTATTTCTTCATATACTTCAAGAATGCCAAAATACCAGGTGACAGCTGTTTTAGCTCTAAGACATTCCTCAAGTGTCCTGTTTTGATGTCATTATGTAATGCTTTTCTCTTGGCATAGCTATATCATCACTCTGTAGCCGTGTTGGTATATATCACTGTATAGCTCTCTTCACTTTTGCATCTCCATTACTTTTCCAAATGGGTACTAGTTCTCCCAAAACTAGAGAAAAAAGGAGAGAAGGAATAATTCCAGCAACATCTCAAATTGGACCAATGTTTTCTTCTTGGCTAGAAAGTTCCTTTGTGAACAGGAAAATACATGAGTTAGAAGTATTTCTCCCCTATCAGCCCTTCTTCTCTTTAAAATGTTTCATTCTAATCTTGTTTTCCTTTCTAATGACACATCTTATAAAGACATGTTATATCAGCAGAAAGCTTGTTTAATTTTTCAGCTCAAATCTTGCCTTAGTAACTTTTGTCTTTAATAGCCTAAAGGACAGGTATACAAGTATAAGCACACAATTTTCAGTTCACTTCAACAGATATTTACTGAGTGCCCACAACGTACCATGCAAAACTCAGAATCTAGTAGGAGAGGCACACATCAAAATTCTAATTGTAATGCTCTGTGCATTATAACATAGGGCTAAACATAGTGCTGTCTGAGTCTAAGTGAACTGCAGGGCAGAGAGGTTGCATGGGGTGGAGGTGGGCGTGGAAATAGTTGAACTGGATGCCTTGGGGGAGGAGGAGTAGTTTTCTGCCAGGGGAAGGGTAAGAAGGAGGGCATTCTCAGCAGAGGGCACCATGTGAGCACAGGCACGCTGGCATGAGAGCACATGATGGGCTCAGCAGTGGCAAGCTGCTCCCATGCCCAAAGGACAGGGGTATGGTGTCCAGCTTTGTCTTAGGTAAAGCGGAATTTTTATTTGGGTCCAAAATGTTAAGAGCCTTGATGCTTTGATGCCAGATGTTATAACTGTATTCCATAGACAGTGGGGAGCCACCAGAGGCATTTTAGCAGAAAAATTATAGTCAGGGAGGTATAGTGGGAAACCTTCAGGATTTGGAACCAGAAGGCCTCTTTGTGGGACTCTGGTATGTTTCTCCTGAAAAGAAACTCAGTGCTCATCTAACTTTAGCCTCATGTTTTATTCATGAAAATTGTGTAACTCAGGTTTAAATTTCACACCACCAGGTGCCCTCTACTTGACATAAAGCCTTAAGGAAGCCACTATATCCCAGATTCCCCAAAGTCATCCCTGGGTTTAAGCAAGGCTATCCTTGTGACCTGAGGGGGCTACTAGTGTCACCTCTATGCACTTTACTGATGAAGGATGCTGGGACCTCTGTGGGGTGGGGATGAGGAATGGGTGAGTCTGCCCCAGCATGGGGACCAGCAGCATACATTACAAGCTTACAAATGCAAGGGGGTATTTCAACCCTGCAGGGAGAATCTGGGTAGGGGGCTACAGCGTGATTCCAAGTGAGCTGCCTGAGTTGGGGCCAGAACCCAAGCAGCAGTTAGGGAATGTGGAGCAGGAGACATGGAAAGACACGAATTATACAAGGAAGCTGAACCCCATCCAAATAAACTAGGTGCTGAGCAGCTGTAGTCTTAGCAGAAAAATTAAATACACTGAGGAAACCAAGGAGAAAGGTTGATCCTAAGGGCTGAGCAAGTCAGGAGGTGATCAGAGAAAGGCTGCTCTGCATCCAGTAAACCAGTAGCCAGGGCCCACTCCGGGCCCTCCAGAGAGCATCCCTAGGCAGGAAGATGACTCTAGGCCTCCCTTTCTGGTGTGGCCAGACCAGTCATGGTTCTTACGGGCCAAAGAACCAGACAGAACACAGTCTGAAAACTCCAGATCTTAATTTTTAGCCACTGGGCAGGGTTGGGGAGGAAGGCCTGGTACCCAGGGTACTTCTGAGTTTCCATGCAACTCCATTGTTCGGCATCCTAAGCCAGAGCCAAATGGCAGGGTCACAAGGATGTTCCACTCAGACCAGCTTCACAATAGCTTTCCAGGAATACATCGTATAATCTCCATTCTTAGTGTTCTGGTGCTTGACTTTAAGGCTCTTTTGTAATTTCTCTTAAGAAACACTGTGCTGCATACATAATAGCAGCTCTGCTTTCAACCACAAATATCTTTAAATGAGAAAGGGCTAATCCTCCCTTATTTAAAATGTATTATATGCCAAACCTGGTGTTATAAAGCAATCATTTTGAAACTTTCTAATTGTAGCCATAAGTTAGGTCTCCATTCTTTTAGCCTCTTAAGTTCAGTCAGGGTGGTCCTGGTTAAAATGAATACATGAAAAACCTCAAAGAGAAATCCAAGATTTACAGTAGTATAATAGTATTTATGGTAGCAAAAACATAAAATAAAAAGCTGACCCACTTCTATTGTTTTTTTAATTTACTATTTGCAATTATATTCACTTTATTCATCCATCCAACAATTATTTATTGCCTTTCCGCTGTGTCCAGAGACTATCGTGAACACTGAAGATATGACCAAAAAACAGATGTTGTTGGTTCCTGCCATCTTGGAATTTTAAATCTATGGGTGGGATCAAATAAATTAAAAGTTAACAAATAAATCAGTTAATTATAACTTGTGATATAGCTATGGTAGGAAGTAAGAGAAAATCGTGGCAGAGAATGGAGAGGGAGGGGAGGGCCCACTTTGGATGTCAGAGGAGACCTCTGAAGAGGTGACGTTTAAGCTGGACCTGAGTATTGTGAAGGAGCTAGACCAGGAGGAGCAGTCCAGGTATGAGAACAATAAACATAAATGCTCTGAGGCAAGAAGCGGGGTGGCATATTCTAGGAACTGCAGGAGGTCAGTGTGGCTGGGGTATAGTGGGCCAAGGAGGAGAACAGGGGAGGCTGAAGGGGTAAGTGGAGGCCCAGTCATGGCAGGGCCTTTGGTTTGTGGTAGGGAGTACAGGTGTAATTCTAAGCATAAAAGCAAACTGCTATGGAGTTTTAACCTGGAAGTTTATATAGTTTATATAGTTTATTTACATTTTTAAAAGATCTTTCTGGCATTCATGTAGAGAATGGAAGGAGTCAAAGTGGTTAGTGGGGGACCAAGCAAGGTACTGCTGGGTCATGCTCTGGGGTTTTCCTGAGGGTGGTGACCTGAGAATTCATGATCAATCTGTCATAGCTTTTCTCCACGCTGCTTTTCCTCCAAATTCCCAAGCTGTTTCTCTCTTTGCCTACTGGTTAATAGAAGAAAAGGTGCCAGAAGCACTGTCTTTTAGGTGAGCCAAACAGGTGAGCTACTCATGTAGGGTCCTGGCCCTAATACTTTTTACAGGAATCCTACATGTCATTTTCACTTTGCAAGTTGGTTAAATTCATGCCAACTTTCCACGTTCTTCAGCTTTGTTCCTGGTATGCAGACAGTATTCAGTAAATGTTTGTTAAATTGATCTGACTTGGATTCCCAGTGGTGTGAGTAGAGAGGGAGAATTAGAAAGGCCGATGGGGTCCTCTTTGCTTCCTCTCTGGAGATGGTATGCATCAGTGGGTTGCTGTGGCTCTTAAAGAGTTAGTATTTTCAGTCTACGGTGGATATAATTCAGGGCAAATAAAATGACTCTCCTCTAGAATAAAAGATGCTGTGTACATGCAAAAAGTTTTTTAAGAGCATCTGGTTAGAGTTTAATATGGCTGAAAAACATCGCTATTTTTTTTCATGTTTCAGTTACCCGAATATGGCTAAAAAGTGTGCTTTGGATATTTTCCAGAATAAAAACTCTTGAGGTGAGAGAAATTTCAGCCCCAACAATAACTTGAGAATTGGAAGTTGGAATAGTAACTGTTTTTTCAACTGTCTTTACTCTGTCACCAACACTATGATGATTTAATTACATGAGACAAGTCTGGTTTCTGGCCATTAAACTGCACACTTCAGCTATAGGCATCAGTCTTTCCCTTCTTTTCTTTCACCATGTGTCGATTTTGGGGCAGAAATAAGAACGATGGGAGAAAGCAAGAGGTTGGGGAGGTCACACCTTCCCATCGGCCCCCAGGTCACACAGCTGGTGACCCTGACCCTCTCAGCAGCCTCGTGATTCAGGGCCAGCAGCAAACCAGTCATGGGGTAGATGCCTCCCCATCCTCACAGTCCTCAGCACCCAGCTTTGTTATTCAGGTGCCATTAGCTTGTTTGAACATCAAGGACATCCCATAAGGGGAAAAATGTCCCCAAACGGCAAAGGACCACCTGGGAGCTGTGTGGGAAGGGAGGGGACAGCACTCCTCAGCGAGGTCATAGACATAAAGCTCTTGGTGCGGTACCTGGCACAGAGCAGTCACTCACCGTAGGGTGATAGCATCTGCTGACGTGGTTATTTCTATTACTGGTGAGTCTCACATGGGAGGTCCCAGCTTACAGATCCAGTGTCTGCTGTTCCGCAGCCCCACCAACCCCTCGGGCACTGCTTGACACCTCATTTAAGTGAGGGCTGTTGTCCTCATTTATTCCCTGTATTTTAGTGATTCCTGTTCATGGTACTCTCATTCATCCAACATTTCCATATGGCAAGTGGCATTCCTTCTTATTGCCACTCTGAATGTCTTTATTGGGGGGATATACGTCTTCAGAAGTCCAAAGACACATACCTACACCATTCCAGCCACTCCATTCCTGCCTGGCTTCCTCCTCTTTCCCATACAAAAGGTGGTTTTGTTACCATCTCACTTCCAGGTTCTCATGACAGAGCAGACTCCGTTTCTTCAGGCATCTTATGCACTTTGCTAAAGAGCTCCGTGATCTCAAATGCCTCATTTTGCTGGAAAGGGAGGAGCATGACACATCTGACCTCTCACTTAGAAAGGTAGGGAAATTGTCTCAGTTGGGGACCTGGGATACATGTCTGTTTGTAAAAGAAAGGGGTGGCTATTTCTCTGGCTGGCTGCTCCCTTCCCTCTGCCCCCAAGCCCACACTTGGAAGTCATGGCTGGGCATCTCGCTCAATGAAATAAATATTGGGTCACGTAATTAGCAGGCAGAATTATGTATGGGCTGTAACCTGATTCTAATTGTTGACCTCAGAGAATTAATTTCATATGACATAGCACCTTAGCTGTAGGCCGGCTTAGAAGTTTCCACTCATTTTTGCCTTTCAGCCAGATTGCTTTTTCTGTTTCTGGGCTTGTCGTGTCGATGAGTCAGGTAGCCCCAGATTCTTCCTGTGGATGAAAGGGGCATTCCTGACTTGGATGTATTTTCTGCATATATAAATTATAAAAAGGAAAAACTCTGTGCTCATTCCTTGGCATAAAAGTAAGGGAAACTGGAGGGTTGAGTGAAGAAAGTATAAAATAGCCAACATAAATAAACCCCGGCCCTGGGGCCTGAAGGCAGCAAGATGTACAACATAGAAAGTGGCACTCCGGAATAGTCATCATTAGAAACATAAGATGTAAAAAGGTTGTGTAATATTTGCCACCAAGTCCTAATCATGAAGTTAAAACAGTTTACAAAATAAGATGAAATATCTCCATGAAGACCTATTTATTCCTGTAGCATGGTAGGTGGGTTTTTGTCTCCCCTGTAGCAAATGCGGAAATAGTTACCGTGCCTGTCTCCCTTGGTCCTGAAACTGTTTCAACAGCTAATGAGTTCACTGGGTCTCATCCGCTTTGGTTTCTGTAAATGGAATTTGCTACAGGAGTTCAGAGAGATGGTCTATTTTTCATGTTCTTTAAAACATGCCATGGTAGTTTCTCTTGTGTGAAAACCAGAATTACCTTTTAGGCCTAGTTCAAAGCTGTTAAGTTATCAAAGGAAGTTGCTGTGCATTTTGACTTGTGTTGTAATTATTAAGAACCCAAAATCATTCTTCTCCTGAGGAATTGATTGTTTTGTTGTTGTTGCTATTATTGTTTTTAGCCAGTGGCCACTCTGAATAGTGATAAGGTTTCCTTTTTTCACATTGGCAACTAGAAACTTAGAGTCCAATTTGTGCCCCATCAATAGCAAATATATAGGTCATTATAACATCTTTAGTGTGACTCTTGGATTGATTTCAGTTCTAATTCTTATTTTTCTTTCATATTCACTCCCACTTTTAATTTATACTATCTTTTGTGTGTGTGTGTCACCTTGTAAGCTGCCTTAAATCCTTTCTAGAATAAGATGACCCATAGTTAACTCTAATAGCTGGATATTTTTTAAAACTGAAGGAAGGAAGTTGGGCAGAAAGGGAGGGAGAGAAATAAGGAAAAAAAACAGGCAGGAGGGCAAACTATGCAAGTGTCAACAATTTAACCTCCCTAAGCCTCAGTTTCCTCATCTGGCCTCCAGCATTTTAGGGGGGCTCAAAATCATTTTTAGATAATGAATGTGAATACACTTGACAGGTTACAGAGCTCTGCGCCGCTTTGTTGTGATTATTTTAAATCCATTATCAATTAAGGCAACTCTCCAATGCCAGTGCCAAGCCCTTTGCTCAATCTTCATCTCTGTTCAGTAGATGGAACTTCCTAGGAAGTGTCTGTCCTGAGATCAGGGCCTGGGTTCTTCTGAGAGCCTTCTTGTGGTCCCCTCTAGCAGAGAAGCATAATCCTCAGAGCACCGCAGAGGCAATGTCCTCTTTTCAAGGATGTCTGTAAAACCTCCAGGCCTGACAGAGTTCCATACCTCAGGTGGTCCAGGGGCCAGGAAATCTGGATCATCACCAAGACCTGGAAACTAGCTGATCAGCAAATCCACTTACCTCAGGATCTCAGGCATCTGTACAAAATTCCCCTGTACCAGCCCCTCCACTCCATACATGTTCACATTTAGATTTGGGGATCCCAAGGGTATACCATCTCCCACTTAGAGACTTATAGAACGATCACCTAGTTGCTGACCCAATCCCAAAATTAGAACCTCTTGGCAGGGGGAGTAATTGTAGAATGGGGATGGGGCAGGCATGGAGACAGCCTTTGACGATCACTGCTTAGCCATCATTACAAATGATATTAAAAATAGTTCTCAAGGGAATTGAGGCAGGAAAAAAAGACTGAGAACCACAATTCAACTGATCCATTCTTGTCAGAGCCCAGTTATCTCTTTAAAGCAGATTCTGGACAGGCAAAAGCTTCCATTAGGTCCCATCAGCATCATAATCAAGGCCAGACTCCTCAGCATGGCAAATAGGAGGCAGCACACCGTTGAGGATGAGAGTGAAAGCCTGAGCTATCTGTGTGAGAATGCTTAATGGGCAAGGGACCTGGGTGACGCCCTGCACCTTGCAAGCCCCAGTTCTGAAAAATGGAGATGGCTGTGATTAAATTAAACTGTCCACATAAAGTCCTTAGCACTGGTGCACTGGAGGGTGGGGGAGGGAAGGGGGTGATCTTTACAGTCTGGGCCCAGCCCTCCTTTACAGCTTCATTTCCCCTGTGTGCACCTCACCCAGAAGGACATGCCCCAGCCCTCTCACATCCATGACTTTGCACGTGCTGTTCTGGAAAGCCATTCCTTTCCTGGTCTTTGCATTGAACGCCTACTCTTTCTTCAGCATCCCAATGAGATTCACTTCTTTCTGAATGCCTTCCCTGGTAACAGACCCTCACCCCAACACAATGCAGAGTTCTGGCCTCCTTGTCCCCCTACTGCTGCATACTCTGCACTTGCATTTTAATTATGTTTGTCATGAGATTGATTATTGGATATTATGTCTATTTCATTAAGAAATCAAAAGAAATTCTAATTTAACTTAAAAAGAAAATGATAGCATATGGTAGAGAGGTTAATTTTTTTTTACAACTTTAAACACAATTAGAAATTCTGTGTTGTGAAAGACAAGCCAAGATAGCTTAAATGCATATTATTTATTGAGGTATATAATTTACATGCATTGAGGTACTCAAATCTTAAGTTCGATCAGTTTTGACCTAGAGCATTTCAATCACACCTGAAAGTTCCCTGAGTTCCCTTCCCAGTCAATCCCTACCCCACCCTCACCCTCCCATACAGAAGCCACCACTGATCTGATTTCTGTCGCCCTATTTTAATGTTGCCTACTCTAGATTTCATATAAATGGAATCATACAGGCTGTGTTTTGTTGTATCCTGCTTCTTTCACTCAGCTTTCCGTCGTACTTTTGAGACTCATCCATATTGTTGCATTTATCAGTGCTCCATTCCTTTCATTGTTCAGTGGTGTTCCGTCACATGAATATACCAGAGTTTATTTATCTGTTCTCCTGTTGTTGGGCATCATCACATTGTTTTTCATTTTATTTTTTAAATTGTTGTACAGTAAAATTATCCTTTTTTTTCTCTTGACATACAGGTCTATGAATTTTAACACACTTACAGATGTGTATGACCACTACCACAATCAATATGCAAACAGTCCTGTCACCTTAGAAAATTCCCTAGTGTGCCCTTTATAGTCCCACCCTCCCCCCACCCCAAGTCCCTGACCACTTTATGTCTGTTCTCTATCACTATAGCATCACATTGCATTTTAATTGCTTATACACATGTCTGTTGTTCTCACTATATTGTCAGCTTTTCAGAGTAAGGATCGTATCTTATTCATCTTGCCTCCTCTGTGCTTGCCACAGTACCTGGTACATAGTAGGTGCTCATTAAATATTTGAAGGATGAATGAATTAATGTCCATGTAGCCACATAATGAATCCTCTCATAATTCTTAAGAGGCAGGAGGAAGTAGAAAACTGAAGAAAATCAACATTGACTGAGTATCTTTTTAAGAAAATCTTAGGTCCTTTTTTCACAGCAATAATGATTTTATAATTTTACAAAATTCTAAAGAGTGCTGCCTGGTAATTGCCACTTGAGAGAATACGTTGAGTCACACAAAATGAGTAATCGCCCATAAAAGGAGTTCAGCAAATGTTTAATTATACTAAAAATATTATTACTGGTTAAGTTTAAACATGGAAATTAAAAGGAAAAAGTTAAAACATGCTTCTTTGTCTATTACCTATTCTAAAGATATTCCAGAAGTCTAAAATTCTTCCCTAGGTCTTTAATATATTTTCCAGGTATTCTTAGGTCTATAAGTATTCTCTAACTGTTTTTAGAGAAACTCAATATTCACACTGTTACTTGTGACTCAAGTTTTGGTTTCCATATTTTCCCCTGAACTAGTGTCATCTTTATCTAAAATTTATTTTATTAAGTCATTATTATTGCAAGTGATATTTGATTCTTGAAGCTAGTGTCTTCCCTAGAGCATATTCAGTTCTTTCCAGCTTCAACTTTACTTTTCTTTTTTTCCCTTCAGTGTTTATTGGTGTTTCCTTTTTCATTAATCACAATGCTGAAATGACTCTGTATATATCCTTCTTAGCCTATTAATTTCACCCACCAGGACATTATCTCTTACAAACTGAGCCCTTTGCCAGCTCCATGTCACATTTCTTTAAGCAAATAAATTTTTTCCATATGCTTAGCATATACCTCTGAGCCCTGTAGCCTATTCCCCTTTTTAAAACAGAAATTGGGAAACAGCTGTTTCTCAATTCCTATAAAATGCATCCTGTTTTATAGATCATGCTGGACAGCTCTATTTTTATGTCTGCAATATTACTTGGTCCTTGAAATTGTGAATTTCCTGGACCTGAATTTCCTTTTCACATTTGGGAAAGAAAGATCAATTCTACTAGGCATTTCAGTGTTTTATATAGGCCATGAGGTCTTCTCTATAGTTTGTTTTGGGAGCTACTGAAGGGGTCATATGGAAGAAATGCCTTCTTCCTTACAGCACAACAAAGTTTTTAACTGTTAAGATTGATATTATATGCTCAACTTATTCAGTGTTTCTGCAGATGTTGATTTAATATATCTGCAAGATTCTATGCTACATGCAGAACATGCAAGGATGGAAGGACACCAGGCTGTCAGGTAGCCCACAGTCCAGAAGGGAGGACAGATGCAATGTGATGAGTAGTCTAATCCAGGGATACCTGAGCTGTAACAACTACCTAGAGGAAGAGTTGGAAAACTATGGCCCATTTTCTGACTGCCTGTTTTTGTGTACAAAGTTTTGTTGTAACATAACCATGCCCACTCATTTACATATTTTCAGTGAATGCTTTCATGATTCAATGTGTAGTTGTGACAGAGATTGTAGGGTCCACAAGCCTAAAGTATTATCTATCTGGTACTCTAATAAAAATTTTGCCAACTCCTGGCTTAGAAGAAGGAACACTAGGAAAGTGTATGGTCACCAAAGAATAGGGTAAGTGGAGGACACCTCAGAGAATGCCAGCATTTTGCAGGATAGGTAAAAGAAGAGAGTGCATGAAGTGATGGGTTGAGAACCATAGTATGCCAGAACACAAAGGAGGAGAATGTATCAAAAAGTTGAGGGTCAACATCAGTGTCAAGTGCCCCAAGGCAGTCAGGTAAGATGATGGTTATAATGAACATTTCCTCAGAATTTACTTATGTGGTAGACAGTGTGCTAAGCAATTTACATTTATTATGTCAAGACTCCATGTAATACCCCTTTAAGGTTGGCACTATTAATATTCCCATTTTATAGATGAAGAAATTAAGGCACAGAAAGACCAAGTAACTTTGCCAAGGTCACACAGCATTAAATGGCAGAGGTATTATTCTAATCCAGGCAGCCTGATTCTAGAGAGCCTGTAATTTTAATCTCTGTCCCAATTGACAATTAAGGAATCATTGATGTCCTTAGAAGAGTAATTTCAGTGACATGATGGAAGTGGAAGATAGCTTCAAATAACTAACTGATAATAATGTTTGCCATGAGCTGTGCATTGTTCTAAGAGTTTTACACTAACTCACTTAACCTCTTAACAACCTCATTTTACATATAAGGAAATCATGGCACAGAAAGGTGAATTAACTTACCCAAAGCCAAACAGCTATTGAGTGACAAAGGTGTGATGTGAGATTCTGAAGAGAAACAGCTTAACTTCTATCCCTGCATCCTTACTGACCTCCATCCATCCCTGGCCCTTTCTACCTCTCTCAGAGATGTTGGCCTGAATCTGTCATTCCCTCTTTTGTTACTCCCTGCACCCCAATGTGATAGCCATTTAGAAAATAAAAAAGAAAGTTCAGTATGTTTTTTGAAATAAATGATGGTATGGTACCCGTAGAAGACTCACAGGCAGATCAATGGAACCAGACCCGAGCATATGTATAATTTGTGTTTTGATTAAATGAAAGTGCTATAATAAGATAATGTGGCAGAGAAGAATCCTTCAGCAAGATGTTAGGACAACTGATTAAATATTTGAAAAGATAATAAAGTTAGAGCTTTACTTTATACCATACAACAAAATCTACTCTATAGGATTTAAGTTAAATGTTTTAAAAAAAAAAAGATCAAAAAAAATTTTAAACTAGATAAAAGTATCTACTTAAGAGTAGGGTGAACTTTGCAAAGCATAATTGCAATGAAAAAAGGTGGTATATTCGATCTCATTACAATTTAAAACATCTCTAGGTCAAAAATAATTTTAAAAATTAAAAGATAAAACAACTTCTTAAATTAACCTTAACATTAAAAGATTTATACAAATTGGTAAGAAAACATTAAAACCCTTCTTGACAAATAAAGGTTAAGACATTCTATTCATATAAGAAATACACAAGCTAATAAAAACCAAAATATTTACTCTTGGTCATATCAAATGAATGCAAATTAAAATGCAGTATCATTTTTACCTCTTAGCAATGTTTAAAAATTCAGTATTTGCTGTAGTGTGATGAAACAGGTGTTTTTATACATGTTGATGACTTTAAAATTGACCCCAAACCATCTGAAAAACAGTTTAGAAGTTGTTAAAACCCTTAAAAAACACACATACCTTCTTACAATGTAATTTCTCTTCTAGAATTCTGTTCTAATCAGAAATGCATGAAATTTATAAAGCTGTCTATGACAATAAATTTACAAAGGCAACTTTTAGAAGTAATCTAAGTAATGATAGAAGAACAAATTAAACATAGTGTAGGCAAACACCAGTTTGTCACATAGCCATTAAAAATGTTTTTCAAGACTACTGACATGGGAAAATACTCATGATATAATATTAAAAGATAAAGTATTTGTATATGACATGTAATTCCAGATATGTATGCATATATACACATACATATACTCATATACACAGAGAGACAGAACAAAAGGTAGAAGTAACTGTATCAAAATTATAAGAATATATCTCTTATTATAGTGGGACCATCTTTTTATGGTAGTGCCAAATTTTTGTTTCAGTCCCTTATTTATTTACCCCTTTAGACTGTTAAACCTCAGCTCTATCCCACTCTATCATGTAAGACCTCAGAGTTACAGTTCTTGAAGATCATTCCAAACACAAACCCCTCTCTGTATATTTCCTATGTAGCTGGTAATTAGTTGATTGGTTAATATCCTTAAGCCTAGTTTAACAGCAGGAAACTTTAAGGATAAAGCAATAAAGTACCTTTTCCTAAGCTACGCAAAAAGGCTGTTAAGATCTGGGTTTTCCATTGACAAGCTGGGCAAGAAAGTTAAGCATTCTGAAGCAGGGCATGTGAACATTACACCCACCTTTAACAATTCACAAGATGCACATTAAAGGCATACATTAAGTAATGTAATAGGTAGTTGAAGTCTCTGTGAAGGCTATAGGGCAGTCACAACAGAAACAGTGTGCTTTTCCATTGTAACATTTCTCTTCCTTGGGCTCACACTTTATAACAAGAGTGAGTGGGGAGCAGGTCTAACTGCAGCCTCCTAGGCCTTTTCCTTATGAAATTTCTGTTCAGGGGACATGACGTAACTCACATACTCATATAACGGGCCATGTTCACCTATATTTTTTTAAATGTTACCCTATACCTCTGTACTTCAACATTTCACCTCACTCTGGAAATTTTGACTTGTCCAGGGTATGCAGCATTCTTAATAGAAATTGGCCTGAACCAGAAAATCATAAATCATAGAAGTCTGACTTCATCATTCCACAAATGGGAAGACTGTGGCATAAAGTAAATGATCTGCCCAAGATCACAAAAGTTGGAACTGGAATCTAAGACTTCTAGGACTTCCTTTTTCACTCCTCTATACTGGCACTTCCCAAAAGGTGTGCACAGAGTGCTGTTCTGGGAGCTGTTAACAGTTGTGCTGCAAAGAGCAGAGTTCAGAGGTCAGATAAACCTGAGGGTGATCTCATTTCCATTCTCACACTTGGACAGTAGTAATGCATATTAATGTATTAAAGGATCCCTGCAATAAGACATATACTAAATCAGATGGGATGTGGGAATGACAAGCATAAACCAGGACTAGCCTAGGCAAACCAGGATATATTTTCTCCCCAGCTAAAATATAGGATGGATACAGGGGTGGTGGGGGAGAGTTCCTAACAGATATCTGGACTAATTGGATATGTTTGTTTGTTTGTTTGTTTGTCTTGGAGGAGGGGAGCTATTCACCACATGCAGCAGCTTCTGCCCCAGTTAGATGAGTGTTATTCAAATGTAAGAACATACATTATTGTTAAACTGGGCTTTACATATCAAGCCCTGTGGATTCCAGTACCTAGCTTAATGATTAGTACCACCTGAGAGCCACCTAGTTTTCTAAGTTAGAGGGGCAGTATTGCATAATGGTTAAGAGCAAACTGAATCAAAATCGCCTAGATCCAAATCCTGATGCACTCTCTCATTAACCTTGGGCAAGTGCTTCCATGTCCACCTCTGTAAAACAGAGCTTATAGTAACAGTACCCATCTCGTAAGACTGACATGCGAATTAAATGAGTTAATATGTGTAGAGCATTTAGAACACTGCCTTACTCAAAATAAGGACTATGTAAGAGTTATTAACATTATTATTAGTTTCTGTTCCAGGAATGGAGAATTTATGTAGCAGTGCTTCCAGATGTAACAAGTACGCTCATCCAATAAACATAACAATTCTAATAAGACCCAAAATGCCACTGCCAGTGTCCATGGCTGTATTCACCTAACTCCAACTACAAAGATTGACCAGAAAAGGTTAAATTGTAATTACTCATAGTTTGAAAACTGCCCCGAAATATGTAAATGTTCCAACATTTAAAATAAACTAGAAAGGAAGAAGGGTGAAGCTCTAACACTCAAGACTAAAGTTGAGGTCCTGTTGCCCAAGCTGCGTTACCTTTTTTTTTTTTTTTTTGCCTTAAGCTAAAAATAAAATAGGATAAAAGGAAAAAATGCCTTATTCAGGACAGATAGCCGGCAGGCAACTATTCTGCCTGCAGAGCTGTCCTCTGATATTTGCATGATCTCCACTACATTTTTGTACCTTAAAGATAAGACAGGTCCTCTGGCACCCTCAGTTTTGGCATTAAAAGTCCTTTTTTTACTGCCACTGCAGCCAAGCTTAAGTGTGAGCGTTTACAGAAGAGGTCAGGCTCCTGTGGCTTTGGGTGCTTTAACCCAATGTGGGTGGTTCCTCAGGGGCCTGTCCTGTGTATGGTTTTGTTTGTTTTGCTATTTAGCTACTCTATTTGTGTTTTTTCTTTCTTCCAGTTTTATTGAGATCTAATTTTTTTTAGTAATAAGGTCTTTATTATCGTGCAGACCAGAGCAACATGAGGCAAGTAGTTATCCAGGGTGGTGACTTGGAGGCTGGAAAAATCTGTCACAAGTATCACGTAAGACCAACAGTGTCCATGAAGATAGTAAACCTTTTCTGCTATCAGAACACAGCTCAGGTCCTCTTGGCTAAAGATGGGTCACGTCCACACCTCTTCTAGGCAGAGGGGAGGAAATGAGGACCCCTATTACAGCTCTGTGTAAGTTTAAGGTGTACAGCATACTGATTTGACTTACATACATCATGAAATGATTAACACAATTAAGTTTAGTGAGCATCCATTATCTCGTATAGATATAAACTAAAAGAAAAAGGGAGAAAATATTTTTTCCGCGTGATGAGAGCTCTTAGGATTTACTCTCTTAACAACTTTCCTAGATAACATACAGCAGTGTTCATTATATTACTCGTGCTGTACATTGCATCCCTAATACTTGCTTATTATAACTGGAAGTTTGTACCTTTTGAGGACCTTCATCCAGTTCTCTCTCCACCCACGCCCTGCTTCAGGTCACCACAAATCTGATCTCTTTTTCTATGAGCTTGTTTGCTTTTGAAGTATAATTAACCTACAACACTATGTTAGTTCCTGGTATACAACACAGTGATTAGATAGTTCTATACATTACAACTGCTGACATGTTACTGGCAACAAATTGTGTAGCATTTAAGATCCCCACAGATAGAAGGTGAAACATTTTTCTTTAGTCATGTATTTTTGAGACAATGTTATTGGTCGTAGTGCTTTACTTTCTTTCAGAGTTTTAGGACCCATAAAGTGACAACAGTTCAGAGTTGTGCCATCTTATTCCAAATTTTCTAACTTTAAAGTTTCCTGTGGGAACTGGAAACATATTTTATAAACAAAGTCTGGATCTGTTGCTAGGGACATCTTCAGCTATGAAAATAGGAGCATTACTGGAATGTAGACCAGGCTGTAGCAGTTGCCACTAGAAACAGCAAAATGCAATGGGAAAAGGGTTCCCCACCCCTACCCCATCCGCATTCCCCATTCCAGTTCAGAATGACAGGAAGACTTCTGATGGGAAGAACTAACTCACAGGGGACTTACATTGAGAAACACTTGTTTTGTCAAATCTTTTGGAGAGAGAGGGAGAGGACATGTTTAGGAGCCTGAGAGATGGAAAAGGTAGATCATGCCCAGTTTCTTGCTGCCTATGAGAGTGAAAAAGCAAAAAGGAAAAGATGGTACCTAGGAAAAATGAAACAAAATCAGAGAGGCATATGCCATGCTAATGTAAAGCCTGATGACCCACCGCAAGGCTACAGAAGACTTTGAGTGGTCCAGTGTCCCTGTACCCAGAGCAGGGACTGTGTGGCCAGAAAAGGCTAGGAGACTAAAGGTTGAGCCTGCCAAGCAGCCCCCTCAATACAACCAGGTGCCCTGGATTGGGCACAATAGACATGGCCTTGGGTTTACTGTTCCTCCTGCTGCCGATCACATAATTCTTCATTTGTACACTAGATCCTGTTCCCCTTTTCTCAGCATTTTCTTTTCTCAGTGAAAGTCGCAACTATTTGCTAGATTATAGCCCTAAGATAGTCTTGTTTCTACTTTTGGAAGATCTTTACAGAGGGGGAAACTTGTGCTGAATTTTGGAGGATGGGACTAAGATTTTGATAGAAAAGGAGAGATGACAAAGATAAAGGGAGAGCAGGCATTATGAACAGTAAGAATAAATGAGAGGTACACTTACAGGTGTATGATTCTTTTCTGGCATGGTCTAATTGATTGTAAGCCCTTATTTTTTGGTCATGGCATACCTGTAGTAATTATTTTGAAAAGTGTGCAGAAGCAGTAAAGGATGGAGCTTCCTTCACTGCATGCGCACTGTTAGTACAAGTGGAGCCAGAATTGAGAGCCCTTTTCTTTCACTGGCTACACTTCTCACTGTTTCTCCCCTCCTCTCCCTTCCTCTGCTCTCCCCTCCCCCTGCCCTGTGTTGTTTTGCTGGCATGGCCTTAGGGCCTTCACTGAGTTCACTTTTCACAGGGTCCTGTTCTGTGGATGTGGGAATTGTGTTCATTCTCAGTGATGCTGGTAGGAGTCCCTTAATGAGCTGGGAACATGGCTCTTGAAGAGTAGTTCCCAGCCCTGCTTCTCCTGGCCAAATAAAACATTCTGGTTTCTAGGGATGAGTAATTTTAGCAAAACACTTTAGACTGTTGAAGTACAGCTGTGTCTCCAACATTAGCTTTCAATGTGTATAGTTAGATTTCCCAGAGAACAGCTGAGCGCCTCTAGAAATATAGAATACCCCTCCCCAAATAAGTGAAATTGAACTAAATTAAACAAGATGAATTTTTTTTATAGATTTATTTTATTTATTTATTTTTGGCTGCGTTGGGTCTTCTTTGCTGCGCGTGGGCTTCCTCTAGTTGCGGCGAGCGGGGGCTACTCTTCCTTTCGGTGCGCAGGCTTCTCATTGTGGTGGCTTCTCTTGTTGAGGAGCAAGGGCTCTAGGCGCGCAAGCTTCAGTAGTTGTGGCTTGCGGGCTCTAGAGGGCAGGCTCAGTAGTTGTGGCGCACGGGCTTAGTTGCTCCGCGTCATGTGGGATCTTCCCGGACCAGGGATTGAACCCGTGTCCCCTGCATTGGCAGACGGATTCCCAACCACTGCACCACCAGGGAAGTCCCAACAAGATGGATTTTTTTTCTTTTAATTTTTGAATTTTATTTTATTTATTTTTTTATACAGCAGGTTCTTATTAGTTATCTATTTTATACATATTAGTGTATACATGTCAATCCCAATCTCCCAATTCATCCCACCACCACCCCTCCCCCCACCACTTTCCCCCCTTGGTGTCCATTCGTTTGTTCTCTACAACAAGATGGATTTTTAAAACTGGGTCACCACATAATGATAAAAGGAACAATCAACCAATAGGAAGTTGTAACAGTTCCAAACTTGCATGCACCTAACATACCTATCAGATGTGTAAACAAAAACTGACAGAATTACTGGAAAACATGGAGAACTTCAAATTAAGAGTGGAAGATGTTAATATATATGTCAATTATTGATAGATAAAACATAAAAATTCATAAACATATAGCAGATTTGAAAAACATAATTAAGTTTATCTGTAATCATGTATAGAACTATGCACCTAACAATTAGATACTGCATATTCTAGTCCAAAAAAAAAATTTTTTTTTTAAATTGATTATGTATGGGGACAGATGGTTACTAGACTAACTGTGGTGATGATTTCCTAATGTATCCAAATGTCAAATTACTAGGTAGTACACCTGAAACTAACATGATATTCTATGTCAACTATTTTCAATAAAAATCAGTCAGTCAATAAATAGTTATGTACTAGGTCAGGAGCTGGCAAACTATGACCCATGGACCAAATCCAGCCAGGATGTGTTTCTGTAGATAAAGTTTATCAGAACGCAGCCACACCCAATCATTTACATATTGTGTAAGGTTGCTTTTGCACAACAGCAGAATCCAGTAATTACTGACAGAGACCTTATTGCTCTGCAAACCCTACACTTATTTACCGTGTGGCCCTAAAAACCTAAAAAGTGTGCTGATCCCTGTGCTAGAAAATAAAGCAAGTCTTAACAAATATCAAAGAATTGATTTGCAGGCCATTTTTCTAACCACAATATAAAAAAAGGTAACTTTAAAAAACTGTTTAAGAATTTAACAGTACACTTCTAAATAACTCATCAGTCAAAGAAAAGTCATTATAGAGTCTTTAAAAATATTTAGAATTAAATGATAATGAAACTGCAATAATATTAAAATGTATGGTATTCAGTTGTTATAAAGTGTTAAGAAAATATATATCCTTAATGCTTACATCAGAAAGAGAAGAACTTAATGGGCTAAATATCCAACTACAAAAATTAAGAACTCAATAGAGTATACCTAAAGAAAGTAAAGAATGTTAATTAGTGTACTAGAAATCAAAGAAGCAATAGAAAGCATCTATAATACAGAACCTAGTTGTTGTTGTTTTTTTAAGGAAAGACCCCTCCAAGACAGAACAAGAAAAAAAAAGGTACAAATAAAAAATGGGAGAAAAGAAAAAGAAGACATAGCTACATATAATGATCACACCTCTCCAATAAATTTGAAAAATTTAAATAAAACAGCCAATTACCTAGAAAAATAATACTTACCAAAATTGAGTTAAAAATAGAAAAACCTGAATAATCATATAACTGTTAGAAATTGAAGCATTTGTTAAAACATACCCACAAAAAGAATACTACGCTCTGCTTCTTTTACTAACAGATTTTACCAAATATCAAGAAACAGATCATCTTAACTATACGTATACAACTATTTCAGAGGATAGAAAATGAGGAGACATTTCCCAACTCTTTTATGAAGCTAATATAACCTCAATACCTAAACCAGACAAGGACGATACTAGAAAGGAAAATTATGTAAATAAATATCTAAATAAAATGGTAACCAAAATAAAAACCAACATTATTAAAAAAGAAATACGTCATGACCAATTAATTGGGATTTATCCTAGGAATAGCAAGAATGGTTTAACATTAGACAACCTATTTTCACAGTTGGCCACATTAACAGATTATAGGAGAAACCCATATAATCATCTCAGTAAATGCAAAAACAAAAGGTATTGCATTAAATTTAACACCTATTAGTGATTATAAAATAAAACAATAAACAAACCTCTTAGCAAACAGAATAGAAGGAAACATCATTTAGCTATAAGCAGCATCTTCTCATGCAAGGGTAGTGTGGAGGTTAAGATTGTGGACTCCAACATTAAAATATTTGGGATTCAAATCCCAGCTCTGCCTATTAGTTGTGTGACATTGGGCAAGTGTTACAAATTGTTTGATGAAAGTTAGCTTCTATCATTTTTTTTTAAAGTCAGGCTTACTGAGGAATAATTTATATAGTAAATAATTTACATAGTAAAATTAACCCCTTTTTGAGTATGGTTCTATGAAGTTTTACTAAAGCATACAGTTGTGTAACCACCACCACAATAAAGTTATAGAACATTTCCAACAATCCCCAGAAGTTTCCCATCTCCAGTCCCCAGTACTACTGATCTGTTTTTTTATCCCTATAGTTTTGCCTTCTCCAGGGTGTTAAATAAGTGGAATCACATATTATATAGCTCTTGATTCTGGCTTCTTTTGCTTAGCATCGTGCTTTTGAAAGTTACCAGGTTATGGGTTTCAGTAGTTTATTCTGTTGAGAAACTGTGAGAACTATAGGAGAGTTATGCAGGTCTATAGCCAGGGCAGATCTAGGTTTTTGTGAAGCCTAAATCTTACGTAATTTGGGGGACCCTCTCTCAGAAAAAGAATACAAAATTACTGATACAAAATTAGGTATGAAAGAAATTATTTTAAATAAGAAATCACAACAGTACTGTTATAAACACAGGAATTCTGAAAAGTTTTATTTTACTCATCCCTATCAGATAAGAAAAAAAAAATTTTTTTAACTGTAAAATACAGCATCTACTGTATTCCTATAGGAGAGACTTTCCATTTTGAATAGACAAAATGGGAACCTAATTTTCTGCTTACAGTTTTACATTTTTGATGATTGGAAGAATTTTCCACTGACTAATTTCTGGTTTCATTCATCCCAAACCTGCTTTCTCCTCCACTTCCCACATAGTTCTAAGGAAGGAGGCTACAGGTGTGTTTGTGTCACAATCCACAACCTCTAGCCCTGTACACTTTGTGTCAGATGTCTGGTGAGTTGGCATGGGGTGGTAGGAATATTCCTGGAAGTATTCCTACAGTAGGAGAGCTAGCAATAATTTAACTATAGACTTTATGATTATGAACCTTATAATATCTCATTAAACTCAAGCTCAATGTCTGTCCAACCAGCTCCCTCTAACTGGATCCCCAAAATGCTCACTCCAGCTCCAACACTACTCACTAGGGGATAGGGACAGAGGTGAATTCTGAGTAGAAATAGACAGTGGTCTATTGTATTTATTTTAATCACCATATGTCTTTCTTTTGCAGATTTTTTAAGAAAAATTAAGTGTATGACCCATTGCCAGTATTCTCCCTAGAGCCTAGAAGGAGTTCATGCAAGTAAATACTTAGAAGCTTAAGGAAATTGCTGAGAAATTGGATTTCTGATACTTTTCATAAAGAGGACAAAGTCAGGGATTGAAGGAAAGAGAAAGATATGTGCAACTTTTAATTTTAGCTTTTTGCTCTTTTTGCCTGGGGTTGAAAAAGAACAGTGTACTTGACTCCACTCCTGGAAGAATTCAACCAATCCCATCTGGTGGTATCCCTTTTTTTTTTTTTAAAGTAGATCCTCAAGGAGTTGAAAATAAGGTGGCACCGTCTTGGTGACTCCACTCAACGGGCTGAATCAGCCACTGGGACTGAGTGGCACAGGCCTAGCTTAACTTCCTCAAATGCCAGCAGTTCTAGAGAAATCTAGATGCTGGAGCCAAGCTGGTTAGGTTGGGTCCCCATACTGTTCTTTTAATACTCTCTTAATGGAAATCACAGTACTAGCATCCTTACTTCAGAAAAGCCGTTTTCTTTTTTGGAACCAAATAACATCACACACAGACTAAAGAAACAACTAATTTATTCAACCTTTATCTGATATTAATATCAAATATAATATAATATAATACAATATAATTAATCTTATATTAATATAATTAATAGAGTATAATATATTAATATAACTCCTGCTTTTTTATCAATATTTACATGTTATATTTCAGCCATCATTTTGCTTTTAGCTATATCGTCATATCTGAGGTAAGTTTCTTGTAAACAGCATATAGTTAGTTCATTTTTTTAATCCACTTTGTCAATCTCTGTCTTTTTTTTTATAAATGTATTTATTTATTTATGTTTAGCTGCGTTGGGTCTTCGTTGCTGCATACAGGCTTTCTCTAGTTGCGGCGAGCAGGGACTACTCTTCATCGCAATGCGCAGGCTTCTCATTGTGGTGGCTTCTCTTGTTGCGGAGCACGGGCTTTAGGCGCGCGGGCTTCAGTAGTTGTGGCACGTGGGCTCAGTAGTTGTGGCTCACGGGCTCTAGAGCGCAGTTTCAGTAGTTGTGGCGCACGGGCTTAGTTGCTCCACGGCATGTGGGATCTTCCCAGACCAGGGATCGAACTCGTGTCCCCTGCATTGGCAGGCAGATTCTTAACCACTGTGCCACCAGGGAAGTCCCAATCTCTGTCTTTAAATTGGTATGTTTAGATCATTTACATTAATGTAATTGTTGATATGTTGGGATTCAAATATGCCATTTTATTTTGTCTTTTCTGTTTATTTGCTATTTCTTGTTTATCTTTCCTGCCTTCCTGTGGGTTACTTGAACATTTTTAGAATTCTGTTTTGATTTATTGTAGTATTTTTGAGTGCATCTCTTTGCATAGCTCTTTTAGTGCTTGCTAAAGCACTAGTGTGGGTGTTGGCCTCATTACCACTGGGCAGTATGTAAAGTCCTGATTCTCTACTAGGGTTCCTCTGACCCTAGTGGGGAAGGAAAGGTGCCCTTCATTACTACCAGGAGGAGGTGGAAGTCCAGGCTTACAGTGTATTCTCCATTGATAATGCACTGGTGGTGGTGGTAGAGAACAGGGGTCTGTTACCACCCTTCAGGGATGAAAATCTCTTCAGGTGTTCAGTCCCTACTTGATCACCTCTGACACCACCCTGATGGAAGGTGGAGGAGGAGTTGGGGTGCCTCATTACAGCCTGACAAAGGTGGAAGTCTAGGTTCCCCACTCAGCCTTTGCTGGTGTAGGCAGCAAAGAAAACAGTTTTTCTGTTGTGTTTGGCTGAAGTCAAGTGGCTATTATTTAAAGGTTTTCAGTCTTGCTAGGCTGTTGTTTTCCTGGTCATTTTGTTAAACAGAGCAGACATTTGTTGGGGCTTTTTTGTCTGCTGTCACTGGCATTTCCAAGTTACTAGCTTCTTTAGCTCCAAGTCTGAGATAATAAGGCAAAAAGAAAACCCAGGGAGCTCACCGCTGTGTTGTTCCTTGGGCCCCAAAGTCCCTAGCATGTCTGACTTCTTCTCTCCACCTTTCAGAGATCTCCTATGTTTGTTTTATATATAGTGGTCAGAATTTTTCGCTGTACTTAGCAGGAGGAATAAGGGAAAATATGACTACTACTATTCTCTTCCCAGAAGCAGCTCTATAAATACTTTTAATGCCAACTTAGTCCTTCATTTAAAAATCCCTGTTAGGGACTTTGCTGGTGGTGCAGTGGTTGAGAATCCGCCTGCCAATGCAGGGAACACGGGTTCGAGCCCTGGTCTGGGAAGATCCCACATGCTGCGGAGCAACTAAGCCTGTGCACCACAACTGCTGAGCCCACGCTCTAGAGCCCGTGAGCCACAACTACTGAAGCCCGCGTGCCTAGAGCCCGTGCACTGCAACAAGAGAAGCCACCGCAGCGAGAAGCCCGCGCATCACAAGGAAGAGTAGTGCCTGCTCGCCACAACTGGAGAAAGCCCATGTGCAGCAACGAAGACCCAACGCAGCCAAAAATAAATAAATAAATAAATAAATTTTAAAAATAAAAAATAAGTAAAAAGCCCTGTTAATCTTCTACCTGCTACTACTTCATTGGGTAGAGTCCTTTTTTTCATGCTACACAGTTAAAAGTAGGGGTATTAATCAGGATTCTCCAGAAAAACAGAAGCAACAGAATAGATATCTATATATCTATCTATATTTATCGCTCTCTCTCTCTGTCTCTCTCTCTCTCTCTCTCTCTGTGTATCTATGTGTGTATATATAAAGGAATTGGCTCATGCAATTATGGAGACTGTCAAGTCCCAAGATCTGCAGGATAGACTGACAAGCTGGGAACCCAGGAGAGCCAGTTGTCTAGTTCCAATCCTAGTCAGAAGGCTTGAGAACCAGGAGAGCTGGTGGTATAGTTCCAGCTTGAAGGCTGGCAGGCTCCAGATCCAGGAAGAGCCAATGTTTCAGTTCAAGTACAAAGGCAGAAAAAATTATCTTAATCAGGGGAGGTCATGCTTTTACTTCTTTTCTTTTTTTAATATCTTTATGGGAGTATAATTGCTTTACAATGTTGTGTTAGTTTCTGCTGTAGAACAAAGTGAATCAGCTATATGTACACATATATCCCCATATCCCCTCCCTCGTGAGCCTCCCTCCCACCCTCCCTTTCCCAGCCCTCTAGGTCATCACAAAGTATCGAGCTGATCTCCCTGTGCTATGCGGCTGCTTCCTACTAGCTATCTATTTTACATTTGGTAGTGTATATATGTCCATGCCACTCTCTCACTTCATCCCAGCTTCCCATTAACCCCCCTGTGTCCTCAAGTTCATTCTCTACATCTGTGTCTTTATTCCTGCCCTGCCACTAGGTTCATCAGTACCGATTTTTAGGCTCCATATATGTGTGTTGGCATCCGGTGTTTGTTTTTCTCTTTCTGACTTACTTCACTCTGTATGACAGACTCTAGGTCCATCCACCTCATTAGAAATAACTCAATTTCGTTCCTTTCTGAGGCTGAGTAATATTCCATGGTATATATGTGCCACATCTTCTTTATCCATTCATCTGTCAATGGACACTTAGGTTGCTTCCATCTCCTGGCTATTGTAAATAGTGCTCCAATGAACATTGGGATACATGACTCTTTTTGAATTATGGTTTTCTCAGGGTATATGCCCAGTAGTGGGATTGCTGGGTCATATGGTAGTTCTATTTTTAGTTTTTTAACGAGCCTCCATACTGTTCTCCATAGTGGCTGTATCAATTTAGATTCCCACCAACAGTGGAGGAGGGTTCCCTTTTGTCCACACCCTCTCCAGCATTTATTGTTTGTAGATTTTTTGGTGATGGCCATTCTGACCAGTGTGAGGTGATACCTCACTGTAGTTTTGATTTGCATTTCTCTAATGATTAGTGATGTTGAGCATCTTTTCATGTGTTTGTTGGCAATCTGTATATCTTCTTTGGAGAAATGTCTGTTTAGGTCTTCTGCCCATTTTTGGATTGGGTTGTTTGTTTTTTTTTGATATTAAGCTGTATGAGCTGCTTGTATATTTTGGAGATTAATCCTTTGTCAGTTGCTTTGTTTACAAATACTTTCTCCCATTCTGAGGGTTGTCTTTTCATCTTATTTATGGTTTCCTTTGCTGTTCAAAAGCTTTTAAGTTTCATTAGGTCCCATTTGTTTATTTTTGATTTTATTTCCATTACTCTAGGAGGTGGGTCAAAAAGGATCTTGCTGTGATTTATGTCATAGAGTGTTCTGCCTATGTTTTCCTCTAAGAGTTTTATAGCATCTGGCCTTACAGTTAGGTCTTTGACCCATTTTGACTTTATTTTTGTGTATGGTGTTAGGGAGTGTTCTAATTTCATTCTTTTACATGTAGCTGTCCAGTTTTCCCAGCACCACTTATTGAAGAGACTGTCTTTTCTCCATTGTGTATTCTTGCCTCCTTTGTCAAAGATAAGGTGACCATATGTGTGTGGGTTTATCTCCGGGCTTTCTATCCTCTTCCATTGATCTATATTCTGTTTTTGTGCCAGTACCATACTGTCTTGATTACTGTAGCTTTGTAGTATAGTCTGAAGTCTGGGAGCCTGATTCCTCCAGCTCCATTTTCCTTTCTCAAGATTGCTTTGGCTATTCGGGGTCTTTTGTGTTTCCATACAAATTGTAAAATTTTTTGTTCTAGTTCTGTGAAAAATGCCATTGGTAATTTGACAGGGATTGCATTGATTCTGTAGATTGCTTTGGGTAGTACAGTCATTTTCACGATGTTGATTATTTCAATCCAAGAACATGGTATATCTTTCCATCTGTTTGTATTGACTTTGCTTTCTTTAATCAATGTCTTATAGTTTTCTGCATACAGGTTTTTTGCCTCTTAGGTAGGTTTATTCCTAGGTATTTTATTCTTTTTGTTGCAATAGTAAATGGGAGTGTTTCCTTAATTTCTCTTTCTGATCTTTCATTGTTAGTGTATACGAATGCAAGGGATTTCTGTGCATTAATTTTGTATCCTGCTACTCTACCAAATTCATTGATTAGCTCTAGTAGTTTTCTGGTAGCATCTTTAGGATTCTCTATGTGTACTATCATGTCATCTGCAAACAGTGACAATTTTACTTCTTCTTTTCTGATTTGGATTCCTTTTATTTCTTTTTCTTCTCTGCTTGCTGTGGTTAAAACTTCCAAAACTATGTTGAATAATAGTGGTGAGAGTGGACATCCTTGTCTTGTTCCTGATCTTAGAGGAAATGCTTTCAGTTTTTCACCATTGAGAATGATGTTTGCTGTGGGTTTGTCATATATGGCCTTTATTATGTTGAGGTAGGTTCCCTCTATGCCCGCTTTCTGGAGAGTTTCTATCATAAATGGGTGTTGAATTTTGTCAAAAGCTTTTTCTGCATCTATTGAGATGATCATATGGTTTTTATCCTTCAATTTTTTGATGTGGTGAATCACACTGATTGATTTGCGGATATTGAAAAATCCTTGCATCCCTGGGATAAATCCCACTTGATCATGGTGTATGAACCTTTTAATGTATTGTTGGATTCAAATTGCTAGTATTTTGTTGAGGATTTTTGCATCTATGTTCATTAGTGATATTGGCCTGTAGTTTTCTTTTTTTGTGACATCTTTGTCTTGTTTTGGTATCAGGGTGATGGTGGCCTCATAGAATGAGTTTGGGAGTGTTCCTCCCTCTGCTATATTTTGTAAGAATTTGAGAAGGATAGGTGTTAGCTCTTCTCTAAATGTTTGATAGAATTTGCCTGTGAAGCCATCTGGCCCTGGGCTTTTGTTTGTGGGAAGATTTTTAATCACAGTTTCAATTTCAGTGCTTGTGATTGGTCTGTTCATGTTTCTGTTTCTTCCTGGTTCAGTCTTGGAAGGCTGTGCTTTTCTAAGAATTTGTCCATTTCTTCCAGGTTGTCCATTTTATTGGCATGTAGCTGCTTGTAGTAATCTCTCATGATCCTTTGTATTTCTGCAGTGTCAGTTGTTACTTCTTCTTTCATGCTTTTAGTTCTATTCCAGCCATATCTGATTGCATGAGTGCCACCCACATTAGGGAGGGAAATCTGCTTTATTCAGTCTACCCATTCAAATGTTAATCTCAACCAAAAACACCTACACAGAAACATCCAGAATAATGTTTGACCAAATATCTGGGCACCCTGTGGCCCAATCAAGTTGACACATAAAATTAACCATCATAGTATGTAAACATTTAAAAGCTCAGGACTACCAAACTAGTTAATTTGTACCTAAATATGAATTCTGACCAATATTACTCACAAATTCACATTTTGGGCTTTGAGATATACCGAAAAACTCAAAGGGAGTGAGTAAAGCCTTTCAAAGATTCAAAAATGTGTTCAAAGAGAACAACCACTAAAATCTGGAAGACAGTATGGCATTATGGGAAGTAAGAAACTTATGGTTGCCATGCTTCTTTAAAAGAGCTTTTTAACAGAAAAATTATTAAAGCTTTTATTTTTCCTGGTTCTTAGAGTAAGAATTTACTTTTTCCAGTGTTGAAAGATTTTATAAATTCAAAATAAGAATTTCTCATGATTTATAATCCTTCTGTCACACTCTCTTAACATTACCCCTGGAGCCAGCACACAGGCATCAAGAGCCGGCTGGTTCTCAGTGCAGGCAGTATCACTTGTGGGGAAGACTCTGGACTCAAATAGGGTTCCCAGGTGTATTATGACCTGGGGCAAATTACTTCATCCCTCTAAGCAGCAACTTTCTTATCTGAAAATGGGGAGTTTAATATCTGTAAAATCAGCGTGAGTGTTCCATAATTAAACATTCTCAAATTTAGACATCTGAATAATCTTCATTTTTGCAGTTTTATAAATAACACTGCCACCTTGGTTCTTAAATCTCTGTCTTCATTTTGGATCATTTCTTAAATTCAGCTTCTTAGAGGTGAAATTAATGAGTCAAGGGATAGAACCTTCTAAAAAGGTGGTACCAAGATTACACTAGCAATGGGAGAAAGAAAAAGAGAGGTGCTTTTCTCATTTTTAAACTTTATGTTTCCTAGAAGCATCAGATGGTGAAGGAGGAGGAGACACAGCAATGACGCAGCAGGAGACAGCTCCAGTTCCTGCCCTGTCAAAGAAAACCGAACAGGTGACAGTCACTGTGGGAGAGTCACAGCTGTTGGCTCTGAAATCAGCCTCTTCTACCCCTCTACAGCATTCTGTGTGCTCCAATACCAGTTATTGGTGGGATCTGAGGGAAGCTTTTACCTTCTCTGCCTTTGAAAGAGCCATGCTTCATTAATTACAAACCAGCAAGGTCTATTTTTCCCCCTAATATTTTTTTTACAATATAAATGTATTTTACAATAATGATATCTTAGATTCTTGTATTACATTTTTACCAAAGACCCAGTTTTATTCTTTTGGGTATAGTTCCTAGGAGAAGACAAATAGCATAGATATGCAAGATTGCCCCCACACCAATGCATTATTACAGTACCAAGACATGCTGTGAGCAGGCTCCCAGGGCCTCATGTCTATCTAGCATCATGTCTGTTGTGTGAATTCTTACTGAGGATTTGCTATCTTCGTATTACCACAAGTGGCCATTTGATAAACTTTGCTCCCTGGACTTAGGACCTTTTATTGCCTTTTTAATCTTCTTGCTGGCCACTCACATCCATTTGCACCTTTCTTACATTATTGTCCCTGAGACCTAATTGGTAACCATGTGTGATTTTTTAAAGGACTATCTAACTGTCAGTCCAAAGTTACCATCTTCTTCATAGTAACTATATGTGGCCTTATTCTTATTGTAGGTGGCCCTAAACGCATTCCACTAGAGTTTTGTGACCCAAAGTTTGTGACCAGGCTCCGGATAATTGTGGGAAGCAGTTTAGCATTTTGGTTACCTACAAGCTGTGACTCCTTGGGCAAGTTAAACTCTCTGTGCCTCAGTCTCCGTATTGGTAAACTGGTGATAATACGTGTATTTTGTTCGCAGGGTTACAGTGAGGATTAAATGATTAACACTTGTTAAGCTCTTTGAACTGTGGTTGGCAAAGAGTAAGCACTGAAGTGATAATTATTATAGTAAAATATACTTCAAGTCTTTTATTTTATTCATTATTTTTTCTTTGTGAGGTGGGGAATGCAGAAAGATATATGTATTTAATGTATAATCAGTCTTGGTTTTCTCTATAGTCACCAAATATTTAACTCCAAGGCCGTGTATCAATTGTAGTTTGAACCATCCTTTCTAAGACCTACAGGTTAACATCTGTGGCTTTTCAATTTATTTCACCAACATGGGGTTTGATTTCACCTCACTTAACTCCACTGACCATACCATAGTCATGCCTTCTTTGACCTTTGCCTCTAATCAGTGCCTACTTGCAGAACTTGTTTCCAAATATTCTTTTTTTTTTTGTAGAAATTAGAACTTTATCATATTATAAACATTTCCAGAATATAAACTGATTTTGTATCAGGACTCCTTGAAACGTTTAAAACTGTATGTAACTTAAGCATATTATAATGTATGTCATTTTCCACTTTCCAATATAGAAAATATACTGCAAGTTAGATCTAACAAAGGAAAAAAAATCAATCTAAACTGCTTCACAGAGAAAACTAATGAATATAAAAACATCCACCTCAAACTAAAACCCAGTCAAGAAATAGATTCTGTAAAGCCTATTAATCCTCCAATTTAAAATAAATGACATCCCAAGGGAAAAATACTTCCACCATCATAGCAATTTGATGAATTAAAGCAGAGCCACTCTCGTTAAGGGAAATTACATTATGTATAAGAAAAATGTAGTAATGATTTTAGAAAAGAGGAAAAGTAATTTCCATGTTGGAGAGCAAGCACACTAAATGTTTTCTGTTCACTTAGCCTTTGTACCTGTTCACATGAAAAGAGTGATAGGAACATCGTAAAACCAAGCTCCTCAACTATTTTTTCAGTTTAACCTCAGGAGAACCAATGCAAGAGCTTCAAAATCCAAGGATAGACTGGTCCCAAAACATCTCCTCTTCTTCCTTTCTTTGCCTTGTTCCTTTTTCTCTTTACTACGCTTATGTTCCTCTTTCTTAGAGGCTACATCTCGGCTTTTTTTCTCCTTTCGGTTCTTAAGCTTTTCTGTACTGTTTCCACCTCTGTTTTGTTTCTTTGGATGCACTTGTATTTGTCTAAATCTATTTCCTCACAAGCTTTCTTCCTCTTATGCTTGGGCCGCTCCTCCTCTCGTTTTTCCCAGCCTTCCTCTGGGTGCCTTTTTCTCTTCTGATGTATCTGTTTATAACTAGCTTGATGGGCACCGGTACTGTTTTCTGAGGACAGGTGCCTGTAAACTCCAGATTCTACACTGTATGAGCTACAGTTATACTCTTGCTGACTAAAGTTCAGAGCTACTGGTTTTCCTGAGAAACAGTCCCTGGTGAATTGACAGCAGCTCAGGGAGTCCAGTCTCAGCCTGCTGTCATGAGCTGCTAGCCACTGAGGTAACCGCTTTTCCACTGTTTGCGAAATACTGCATGGTCTTTGGTAGATCTGGACGGTTTCACAAAGGAGTCTGATCAAACATTCTACACCTGGGTCTAGAATCAACCTCTTCTTTGCACCCACAGGTTTCCAAATAATCCTCTCTCATCTTTCTGAAACAAGTCTTTGGCTCTAAGCCTCTGGCTTTCTGCACTTTGATGTAATCTTCAAGTTCATCTTGAAAAGAGTCACATGTCTTTGAATGCTTCATTAGGTTGACAAGGGGCTCTCCTTAACAGGTTGAGAACTTGGTGGAGAAATTTGATCATATTCACCCATTGATTGCTTCAGTTTTTTAGCATGAACTTGCCCCAAATAGTGAGACTGTGCAACAACTGAGGAGCTAAAAACCATGATGCAGAGATTAAAAAATCTATTTTTGTCCAATACTCCACTCCCATTCACCTCATAATGTGAAATCCATTGTGATTCAAATTATGGCACTACTCCTCATAAGCCTTTTACAAAAGGTATCTGTAAAAAGTTCAGGGCTTCCCTGGTGGCGCAGTGGTTGAGAATCCGCCTGCCAATGCAGGGCACACGGGTTCGAGCCCTGGTCTGGGAAGATCCCACATGCCGCGGAGCAGCTGGGCCCGTGAGCCACAATTACTGAGCCTGTGCGTCTGGAGACTGTGCTCCGCAACAAGAGAGGCCGCGATAGTGAAAGGCCCGCGCACCGCGATGAAGAGTGGCCCCCACTTGCCACAACTAGAGAAAGCCCTCGCACAGAAACGAAGACCCAACACAGCCATTAAAAAAAAAAAAAAAAAAGTTCAGTCTATGCTCATTCAACGTGGTATCTTCTCTGAGGCAGGGGCCCCCTCGGCGCCAACACCGCCCGCCAGTGGACAGGCCAAGGTGGAGGAGGCGGAGAGGCAGGGACAACCGCGGCCGCCGCCGAGCAAGCGGGGTGGGAGCGGGAGGCGGAGACCGGACTTCCTGAGGGGAAGTGGCCGCCACCACCAGCGGCCGACTGGACGGCACCACCGCCATAGCGGCGAGGCACGCTACTGCGCTTGCTCCAAATATTCTTTGTAGCCCATTGGCTTTCTTTTTTATTATTTTCTCTCTTGATTTTATTTTTGATTGCCCTCACTTTTTCTGGGCTCTTTAGTGAAAGAATAAATTTGCATTAATAAACTCACCCAAGCCTGCATCTTTACTGTCTTTTTATTGGCAGAGCGTTCGCCTTGCTGAATTTCCACCTATTTTTTACCTCCTTCCAACTTGAGTCTTCTTTTCCCACAACCATCAAGTTAGATAAATGGCAGGGAACCACAGGAAGAAAGGAGAAAGATCGAGGAAGAGAAAGTTAAATGCATTCTTAATTTCCATGAGCATTCACCTATCTTTCAGCAGCCCTGGTTTCAACAATAAGAGGATTTATTGAACACTCACCACAGGCACTGTGTAAGGTACCATGACTCACAGTCGTCACAGCTGCCCTGCGAAGTAGGGGCGACGCCATTTTACAAAGAACCTGAAGCTCAGAGAGATGGGTACCGGGAGTGATGACCCACTTGACTGCCTTTAAGCCACACCCTGAGGATGACACTGCTTCCATTTCCCTTTCCACCTGTCCTTCCTCATTCAACTTGGGAAAATTGGATTTACCATGCCATCAAGTAATTTCTTGGTCGCATGCCATTGCTATTTTCTGCCAAGGAAAAAAAAAATCACCAGAGATTTTACTGCTTATTTTAACCACCTTCATCTTGCTCTAATTTCTTTCACTAACAAATTGCTTTAAGGAAACAAAGTCCTGGGAATTCCCTGGCGGTCCAGTGGTTAGGGCTCCACGCTTCCACTGCAGGGGACACTGGTTCAACCCCTGGTCCGGGAACTAAGATCCTGCATGCCGAGTGGCCAATAAATAAATAAATGAATACAAATTTAAGAAAAAAAAAGAAGAATCAAAGTCCTAGGTAGACACAGTGCCCTTATCACTCTCTACAAGCCTATCCTCATTGCCCTGGCCAGAGAATTCACACAGGAATCTCCTTGTGCCCCTCTGCCTTATTTGAGTGTTATCCATCTACCTCCCTCGTCTCCCTACCATGCTGTACACATCTGTGCATCTCCACTGCATCTGGCACAGAACCTTCCCCGAACTGGCACTCATTTGTGAAAAGAAAGAATGGATGACTAGACTGGTATCCCAGCTTTCTTACCCCTCTTCCCATCTCAACCCTTTGTGTCCCAGCTGTGAGCCATCAGCTCCCTGACACTGCTGCCCGCAGACGACTTTTGGAGCCCCGTGACCATTGTCCCTCCTTCAGCCCCTCCTTGAAGGGTCCCCCACCTTGACATTAGACCTGGGAGTCTCTTCTCCTCCAGCCCTAATACCACACAGTCCCTTGGGCTCCTCTGTGGCCTCCTCGTCCTGTCTCCCACTGCTCTTCTCCCTCTGGAACTCATCTCACCACCCCAAGGACGGCCTTTTTGTCAGGCCGACTGTCCTTTCTTGAGTCCTTCTCTAATGGTTTATGCACATAGAGGTGCATAAGCACCTCAGGGGCCAGGGTTTCTTTTGTGTTCACTGTGGTACCTAGCACAGCCATAGGCACATGATTCATTTGGCACATGTGACCAAGTATTTGTTTTTTAATAGTAATCATATTTTTTTCTTGGATCAAAAAAAAAGAAAAGAAAAGAAATTACTGTTTACTATATTTAAGTTTTGAATTTTTTTCAAATTTGCTTAGTTGTTTGCTGTTCTTGAAGGGGTTTTTTGTTTGCTTGTTTGTTTTGTTTTTTAATGCTTGCATAGGAACTGCCTGGCATTATGCTGCTAGCTGTAATATGCATATCACCAGGTGAGAGTATCTGTCCAGTTAGATGGTGTTCCCTCCTTTGCCATAGCTGGGCCTCACATTTTTATTACTGAGTCCACACCTCCCATCTGTCCAGTATTTCAAGCAGCAGGTTTATAACTTTATACAAGTTTTCTACCCTTGCAACTACATCACCTCTAGCAACCATTTCACATCTAAACAATCATCCTTGGCCTCCTTAATAATGTGAGTATAAAGATTTGCCAGTAGTTTTTTTTTTTTTTTTCCAAATACTGCTTCCAAAATAAATGATGAATTCCCCTACTCCTAGAGATTGCATCACCCTCTTCCCTCCTCAACATCACTCATTTCAGAGCCAGCCCTAGTGACTTTGTAATTATGGTTCCCAGAATATAATCCCTTATGAGGGATTTCGTGAATTTTCATTGATGCCTCCATGATGTCAGTAACCTTTTAATGGTTCCATGACCCATCCTCTCCCCCTCAGAGACAACACTGGACTTCTTTTTTTCTTAAGCTAGCCTTTTGTTTATCTCCTTGGATCATAAAAGAATCTTCAGCAAGAGTACTTATCCCTTTCCCTCCTTACTTACCTCTCTCACTACTGTATTTTCTTACTAATTCTTTATTTTCACACTGATCATTTCATATCTCTCCTACTCTTTATCTTCAAGATTATTCTTGATTAAGAGAAAAGAGGACTGTGTCCTGTCTACTCTCTGATTTACCTTCCTCCTTTCCATGCTGGTGTCTCAATTCTGTTTCTCTTTGTATTAATCTATTGTTGTATAACAAATTACCCCCAAAGTTAGTAGCTTAAAACAGAAAAGATTCCTTATCTCAGTTTCTGTTACCTCACAGACATGGCTAAGTTCAGTCTCTCTGGCTCTACATCTCTCATCAGTTGTCAGTCAAGTTGTAAGCTGGACGTTAGGGGCTCCACCATGAGGAACCCTTCTTGAAGCTCATTCAGGTGGCTGTTGGCAGGCATCAGTCCCTCATCATGTGAGCCTCTCCACAGGGATGCCTCACAACATTGCCCATGGCTTCCTTCAGGCCATGTGAGTGACCCAAGAGGGAACTATCAAGAGCACTCAAGACCAAAACCACAGTCTTTTTTTTTTTTTAAACATCTTTATTAGAGTATAATTGCTTTACAATGGTGTGTTAGTTTCTGCTGTATAACAAAGTAAATCAGCTATATGTATACATATATCCCCATATCCCCTCCCTCTTGCATCTCCTTCCCACCTTCCCTATCCCACCCCTCTAGGTGGTCACAAAGCACCGAGCTGATCTCCCCGTGCGATGCGGCTGCTTCCCACTAGCTATCTATTTTACATTTGGTAGTGTATATATGTCAGTGCTACTCTCTCACTTCGTCCCAGCTTACCCTTCCCCCTCCCCGTGTCCTCAAGTCCATTCTCTACGTCTGCGTCTTTATTCCTGTCCTGCCGCTAGGTTCATCAGAACCCTTTCTTTTTTTTTCTTTTAGATTCCATATATATGTGTTAGCATATGGTATTTGTCTTTCTCTTTCTGACTTACTTCACTCTGTATGACAGACTCTAGGTCTATCCACCCCACTACAAATAGTTCAATTTCATTTCTTTTTTTGGCTGAGTAATATTCCATTGTATATATGTGCCACTTCTTCTTTATCCATTCATCTGTCGATGGACACTTAGGTTGCTTCCATGTCCTGGCTATTGTAAATAGTGCTGCAGTGAACATTGGGGTACATGACTCTTTTTGAATTACGGTTTTCTCAAGGTATATGCCCAGTAGTGGGATTGCTGGGTCATATGGTACTTCTATTTTTAGTTTTTTAAGGAGCCTCCATACTGTTCTCCATAGTGGCTGTATCAATTTACATTCCCACCAACAGTGCAAGAGAGTTCCCTTTTCTCCACACCCTCTCCAGCATTTATTGTTTGTAGATTTTTTGATGATGGCCATTCTGACCAGTGTGAGGTGATACCTCACTGTAGTTTTGATTTGCATTTCTCTAATGATTAGTGATGTTGAGCATCCTTTCATGTGTTTTTGGCAATCTGTATATCTTCTTTGGAGAAATGTCTATTTAGATCTTCTGCCCATTTTTGGATTGGGTTGTTTGCTTTTTTGATATTGAGCTGCATGAGCTGTTTGTATATTTTGGAGATTAATCCTTTGTCAGTTGCTTTGTTTGCAAATATTTTCTCCCATTCTGAGGGTTGTCTTTTCATCTTGTTTATGGTTTCCTTTGCTGTTCAAAAGCTTTTAAGTTTCATTAGGTCCCATTTGTTTATTTTTGTTTTTATTTCCATTTCTCTAGGAGGTGGGTCAAAAAGGATCTTGCTGTGATTTATGTCAAAGAGTGTTCTTCTTATGTTTGCCTCTAAGAGAGAAACGACAGTCTTTTTATAACCTAATCTCAGAACTGACATCACATCACTTCTGCCATATTCTGTTAGAAGCAGATCAGTATATCTGGTACACATTCAAGAGGAGGGGATGAATACCAGGAGATAGTGATCACTGGTGCTATCCTGTAATCTGGCTACCACAGTCTGCCCTCTGGCCCACAGTGATTTACATCCCTCCCATATGCAGAATATATTTGCCCCTCCCAAGGCTTGCAAAAAATCTCATGACGTTACAGCATGAGCTTGGTGTCCAGAATTTCATTGTCTAGATCAGGTCCAGGTACAGTTGAGGTTCCTCGGGTTTAGACCTTTAAGTATAGCTCTTTGAGTGTATTTCTTCTCAACGTATGAAACTAAAGAGACAAGTTATCTCACCCCTACGTACACAACACCAAGCAGTGAGGCAAGCATTGGATAACCTCTACAGGCATTTGTATTCAAATAGGAGTAACAAAGAGTCATTGGTCCACAACATTCAGAAAGTGTTAGGAGTTTCTTGATTAAGTCTTAAGGCCCAGGGCCTTATGGTTCTTGGCACTGCTGTTTGGGTTCTTGTTCTGTCCTCTGAGTCATCCTCCCTTTTTTTTTAAATGAAAGGTAACATGTGTTTGCAGCTAAGCAGCTCTTTCAGCTTGCTTCTTGATGATAGAATTCTGAGGGTTCCTCTCTGACCCTCTCAGCTTCTGAATATATAACTCCTTTAAGAATTGTGTGGGGGCTTCCCTTGTGGCACAGTGGTTAAGAATCCTCCTGCCAATGCCAGGAACACAGGTTCAAGCCCTGGTCCATGATGATCCCACATGCCGCGCAGCAGCTAAGCCCATGTGCCACAACTACTGAGCCTGAGCTTTAGAGCCCGCGAGCCACAACTGCTGAGCCCGCATGCCACAACTACTGAAGCCCGCGTGCCTAGAGCCCGTGCTGTGCAACAAGAGAAGCCACTGCAATGAGAAGCCCGCGCACTGCAACAAAGAGTAGCCCCCGCTCACCGCAACTAGAGAAAACCTGCATGCAGCCATGAAGACCCAACGCAGCCAAAAATAATAAATTAGTAATTAAATAAATAAATTAAAAAAAGAAAAAGAATTGTGTGGGTCTCCTATGATTCTTCTGGGAATTTACTCTATTAGGCAGAAGTCACACCCACAATGTTTTCCAGATAAATCCTTCTGTACCTTGGGCTTCAGCTGAGACAATTACAAGATAAGACCCCTTAAGCTTCCTAGACTCATGTTTGAGAGAATCTGCGAGGCACACCTTTAATTTCTTTAAAGACTTTTGTTTTTTCTTTTTAATTTGGCTGCACTGCGGGGCTTGTGGGATCCTAGTTCCCCGACCAGGTATCAAACCCGGACCCTCAGCAGTGACAGCATGGAGTCCTAACCACTGGACCGCCAGGGAATTCCCTTTAAGGATTTCTTATTAACTGTGACTGTGTCCAAAATTTTTGAACAGTGTGTTCAGGCACTATCCATCTAGCAATCACCTTATTTTTGACACATTTCAAAGTAATTTGCAAAATCAGTACACTCCCCTCAGATGCTTCAGCATGCATATTATTTTTAAAAGCTCAATATTTAAAGTTCTTTTTTTTTTCCTTGTAAGGTAAAGTTAACATACAATAAAATACACAAATGTCAAACGTACCATTCAATGAGTTTTGACAAATTCATATAACTCTGTAACACAAACCCCTACGGATACAGAACATTACCATCACCCCAGAATCCTTTCATGCCACCTCCCTGTTAATCACCATTCCAAACTCCTTGCCCCTGAGGCAACCATTGTTCTGATGTTTTTTCCCCCAAAATTTGTTTTGCTTTTTCTAGGATTTCATGTAAATGAAATCATACAGGGTATGCTCTTTTGTTCGAGGCTTCTTTTATTCAGCACAATATTATTTAGATTCATCCATGTTGATGATAGTGGTTCTTTTTGTTTGTCTTTGTTTTTTGTTTTTTGTTTGGTTTTGCTGAGTATATTAGTCTGCTAGGGCTGCCATAACAAAGTAGCACAGACTGAGTGGTATAAACATCAGCAATTTATATCTCACGGTTCTGGAGGCTGGAAGTCTAAAATCAGGGTGTTGTCAGGTTTAGTTTCTCCTGATGCTTTTCTCCTTGGTTTGTAGATGGTTGCCTTCTCACTGTGTCCTCGTATGGTCTTTCTCTGTGCGTGCACATTCCTAGTGTCTCTTCCTCCTCATATAAGGACACCAGTCCTATTGGATCAGGACCCCATCCTTACGACCTCATTTAACCTTAATTACCTCTTCAAAGGCCCTATCTCCAAATATAGTCACACTGGGGGTTAGGGCTTCAGCATATGAATTATGGGGAACACAATTCAATCCATAACACTAAGTAATATTCAACTATATGAATATATCATAGTTTATTTATCCATTCTTCTGTTGATGGATACCTGTGGCTATTTCCTGTTAGGGTCTATTCTGAATAAATCTACAATCAACAATCATATACAAGCCTTTTTGTTAGCATATGTTTTTATTTCTCTTGAGTAAACACATAGGAATAGAATTGCTGAATCATGTTTAGTTTTATAAAAACTGCTAGACTTTTTTCAAAAATGATTATGCCTTTTTTCCACTCCCAATATCAGTGTATGAGAGTTTTGCTTGCTTTGTATTTTTGTCAACTTTTGGAGTTATCTGTCTTTTAATTTTAGACATTTCGGTGAGTGTGTATTGAATAACTTTTGGCCAAACCCAAAAGGCAGTTCTAAGTTGTTTTTATTTTTACAGTGAACATGCTTGTTTTTGTTATAAAATGACAATTTACATTTTTTTATTTTTACCAAAGTAATAATCAAACACTATTAAAAGTTTTTAGTGGAAAAGCAGCAGTCCCCTTCCCTACTCTTATCTAGGTCTTTCCTCAGGGGCAACCACCATCAGTCTTTAGCTGTTTTTCTTACTTGCTACCTTATATTTTATACTGCAGTTTCTTGATTTACCACTTTCTGACATTATCTTCCCGAGGTAGCATAGGAGGACATAGTCCTCTCACCTATGCCCTATTCCCTCTCCAACTGCTACTTCCTCTGCCAATACAATGTTACATTTTGGTGAAAACAGTTGTCACTCTTTCATTATTATGACCATGGAAACACTGTTCAGTGCTGAGAAAAAGAGAAGCTATAATCATCCCTCCTTTCTTATACAACTCTTTATTTTTATGGTATTAATAATTACCTCATTTCTTCACTTGCCTAGCTTGCTATGTTCCTACTGTTAATTGCTCCTGTATGTTTCAACATCTCTTCCACATGCCCATGGACAATATTTTCCATATGCTCAAATAGATCAGTTATTGTTCTTTCCTACAGATCTCCACACTTTTATTCCACTCTGAATTGGTTATTCTCTAGGCCTGCTGAACAACTGAGACTTCTCTTTACTGCCCCTTCAGTAGTCTCCCGGATTGGTCTCCCTACTTACTGAATCCTATGTCATCCTCTTTCTTGATTTAGCCCTTGATTGTGCTGGAATAGAGCCTTGAGTATCTGTGGGTAGGAAGTAAATTTTTTGAGATCTTAAATATCTGAGAATGTTTACTGAAATCTGAAAATTTTTCTCTTAAGTTGATTGATAATTTTGCTGGGTATAAAAATCTAATTTGCAAATAAATTTTCCCCATAATTCTGAAGGCTTTGTTCTACTGAGTCCAAGCATTGATTACTGCTGTTGCAAGGTCTGCCACCATTCTTTTCTTTGACCTTTTGTATTTTGTATGTTACTGTTTTTCTTTTCATAAGTTTTTAGAATCTTTTGTTTATCCAGGATGTTCTGCAATTTCACAGTGATTTTCCTTAGCGTGGTTATTTTTCTTATCCATTGTACTGTATACTTAATGGGCTTTCAATTTGGAGTTTCATGTTCTAGAAATTTTCCTTCAGTTCTGGAAAGTTTTTCATACATTATTTTTTTTTTTAATTACTTCTTTCCCACCGTTTTATGTGACTCTTACTTTCTATAATACCTTTTATTGGCATATTGATTCTCTTGGGCTGATTCTCTAATTTTCTTACCATTTTTTTCTTATCATTTTTTCATCTTTATGGGAGATGTTTTCTACTTTATCTTCAAGTCTTCCTCCTACATTTTTATTCCAACTTTCTTTAATTTTAATTTTAATTTTTTTAGTTTTTTGCTGCATTGGGTCTTCATTGCGCACAGGCTTTCTCTAGTTGTGGCAAGCGGGGGCTACTCTTCGTTGCAGTGCACAGGCTTCTCATTGCAGTGGCTTCTCTTGTTGTGGAGCACAGGATCTAGGCATGCGGGCTTCAGTAGTTGCAGCACGTGGGCTCAGTAGTTGCGGCACGCGGGCCCTAGAGCACGCAGGCTTCAGTAGTTGCGGTGTGCAGGCTCAGTAGTTGTGGCTCGTGGGCTTAGTTGCCCTGCAGCATGTGGGATTTTCCCTGACCAGGGATCGAACCCATGTCCTCTGCATTGGCAGGCAGATTCTTAACCACTGTGCCACCAAGGAAGTCCCCCAACTTTCTTATTTGTTTTAAGGTTTAAATGTTTTTTGAATTTTTTTCCCTTTTTTATAGCATCCTTGTTTTATAGCATCTTGTTTCATGGCTGAAAATTCTTCCCTCATCTCTCTGAGAATATTAATTGTAATTGTTTTGAAGTACAGTCTCTGTTTCCTCTGGGTTCTTTTTTCTTTTGTTTGTTTATTTGCTATGATGTTGGAGACTTTCCTTAGATGTCTCATGAACCTTAGCTGTCTATTCATATTAAAGAGAGACACACTAAAAAGTTAATGGAAAACTTTTGCGCATAAGTGGGGCTTGTTAATTAGTGGACCTCTTGGTAGGGTGATATGATAACAAAGCTGGACATTTACTATGGAACCCCCAAATGTCACTCTCTTGTGGCATTTCTCTTAGGCCATTTTATTTTTCCAGAGAAGAATTCAGTAGTGTTCTGCCTACACTATATAAGCCTCTCTTGAAATATCCTGAAACAGGGACAGGAAAAGGAAATGAGCCTCAACCTCTACCCTGCCTCCCTTATGCTAGACTTCTTGGTCTTCTTATTCTCTCCAGAGCATAAATCTCCAGTCTTCTGTTAGGAAGAACAAGATGAGAGGAAGCAGTAATGGGATAGTTGCTTGGCTGCCTGGGCAGAAGATATAGCCAGGTGGGTGTAGGAGGGAGGCTAATCATTTTAAACGTAAAGTTTCAACCAGTCTCTTTCTTTCAAACCCTTTCCCCTCTGTAGTACCTTGTGCCACCCACTGCTGAACCTTTCCAGAGTCCAACAGGTGAAACAGACACACTTATTGTTAGCATCCGCCTCTCTAGAAACCCAGGTGCTAGATGTCTCTCTCCCTATGCTAAATAGCTTCCATCCAGTTTCAACCCTTTCCATTTTCCAAAAAGTTGTTGAAATCTCTCCACTACTGTTGTCCTTTCTCCTGGTTTCTTGGTCCTTTTAGACATATCTTTTTCAGTTTCCTTTATTTTCAATTTTTGGGGGATTTTTTAAAAAATATTTATTTATGTATTTGGTTGTGCCAGGTCTTAGTTGCAGCAGGTGGACTCCTTATTTGCGGCTCGTGGGCTCCTTAGTAGAGACATGCGAACTGTTAGTTTCAGCATGCATGTGAGATCTAGTTCCCCAACCAAGGATCGAACCTGGGCCCCCTGCATAGGGAGCGCGGAGTCTTAACCACTGCACCACCAGGGAAGTCCCTCCTTTATTTTCATTTTAGTAGCATTTTGAAAATGATTTGCCATGGTTAAAACCAGAAGACTCATTCTTTTTTTTTTTTTAATCAGTCATCAATTTTATACACATCAGTGTATACATGTCAATCCCAATCGCCCAATTCAGCACCCCACCATCCCCACCCCACTGTGGTTTTCCCCCTTGGTGTCCATACATTTGTTCTCTATGTCTGTGTCTCAACTTCTGCCCTGCAAACCGGTTCATCTGTACCATTTTTCTAGGTTCCACATACATGCATTAATATACGATATTTGTTTTTCTCTTTCTGACTTACTTCACTCTGTATGACAGTCTCTAGATCCATCCATGTCTCAACAAATGACTCAATTTCGTTCCTTTTTATGGCTGAGTAATATTCCATTGTATATATGTACCACAACTTCTTTATCCATTTGTCTGTTGATGGGCATTTAGGTTGCTTCCGTGACCTGGCTATTGTAAATAGTGCTGCAGTGAACACTGGGGTGCATGTGTCTTTTTGAATTACGGTTTTCTCTGGGTATATGCCCAGTAGTGGGATTGCTGGATCATATGGTAATTCTATTTTTAGTTTTTTAAGGAACCTCCATACTGTTTTCCATAGTGGCTGTATCAATTTACATTCCCACCAACAGTGCAAGAGGGTTCCCTTTTCTCCACACCCTCTCCAGCATCTGTTGTTTGTAGATTTTCTGATGATGCCCATTCTAACTGGTGTGAGGTGATACCTCATTGTAGTTTTGATTTGCATTTCTCTAATAATTAGTGATGTTGAGCATCTTTTCATGTGCTTCTTGGCCATCTGTATGTCTTCTTTGGAGAAATGTCTATTTACGTCTTCTGCCCATTTTTGAATTGGGTTGTTTGTTTCTTTAATATTGAGCTGAATGAGCTGTTTATATATTTTGGAGATTAATCCTTTGTCCGTTGATTCGTTTGCAGATATTTTCTCCCATTCTGAGGGTTGCCTTTTCGTCTTGTTTATGGTTTCCTTTGCTGTGCAAAAGCTTTGAAATTTCATTAGGTCCCATTTGTTTATTTTTGTTTTTATTTCCATTACTCTAGGAGGTGGATCAAAAAAGATCTTGCTGTGATTTGTGTCGAAGAGTGTTCTTCCTATGTTTTCCTCTAAGAGTTTTATAGTGTGCGGTCTTACATTTAGGTCTCGAATCCATTTTGAGTTTATTTTTGTGTATGGTGTTAGGGGACTCATTCTTAAAGGATATAATTTTTGACACTTTAAGGAATTGGAAACATGCCCCAATTAATTGCTTCACTGAAAGCTTAATAAGTTTTTTTTGGTATATTTTTGGGCAAGAGTGATTCTTCTAAATCTTTAACTTCATACTCAGGGTACATATTTAAAAATCACTGCATAAAGAAATGACATTACTTATTAACTGCCAAAGTCAGATACTGTTGGAATCAGTTTCTAGAAATGGTTAGTTGGCCTACCCTGAGTCTTCCTCATCTTACCTAGTCTCTCTGAGGGTAAACATCAGCATTTGTAAGGCAGCTGGCAAAGTTTAGGAATTTTCAATACTATGGGCTTTGTATTTCTTCATAAAGTAGTCTCACTTCTATGGAAATTGACCCCATAAACTTGCTTCTTCATTAGCACCCTACTGCAACCAGCTAAAGTGGCTGCTCCCAGAAAACAAATATCATACTGCATTTCCTTTAAGATGATGTAAGAATTTGAACCTAGCATGTAAACCTGTTACAGGATCTTGACAAAAGCAGTTGTCAAGCATGTTTCCTTTTTCCTTTGCATGATTCAGAATTGTGTTTTTATTTTTTCTTCCAGAATTGGAGAGTCCATATCCTTATAACTGAGCTCATTTCCACATTTAATTTGTGTCATGTTTAATTGGCTTTGTAAACCTGGCATAAATACAAACCCCGCACATTGAACATACTCTTAGAGAGCACCACCATTTGCTAAATGAGAAAATGAAACAGGTTCTACATCTGCTTCCCCAAAACCTTCATAATGGGGACAAGATACTGAAGTATGCCTTGAGAGATCTAGGGAGATACTAATTGTATCCAGGCCTTTGCCATAGCAGCATGAGCTGATGTTGGCTTGATCTGTAATTGGACTCTTATGACTGTCTGGCAGCTTCTGTGACATATTAGTGGCCTTGGCCCAGTTTCTAATTGGCATCAAATTAGCGTGTATCTGCATCCACAAGACAGCTTAACTTCTAAATAAGAGAGGTCCTAATATCTATTTTCTTTAGCTATGACGCAATTGTACTTTGCAGGTTTTTTCTTTTAACTGAGAAGCAGCTGAAATTTCAAGATTCCCGTATTATTTTAATCCTGAGCCTTTTGACTCTACTTCTCTATAACTGAAACAGAGTCTAGAAACTGCTGGTCCTGGCCCCATGTCTTGTAGAAATTACATAACATTATATCTCTCTGGATTCAGGCCATAGGCATTCTTAATCTGCAGGCTATCTGGAAACTTTAATAGAAAGCTTCATCTGTAATCATTTTAAACAGAGCCAGTAGAGACAAGATTGCTTTAGTTAGTTTAGTAGTTTACCAGCTTAAACTGAGTACTCTCTAGTTGGAATGGAAACTTAATCAAGAAAAAACTCATAAGTTTTCACTTATATTTTATGTCTTACTTGGCAACTTGTTTGAAAATGTTGCATAAAAGATCTAATACAGGAAACATTTTATATAACTGCTTATGATTAATAAATATGGAATCTGAAGCATTCTATTTTATAAATCAAGGTCTTAGTCCAAATTTCCTGTTTTTCTACACTAAAAAAAACCAAAACAAACCCTTAGGGTAAAAATAGCACTAAACTATATAGGGTACTCCAGGGGTCAAGGCAACAGGCAAAATCAATTACTCAGGATGCCATGGTGTTGAGGCTTTTGTCAGACCATAAGCAGAAACATTCATTTTGTAGTCACTATAGATAAGACATTTGGTGCAGCTGGTTTTATAAAAATATAAGTAAATATATCCTACTTCAGATTTTCTGTGCCTCTTGAGAAGAGGAAAGGAATGGATAACAAAATGATAAATCAGTGACTTGGAAATACAGACTCACACATTGCTAGTTCCTGGAAACACCAGTCATTCTAGTCAAAGACTTCTTTACTACATCTTAATTTTAATCACATCTCTTTCTGCCTGTATTTTCCAAACCTAGCCACTGTCTTCCATCTTTAATACCCTGTACCACCACCTCAAACACATATATACACTTACTCACACATTTTGACCTTTGTTCAAAGATTTTCCAGTCTTGAGTCATCTGCACTTTCTCACTTTTACAAATTCTCTCAGCTCGGCCCCTGCATAATAGCCTTCAGTGGATTTTCCAACATTTCTTTGTCCATATTACCAAGATACTGTGAAGAATACATGCATGACAGTAGATGTTGATACTTTGGGATTCATACCATTAGTTGACACCTCATCATGCTAAGATGAAAGTTTTCTCATTTACATTTCTTTATAGCCTAAAGAATGTTTCTTGATACAACCAAAGGAAACAAATGAAGATGCCACCAAGACCAGGAAGAGGAAAAAGGTAATATTAATAATTTTTTACAATGGTACGGCCCCACATGGTTTCTATCACATTGTTTTATAGTGTACTTTGATGAGGCAATTATTGTAATCCCCACTTTAGATATGCAAAAATTGTAAAATTCATTGAGGTTTGGTGACTTTCCTAAGGTCACTAGTAATAAGTGTTTCTGTTGCAGCTAAAAATAAATTCTTCTATTTCCTATTTCAGTCTTGTGGATTACCAAACATCTTTGTTACCCACCCTGTGTTTTCACTGTGGTTAGAAGTTGGACAGGGGTTTTTAATTCTAGAAGGGGCCCAGAGCTATCCTGCCCTCTGGCCCCTCTGACTGTCCAAGAAAAGAAATTCACCAACCTTCTTTTCTTACCCATTTAATTTTTTAAAAACCTTATGTCTTAAAGTATTAATAAAAAGAAAGTAATAAGCAGATGAAAGTAGTGTAAGTATAAGGCATTTCTGACTCTAATTTCGAACCATAATTTAAAGCAAAAGGCTCCCCTTGCATTTTAAGACTTGCCTGTGAACATATGGAAAACTCTGTTGCTCCTATACAAACTTTCTTATGGCTCAGCCTTGAAGAAAGTGTGGTTAGCTTTTTTTTTAATAAATTTATTTTATTTATTTATTTATTTTTGGCTGCATTGGGTATTCGTTGCTGTGCGCGGGCTTTCAAGCACAGGCCCTAGGCACGTGGGCTTCAGTATTTGTGGCACGTGGGCTCTAGAGCGCAGGCTCAGTAGTTGTGGCTCACTGGCTTAGTTGCTCCGCATCCTGTGGGATCTTCGCGGACCAGGGTTCGAACCTGTGTCCCCTGCATTGGCAGGTGGATTCTTAACCACTGCCCCACCAGGGAAGCCCGAAAGTGTGGTTAGCTTTGACCTTCCACCACAGTTGTGAAAACAGCAGTGTAATTCTCTCCCTGCCAAGAAGGGTCTACTGCTGTAGTTAGCAGAGGAAATGCGATTGGGATTAGAGGAAAGAAGATGGACTCAGACCAATTACTTAACAGCAAGCTTTTAGAAAACTGAGAATGTGTGTGCATATGTTTTCCTTGCCTGCACATGGCCAAATAGGAAGATGGGAAATGCCAAATTGGCTGAGTTTTGGCAAGTCCTTAAAGAAACGACTGTAACTTCTCTTTGATAGTTTGTACACTAATGGCCTTCAGGAGTGTTAAGTTCTTGAGGTTCAAGGTCAGAACTCCAGCTAGCTAGTTTAGCCTTGGCTGAGGTCATGCTAAAATGTGCCCACGGATGACGTGTTCTTTTAAAGTTAATTCATTTGACAGAACTTTGACCGTTCTTGGCAGTGGTATAAAAAGGAAGATAGTATGGAAGGAGGGGGGGAAAGCAGGGGTAGGAGGCAAGGAAGGGCTCTTTCTATAAGAAGGGAAGTTTATGATGAAAGTTAAATGAACAATTGTGCATTCCTAGTACATTGCAGGCATTCAGTACATGCTACACAAATAAGTCCAAATCAAAATAGGTGTTGTAAAGTATTTCCTATTCTGCTTTCCATAGGGCCAATTCAAGATGTCTCTCCCAAGACTTGAGAATTGAGGGTCTCAAGTGCCCCTATTTAGTGTCCTCCTTTGCTGAGATTAGTCCTGCAACTCTTACTTTAACCCCAGAAATCCAAACTGAAACTCAGTGCCTTAAGAACCAGGTTACACAAGAAATTCTCAAAATTCTACTCTCCCAGGAATACACATTTTCTGGGGCTTAAAAAAGGAAGTTTCCACAAGCAACAAGATTTATTGACTTTTAACAGAAAATAGTACCCTATTATAGACTCCTGCAAAATTTTTGGTTCTCCTAGCAGAGACCAAGAGTTACAAGGAGTCTTTTAGATCATCCATTCATTTTTCAAAGCAGTAGTTATGTCCAAGAAGTATCTTTTAAGTTTTCTCGAGTGTGTTTATTAGAACTCCCATTCACACTTGGCTATCACCAGAACCTACTTACAGTTTAAATGCCAGAGGAATCAACCTATCCTAAGCCAAATGCCATCCTAAAATCTGTCTTCCCATTTTTACTTCTTTCTCATCAGAAGAAAATCACTGATGTTCTTGCAAAATCAGAGCCAAAACCAGGGACACCTGAAGACCTACAGAAGCTGATGAAGGACTATTATAGCAGCAATCGCTCAGTGATTGAATTAGAAGAACTAACCCTACCAGGTACAGCCAGGCTTCCTTGTTGTTATTCCTTTTAATTAATATATTTCCACATGCTAGTACTCCTTTCCTCAACCTAATAGTTTTAACTGTTGGATGATTTCTTCATTCAGATGCTAACTGGTATTTGTTCAATCTAATAGAAAGATTTGTAATTTTTATTCAAAAGGTATTGGGTGTGCAATTTTTGGACAGGTTCTTCAATGAATAAGAATCTTTTTTTTTTTTTTTTTTCTGTCACACATACCAACATTTATTAAACAAATCACTCCTCAGCAAGCAGACCCAAACAATTTATATTCTGTCAGGTATATTACTTTTCAGCCTCTATCTTTTTTGTGTGTGTGTGTGTCTGTGTTAGTTTCTGCTTTATAACAAAGTGAATCAGTTATACATATACATATGTTCCCATATCTCTTCCCTCTTGCATCTCCCTCCCTCCCACCCTCCCTATCCCACCCCTCTAGGTGGTCACAAAGCACCGAGCTGATCTCCCTGTGCTATGTGGCTGCTTCCCACTAGCTATCTATTTTACATTTGGTAGTGTATATATGTCCATGACACTCTCTCACCCTGTCACATCTCACCCCTCTCCCTCCCCATATCCTCAAGTCCATTCTCTAGTAGGTCTGTGTCTTTATTCCCATCTTGCCACTAGGTTCTTCATGACCTTTTTTTTTTTTTTCCTTAGATTCCATATATATGTGTTAGCATACTGTATTTGTTTTTCTCTTTCTGACTTACTTCACTCTGTATGACAGACTCTAACTCCATCCACCTCATTACAAATACCTCCATTTCATTTCTTTTTATGGCTGAGTAATATTCCATTGTATATATGTGCCACATCTTCTTTATCCATTCATCCGATGATGGACACCTAGGTTGCTTCCATGTCCTGGCTATTGTAAACAGAGCTGCAATGAATATTTTGGTACATGACTCTTTCTGAATTATGGTTTTCTCGGGGTATATGCCCAGTAGTGGGATTGCTGGGTCATATGGTAGTTCTATTTTTAGTTTTTTAAGGAACCTCCATACTGTTCTCCATAGTGGCTGTATCAATTTACATTCCCACCAACAGTGCAAGAGTGTTCCCTTTTCTCCACACCCTCTCCAGCATTTATTGTTTGTAGATTTTTTGATGATGGCCATTCTGACCGGTGTGAGATGATACCTCATTGTAGTTTTGATTTGCATTTCTCTAATGATTAATGATGTTGAGCATTCTTTCATGTGTCTGTTGGCAATCTGTATATCTTCTTTGGAGAAATGTCTATTTAGGTCTTCTGCCCATTTTTGGATTGGGTTGTTCGTTTTTTTGTTATTGAGCTGCATGAGCTGCTTGTAAATCTTGGAGATTAATCCTTTGTCAGTTGCTTCATTTGCAAATATTTTCTCCCATTCTGAGGGTTGTCTTTTCGTCTCGTTTATGGTTTCCTTTGCTGTGCAAAAGCTTTTAAGTTTCATTAGGTCCCATTTGTTTATTTGTGTTTTTATTTCCATTTCTCTAGGACCTGGGTCAAAAAGGATCTTGCTGTGATTTATGTCATAGAGTGTTCTGCCTATGTTTTCCTCTAAGAGTTTGATAGTGTCTGGCCTTACACTTAGGTCTTTAATCCATTTTGAGTTTATTTTTGTGTATGGTGTCAGGGAGTGTTCTAATTTCATACTTTTACATGTACCTGTCCAATTTTCCCAGCATCACTTATTGAAGAGGCTGTCTTTTCTCCACTGTATATGCTTGCCTCCTTTATCAAAGATAAGGTGACCATATGTGCGTGGGCTTATCTCTGGGCTTTCTATCCTGTTCCATTGATCTATATTTCTGTTTTTGTGTCAGTACCAAACTGTCTTGATTACTGTAGCTTTGTAATATAGTCTGAAGTCAGGGAGCCTGATTCCTCCAGCTCCATTTTTCGTTCTCAAGATTGCTTTGGCTATTCGGGGTCTTTTGTGTTTCCATACAAATTGTGAAATTTTTTGTTCTAGTTCTGTGAAAAATGCCAGTGGTAGTTTGATAGGGATTGCATTGAATCTGTAGATTGCTTTGGGTAGCAGAGTCATTTTCACAATGTTGATTCTTCCAATCCAAGAACATGGTATATCTCTCCATCTATTTGTATCATCTTTAATTTCTTTCATCAGTGTCCTATAATTTTCTGCATACAGGTCTTTTGTCTCCTTAGGTAGGTTTATTCCTAGATATTTTATTCTTTTTGTTGCAATGGTAAACGGGAGTGTTTTCTTAATTTCACTTTCAGATTTTTCATCATTAGTATACAGGAATGCAAGAGATTTCTGTGCATTAATTTTGTATCCTGCTACTTTACCAAATTCATTGATTAGCTCTAGTAGTTTTCTGGTAGCATCTTTTGGATTCTCTATGTATAGTATCATGTCATCTGCAAACAGTGACAGCTTTACTTCTTCTTTTCCGATTTGGATTCATTTTATTTCTTTTTCTTCTCTGATTGCTGTGGCTAACACTTCCAAAACTATGTTGAATAATAGTGGTGAGAGTGGGCAACCCTGTCTTGTTCCTGATCTTAGTGGAAATGGTTTCAGTTTTTCACCATTGAGGACAATGTTGGCTGTGGGTTTGTCATATACGGCCTTTATTATGTTGAGGAAAGTTCCCTCTATGCCTACTTTCTGCAGGACTTTTATCATAAATGGGTGTTGAATTTTGTCGAAAGCTTTCTCTGCATCTATTGAGATGATAATATGGTTTTTCTCCTTCAATTTGTTAATATGATGTATCACGTTGATTGATTTGCGTATATTGAAGAATCCTTGCATTCCTGGAATAAACCCCACTTGATCATGGTGTATAATCCTTTTAATGTGCTGTTGGATTCTGTTTGCTAGTATTTTGTTGAGGATTTTTGCATCTATGTTCATCAGTGATATTGGCCTGTAGTTTTCTTTCTTTGTGACATCTTTGCCTGGTTTTGGTATCAGGGTGATGGTGGCCTCGTAGAATGAGTTGGGGAGTGTTCCTCCCTCTGCAATATTTTGCAAGAGTTTGAGAAGGATAGGTGTTAGCTCTTCTCTAAATGTTTGATAGAATTCGCCTGTGAAGCCATCTGCTCCTGGGCTTTTGTGTGTTGGAAGATTTTTAATCACAGTTTCAATTTCAGTGCTTGTGATTGGTCTGTTCATATTTTCTATTTCTTCCTGGTTCAGTCTCGGCAGCTTGTGCATTTCTAAGAATCTGTCCATTTCTTCCAGGTTGTCCATTTTATTGGCATAGAGTTGCTTGTAGTAATCTCTCATGATCGTTTGTATTTCTGCAGTGTCAGTGGTTACTTCTCCTTTTTCATTTCTAATTCTATTAATTTGAGTCTTCTCCCTTTTTCTCTTGATGAGTCTGGCTAATGGTTTATCAATTTTGTTTATCTTCTCAAAGAACCAGCTTTTAGTTTCATTGATTTTTGCTATTGTTTCCTTCATTTCTTTTTCATTTATTTCTGATCTGATCTTTATGATTTCTTTCCTTCTGCTAGCTTTGGGGTTTTTTTGTTCTTCTTTCTCTAATTGCTTTAGGTGCAAGGTTAGGTTGTTTATTCGAGATGTTTCTTGTTTCTTGATGTAGGCTTGTATTGCTATAAACTTCCCTCTTAGAACTGCTTTTGCTGCATCCCATAGGTTTTGGATCGTCGTGTCTCCATTGTCATTTGTTTCTAGGTATTTTTTGATTTCCCCTTTGATTTCTTCAGTGATCACTTCGTTATTAAGTAGTGTATTGTGTAGCCTCCATGTGTTTGTATTTTTTACAGATCTTTTCCTGTAATTGATATCTAGTCTCATAGCATTGTGGTCGGAAAAGATACTTGATACGATTTCAATTTTTTTAAATTTACCAAGGCTTGATTTGTGACCCAAGATATGATCTATCCTGGAGAATGTTCCATGAGCACTTGAGAAAAATGTGTATTCTGTTGTTTTTGGGTGGAATGTCCTATAAATATCAATTAAGTCCATCTTGTTTAATGTATCATTTAAAGCTTGTGTTTCCTTATTTATTTTCATTTTGGATGATCTGTCCATTGGTGAAAGTGGGGTGTTAAAGTCCCCTACTATGATTGTGTTACTGTCGATTTCCCCTTTTATGGCTGTTAGTATTTGCCTTATGTATTGAGGTGCTCCTATGTTGGGTGCATAAATATTTACAATTGTTATACCTTCCTCTTGGATCGATCCCTTGATCATTATATAGTGTCCTTCTTTGTCTCTTGTAATAGTCTTTATTTTAAAGTCTATTTTGTCTGATATGAGAATTGCTACTCCAGCTTTCTTTTGATTTCCATTTGCATGGAATATCTTTTTCCATCCCCTCACTTTCAGTCTGTATGTGTCTCTAGGTCTGAAGTGGGTCTCTTGTAGACAGCATATATATGGGTCTTGTTTTTGTATCCATTCAGCCAGTCTGTGTCTTTGGTGGGAGCATTTAATCCATTTACATTTAAGGTAATTATCGATATGTATGTTCCTATTCCCATTTTCTTAAATGTTTTGGGTTTGTTATTGTAGGTGTTTTCCTTCTCTTGTGTTTCTTGCCTAGAGAAGTTCCTTTAGCATTTGTTGTAAAGCTGGTTTGTTGGTGCTGAACTCTCTCAGCTTTTGCTTGTCTGTAAAGGTTTTAATTTCTCCATCAAATCTGAATGAGATCCTTGCTGGGTAGAGTAATCTTGGTTGTAGGTTTTTCTCCTTCATCACTTTAAGTATATCCTGCCACTCCCTTCTGGCTTGCAGAGTTTCTGTTGAAAGATCAGCTGTTAACCTTATGGGGATGCCCTTGTGTGTTATTTGTTGTTTTTCCCTTACTGCTTTTAATATGTTTTCTTTATATTTAATTTTTGATAGTTTGATTAATATGTGTCTTGGCATGTTTCTCCTTGGATTTATCCTGTATGGGACTCTCTGTGCTTCCAGGACTTGATTAACTATTTCCTTTCCCATATTAGGGAAGTTTTCAACTATAATCTCTTCAAATATTTTCTCAGTCCCTTTCTTTTTCTCTTCTTCTTCTGGGACCCCTATAATTCGAATGTTGGTGCGTTTAATGTTGTCCCAGAGGTCTCTGAGACTGTCCTCAGTTCTTTTCATTCTTTTTTCTTTATTCTGCTCTGCAGTAGTTATTTCCACCATTTTATCTTCCAGGTCACTTATCCGTTCTTCTGCCTCAGTTATTCTGCTATTGATCCCATCTAGAGTATTTTTAATTTCATTTATTGTGCTTTTCATCGTTGCTTGGTTCCTCTTTAGTTCTTCTATGTCCTTGTTAAATGTTTCTTGCATTTTGTCTATTCTATTTCCAAGATTTTGGATCATCTTTACTATCATTATTCTGAATTCTTTTTCAGGTAGACTACCTATTTCCTCTTCATTTGTTAGGTCTGGTGTGTTTTGACCCTGCTCCTTCATCTGCTGTGTGTTTTTCTGTCGTCTCATTTTGCTTATCTTACTGTGTTTGGGGTCTCCTTTTCACAGGCTGCAGGTTCGTAGTTCCCGTTGTTTTTGGTATCTGTCCCCAGTGGCTAAGGTTGGTTCAGTGGGTTGTGTAGGTTTCCTGGTGGAGGGAACTAGTGCCTGTGTTCTGGTGGATGAGGCTGGATGTTTTCTTTCTGGTGGGCTCGTCCACGTCTCGTGGTGTGTTTTGGGGTGTCTGTGGCCTTATTATGATTTTAGGCAGCCTCTCTGTTAATGGATGAGGCTGTGTTCCTGTCTTGCTAGTTGTTTGGCATAGGGTGTCCAGCACTGTAGCTTGCTGGTCGTTGAGTGAAGCTGGGTCTTGATGTTGAGATGGAGATCTCTGACAGATTTTCGCCGTTTGGTATTACGTGGAGCTGGGAGGTCTCTTGTGGACCAGTGTCCTGAAGTTGGCTCTCCCACCTCAGAGGCACAGCCCTGATGCCTGGCTGGAGCACCAAGAGCCTTTCATCCACATGGCTCAGAATAAAAGGGAGAAAAAATTGAAAGAAAGAAAGAAAGAGGATAAAATAAAATAAAATAAAGCAATTATAATAATAAATAAGAAAAAAAATTATTAAGAATAAATTTATTAAGAAAAATAAATTTTTTTTAATTTTTAAAAAATAGATTAATTTTTTATACTAAAAATAAGAAAAAAATTATTAAGAAAAAATTTATTAAGAAACAATTTTTTAATTTTTTTAAAATAAAGAATATGAAAAAACTTATTAAAAAATTTTTTTAAATTTTTTAAAAATAGAAAATAAGGAAAAAATTATTAAGAAAACATTTATTAGGGGAAAAAAAATTTTTTTTATGTAAAAAAAAAAACGGACGGACCTAACCCTAGGACTAACGGTGAGAGCAAAGCTATACAGACAAAATCTCACCCAGAAGCATACACATATACACTCACAAAAAAAGGAAAAGGGGAAAAGTTAATATATCCTGCTCCCAAAGTCCACCTCCTAAATTTGGGATGATTCGTTGTCTATTCAGGTATTCAACAGATGCAGGCACATCAAATTGTTTGTGGAGCTTTAATCCGCTGCTTCTGAGGCTGCTGGGAGAGATTTCCCTTTCTCTTCTTTGTTCTTATAGCTCCCGGGGTTCAGCTTTGGATTTGGACCCGCCTCTGCATGTAGGTCGCCTGAGGGCGTCTGTTCCCCGCCCAGACAGAACGGGTTAAAGGAGCAGCTGATTCGGGGGCTCTGGCTCAGTCAGGCCGGGGGGAGGGAGCTGTACGGAGGAGGCGGGGCGAGCCTGCAGCGGCAGAAGCCGGCGTGACGTTGCAACAGCCTGAGGCGCACCGTGTGCTCTCCCGGGGAAGTTGTCCCCAGATTACAGGAGCCTGGCCGTGGCGGGCTGCACAGGCTCCCGGGAGGGGCGGTGTGGAGAATGACCTGTGCTCGCCCACAGGCTTTTTGGTGGCGGCAGCAGCAGCCTTAGCGTCTCATGCCCGTCTCTGGGGTCCGCGCTGATAGCCGCGGCTCGCGCCCGTCTCTGGAGTTCGTTTAAGCGGCGCTCTGAATCCCCTCTCCTTAAACGCCGCGAAACAAAGAGGGAAGAAAAAGTCTCTTGCCTCTTCGGCAGCCGCAGACTTTTTCTCGGGCTCCCTCCCGGCTAGCTGTGGTGTGCTAGCCCCTTCAGGCTGTGTTCACGCAGCCAACCCCAGTCCTCTCCCTGGGATCCGACCGAAGCCCGCGCCTCAGCTCCCAGCCCCCGCCCGCCCCGGCAGGTGAGCAGACAAGCCTCTCGGGCTGGTGAGTGCTGCTCGGCGCCAAGCCTCTGTGCGGGAATCTCTCCGTTTTTCCCTCTGCGTCCCTGTTGCTGTGGGATCCGCGCTGATAGCCGCGGCTCGCGCCCGTCTCTGGAGCTCGTTTAGGCGGCGCTCTGAATCCCCTCTCCTTGCGCGCCGCGAAACAAAGAGGCACGAAAAAGTCTCTTGCCTCTTCGGCAGCTGCAGTCTTTTTCCCGGACTCCCTCCCGGCTAGCACCGAAGCCCGAGCCTCAGCTCCCAGCCCCCTCCCGCCCCGGCGGCTGAGCAGACAAGCCTCTCGGGCTGGTGAGTGCTGCTCGGCACCGCTCCTCTGTGCGGGAATCTCTCTGCTTTGCCCTCCGCACCACTGTGGCTGCGCTCTCCTCCGTGGCTCTGAAGCTTCCCCCCTCTGCTACCCGTAGTCTCCGCCCACGAAGGGGCTTCCTAGTGTGTGGAAACCTTTCCTCCTTCACAGCTCCCTCCCACTGGTGCAGGTCCCGTCCCTATTCTTTTGTCTCTGTTATTTCTTTTTTCTTTTGCCCTACCCAAGTACGTGGGGATTTTCTTGCCTTTTGGGAGGTCTGACGTCTTCTGCCAGCGTTCAGTGGGTGTTCTGTAGGAGCAGTTCCACGTGTAGATGTATTTCTCATGTATCTGTGGGAAGGAAGGTGATCTCCGCGTCTTACTCTTCCGCCATCTTGCCCCTCCCAAGAATCTTTAATGAGCATAGAAGTTAAATAAAAAAAAAAAATAGGGCTTCCCTGGTGGCGCAGTTGTTAAGAATCTGCCTGCCAATGCAGGGGACACGGGTTCGAGCCCTGGTCTGGGAAGATCCCACGTGCCGCGGAGCAACTAAGCCCATGAGCCACAACTACTGAGCCTGCGCGTCTGGAGCCTGTGCTCCGCAACGGGAGAGGCCGCGACAGTGAGAGGCCCGCGCACCACGATGAAGAGTGGCCCCCACTTGCCGCATCTAGAGAAAGCCCTCACACAGAAACGAAGACCCAACACAGCCAAAAATAAATAAATAAATTTAAAAAAAATAAAAAATAAAGCACACATTCAAAAGTATAGATAGATAATTAATTTACTCATCCTTTATAGATAAGAACTTTAGCTTTAATAGCATCTTAGTTTTGTTGTTGTCCTTATCATGGATATCTAGTCATGGTTTTGCTTTTAAGGTAGTATTTTGGGTCCCAGTCAAGACTTTTTTCAAGTAAACCATCTAAAGATAGGGACAAAATTCTGCATTTTTAGCAAGGCTGACACCTCACCCTGTGTGATTCTTAAGCCTACTATCATTTGAGATCTACTGCCTTAGAGTATTTATAATTAAGTTAAAAGATACTGGAAAATTATTTTAAAAACCGATTTTAATTAATTTAAAAATAATGATATAACCTGTAACTCTTTTGCACAGAGATTGAAGAAAAGATGTCGTAAAATCAAACCGCAGAAGGTTTGGGCTCCACTGCTTCAGATGAGCTCTCTATATATAGACTACTAGAGATATGTAACACTGCTTTTGGAAAAAGTCAAGGGTAGCTTGATTTCCTTTTTGCATTACAACTTTATGCTTTCTAGAGGCTTGAGAAGCTGAAAAACAGCCTGTACCCTGAATTTTTATAATTCTTTTATAAAATGATGTGTGTGTGTGTGTTTTTTAAATGCACATTGGGTTGGAGACATCAGTACCCCTGTCTGTTCCTTTTCCAAAAGGAATACTCTTTAGGGAATTGAAGGAACTCATTTCCACATGAGCGAGTTCTGGAGTTTTCTACTTACTGAGATCAGAAAGCCCAACAGCAGTTAGAGACCACTCTTCTCAGCACAGCAGTTCCTCAGGAGGAGAGCTAGGTCCTGGCTCTTCTATCCTCAAGAACCAGGTATTATAACAAAGCCTCTTCAATGTTTAACTGAAGTTTGATTTTACTCTGACTCAGTGGTCAATTTTCCCTTCTAGTTCTTTGTTAGAGTTTACCTTCACCTAAAGAAGAACTTGTAAGATAATGGGGCCACTGCTACTCTGTAACCTCATGGAACATTGTAATTTACTAGAATTGTAGAGAGTCAAAAGTCAGAAGAAAAAACCTTTAAGGAGTCATTTGAGTTCCACAGTGAGTTTACATTATATTATATCATCATTAGAGTGCAGTAATATAGTTAGGCAAGAATGTGTGGTCATGGTTGGCTGAGGGGAAAATGTTTAAAATATGTTAAAAATACTGCTATAGCCAAAAGGAACAGGTTTTCATTTTCAGTTAAGAAATTAGGCCATTCTGAGCCACAGTGAACGAAGGCATCATAGGAAGGTTTTAGAGAAAACGCCCATCACTACACTGTCAGGACCAAGGACACAGAGGAGGTCTCTGGTATTTGAGAGGAGGGACACGCCATGGGCTATCTGGAACAGTCTCAGGAAGGGGCATAAATACAAGATGGATATAAGTAATAAAATATTGTTCCTATTTAGTTTGCTGAGTGTCTAACTTGGTTGTGGTTTGAAGTTGTTTGTCTGTAGGGCAGCAACATGTCTTTTCAATTAATACTGTGCATGTACATTGTTAATGTCATACACATGGGAACTTAATTAGAGTTTTGAGGCAGGAATCACTTAGAGCTAACTCAGCTGTCCTCCTCAGAGCTGCAGTGTGGTTTAGATCAGTGCTAAATGCCTGTAAGCTAGCTGCAGCTGAATCACCCAGGAACTTAAAAAGCAAATTCCCAGGCCCAGCCCCAAGGAATTCTGACTCACTGAGCAAGGGGGAGTCCATTCCAGGAATCTGTATTTTTTGTAAAATTCTCCAGGTGAGTCTGGTCATATCCAGACTTGGGAGATTACAATTTTAAAGACCATCAAAGGCTCTACAACGGTATGGGGGCAACATCTTTGAAGTTAGTTACTCACATATTGTGAGTTATATATGCTGGGGCACAGCATAAGTTTCATTTAATTTAGTAATAGTTTACTCCCTAACACTCTGCTATGTTTATAGACAGACTTTTTCTGCTATAATGAATTAGGATGCTAAACATGATGTTGCTTTTTTATACATCTTAGGTACAGAGTTAATAATACTACATAATTGCTAGACCGTGATCATTGTTGGTTGAGCAAGGCTCCTATGTTTTATTGTAGCCCGTTCCATTCTTTCATTGTGGTGTTGTGCTGTGTTATGTTAATGTTGTATTTTGATGCATTATTCCCGCTTTTCCCCATCCACACTCCAAATTCCTTTCTCCATAGGCATAATGTGTTACTATACATTTTTAAATATGTATATGTTCTTGTAAAATGTATCATATTGTTGCGTGTGGATACATTTTACAATTTATTTAAATGATGTTGTGCTGAACCTCTCATTCTGTTTCTTTCCTCACTTAACACTTTTTCAAGATACCGGTATAGCTTTAAGTACATCTACTTCATTGCTTCTAAAATGCTACATAGTATTCCACTGATTTCATCGACCACATATTGCTCATCCATTTTCTCCTATATGGACCTTTAGGTTGCTTCTAGTTCCGCAGTATTACGAATAATGCTAGTGTGAATATACTTGAGTATGTCTCTTTACAGACTACACAAGAATTTCTTTCCATTATTTACTCAGGAATGTAATCCTGCGGTCATAGGGTATATACACCTTAATTTTACTACCATCCAGGATAGCGATACCACTTTACACGTCCACCTACAGTTCACAAAGAGTTTCCATCATCCTACATTCTCAGCAACACTTGGTATTATACATCTTTCTAACAGTTGCCATTCTAAAGTGTGTGCAAAGTGTTATCTCATTTTGTATTAATTTGCATTTCTATGATGACGAGTTTGAGCATCTCCACATAGATTTGTTAGCTATTTCAGCTTTGCCTTTGTATATTGCCTATTCCGTGGATTTGAAAATAAAGATGCTTCATTAGTCCGTTGAACAATACAAGCTTCTATTTCACTACTCTAAGAAATGATGGACAGTTAAAAGTTTACTTATTGTTGCTGCTGCTGTTGTTTTAAATGCTAGACAACTTTAAAATATATGAGTCCCCAATTCATTAATGTTGTACAACCTGTTCAAGAATACACCATTCACATGTAATCTATTTTGAGTGTGTGTGTGTTTGCAAAATCCTCTACAAACCATGTTTCTCATATTTCTAGACTCCTGCTTCCTCAAGGCCAATGATTTGACTCACAGTCTTTCATCATATCTAAAAGAAAGTAAGTAAACTCATTTTTAAAAAAATTATTCATCAAGTTTTATTATTTCCATTAAAACATTAGGCCTATCTCTTTAAAATAAAAACTTTTAAAACTTCATTTAAAATCGTTTCCATCTTAAATGGATTTTAAATGAAGGTTTTTAAAGTCCATCTTGATATTAATTTTTATTTATTTAAATTTATTCTTGTTTTTCTCTGGTATTGGGGATTTGGGTTTTGGTCTTGTTTTTGTTTTACAACACATTAGAAGTATTGCTCCTGGAATCCAGAGAATTCTCAGTGTTCTAGTTGCAGGTACCCCATCAATTTGCTATTTGACTTGGCACAAGTCACTGAGGACTCCTCCAGGACTCTACTTTGTTATCTGAAAGACAAGGAAGTTGGACTATGTGATCTTGAACCCATCTCTGAGGTTCTGAAATTCTGTTCCCATGTTCAGAATTCAGACCATGGCTATTGCACAGACAATCTAATTTGATCTTTTCGATTGAATGTAGGCAGTAATAACTAGATTATTCATGCTAGGTAGTCATTTATTGTGACCAACAATGAAATAGTTCAGACATGGTGATTTAACATTCTTTTTTCAAATTCTAACCAATTCTGAGGACACTCAGCTTGAGTTCATAAACCTTTCTTAGCCTCAAATTCAGCAAATGTAAATGTAGGTAATAATGGAATCAATCTCAATGGATTATGAGAACTAAAAAAGTTATGTAAAGTGCTTAGCACAGTGTCAGTGTTTAATAAACGTTTGCTATTTTAATATCATTTCCATTTTATATCTTATGCTGAGTGTCCCTTTAAAATGTAGCATTATTTATTTATGTATGTATGTATATATGTATTTATTTTTGGCTGCGTTGGGTCTTTGCTGCTGCGCTCAGGCTTTCTCTAGCTGCGGCGAGCGGGGGCTACTCTTCGTTGCGGTGCGTGGGCTTCTCATTGTGATGGCTTCTCTTTGTTGCGGAGCACGGGCTCTAGACACGTGGGCTTCCATAGTTGTGGCACGTGAGCTCAGTAGTTGTGGCTCGCGGGCTCTAGAGAGCAGGCTCAGTAGCTGTGGTGCACGGGCTTAGTTGCTCCGCGGCATGTGGGATCTTCCCGGACCAGGGCTCGAACCTGTGTCCCTTGCATTGGCAGGTGGATTCTTAACCACTGTACCACCAGGGAGGTCCCTAAAATGTAGCATTTTTAAATCAGTTCTTTTCCCGTTTAGTCAACACTGCCTTTAAGCATCAAACATAAATTAAAATATAGAAAATGTTGTATTATTACAAACTTTTTAAATTTTCCTTTTCTTTTTTTTTTGTACAAACCTAGTCCTAAAACTGGTCACATTTAGCTACTTGGCATATTATATGTTTTGTGGTGTAAGTTAATGATATTTCATTTTAGTTTAATATCTAGAATAACCAGAGAATAGAATCTAAACAGTGCTCATATTTTATTTTATTTAAGCAATAACAAAGAAGTAATTGGGGGATATTCAACTTTGGAGGCCTTATTTTGCTATATTTAGGGTAATATTTTTCTCATGGTCTTTTTTCAGTCTGCCCTAAGTGGGTGAAACTTCGGAAAAACCACAGTGAGAAGAAATCGGTCCTGATGCTGATTATCTGTGGCTCTGCCATCCGAGCCCTGGAGCTCATTAGGTTGGAAGCTTCACCTGTTCCATTTCGTAGCTGTTTTCTGAGTAACTGATATGGGCCGAGCTGACAAGTTCTATATGCTGGAGAGCAGCAGTGAACAAAATATACAGAGTCCCCTCTCTCATGGAACCTACTTTCCAGTAAGGGAGGCAGACAATAAACAAATAAATATGCATTATAATGTCAAGTAGTGATAAGTTATGTAGGAAAAAAATAAAGCATAGCAAATGGATAGAAAAAGATGGGGGCTACTTTTAAAAGGGTAGTCACAGAAAGCCTCTTAGGAGATTGACCTATGAGCAGAGACTTGAACAAAGTGAATGAGAACGCCAAGCAGATATCTGGAAGAAAAGTGTTCCAGGCAGAGGGGACAGTAGGTACAAAAGGCCCTGACATGGGGTGCCATTGGAGGATTTTGAGCAGAGAAGTCACATGATCTGAATAATCATTCTGAAGGATCACTTTGGCTGCTGTGTGGAGAACACGCAAGGGTAAAGCAGGGAGATCATACAAGCAATAACCAGCTGGAGAAATAAATGAAAGAAAAGATCTAATTTAAAAGAAAAAATAGAACACCAAGGAAAAAACTAGCCAAAATTTAGATGAAGAAAATATTACATAAGGGATGCAGAAGATCTTAAACAGAAAGGAGTACCATATTGTTGAATAGGAAGATTCAATGTAAAGATGTCTGTTTTACCTAGAATAATCTACAAATTTCACAGATTCCCAATGAAACTCCTATAGAATTGTTTTTTAAACTAGATAAACTAGTTCTATGTTCATATGAGAAAATACAGGAGAAAAAATAGCTGGCGAAATTCTAAAAAAGAATGCTAGTGAAGATACTATGCCTATAATGCCTATAATGGCACATGTTTCTCAAGTATCTATCAGATTGTTTTTTTAAAGAAAACATATTACGAAGTCTCAATAATTAAAAGAGTATGGAACTGGCACACGTGTGACAGACAGATCAGAACAGTGGAACAGAACTGAAAGTTCAGAAATAGACCCATATGCATATGAAAGTACAGGATATGGTAAAAGTGAAAAATCAGTATGGAAAGATGGATTATTTATTACTTGGTATTGGAACAACTGGGTAGCCATCTAAAAAAATTAAGCTGGGTTCCATATCTCACTCCTTATACTGAGATAAATGCCAAGTGGACCAAAAATTTATATGTAAAAATTATGTTTTAAAGACAGTCGGTGCTTTACTAAGTGCTTTCACATACCTTTTCATTTACTGTAGCTTTTGTAGAATAAACAAAAAGGCTTCCACTGGATCTGTAGTAACATTCAGCTTTCAGAGAAGAGCCGTCAGAGTAAACTTGGATTTCCTGGGACTCACCCTCTCCCAGGGCCAGGCTCTGCACTAGGCTTTGACCGGAGACAAAACAGGAAAATCCAAGTCCTAAAGAAAAAGGAACTTGATCAAATAGATCAATGTGCAAAGTAGACTCTCGGTAGTTACTTAGTATCTATTTTTCTAAATGAGCTAATCTGACCATGAATTTAGAAAAGTAGTTTTTTAAGCTTTGTTAATAGTCCTTCAGATCCTTTCTGCTAGGCACACATGTTAAATTGTATCACACACCCTTTCAGTAAAAGGAAAGTGTTTCTTTTAACTATTTCTGCTCCAGACATAATTGATCTTCAAGACTCCAACTGCTTCTGGACAGCCATACTTGCTGGTTCTGAAATCATAAGAGTTCACATTGACATTTCAGTGTTTTAAAGACTACCACCACAGAACTCATTTCAGATTCAAACACAAATGGCAAAGAAGTTGGCCTGGAGGTGGCCTCTTAAAAACAAGTTGTCACATTGATTTGAGTTTTTACCATACATAAATGCCTTTCTGATGGGCATAGAAGCACTACGTTGTCATACTTCATTTGCCAATTCTCAGTGTTTCTTTATGTCTTCAGTAATATTATGATCCATTTCAAGGTTAGGTGATTTGCAGAAGGTGATTTCTGAGCAGGCATAACAAACCCTATTCATAAAGGCTAATATTGAATAATTCTAACTTTTGTAAGAATATCTGTTCTCTTGAGAACCATGAGTTATGTTAAATATGTCCCCTAAATTGTCTTCTTAGTTAACCTCGCCATGGAGCAAGCTCATGTGTAAGTACAGACTCAAGTGCAACAGAACGTGTGTAGCATGAGTCACTATTTTGTAAATTCATTTATTCCTACTGGTCGGTAATATTTCTCAAGTATATTAATGATATATAAAGGAAAGTAACATTCCGAGCAGTATTCCCATATTCTATTCCCAAACATCAACTAGAAGATTGTTCTTTTATACCCATTTTATACCCATTTATACCTGAAGCATTTCCACATATAAAATTTTACAGATAAGCTCACTCTGCAAAGTCCATAACAGTAGGGGGGCTGCTCTGAATGAAGGACATAAGCCCTCCTGCTCCTCCCTGCTAGCTTACCCCTGTCCCCTCAGGGCAGCCACACACAGACCTTCGTACATGCCCTTGGGCTCTGTAGAGCACAGGCTGACATCACTGCTAAGATATTTCTCACAACCAAATTTTTTATGAGAACTATACTGCAGAGTTTGAAGATAAATTCTCTGCCAGGGACCTAAAATACAGAACTTTTGTATTACAGGTGTTAAAAAACAAAATTCAACCAAGTAAATTTGAAGATCACATTGGCTTAACTCAATGATTCATGAATCAGGCAGCACCCAGCCAGCAACTAGAAGGGCAGTCCGAGGGGTTGTGCAAAATGAAAGTTTTTAATAGGAAAAAGGGTGGAGGGACTTCCCTGGCAGTCCAGTGGTTAAGACTCTGCGCTCCCAATGCAGGGGGCACGGGTTCGATCCCTGGTCGGGAACTAAGATCCCACATGCTGCACGGCGGCGGCGCAGCCAGGAAAAAAAGGAAAAAGGGTGGAGCAATGGAGCCATTAACAAAAGAAAAGAAAGACTACTTTTTAGGCCAGGACATCTTCTTTTGTGGGGGGGGGGGGGGTTGGGGAGGGGAAGGAAATGGCAAGGGTTTTATCTTCCTCTCTGGTATGGAAAGGGCCCACAGGACAGATTACCTTACTGGTGCTTGACCAGAGATTCCAGACTGGTTGATTAAGATTACGTTCCTCAGAAAAGTTGAAACTGCAATTAGATGAAGTATTAAATCTGGGTTTCGGTATCATGGGGTTTTAGCATGAGTGACACCATTTTGGGACTGTGGTTCTCACTTTAACACAAGTGAAGGGCAAATCCACATGTTTCAATAATCAAGGAAACCTAAGTGAAGTTAACCGTGTGCCTGAGACTTAGAAGGCAACACAGATGCATGCCTGATTAAAGGCCACCCCACTTTCATTCCAGAGATGGACTAACCTGAAAATCAGAATTTTGTGTGTGCGTATCTATCCACGTACATATGTACATATAGACACACATAAATGTGCATATTATTTTGAATAAATATGTAATACTTAAGATGTAATAAGTGGTCCACATGGCCCTGAATGAGTGATGTTTCTTCTGCGTAAATCTATTGCTTTTCATCAGGTCAATGACCGCATTCAGAGGAGACAGCAAAGTCATGAAATTATTCGCAAAACACATAAAGGTAAGCAAGGGCCTGTGGTTCCTAGTGGGGGGTGGAAGTGATCCTTAAGGGCCGCTTCCAGACCTCAGTTGTTGCACTTCAGCCTCTTTTCCGTATCTCCTTAGCAAGCGTGTTCTTCGGTGCCTTCCTTTTGTAACATACTGAACGACCGTTCCGATTTTCTTTGCGTTCCCCGCCTCTGCTCCCACAACAGTCACTACTCCTCTGTGCTCTGAGGTTTCCGTACAGAAACTGAGGTTTGAGCCCTGGACTCTTTGGAGACTTAACCAGTTTTCCAGGGAGATGCTCTTCTGTCTTGATGTTAACCTTCTTTGCCCTGGAAGTTGACCCTAAACAAGAGTAGCCCCATTTGCTTTTTTACTTTCTTAGCTTTTAGATTAAATGCTCTAAATTGGACTATGATTGAACTTTCCAATGACTCTTCTTTTCTTTGTTCTCTTCCATTTTGGAATAGATCCAGGAGCAGGTAAAATTGCTGGAGAAGCGTGTGGTACACCTGGGTGTGGGAACTCCAGGGAGGATTAAAGAACTCATTAAACAAGGTATGAAAAGACGTAGTGACACTCCTACTCAGAGCTGAGTGTTTGCCTAACCCCCATGTGAGACTGGGAAACCACATGTGTGATGTAGTGAAACCAGACCTCTGTGCTAATTCAGGAGTTCGAAACTTAGCCTTTAGTCTCTAAAGCCAGCCAGCAGGTGTAGTACAATAGGGAATGATAAGGACTGTGGCAAACTGTGGTACTTATGCCCATCTAAATACATTCAAATTCCAGTTGCTTTAAGCAGGTTAGTGGGTCCACAATCTATTCCACCAATTTGCAGCCTCTGGAATTTGTATAGCTGAATGTGTTGAATATTTCCCTCTCACTTAATTGAGTCTTGGCTCCCCAAGACTCCCATTCCAATTGAGGGCTGGTTTAGAAGATATGTTGAAACAAAAATGCAGTTTCTATGGATGAAATACAATCATTCTAGAACAGTTCTCACGAATGTGTTTCTCTTTTAGTGCTTTACCCAGAAAGTATTCCAGACAGCATCCACCGGTGGGTTTTTATAGTTTGTTGATTTTCTCAAAGCCAGTAGCCTAAAAACCTGCTGACCTGCTGATGATCTTAGTACATGTTCTACCTGCCAGACAGATTAAAGATTTCTTTTAAATACTCATTTCCAAATTACTTGTTTAACAACTTTATTTTATAACTGCCTGGAGCTATTCCTGGATTTTTACGTATCTAATAGTAATGTGTTCATCAATATAGTATCTCAGTATAGAGATGGTCATTTGCAAGGAAGCAAACAAGAGCTAAAAATACTAGTGTTTCTCTCCAGATGAAAACCTTGGGTAAGTGAACCCACTATATGCAGAGGTCTGTGCAATTACAAGGAAGTAGCAAACTTGGTGGCCCCAGGCAAGGAAGGGAAACAAATATTTTTTGAGTTCCTACTTGTACTCAGTGCTGTGCTGAGTAGAAGTACTCATAGCATCCTTGCAGGCTAGCATTCTTATTTCTTATGAGAGAAAACTGAAGCTTGGCGGGTCACGTAGCCCCTCCCAAGATCTCTCATTCTAGGCCTTCCTGGTTCCAGGGCCTTTCCCCCTCAAGGAGCTCCTGATCCAGTTGAAGAGATAAATGTGCATAGGATGAGACTGACAACATGAGGCAGTAAATGCCAAGGTCCAAACAAGCACTTCTAAGTCCTATAGGAGTTGAAATGAGGGAGAGGTTGTTATGGTGGCTGAATCTGCAGGGAAGGCTTTACAGAGGAAAGGATCTTTAACTGATCTTTGAAGTATGGGTAGGATTAAAATAGGATCTTCGAAGTATGGAGATGTGAGAAAAGCATTCAGGAATGGGACAACAGCTGAATCACAAGCAGGCAGGCAGATACATGGGGTATATCCAAAGGAGACAATAAGTAGTCAATACGTGTTGAGGTTAAGAGCCCCTATTGCAGACTCAAATCTATGGATGCAAATCCCAGGTCCAGCAGCTTACCAGCTCTGTGACTTGGCAAGTTTCTTAACCTTTCTAAAACTGTTTCTTTATCTGAATGACAGAGATAGTAATAGCACCTACCTCAAAGGATTGTTATGCCAATAAAAAGCTAAACACAGTGAGTGTTACACCTTAAGAACTCAACAAATACTAGTTATTACTTTTATTAAAGAGACCACCTTTCTTGGTTGGAGACTTCGTGGGCTGTGGTAGCCTGTGCTTCAGTTGGAAAGAAAGTCCGATTTTGGAGGCAGGCCCTTGCACGGTGATTGGCTGGATTTTTGTCTTGTGGCCCTAGGAGGGTGTTGAAAGCGAAGGAGCAGATGAGAGGTGCTCATAGTCTGTCTATGAGACACGGAGGTGGGAGAGATCGGCTGGGCAGCTGGAGAGGCCAGGGATGTGCCCTCCCTCTCCCACAGCTCTGAGCCAAAGACTCACCTCTCCCCTTCCTGGATTCCACATGTTTTGTATGTGTCGCCAGGTCCCCCAGGCAACAGGGGCACTCTTCTCCATATTTAATATTTAAAAGAGAGAGAGAGTGAGAAAACGAAGTTGTCCAGATTGTTGAAATTATATTTCTACAGAGTTGTGAAAACTCACCGTGAAAGCTTCTTTCATCTAAGGAGTGGAAAAATCATTTAAGGAGCTGTTGATTTATTTATAATACTAATGAAAATAACTCTTCTGATTCTGATTGGATGAATGGTTTAATATTCGTTGACTACAGATGTTAGGCTACATACAAAGTGTTTAAAGAGAACAATTCCAGCACTCCAAAAACTGAAAGTCTAACAAAGCAAGACAAATGGCACGTAACTCATTTTATGTAGCTGTTTATGACTTAAGATGTTTATATATATGATATATTAAGGAGAGTTTCCAAACATCAAAAGATATTCCATAACATTGGGATCAGTACACTTACAGACAGAATTGTATTGTTTTATTTAATAAGGAAAGGGATTTTCTAATTATAAGAGCCTTTGTAAAATGCAAAAAGGTACAGAAAAGAAAATAAGTCACTTTAGAGGTAATGTCTTGTTAGTTAATATTAAATATATTTCCTTTCAGTCTTTTTTCTATGCATTTATCTATATTTTTTTATAAATGGAGATCATACTGCATATCATAACTTTATAACCTGTCTTCTCTACTTAATATATCTCATGAGAACTTTGCTTGTCATGAAATAGTTTTAATTTTTCATTTTTAATGGCTGCATAATATTCTATTGAGTTTTTTTCCAGTTTTGTTGAGATATAATTGACATGTAACATTGTATTGGCCAAGGTGTACAACATGATTTGGTATATGTGATGTGTAAAATGATTACTACAGTACGTTTAGTTAACATCAGTCACTTCATATCGTTACAATTTTTTTTCTTGTCATGAGAACTTTTAGGATCTACTCTCTTAGCACCTTTCACATATACAGTACAGTATTGTTAACTGTACTCACCATGCTGTACTTTACATCCCCAGGACTTATTTATCTTATAACTGAAAGTTTTTACCTTTTGACCACCTTCATCTATTTCTCCCACCTCTTACCTCTGGCACCCAGCACCAATCTATTCTCTGCACCTATGAGTTCATTTTTGTTTTTTGGTTTTTTTTAGATTCCACATATATGGAAGATCATACAGTATTTGTCTTTATCTGACTTATTTCACTTAGTATAATGCTGTCAAGGTCCCTCCATGTTGTCACAAGTGGCAGGATTTTCTTCTTTTTTATGGCTGAATAATACTGCTCTGTGTGTGTGTGTGTGTGTGTGTGTGACATATTCTTTATCCATTCATTTGTCGATGGACACTTAGGTTGCTTCCAAATCTTGGCTTTTGGAATTAATGTAGCAGTGAACATGGGAGGTGCAGATATCTTTTCAAGACAGTGATTTCATTTCCTTTGGATATATACCCAGAAATGGAGTTGCTGGGTCACAGGGTAGTTGTATTTTTAATTTTTAGAGAAACCTCTGTACTGTTTTCCATAATGACTGCACAAATTTACAATCCCACCAGCAGTACACAAGTTCCTTTTTCTCCACATCCTTGCCTGTACTCGTTATCTCCTGTCTTTTTGGTAACAGTCATTCTAACAGGTATGAGGTGATAGCTCATTGTGGTTTTGATTTGTGTTTCCCTGATGATTAGTGATGTTGAGCTCCTTTTCATGTACTTATTGGCCATTTGGATGTCTCCTTTGGAAAAACTGTATATTCAGTTCCTCCACCCATTTTTAAATCATATCATTTGGTTTTTTTCCCTTGAGTTGTACGAGTTCTTTATATATTTTGGATATTGACCCCAAGTTATATTGGTGTTTAGCAATTCTATTATGGTAGGATATTTGGGTTGTTTCTAATTTGTTTTGCTATTATAAGTAATACACAGTGATCATCTTTATAAGTAACTATGCTTAAGTTTCTGGTGTTTTATTGGGATATGCCAGAGAAGGAGAATTATTTTATCAAACAGTAAGCATTTTAAAGCTCCTATTATATAATGTCCAGTTGCCTTCCAGAGAGGCTGTACCTGTTTGCTGTCCCATCAACAGTCAATTATTTTTAAGGGAACACTGTCAACCCATTGTCTTTCTTAATTTCCATCATTTTTAATTTACAGAGAGAGTTTTAAATAAGAGGCATCGTAGTTATAAGAAGCATGAAAAAGTCTTTAGGGCAGAGGGGAAATTATTGAAATAACCAGTATTGAGGGGAAGTGCTGCAGGATAAAGGAAGGCTTCATTATGTTTCCAGGTGTGGAGCTAGCTTGGGGCAGTGGGCAGAACGTGTGGAGTGGGAAAACCTAACTGCCCAACTCTGAGACCTCTGAGGAACAGACAACCCCTAAGGTCCCCTCCAGCCCCACACTCCATAATTGTCTCTAGATAGACAGGAAGACAGCAGGAATGAGTCCTTAAGTGGTTTACCAGTCTCCTCAAAGGATAGCAGGCTTTGAATAGAGCCCATTCATCTTAACTTTCTTTTTTGCCTGAAATTAACCTCCCAACCCTGTCCTCATCCTTCTGCCGACTCACCTCTTCAGAGTCATGCAGACTCTATTGGACTCAACTCCTCTGAAGGGTTACTATCCCAAATTGCAGGATATGTCTTATCAAATCCCTGTCGGGAATGACACTTTACCCTCTGGGGCTTCATGAAATGGAGGCTTGGGATTGATTCTTTGCCAGAACTTGAGCATTTCACGAGCTTAGCAAGAGCAGCTTCCCTGCTTCCCTGAGAATCAGTGATAAGATTGTAAGGAGAGTAAGTCTCTGAGTGCTGCATTTGTTTTCCATCAGACAGGGACAGCACTTAATGTGCAGAGATTAGTTGCTGGGGGAGAAAAGAGCAAATGAGGCAAAAAAGCAACCAGAGGAATAAAAAATCATTTTAATAAGCTTATGTCATAAGTTCTTTAATGTAGCAACTCTCTCCCTGTCTCTTTCAGGTGGCCTTAATTTGAACCCCTTAAAGTTTCTGGTTTTTGACTGGAATTGGAGAGATCAGAAGTTGAGAAGGATGATGGACATTCCCGAGGTACCATGTAACTAGCAATCCAGCAATTGCCTTTAATCTTTTTTTTTTTTTTTTTTTCAATCTGAACTTGAGTTCAAACACAGCAATAAAGTCTTTGACATGGGGAACCAGCACATTCTGGCCTTTGAAATGATTTCTTTTAACTCTGAAGTAACTACAATTATAGAGGCCATCTCACCCCTTACACATAACTGTATCCTTTCCATGTGTTTTATAGGAATCAGCTTTTTTTCTTCATTAAATGACCAGTGTCCTCTGCCCCACTGGGGACCACATCTATACTGCATCTTTGAGAAACAGGAAGATCTAGAGGACTTGGCCTATTTCCCTGTGCCTTGTTTTAGAGACACAATCATCTTTGCCTTTTCATCCTTATAAATGCACTTGGAGGTGGGGAAGCACAAACTTGCCTCATTACCTGCATCTCCACATACCCAAAAACCCACTTACTTAAATTAGAGGGCTATTTTGGTTTTGGGGAGTGGGGAAATTTTTTTGATGTCTCAATGGATTAAAACCTACTGAATACTGAATAGCAACAGCATTAGCTCATTATATATTTATGAAAGTAATCCATTATCATCATAATGTGAAAAATTGAGGGACTTCCCTGGTGGCACAGTGGTTGAGAATCTGCCTGCCAGTGCAGGGGACACGGGTTCGAGCCCTGGTCCGGGAAGATCCCACATGCCGCGGAGCAACTAAGCCCGTATGCCACAACTACTGAGCCTGCGCTCTCAAGCCCGTGCACCACAACTACTGAAGCCTGTGCACTCTAGGGCCCGCGTGCTGCAACTATTGAGCCCGCATGCTGCAACTATGGAAGCCTGCGCGCCTAGAGCCCGTTCTCCACAACAAGAGAAGCCACCGCAATGAGAAGGCTGCACACCACAACGAAGAGTAGCCCCCGCTCACCGCAACTGGAGAAAGCCCACATGCAGCAACAAAGACCCAACGCAGCCAAAAATAGATTTTAAAAAATAATTAAAATTTTAAAAAAAAGAAAGAAAAATTGATTTGCCACCCACCATGTTATCATGTGACTAATCTTTCAATCTAGCCTGATGCTTAGAAGTAACTATTGGAGAGAATAGGGTTGTGCAGTAATAAACACGGCTGCCAGTCACCAACCAGAAATAAATCACGGCAGTAACTATCAAAGAAGCTTGCAATCATTCCTCCAAACATGTTGAATGAATTAATTTACTATATAAAACTATATCCTCAGAATGACCAAACCTGATTATAATTGACGGGCGAGTTAAGCTAAAAACCATTTTCTCAGTTCCCTGCACACACACATACACACACACACACACACACACACACATATACACAGTCTCCTGAACTGACTGGTTTGTTGTTTTTTTTTTAATAAATTTATTTATTTTTGGCTGCATTGAGTCTTTGTTGCTGCCCGCGGGCTTTCTCTAGTTGCGGCAAGCGGGGGCTACTCTTTGTTGCGGTGCATGGGCTTCTCATTGCGGTGGCTTCTCTTGTTGTGGAACACGGGCTCTAGGCGCACGGGCTTCAGTAGTTGTGGCACAAGTGCTCAGTAGTTGTGGCTTGCGGGCTCTAGAGTGCAGGCTCAATAGTTGTGGCGCATGGGCCCAGTTGATCCGCGGCATGTGGGATCTTCCCGGACCAGGGCTCGAACCCATGTCCCCTGCATTGGCAGGCGGATTCTTAACCACTGTGCCACCAGGGGAGTCCCCTGACTGATTTTTTAAAACTAGTTTAACCAACTTGATGTCAGGCACGTGAGGTCATATTTGATTATTTCAGTTATAATGTTAAACCTGAGTAAACCATCACTAGTTTTCTAATTATAATAATGAGGGAGAAATAGTATTCAAAAAAACCGTTTTAACCCATACTTATTTTTATTGTGATTATGTCATTATTAACAGTTATCCTGCATTAAAATATTGTGTATAGTCTATAGGCACACTTTGGATATCTTGAAAAAGATTTTTCTATGAGATTTTATGTTGAATGTTGTACAAACAAAAGGACATCTTAATGAAATTGATGTCTTATATAGTACCGCTTCCTTTACTTACGTAAATATTTCAACTCTGAATAAAATGCAAGTTTTGCTCTTCCTGATTCTGGCCATAACAGCTGCATAAATACCAGGGACTCCAGATGGTTGAATTTATTCACCAAGACCGTCTTTTCTTGATCTTAACCTTTTTTTTTTCTTTTCTCTCACTTAGATAAGAAAAGAGGTTTTTGAAATTCTGGAAATGGGAGTCCTCAGCCTATGCAAGTCAGAATCTTTGAAGCTGGGCCTTTTCTAAGTCTGGGTCCTAATGAAAATTCCTGTTTTCATGGTGGGATTTGCATGGCTCTGGCCCATTGCAAGCAGTTGGTAAATATCAGCTATTGTTTTATTAAGTTGATTGTATCACCAGATGGATCACTGGGAATCTTAGGTGGGGATTCTTTTACAAAAATGAATCTGTCCTTTGCCAACTCCCTTATATAATAAAGTATCACTGGCTTGTGTGTGATTTTTGTTAAGCAGACTGAGTTTTTCTTTCACCAACTGGCTTCTGATGTGACTGTGCAAGAGAGGGAAAGAGCATCTGGGCAGCCTCAGGCAAGCCCCTTCCCTCTCTGAGCCTGTTTCATCAACTGTGAAATGGGAATACTATCTTGCAGGATTGCTGAGGATTTCATGAGATGGTATGTGTGGAACAGATTTGAAACTGTGACGCCTAGTCCCAGTGTGAAGGGTGGCGGTGGTACTACTGGTGGAAAGAGCTGCAAGGATATGCGGCACTTTGTAAACAAATAAAAGACAACAATGTAACTACAACTGTCTTATTCATTTATTTAATTCTTTGTTTTGAGATAATTTCACACTTACAGAAAAGTTGCAAAAATAGTATAAAGAATTTCCATATTCCCTTCCCCTAGCATCCCCTAATGTTAAGGTCTTGTATAACTATAGTACAGTTATCAAAACTAAGAAATCAACATGGGTACAATACAATTAACTAAACTACAGGCTGTATTTGGATTATACCAGTTTTTCCAGTGATGTCCTTTTTCTATTCCAGGATCCAGTGAAGGATCCTACATTGCATATAGTTGTCCTTCTCCTTAGTTTCCTAAGAAGAATATATATAGTCTGTCACAGTTAATCATTAAAATAGTTCTGGAGGAAACATCTTATTATTTACATTTTATAGATGATTAAACTGAATCTCAGAAAGGACACACACGACTTTAAGTAGCAGAAGCAGAAGTCAAACCCAGATCTCCTATATTCACTTGAGGACACCATGGTTATCTATCTGGGGAGTCGGGCGTATATAACAAATGAGATAATAAAGCAAACAGATGCCATTACTGGTATATGAAGTCCCACATTCAGATATTGTGAAATGTTAAAGGAGTCCAGCAGCGTAGCACATCACACTCTGGCAAATCACATGCTTCCACACACCAGTGACTTGCTGCTTGTGCACCTCTGTGGGCTAGAAGCCACACGCGGGGATTCAAAGGATAGGGGAACACGTTCCATCCTGCAGGACTCTGGCTCAAGCTCAACAAGTTAAAGGAAAAAGAAAGAAAGCCACCACAGCATGAGAATTCATTCAAGCTATAGCTAAACTTAGCCCTTTGGGGGCTGACCCTCCCCCAAGTAAGAGAGAATTCCGCCTTCCAACTGAAACATCGGCTCTTCCTGCCTGATGACCTTCAAACTGTGACATCGGCTCTTCCTGGTTCTATGGCAGCTTTTGGCCTTCAAACTCAAACTGGAGGAACATCAGCTCTGCAGATTTTGGACTTACCAGCCTCCTCCGTAATCACGTGAGCCAATTCTTTATGATAGATCTATATATACATTTAGATCTATTGGTTCTGTTTCTCTGGAAAACCCTAATATACTCCTGTGAAACACCTTTTAGTTTGGGATTTTGGTTAGGTTGGTTTTGTTGTTTTATAAAAAGCCTAAGAAATACTGTTCTTGATTTGTTACTGTCATGACCCTTCTGGTAGGTGTTACATTTGTACTATAATCACACCGAATGTTGGAACAAGTACCTAGATTGCAAACATACCCAATATTTTGTAGGCCAACTCTGCACACATAATCTAATCTCACAGGCTGTTACTGCCTTTTAAACTCAAGTTCTTGACCATGTTTATTTAGTAAAACAAATAGCAGATGTGAACTAGGAGTGTTCACTGCCGTCTTCTCACACAGATCTGTCTGATACCAACAGCCATACTCGTCACCACCTCCAAGCCAGATTCAAATGGCTCGCTGAAAAGTCCCCATTGGTGTTCTGCTTTTTTTCCAGTTTTGCAAGGGAAAGCTTTGACTCTGAATTGGAAACCTCCCAGTGTAAGTAATTGCATTTGTTTTGTATTCTTTTAAACTAGGTAGATTTGCCAAAGTCATTGTCTTCTTTAATACAAAAATAGTCCAACATGGCTTCTCTGCCGAATGTTAATAAAAAAAGGAAAATTAGAAACTCACATACTACCTAATTTTTTTTAAATCCTAATTCTACATCTTAAATGCATCTTGAAGAGGAAGTAATTATTAATAGCGTAATGAAGATGATGTTAGTGGATTTTGAATAAGTGAAAAAAAAAAACAATAATACCATATTGCAATATTGAACATTTAAATGATTATCTATTTTGCTCTTCCTTCCTCTTGCATCATTTGGGCTACTTCAAAGCGCGTGCTTGAGGAAAGGTTAGGAGGAGATGTTTTTCATCTACACTTTCTGCCAGAGCCTTTCTTATGGATGAAAAAATTGGAAACTACTGAGATTAGTCTTCTGTGTTCTGCAATCCCTGTTTGCTTCTCCCTCCCTCATTATCACAAAGAGCAAAGTTAGCTGTAATCTGAGAGCATTTTCCCAACTTAGTTTATATTCACGTTAAGGGACAGCCACATTTGGGAAAAGCTGACAGCACTCACTTCTATTATTTGTATTACTCTTGAAGGATTTGGGCAAGTTCTCAAGGATAAATCCATTTTCCCCCTTTCAGGAAGGGTTGACTCGAATTAGCCACCACGTCCCAGAAATAGCCCGTTGTAACTGCTTCCCAATGTTGCCAGATGTTGGTTTATACAGACCTGCTGGGGACTATTCCTCCTAGGCATGGCAGTTAGCACAACAAGCTTTTTGAGCTTAAGTAAAATATACCCAACAATGGCTGATTGAAGGGAGCTGTGCTGCTGCTGAATATCGGGTCTGGCTAAGACATAATTCCAGGAAGCAGAAAGACTTTGCGGGTGCGAAGGAAGATTCACGTAATTCTCAGTATTACCATTATGAGGTATTACGCTGAGCAGTAATGTTATAAATGTCTCAGAAGTATATCTGGGTCACCCGCAGAACCACCATGAAGAGGAAATCCCAGGACTGCCAGTCCGGATTGCCAGACAACAGTGCCTTGAAGCAGCAGCAGTTGCCCGCCTACCGGCTACAGCTCTCAGCCAACAAAATCCTCTCCGGCTTTTTTGCCACAGGCGTGTTCTGCCTTGGAGTGGGCGTCATCCTTCTGTTGTCTGCAAAGACCATCAAGGAAGTAGAGGTGTGTCCCATCTGACTTTTTTGATGCAATTTCTAAGAATTTTCAGCTTTGGGACTATAAAGAGTGGTCAGTTTGAAAACCCAGCCCCTCGACAGGGAAGTAGATGAGACTGGAGCATCCCTTTGTCAGCGGGCAGGTGCAGATGGTGAAAGAGCCTCTATGTGGTGGCTTTGTTCATCCCTTCTCCCTCTCGAGGACAATCACTCTCACACTGGTCAGTTCAGCCACATTTGTTTACAGGGGCCTGGCAGTCAGGAGCTTTTTATGCTGGCAGAGTACCGAGCAAGTGACTGGTGGAGGCGGGAGGAGAGGCAAGACCAAATGACTGCCAGGGACCCGTGAATCATATTGATAAAAAGAGCGAAGAGCCAAAGATATAGGTCTTCAATTTTGCCCCACTTTCAAGCATTGTGTCTTTCCCTTCGCAAATAAATTCCGTCTGAGATCATCGCTTTAATCCAGGAAAGGCAAGAACACAAATCTTTCTGGCCTCTAAAGGATACTTAGCAAAATAAACCAAGTTCTACTCAGAGTGAGAAAAGCGGAAGTTGAGCAGTGAACCCCTCAGTTACAAGCCTTTTGCCGATTTGACAGCAAGCTGTTGGAGGATGAGAAGGCCAGTAGCTGGTCTGAGGAGGGGGAGCTCAGATCTGGTCTGAGGCCATGCCCGCATTTGGTCTAATATATTAAGTAAATGTTTCATGCAAATCATCTCTGAGCAGGTTATGCGACATCCCAGACCATATGACCTCCACTCTGAAGGCAGCCATGGAAATCTCATCTATTCCCTCTCCCCACATAGGCTAGTGGCAAAATTACCATGAAGGCCAAGTCTGTCAACCCTGATTTAACGTTCATGAGTGTCTGAAGGTACTCAGAGTTCTTCTGGGTGTGTAGATGAGTAAGGTTTGTAAGAGTTGAACTCCATCCTCAATGAGCTAGTGACAGAGTAAGTAAGGTAGTGTGTGCTAAGAACGGAGAGCTCAGCCACGGCTGGCTTGTTTGCCATATCCACAACCCCTTCCTTGCACGTCGCTAGCGCATAATAGGCACCCACTTACTGAAAGAACAGATTACGGCAAATAGCGAGGACTTCAAAGAAGAAAATTGCATTTCAGGTCCCACTCCTCCTACCAACACATACTCTTGCCTTTCCACTGAAATTTTATGTACCCCACCCCCCAGCTCCTGGCAGGTGCCCCTAAGTCCTCTTGAGTCCTCCAGTGTGGTAATGTAAACCACCAGGCGCCACCAAATGACAACGGCAAAATGGCAGGAGGGAAGTAAACTTGCCTTGTTGAAGGCGATAGCAAAGTAATTGGCTTACAAGGTTGATATTCATTTCCATAAAGTTCATCCTGTTTACTGTTCTATTTTCTCCTTCACCAACCCCTTTCTGGTTCTTCCCCTCCCCTTCCCATGTCCTTCCAGCTTCCTCCCTTCTGGGCACCCATCCCCACCCTCTATGAAGTGCAGCCTCCATTAAGAGACAGCAGTTGCTGAATGGTGTCACCTTAGCGATGTGAGGAGAACCTCACTCCATAGTTGGCCAAGGCCACTCTGCAAACAACTTTCAACAGAATGATTTTATCATGATGTTAAGGGGATTTTCCAATTGACTTTTCTTTTAAGCCACTTCAGATAGGACTGTTTCTAACACTTTGCTTTTATACAGGAAAATCAGAAACCACCCATAGAGGGAGATCCTCTTTTGCACATGGAAGTGTTTTGTTGCAATGGGTGGTAAGATGAAGTGTGTATCCCAGGCCAGTGTGGTCAACACACACCTAGTAGAAGAGCTCTGAGCTGGCTTTCCTCTTCTCACTTAGCCCTGGGGCACAACGAGAAAGTGCCCTTTTTGCAGTTTACTTTAAGCAAGAATGATAATTCCTGCCTTTCCAAAATTCTGTGAGGACCAGACTATGATCTTTGCTATCATTTTAGAGCTATATGTTTGAGCAGCAAAAGTAGACAGTAGATCAAAGACATGTTTCCCTCGTAAAATGTTTAGAGCTAGAAAGCACCTTGGATATCATCTACTCAAAAATTACTTGATCATGAAAGACATTATTTTCTAATTCAGCGTTGATAGAACTCTCTCAAGAATCCATGGAGTAGTGTGTATACTACTAAAATGACCTCACAAATCAATTAATTGCTAGCCAAAATGATGCTGATGAACAAAATGTGGGCCCTGGAAGTTAAGTATTTAACTCAGGATCAGAGACTGGCTGAACTAGCACCCGTTTCCTCAGTCACAGTTCAGTGCGCTGTTGATAGGTCTCAGTTAGATACAGCCCTGTTCTTTAACGGTTTTAAAAAATTAGAATGCAGTGTCACTAACAGAAAAGGCATCAGTATTTTTAAAAATAATAGTTCAAGTCTTGCTGCATACTTAAAGAATGATTTAAGTAAATATAAGCATCTAAGTACAATTAAGTAGCCTTTTGGCTAATCTTTAATTTAGTATTCACACTTTACCTCTTTGACTTCCAAACACCCAGTGGCTTTGCAAACATTCAAAATTCCTTCTTTCTTTCTTGTTACTGTTCTCTCCCAAAGTATCTAAAATCCCATTGGCAATTTACCGAAGAGAAAGCCAGTCCCTTGCTTCCCTGTTCCTTTCCCATTCCCAGACGTTTCTAATGACTCCTCAACACAGTGAGGAAAAAGCAGAAGCGACCAGCAGCACCTCACAGCCAGCCCTGGGAGCCTGGGATGAGCGTTTCCTGGAGCGGAAGGGAAATGCACAGCCTCATGGCCTCTCTCTGAGCCCCCCTTCCCCACTCTCCTTCCAGTTCCATCTTCACATAACTGAGTCCTTGAGCCAGAGCTCACAGGATTTGCCCATTCGGGACACACTGTCCTTTTTTAAAGAGTCCACTTACACCATTTTGCACAGAATTTAACTTTTAAAAAACAATATCACAACATTTTAAAAACAATTGCTTCACATACATCGATAACTCTACATTTTGGAAACACTTCTTTTTTCTATGTTTGGTCATTTTTAATAACTTCCTCTAGATACCATGTAGAATAATTCACTAGTATAAATATTTTCCATACAATAAAATGGAAAAACAGTGAAGTGACTTTCCCATAAACGCTGATTAGACTCAGGCTGCAGGCCCAGTTCTCATGAGTCACTGACTAATATTTTCCTAATGGTAACTTTTTATGATGGAGGCATAAGGCTTCATCACAGCAGGTTACATAAATATGCAGTAGAAACCCTGAACTCCAGGTAAGTGGCAAAATGCAGCTGGGTCCCAAAATGAAAGGCTGTAAGGAGACCCACTCGTCCCACACATCCGCAGAGCTGCCCTTGGTTCATGTCCCAGATAGCGCGCCCTTGACCTAGAAAGCTTGGAGACTTTGATGGACTCAGGACTTTAATTCTAAGATATGTACTCACATCCCTTTTTAATTAATAATTATTATTTTCCCTGCCTGACAGATTAATTACACAAAAAAATGTGCAAATTGTGCAAAACTGCGGGAAAATGCTGCTAATTTTGACAAAGAATGCAACTGCTCTATTCCCTTTTTCCTTCCAGAGACAATGAAGGTAAGTGAGATTCAAGAGCCTTCAATTGGCTATACGCTGCTCTACTCCTATTTAACATGTGGCAGTAAATTCATGATCTCCACCAAATGCTTTCCAAAACTGAAAATACAAGAAATAACGCAGGGTGGGAATGGGGGGGCGGGGATCTTATAAAGTATTGAGTTCATGTGCGACTCTCCCCCCCCACCCCCTTTTTCTTCTTTGGAATTTCATTCTTCTCCTTGTGTCTAAATTTCCGGATTCTTTACCCACCCAACTTTGTAACAATTCTTAACATCAATCAAACAGGTTCTATGCCAAATGTCAACACAGGAGGGGACCATAGAAATCACTGAATCTAACCACTCATTTTACAGTGAGAAGATTAATGGGTTGAGAGGTTAAGTGACTTGGCCAAGGTCACACAGTTAGTGTCAAAGGTCACACACCTGGGACTCTCCTTGCGTCCTCCCCTCCTAGTCATTCTACACATGCAGTTGCCTAATCCCTAAGGCGACTCTTGGCCTGGCTGTCAGGCACTGTGAGAAATGCCACAGAAATATTAAGAGACATCCCTGCTTTTGGGCTGATTAAAGTCTCATGTTAGTCCAGGTCCTCTGAGAAGCAGATGCCAAGACAGGATTAGACATGCCAGAGATTTACTGGGGGAACTGCCTGCGAGGGAAAATATGGAGGAAGCTGGAGGAGGCTGGGAGAGCTGTCAGACCACAACACAGCTCTGACCCCTGGGAAGGAGAGGGAAGCAGAGTAGGAAGGAAGGAGGGACAGAGGGAGAGGAGGGTAGAGAGATGGGGAGGAGGGGAGGGAGGAGGGAAGACAGGTCTTAGACTGCAGAGTATTCTTAAGAAAGTTTCAGCAAGCCCAACAGAGAGTCCTTGCCTCAGTATCCCTATTGCTGAGCTGTTGTCTGGGAGCAGCAATGGGAAGCATGGCCTTGGTGCAAACATAGGATGACCTCAGAGCACAGCAGCCGCGTCCACCCCTCGATTACGCTCCCTGCAGTAGGAGATCAAGAGGCACCTTTTCAGGGCCACCACAGTCTTACTAGGTAGCAAAGACTTAATGAAATGAAAATGTATTTCGAGACTTCCCTGGTGGCGCAGTGGTTAAGAATCCGCCTGCCAATGCAGGGGACACGGGTTCGAGCCCTGGTCCGGGAAGATCCCACATGCCGCGGAGCAACTAAGCCCGTGTGCCACAACTACTGAGCCTGTGCTGTAGAGCCCATGAGCCACAACTACTGAAGCCCGCGAGCCTAGAGCCCGTGCTCTGCAACAAGAGAAGCCACAGCAATGAGAAGCCCATGCACCGCAACAAAGAATAGCCCCCGCTCGCTGCAACTAGAGAAAGCCCGTGCAGCAACAAAGTCACAATGCAGCCAAATAAATAAATTTATAAAAAAAGAAAATGTATTTCCTGAAACTTTTCAAAGGTCCTGTCCTGTCCTCTGGACTCCGCACCTCTCCCCCCGCAGCACCTCCTCCCTAACCTGACCCGTCTCCCCTTCTTCCCCTGCATAGATGACTCTGCATGGGATGTTTCATGTGCAGGCAGGCCTTCTCTTGAGCTTGTCACTGAACATCCCATCCTCAAGGCCCTGCTTCCTCCCCATACCAGACTCATCGTCATCTCCTGAAAAACCCTCCTTACTTCCCTTTCTGGGAAAGATCCCATCACCAAGACTCAAAATTTTCCTCCTTGACTTTACCCTGCCCACTCCTTTCTCATCCAGACCTCTGATGTGTGATTACTGTTCTGCAATCCCTGTCTCTCCCAACCACTTTCTCACTCCATTTTCTTGGCATCACCCCAGTTCAGTCCCTCCTGATCTAGTATCACAGCAACCTTAACTGCACATCTTGCCTTTGGCTTCTCCTACTTTTAGCCAGTTGTTATTTGCCAAATCAGTAGACCACACCCTGTCCCCCAAAATGTGCCCTCTTTCAGATTACTTTTCAATACCTGAGGCCCAGCCACCTTTTTTCATCTTTATCCTTGCAGGAGACCTTGTACTCCTGCCAAACTGACCAACTTGCTTTTCCATGATGCAACTCTTTATGTTCCTGATGTTCTTTTGCCTAGAAAGTCTCCCCTCTCACTCCCACCTGTAAGATCTCACTTGTTTTAAGCCACTAATATCCAAACACTTCCTTGAGCCTCCTTTCCACTCATGTCTCCAGCAAGAATTTGCCCACATTTGTATCCTGAGAACGCTGTTTCAACTCTTCTTATGGACTTACAATCGCCCATATAATATCCTGTAGACTCATTTCCTCTATTCACAGGAACTTCCCTGAGGAAAGGGACCATGCTTTACATGCCACACCACACAACTACACATCCAGACGTATCTGCACTACATACTCAACCTTCCCACCTGTTACCACAGGTGAACCACCCATGCTCCCATCTGAAGGCTCACCTCTCCACTTGTGTGATAGATGCCAGCCTTTCTTGCCTCTATAAGGGCTTAACTCAGCAGTTGTCACCTCTCTGTATCATCAAATTTTCTCTCTACTGGATCATTCCCATCAGCACACAAACATATTATTTGACCTATCTTTTAAAAAACAAAAACAAAGTACTCTTCTATTCTCCCAAATTTCCCTGCCAGCTATCCGCCTATTTCTTTCCTCCCATTAGCAGGGAAACTCCTCAGAGGAGTCATCTCTCTTGGGTATTTCCAATTCCTCTCTTCTCATTCTCAAAGACCCACCCATGGCCCTAACACTCAGTGAAATTGCGGGGTTACCAATGACTTCCTTGTGGATAAATCCAGTGCTCTGTCCTCAGTGCTTTGTCACCCACTGGACACAGGCAATCACTCCCTCGTCCTTGACATGCTTTCTTCTCTTGGCTTCCAGGAGACCTTACTCTCTTGGTTTTCCTCCTTGCTCTCTGGCTGCCCTTCTTTTTTTTTTTTTTAATTAATTAATTTATTTTTGGCTGCGTTGGGTCTTCGTTGCTGCTCACGGGCTTTCTCTAGCTGTGGCGAGTGGGGGCTTCTCTTGTTGCGGAGCACGGGCTCTAGGCGTGCATGCTTCAGTAGTTGTGGCACGTGGGCTCAGTAGTTGTGGCTCGTGGGCTCTAGAGCACAGGCTCAGTAGTTGTGGTACATGGGCTTAGTTGCTCCGTGGCATGTGGGATCTTCCCGGACCAGGGCTCGAACCCATGTCCCCTGCACTGGCAGGCAGATTCTTAACCACTGCGCCACCAGGGAAGTCCCCTGACTGCCCCTCTTTGGTTCCTTTGCTGTTCCTCCTATTTTCCCCAAACTCTTTATGTGGAGATCTGCAGGGCTTTAGTCATGGCCTTCAGTCTTCATCTCCTCTCCGTATGCACTCACCTCCTTGGAAACATCATCTACCTCCTAGGTTTAAATGCTATCGATTACCAATGCTCTGTTTTCTATCTCAGCTCAATGTTTCTAAAAGTGAACTAATATCCACTTCTTCCCCTTACTTACTCTACGCCTATCCCCCAAAAAACCCTATTCCACCCACAGACAATCTCAGTTGAAAAGAACTCTGTCCTTCTGGCGCTCAGGCTAAAAGCCCAGGGGTCATTCTTGACTCCTTTCGTTCTTTCACACCTTGCATCTAATCCATCCTATTGGTTCTACCTTCAAAATATATCCAGAGTCTGCTCACCTCTGCCCACCTCTGCTGCTACTACCCAGCTCCATGCCACCCTCACCTCTCACCTGGATTTCTACAGTAGCCTCCTATCAGGTCTCCCTGTTGTATCCATGTCTCAATAGAGCAGCCAGAGTGAACGTTTTAAAGTATAAGTCATATCATGTTATTCCTTTGCTCAAAAATCCCTGCAATGGCTTCTCTTTCTACTCAGTGAAAAAACCTAAGTCCTTATAAGGCCTATGTGATCTGGCTTCTTCCTTCCTCCTAACCTCCTCTCTCCATTCTCTTCCCCACCCCCTCTCTGACCACACCGGCCTCCTCATTCCTCAAACAAGTCAGGCATTCTCTTCTTCTCTGTACCTGACATCCACTCGGCTAACTCCCCTGCTGCCTTCAGGTCCTGTTTGGCTCAGCCATCACCTAATCAGGCCTACACTAGCCATCCTATTTCATACTTCATCCTGTCTGCTCACCCCACCCCTGCACTCCTGATTCTTATTACCTTACTGTAATTTCCATTTTTTCCATAGTACTTATCACCTTCCAACTTACTATATAAATTAACAGTTTATTATATGTATTGTTTATTGTCTGTCTCTCACTATTGTATCCCAAGCACCTATAACTATGCCTGACACCCTGTAGTTGCCCAATTAATGTTTATTGAATGAACATAAGAATCTTTGCTTCCTTCACAGGGGCATAGCACAGTATATTTTACGTGGTAGATGCTTAGAAAATGTTTGCTGAAATTTTAAATGAATGGAAAAAAAGATAAAGTGATAAATTATATTGCTTTATGCTCTAGGAAGCTTTGGTTTTATGTGTCCCTTTCCTATTTCCCCCTTGATCCCAGATGAAAGCATGTTGGCATCAGTAATAGTCTGAATACATCTGTATCTCTAATCATTTTTGTGAGTAAGTCTGATGTAAATTATGAGAAAATTACTGAGTTGTACTTGAGTTGTAAGTGATATCTATATAAAGTCCCGGGAGGGAAGATTTATATCTGTGCTCTTTTGTTAAAGGTCAAAATTCTAGTTCTCTACAATTGTGTACTTTCTTGCCTTCCACAACTCACCATGCTGCCCCCACAAAGTAAAAGTTAGTGTTGCTTTTTTTTTTTTCTTTAAACATTAGATATTTATTTTCTCACAATTCTAGAAATCAGAAGTCTGAAATCAAGGTGTCAGCAGGATTGGTTCCTTCTTGGGGGGCACAGGGTGCTTAAAATTTTGAAGAAAAAAATCCAAAAGATAAAACCTTAAAGGGCTTCAAGTTCCCATCTGTCTGTGTCCTTTGAAATCCTAAAGGCAAATAAGTGTTACCAGCTGCTAACCATTCCTTTGAGGCAAAGGCTTTCTCATAAAAATCTAACCAAACTACTCAAGGCAAGCACAGAGCCTTCTGCCTACAAGTTCACACACATTACACACGCTGGATGACAAATCCACGCAAGGCTCTCTTGCCTTAAACTAGGAATCCTGCACCAAGTACCACGGAAGAAAAGAAACACTATAAAGTGCATTGTGCCTCCAGGACCAATCGAAAAGATGATGATCTTGGAGGCCTTGTAAAATCTTGGACAAAGAATTATTGAAAAAAGTTTATTAAAACACTTCTGTCTCCAGCATGTGAGTGTTCTCTATTTATTTTGTCATGTTTATATGAGTATATAACTTTGGGTAAGTAGAATACTCTTTTTAGCTTCCAAGAAAATGTATGGTAAGTTCCATTCCATGGATTTCATATTTTCTGTAGTTATGGGTCATCAGTAGAGGTTCCCTCCTTTGGTGAGGAAATATAATCTGTCATTCCTGCTATGCCTGGCCTGTTCACCTTCACATCCACGCTCTCTGTTTACGATGTTGTAGCCCGCCTCTTAGGGCCCAGCATCTCCCTTTCTCAGTGTTCCAGAGGCTTTTCTCTTACCAGGGACTAAGCTCTTCAGCCTTTGTTGTTTTCTGTAACTGGTCACACTTACCATGACCTTTATTTTCAGCCTAACCTGGGTACCAGCTCCCATCTTCCATACTCATCCTCTTAAAGGTCCTTAGGGCGAGGCCAAATTTGCATAGCATAAAAGAATCAGTTGACTCAGGGAACTGTAAAGGAATACTTTTGTATTTCTAGCACTGAACATAGCACCTGACATATGGGAGGCACTTAATAAAATTTAGGCCTTCATATTTTTAGATGCATACCTTCATTATTTTGGAGGTAGGTAGAATATTAATTATAAATAGCTACCTTGGACATTTACATTTGCATCGTATGTGCTGTTAGTAAAATCTGTATCAAGCCCACTTGGAGAAGTTCTAGGGGGCTTCCCTGGTGGCGCAGTGGTTAAGAATCCACCTGCCAATGCAGGGGACACGGGTTTGAGCCATGGTCTGGGAAGATCCCACAAGCCACGGAGCAGCTAAGCCCGTGCGCCACAACTACTGAGCTTGCGCTCTAGAGCCCGTGAGCCACAACTACTGAGCCCACATGCCACAGCTACTGAAGCCCACGCTCCTAGAGCCTATGCTCTGCAACAAGACAAGCCACCGCAATGAGAAGGCTGCGCACCGCAACGAAGAGTAGCCCCCACTCGCCGCAACTAGAGAAAAGCCCTCGCGCAGTAATGAAGACCCAATGCAGCCAAAAATAAATAAATTTTAAAAAATGTAAAAAAAAAAAAAAAAGGAGAAGTTCTAGGGCCTTGGTATTTCACCATGAATGTAGAAGCACAATGGTAGCCTGTGAATGGGCAGCCTCATTCGGCAAAATCCATGAAAAGGCCCATCTCTCATGGCCACAAGGCTACTTATTGCTAAGGTGAAAACCACCTTTCCTCTAGATCAGTGAACTATTCCATCTTTTTGTCCATAACAAATGGTTCACCATTTCTTAACCAAGTATAATATGCCACAGTACTGTGCTAGATCCTAGTGATAAAAAGACAACACCGGAGCTGGACACCAAGGAGCTGGGCTTATGTCTTTCACATGGGCAATCGTGAACATGCGCCTAAACATGCTCAGTGGCTCCAACTTTAAATTATGTTTCATGGATTTGCTTTGAGACCATGTGAATTTGATGCTTACCACAACCCCTAGGCAAAGCATCTTTCCTAGTATTGCTGCGAAATATTTGTAAAATCAAATTTTATATATTGAGAATACAAAGCCTAGTTATAAAATTTTTTCAAGGCAAGAATGTGGTAGCCCTTACAAAAACATTAAAAATAAGTTATGTAGTCATTTTAATAATTTTGTATAGACCAGGATTTTCCAACACTGATTTTTAAAAATAATTTCTTGGGTTTCTATCTGATATAAAGAAACTTTCAGTTCACATCAATATTTTTTGGTACTACTTCTTATATTTTAAAACTCTTGTCCATGTTTATTAATATTTCAGTTTATTTTTCTCTCTTCTTACATCTTGCTGTTCTCCTCTACAGGGTAATGTTTATATGTACTACAAATTGTATGGCTTCTATCAGAACCTCTATCGATATATTCTATCCAGAAGTAATAGCCAACTGGTGGGTACAGATGTAAAGGTAAGGCTTTATTTAACTTGGTATAATACCCTTTTTTTTTTTTTTTAAGCCAGATGGATCTTTCAGTCTAAAAGACAGTATGGAAAATAAACTCAAAAGCTAAGTATTTACAAGACAGAAATGCTCATTTCATTCTTGCGTGACCTGAAGGGGCTGAGTATTCAGGATAACTGCTATTGAGAAGGAGCACTTGCCCTCTTCAGAGCAGGAATGTGAATCTTGTCCAATTAGATGTTTATCCTTTCATGCACCAACCATTTTTTTATTTGACAGCATTTTATATTAAAACCAGATACATATTGGACTGCCCAAGTCTTGGTAATAATGAATGTGTCAGAAGGGCAAATCTTCAATTACCTTTCAACCACAATTCAGGATTTATGTTTCTCTTAATAAAGTTGATGGCATACTGGAGCTGCTTCAAACAGTAGAGTTTTTTGCTTCTTTGAATGACTGACACATCAATTAGATTTCAATATTATTTTCTCATACTTAATTTCTGTAGTTATCTTTAAAGTTGCCCATTTTAGTTGATGGATGCACCAACCATTTTGATAGTAACTTTGAGTGATTGGTCTCAGCCTAGCTCACTCTATATCCACCATTGTCCTTTTTTATAACTGGGGGCTTCAATCAGCCTAGTTTAAGGAAACTGGGCTCTACTTGATTGAATAAATGCCTTTGGTTTAATGAATATTCTTTCAGACCTAAGATTACAAAATTTAACTCTTGGTAAATTATATTCAGCATGCTGGCAAGAAAAGCTAGAAGGAAACCTTTTCTATACTGGCATTATATAACAGGGTTAACCAAATGGTTTTTAGCAGCCACTCTTTTTAGAATGTATTCTTGTAGTTAGGTGGGTGGATTTCCCTGTGATAAGTCATCCAACTGTAGACTCACAATTTATATACTTTTTAGAATATAAGTTACACTCCAATAAGAAAAACCTTTTAAAAATATATTCCATTGTGGGCTTAGTGTGGTATTTAGCACAGCAAGCAAAGTAAAATTTCTTCCTGCAGACATATTTGGTATGCTATGTACTGTTAATGAGGAAAGAAACTACACACACGTGCATGTACACACGTACATATCTCCAAAACACAAAAATTTTCTAGTCTAGGTGAGCCAGCAGCCTGGGAACAGCAGGTAGCAGCCCATAATCTCGATCTGTGGCAGTGGATCATCATGGGTTGATTTACACTGCCAGTATTTTCACTTCCAGCATTTTAAGAGATTTTACCAAAAACACTTATTCCTGTATCATTTCTCATCCAGGATGTTAGAAACTGTGCTCCATTCAAAACCTCCCACAATGGGATCCCCATCGCTCCTTGTGGTGCTATTGCCAATAGCATGTTCAATGGTAGGTGTCTTTTCCTATCTCCATCATCTTCCCTTTCATGAGTGTGTAACAATCTAAATATCCAGAAGATTACTCCTGCAGCTGAGGGGCAGTTTATTTATTTTTTTAACATCTTTATTGGAGTATAATTGCTTTACAGTGTTGTGTTAGTTTCTGCTGTATAACAAAGTGAATCAGCTATATGCATACGTATGTCCCCATATCCCCTCCGTCTTGCATCTCCCTCCCACCCTCCTTATCCCACCTCTCTAGGTGGTCGCAAAGCACCGAGCTGAACTCCTGTGCCACGCAGCTGCTTCCCACTAGCTATCTATTTTACATTTGGTAGTATGTATATGTCAATGCTACTCTCTCACTTTGTCCCAGCTTACCCTTCCCCCTCCCCATATCCTCAAGTCCATTCTCTAGTAGGTCTGCGTCTTTATTCCCTTCTTGCCCCTAGGTTCTTCGTGACCTTTTTTTTTTTTTTTTTTTTTTTTTTTAGATTCCATATATATGTGTTAGCATACGGTATTTGTTTTTCTCTTTCTGACTTACTTCACTCTGTATGAGAGACTCTAGGTCCATCCAACTCACTACAAATAACTCAATTTCGTTTCTATTTATGGCTGAGTAATATTCCATTGTATATATGTGCCACATCTTCTTTATCCATTCATCTCAATGGACACTTAGGTTGCTTCCATGTCCTGGCTATTGTAAATAGTGCTGCAATGAACATTGTGGTACGTGACTCTTTTTGAATTATGGTTTTCTCATGGTATATGCCCAGTAGTGGGATTGCTGGGTCATATGGTACTTCTATTTTTAGTTTTTTAAGGAGCCTCCATACTGTTCTCCATAGTGGCTGTACTGATTTACATTCCCACCAACAGTGCAAGAGGGTCCCTTTTCTCCACACCCTCTCCAGCATTTATTGTTTGCAGATTTTTTGATGATGGCCATTCTGACCATTGTGAGGTGATACCTCATTGTAGTTTTGATTTGCATTTCTCTAATGATTAGTGATGTTGAGCATCCTTTCATGTGTTTGTTGGCAATCTGTATATCTTCTTTGGAGAAATGTCTGTTTAGGTCTTCTGCCCATTTTTGGATTCGGTTGTTTGGTTTTTTTGATATTAAGCTGCATGAGCTGCTTGTATATTTTGGAGATTAATCCTTTGTCAGTTGCTTCGTTTGCAAATACATTCTCCCATTCTGAGGGTTGTCTTTTGGTCTTGTTTATGGTTTCCTTTGCTGTTCAAAAGCTTTTAAGTTTCATAGGTTGCATTTGTTTGTTTTTATTTCCATTGCTCTAGGAGGTGGGTCAAAAAGGATCTTGCTGTGATTTATGCCATAGAGTGTTCTGCCTATATTTTCCTCTAAGAGTTTTTTTTTGTTGTTTTTTAAATTTTATTTATTTATTTATTTATTTATTTATGGCTGTGTTGGGTCTTCGTTTCTGTGCGAGGGCTTTCTCTAGTTGCGGCAAGCGGGGGCCACTCTTCATCGCGGTGCGCGGGCCTCTCACTATCGTGGCCTCTCTTGTTGCGGAGCACAGGCTCCAGACGCGCAGGCTCAGTAGTTGTGGCTCACGGGCCTAGTTGCTCCGCGGCATGTGGGATCTTCCCAGACCAGGGCTCGAACCCATGTCCCCTGCATTAGCAGACAGATTCTCAACCACTGCGCCACCTGGGAAGCCCCCTCTAAGAGTTTTATAGTGCCTGTCCTTACATTTAGGTCTCTAATCCATTTTGACTTTATTTTTGTGTATGGTGTTAGGGAGTGTTCTAATTTCATTCTTTTACATGTAGCTGTCCAGTTTTCCCAGCACCACTTATTGAAGAGGCTGTCTTTTCTCCATTGTATATTCTTGCCTACTTTATCAAAGATAAGGTGACCCTATGTGCATGGGTTTATCTCTGGGCTTTCTATCCTGTTCCATTGATCTATATTTCTGTTTTTGTGCCAGTACCATACTGTCTTGATTACTGTAGCTTTGTAGTATAGAATGAAGTCTGAGAGCCTGATTCCTCCAGGTCCATTTTTCTTTCTCAAGATTGCTTTGGCTATTAGGGGTCCTTTATGTTTCCATACAAATTTTGAAATTTTTTATCCTAGTTCTCTGGAAAATGCCATGGGTAGTTTGATAGGGATTGCATTGAATCTGTAGATTGCTTTGGGTAGTATAGTCATTTTCACACTGTTGATTCTTCCAATCCAAGAACATGGTATATCTCTCCATCTGTTTGTGTCATCTTTAATTTCTTTCATCAGTGTCAGAGTTTTCTGCATACAGGTCTTTTGTCTCCTTAGGTAGGTTTATTCCTAGGTATTTTATTCATTTTGTTGCAGTGGTAAATGGGAGTGTTTCCTTAATTTCCCTTACAGATATTTCATCCTTAGTGTATAGGAATGCAAGAGATTTCTGTGCCCTAATTTTGTATCATGCTACTCTACCAAATTCATTGATTAGCTCTAGTAGTTTTCTGGTAGCTTCTTTAGGATTGTCTATGTATAGTATCATGTCACCTGCAAACAGTGACAGTTTTATTTCTTCTTTTCCAATTTGGATTCCTTTTATTTCTTTTTCTTCTCTGATTGCTGTGGCTAAAACTTCCAAAACTATGTTGAATAATAGTAGTGAGAGTGGGCAACCTTGTCTTGTTCCTGATCTTAGTGGAAATGGTTTCAGTTTTTCACCATTGAGAATGATGTTGGCTGTGGGTTTGTCATATATGGCCTTTATTATGTTGAGGTAGGTTCCCTCTATGCCCACTTTCTGGAGAGTTTTTATCATAAATTGGTGTTGAATTTTGTCAGAAGATTTTCCTGCACCTATTGAGATGATCGTATGGTTTTCCTTCTTCAATTTGTTAATATGGTGTATCACATTGATTGATTTGCGTATACTGAAGAATCCTTGCATTCCTGGGATAAACCCCACTTGATCATGGTGTATGATCCTTTCAATGTGCTGTTGGATTCTGTTTCCTAGTATTTTGTTGAGGATTTTTGCATCTATGTTCATCAGAGATATTGGCCTGTAGTTTTCTTTTTTGGGGACATCTTTGTCTGGTTTTGGTATCAGGGTGATGGTGGCCACGTAGAATGAGTTTAGGTGTGTTCCTCCCTCTGCTATATTTTGGAAGAGTTTGAGAAGGATAGGTGTTAGCTCTTCTCTAAATGTTTGATAGAATGCGCCTGTGAAGCCATCTGGTCCTGGGCTTTTGTTTGTTGGAAGATTTTTAATCACAGTTTCAATTTCAGTGCTTGTGATTGGTCTGTTTATATTTTCTATTTCTTCCTGGCTCAGTCTAAGAAGGTTGTGCTTTTCAAAGAATTTGTCCATTTCTTCCAGGTTGTCCATTTTAATTGGCATACAGTTGCTTGTAGTAATCTCTCATGATCCTTTGTATTTCTGCAGTGTCACTTGTTACTTCCCCTTTTTCATTTCTAATTCTGTTGATGTGAGTCTTCTCCCTTTTTCTGTTGATGAGTCTGGCTAATGGTTTATCAATTTTGTTTATCTTCTCAAAGAACCAGCTTTTAGTTTTATTGATCTTTGCTATTGTTTCCTTCATTTCTTTTTCATTTATTTCTGATCTGATCTTTATGATTTCTTTCCTTTTGCTGACTTTGGGGTTTTTTTTTTTTTTTGTTCTTCTTTCTCTAATTGCTTTAGGTGTAAGGTTAGGATGTTTATTTGAGATGTTTCTTGTTTCTTGAGGTAGACTTGTATTGCTCTAAACTTCCCTCTTAGAACTGCTTTTGCTGCATCCCATAGGTTTTGGGTCGTAGTGTTTTCATTGCGATTTGTTTCTAGGTATTTTTTGATTTCCTCTTTGATTTCTTCAGTGATCTCTTGGTTATTTAGTAGTGTATTGTTTAGCCTCCATGTGTTTGTATTTTTTACAGTTTTTTCCCTGTAATTGATATATAGTCTCATAACGTTGTGGTCAGAAAAGATACTTGACACAATTTCAGTTTTCTTAAATTTACCAAGGCTTGATTTGTGACCCAAGATATGGTCTATCCTGAAGAATGTTCCATGAGCACTTGAGAAGACAGTGTATTCTGTTGTTTTTGGATGGAATGTCCTATAAATATCAATTAAATCCATCTTGTTGAATGTGTCATTTAAAGCTTGTGTTTCCTTATGTATTTTCATTTTGGATGATCTGTCCATTGGTGAAAGTGGGGTGTTAAAGTCCCCCACTATTATTGTGTTACTGTCAATTTCCCGTTTATGGCTATTAGCATTTGCCTTATGTATTGAGGTGTTCCTATTTTGGGTGCATAAATATTTACAATTGTTATATATTCTTGGATTGATCTCTTGATCATTATGTAGTGTCCTTCTTTGTCTCTTGTAATAGTCTTTATTTTAAAGTCTATTTTGTCTGATATGAGAATTGCTACCCTAGCTTTCTTTTGATTTCCATTTGCATGGAATATCTTTTTCCATCCCCTCACTTTCAGTCTGTATGTGTCCCTAGGTCTGAAGTGGGTCTCTTGTCAACAACATATGTACGGGTCTTGTTCTTGTATCGATTCAGCCAATCTATGTCTTTTTGGCTGGAGCATTTAATCCATTTACATTTAAGGTAATTATCAATATGTATGTTCCTATTACCATTTATTAATTGTTTTGGGTTTGTATTTGTAGGCCTTTTCCTTCTCTTGTGTTTCCTGCCTAGGTAAGTTCCTTTAGCATTTGTTGTAAAGCTGGTTTTGTGGTGCTGAATTCTCTTAACTTTTGCTTATCTGTAAAGGTTTTAATTTCTCCATCGAATCTGAATGAGATCCTTGCTGGGTAGAGTAATCTTGGTTTTAGGTTTTTCCCTTTCATCACTTTAAATATGTCCTGCCACTCCCTTCTGGCTTGCAGAGTTTCTGCTGAAAGATCAGCTGTTAACCTTATGGGGATTCCCTTGTATGTTATCTGTTGCTTTTCCCTTGTTGCTTTTAATATTTTTTCTTTGTATTTAATTTTTTTTTTAAAGATTGATTGATTGATTGATTGATTGATTGATTGCTATGTTGGGTCTTCGTTTCTGTGCTAGGGCCTTGTCTAGTTGCGGCAAGCGGGGGCCACTCTTCATCGCGGTGCACGGGCCTCTCACTGTCACGGCCTCTCTTGTTGCGGAGCACAGGTTCCAAACGCGCAGGCTCAGCAGTTGTGGCTCACGGGCCTAGTTGCTCCGCGGCATGTGGGATCTTCCCAGACCAGGGCGCGAACCCGTGTCCCCTGCATTAGCAGGCAGATTCCCAACCACTGCGCCACCAGGGAAGCCCTGTGTTTAATTTTTGATAGTTTGATTAGTATGTGTCTCAGTGTGTTTCTCTTTGGGGTTATCCTTTATGGTACTCTCTGTGCTTCCTGGACTTGACTGACTATTTCCCTTCCCAGGTTAGGGAAGTTTTCGACTATAATCTCTTCAAATATTTTCTCAGACCCTTTCTTTTTCTCTTCTTCTGGGACCCCTATAATTTGAATGTTGGTGCATTTAATGTTGTCCCAGAAGTCTCTGAGAGTGTCCTCAATTCTTTTCATTCTTTTTTCTTTTTTTTCACACACACTGTATTTTATTTTTACAAGAGATAAATAGACTGACACCAAGCATTGTACATGGATGACCACAACAAAAGCAACAATGATTGCAATTACCAAACATGAAACACACTCATACTATGTCATAATATTGACATTCAGTCCAGTAATCCTCCACTGCAACAGCTCCTTTACTTTGCAGTGAAAATTGATTTGTATATTCTTTGCCTCTGAGTTCTTGTGGGATTTTTTCTTTTTTTAAATTCAACCAGAAAGTCACAAAAATTATACTTATCCTCATCAGTTCACTCAGTCCCATGTAATTAATTTTTTTTTTTCATCTTGATCTTTTGTTAGCACTTTTATGAGCTCATCAGTTTTTCATTAGAGTTCTGAAAATGCTTATTCATTCAGTTCAGCAGTACAGTCAGGTACCAGAAACCTGTACTTGTCAGAGTCTTTTCCATGAATTTCCTGGAGATGAAACCCTTTTATAGGAACATATTTACAAAAGCATCAGAGTACACCCAGAACTGTCTGTAAATGACAAAAGACGTAAAAATGACCACGGTTAAAGATTTGATGAAAGTTCATAATAATGCAGTTGACAAGAAAATTAGTTATTTCTGAGATATACATTTTAAAGTAATAACTAGGATTATGACTTATAACATTATACCAGAACATATAAGATTTTTAGAAATTTCATGTAATGTCTGAAACATTTATATTAACATATTTCCATACAAATAACCCAATGAAAGTTTAGTATTAGTTGTTTTGTTTGTTTGTTTATACTGCAGGTTCTTATTAGTCATCAATTTTATACACATCAGTGTATACATGTCAATCCCAATCGCCCAATTCAGCACACCACTATCCCCACCCCACCGCAGTTTTCCCCCCTTGGTGTCCATATGTCTGTTCTCTACATCTGTGTCTCAACTTCTGCCCTGCAAACCAGCTCATCTGTACCATTTTTCTAGGTTCCACATACATGCGTTAATATACAATATTTGTTTTTCTCTTTCTGACTTACTTCACTCTGTATGACAGTCTCTAGATCCATCCACGTCTCAACAAATGACTCAATTTCGTTCCTTTTTATGGCTGAGTAATATTCCATTGTATATATGTACCACAACTTCTTTATCCATTCGTCTGTTGATGGGCATTTAGGTTGCTTCCATGACCTGGCTATTGTAAATAGTGCTGCAATGAACATTCGGGTGCATGTGTCTTTTTGAATTACGGTTTTCTCTGGGTATATGCCCAGTAGTGGGATTGCTGGGTCATATGGTAATTCTATTTTTAGTTTTTTAAGGAACCTCCATATTGTTCTCCATAGTGGCTGTATCAATTTACATTCCCACCAACAGTGCAAGAGGGTTCCCTTTTCTCCACACCCTCTCCAGCATTTGTTGTTTGTAGATTTTCTGATGATGCCCATTCTAACTGGTGTGAGGTGATACCTCATTGTAGTTTTGATTTGCATTTCTCTAATAATTAGTGATGTTGAGCATCTTTTCATGTGCTTCTTGGCCATCTGTATGTCTTCTTTGGAGAAATGTCTATTTAGGTCTTCTGCCCATTTTTGGATTGGGGTGTTTGTTTCTTTAATATTGAGCTGCATGAGCTGTTTATATATTTTGGAGATTAATCCTTTGTCCGTTGATTCATTTGCAAATATTTTCTCCCATTCTGAGGGTTGTCTTTTCGTCTTGTTTATGGTTTCCTTTGCTGTGCAAAAGCTTTGAAGTTTCATTAGGTCCCATTTGTTTATTTTTGTTTTTATTTCCATTACTCTAGGAGGTGGATCAAAAAAGATCTTGCTGTGGTTTATGTCAAAGAGTGTTCTTCCTATGTTTTCCTCTAAGAGTTTTATAGTGTCCAGTCTTACATTTAGGTCTGTAATCCATTTTGAGTTTATTTTTGTGTATGGTGTTAGGGAGTATTCTAATTTCATTCTTTTACATGTAGCTGTCCAGTTTTCCCAGCACCACTTATTGAAGAGACTGTCTTTTCTCCATTGTATATCTTTGCCTCCTTTGTCATAGATTAGTTGACCATAGGTGCGTGGGTTTATCTCTGGGCTTTCTATCTTGTTCCATTGATCTATGTTTCTGTTTTTGTGCCAGTACCATATTGTCTTGATGACTGTAGCTTTGTAGTATAGTCTGAAGTCAGGGAGTCTGATTCCTCCAGCTCCGTTTTTTTCCCTCAAGACTGCTTTGGCTATTCGGGGTCTTTTGTGTCTCCATACAAATTTTAAGATGATTTTTTCTAGCTCCGTAAAAAATGCCATTGGTAATTTGATAGGGATTGCATTGAATCTGTAGATTGCTTTGGGTAGTATAGTCATTTTCACAATGTTGATTCTTCCAATCCAAGAACATGGTATATCTCTCCATCTGTTGGTATCATCTTTAATTTCTTTCATCAGTGTCTTATAGTTTTCTGCATACAGGTCTTTTGTCTCCCTAGGTAGGTTTATTCCTAGGTATTTTATTCTTTTTGTTGCAATGGTAAATGGGAGTGTTTCCATAATTTCTCTTTCAGATTTTTCATCATTAGTGTATAGGAATGCAAGAGATTTCTGTGCATTAATTTTGTATCCTGCAACTTTACCATATTCATTAATTAGCTCTAGCAGTTTTCTGGTGGCAGTTTTAGGATTCTCTATGTATAGTATCATGTCATCTGCAAACAGTGACAGTTTTACTTCTTCTTTTCCAATTTGTATTCCTTTTATTTCCTTTTCTTCTCTGATTGCCGTGGCTAGGACTTCCAGAACTATGTTGAATAATAGTGGTGAGAGTGGACATCCTTGTCTCGTTCCTGATCTTAGAGGAAATGCTTTCAGTTTTTCACCATTGAGAATGATGTTTGCTGTGGGTTTGTCATATATGGCCTTTATTATGTTGAGGTAGGTTCCCTCTATGCCTACTTTCTGGAGAGTTTTTATCATAAATGGGTGTTGAATTTTGTCAAAAGCTTTTTCTGCATCTATTGAGATGATCATATGGTTTTTATTCTTCAATTTGTTAATATGGTGTATCACATTGATTGATTTGCGTATTTTGAAGAATCCTTGCATCCCTGGGATAAATCCCACTTGATCGTGGTGTATGATCCTTTTAATGTGTTGTTGGATTCTGTTTGCTAGTATTTTGTTGAGGATTTTTGCATCTATATTCATCAGTGATATTGGTCTGTAATTTTCTTTTTTTGTAGTGTCTTTGTCTGGTTTTGGTATCAGGGTGATGGTGGCCTCATAGAATGAGTTTGGGAGTGTTCCTTCCTGTGCAATTTTTTGGAAGAGTTTGAGAAGGATAGGTGTTAGCTCTTCTCTAAATGTTTGATAGAATTCACCTGTGAAGCCATCTGGTCCTGGACTTTTGTTTGTTGGAAGATTTTTAATCACAGTTTCAATTTCATTACTTGTGATTGGTCTGTTCATACTTTCTGCTTCTTCCTGGTTCAGTCTTGGAAGGTTATACCTTTCTAAGAATTTGTCCATTTCTTCCAGGTTGTCCATTTTATTGGCATAAAGTTGCTTGTAGTAGTCTCTTAGGATGCTTTGTATTTCTGCGGTGTCTGTTGTAACTTCTCCTTTTTCATTTCTGATTTTATTGATTTGAGTCCTCTCCCTCTTTTTCTTGATGAGTCTGGCTAATGGCTTATCAATTTTGTTTATCTTCTCAAAGAACCAGCTTTTAGTTTTATTGATCTTTGCTATTGTTTTCTTTGTTTCTATTTCATTTATTTCTGCTCTGATCTTTATGATTTCTTTCCTTCTGCTAACTTTGGGTTTTGTTTGTTCTTCTTTCTCTAGTTTCTTTAGGTGTAATGTTAGATTGTTTACTTGAGATTTTTCTTGTTTCTTTAGGTAGGCTTGTATAGCTATAAACTTCCCTCTTAGAACTGCTTTTGCAGCATCCCATAGGTTTTGGGTTGTCGTGTTTTCATTGTCATTTGTCTCTAGGTATTTTTTGATTTCCTCTTTGATTTCTTCAGTAATCTCTTGGTTATTTAGTAACGTATTGTTTAGTCTCCATGTGTTTGTGTTTTTTATGCTTTTTCCCCTGTAATTCATTTCTAATCTCATAGCGTTGTGGTCAGAAAAGATGCTTGATATGATTTCAATTTTCTTAAATTTACTGAGGCTTGATTTGTGACCCAAGATGTGATCTATCCTGGCGAATGTTCCGTGCGCACTTGAGAAGAACGTGTAATCTGCTGTTTTTGGATGGAATGTCCTATAAATATCAATTAAATCTATCTGGTCTATTGTGTCATTTAAAGCTTCTGTTTCCTTATTTATTTTCATTTTGGATGATCTGTCCATTGGTGTAAGTGAGGTGTTAAAGTCCCCCACTATTATTGTGTTACTATCAATTTCCTCTTTTATAGCTGTTAGCAATTGCCTTATGTAATGAGGTGCTCCTATGTTGGGTGCATATATATTTATAATTGTTATATCTTCTTCTTGGATTGATCCCTTGATCATTATGTAGTGTCCTTCCTTGTCTCTTGTAACATTCTTTATTTTAAAGTCTATTTTATCTGATATGAGTATAGCTACTCCAGCTTTCTTTTGATTTCCATTTGCATGGAATATCTTTTTCCATCCCCTCACTTTCAGTCTGTATGTGTCCCTAGGTCTAAAGTGGGTCTCTTGTAGACAGCATATATATGGGTCTTGTTTTTGTATCCATTCAGCAAGCCTGTGTCTTTTGGCTGGAGCATTTAATCCATTCACGTTTAAGGTAATTATCGATATGTATGTTCCTATGACCATTTTCTTAATTGTTTTGGGTTTGTTTTTGTAGGTCCTTTTCTTCTCTTGTGTTTCCCACTTAGAGAAGTTCCTTTAACATTTGTTGTAGAGCTGGTTTGGTGGTGCTGAATTCTCTTAGCTTTTGCTTGTCTGTAAAGCTTTTGATTTCTCCATCAAATCTAAATGAGATCCTTGCCGGGTAGAGTAATCTTGGTTGTAGGTTCTTCCCTTTCATCACTTGAAGTATATCATGCCACTCCCTTCTGGCTTGTAGAGTTTCTGCTGAGAAATCAGCTGTTAACCTTATGGGAGTTCCCTTGTATGTTATTTGTCGTTTTTCCCTTGCTGCTTTCAATAATTTTTCTTTGTCTTTAATTTTTGCCACTTTGATTACTATGTGTCTCGGCGTGCTTCTCCTTGGGTTTATCCTGTATGGGACTCTCTGCGCTTCCTGGACTTGGGTGGCTATTTCCTTTCCCATGTTAGGGAAGTTTTCGACTATAATCTCTTCAAATATTTTCTCTGGTCCTTTCTCTCTCTCTTCTCCTTCTGGGACCCCTATAATGCGAATGTTGTTGCGTTTAATGTTGTCCCAGAGGTCTCTTAGGCTGTCTTCATTTCTTTTCATTCTTTTTTCTTTAGTCTGTTCTGCAGCAGTGAATTCCACCATTCTGTCTTCCAGGTCACTTATCCGTTCTTCTGCCTCAGTTATTCTACTATTGATTCCTTCTAGTGTATTTTTCATTTCAGTTATTGTATTGGTCATCTCTGTTTGTTTGTTCTTTAATTCTTCTAGGTCTTTGTTAATCATTTCTTGCATCTTCTCAATCTTTGCCTCCATTCTTATTCCGAGGTCCTGGATCATCTTCACTATCATTATTCTGAATTCTTTTTCTGGAAGATTGCCTATCTCCACTTCATTTAGTTGTTTTTCTGGGGTTTTTTTCTTGTTCCTTCATCTGGTATATAGCCCTCTGCCTTTTCATCTTGTCTATCTTTCTGTAAATGTGGTTTCTGTTCCACAGGCTGCAGGACTGTAGTTTTTCTTGCTTCTGCTGTCTGCCCTCTGGTGGTTGAGGCTATCTAAGAGGCTTGATGGGAGGCTCTGGAGGTGGGTAGAGCTGACTGTTGCTGTGGCGGTCAGAGCTCTGTAAAACTTTAATCCACTTGACTGTTGCTGGGTGGGGCTAAGTTCCCTCCCTGTTGGTTGTTTTGCCTGAGGCAACCCAACACTGGAGCCTACCCGGGCTCTTTGGTGGGGCTAATGGCAGACTCTGGGAGGGCTCACGCCAAGGAGTACTTCCCAGAACCTCCGCTGCCAGTGTCCTTGTCCCCACGGTGAAACAGAGCCAGCCCCCGCCTCTGCAGGAGACCCCCCAACACCAGCAGTTATGTCTGGTTCAGTCTCCCCCAGGGTCACTGCTCCTTCCCCTGGGTCCCGATGCACACACTATTTTGTGTACGCCCTCCAAGAGTGGGTTCTCTGTTTCCCCCAGTCCTGTCGAAGTCCTGCAATCAATTCCCACTAGGCTTCAAAGTCTGATTCTCTATGAATTCCTCCTCCCGTTGCCGGACCCCCAGGTTGGGAAGCCTGACGTGGGGCTCAGAACTTTCACTCCAGTGGGTGGACTTCTGTGGTATAAGTGCTCGCCAGTCTGTGAGTCACCCACCCAGCAGTTATGGGATTTGATTTTACTCTGATTGCGCCCCTCGTACCGTCTCACTGTGGCTTCTCCTCTGTCCTTGGACGTGGGGTATCCTCCTTGGTGAAGTCCAGTGTCTTCCTGTCGATGATTGTCCAGCAGCCAGTTGTGATTCTGGTGCTCTCGCAAGAGGGAGTGAGAGCACGTCCTTCTACTCCGCCATCTTGGTTAATCCCCCTCCATTCTTTTTTCTTTATTCTGCTCCCTGACAGTCTTTTCCACCATTTTATCTTCCAGCTCACTTATCTGTTCTTCTGCCTCAGTTATTCTGTTATTGATTCCTTCTAGAGTATTTTTAATTTCAGTAATTGTGTTGTTCATCACTGTTTGTTTGCTCTTTAGTTCTTCTAGATCCTTGTTAAATGTTTCTTGTATTTTCTCTGTTCTGTTTCCAAGATTTTGGATCATCTTACTATCATTACTCTGATTTCTTTTTCAGGTAGGTTGCCTATTTCATCTTCATTTATTTGGTCTTGTAGGTTTTTACCTTGCTCCTTTGTCTGTAATGTATTTTTTTGTCTTTTCTTTTTTTTTTTTTTTTTTTTGATGGGTGGTGCTGTATTCCTGTCTTACTGGTTGTTTGGCCTGAGACATCCAGCACTGGAGTCTGCAGGCAGTTGGATAGAGCTGGGTCTTGGTGCTGAGATGAGGACCTCTGGGAGGCCTCACTCTGATTGATATTTCCTGGGGTCTGAGGTTCTCTGTTAGTCCAGCGGTTTGGACTCGGAGCTTCCACCACAGGAGCTCGTTGTCCGACCTCTGGCCTGGGAACCAAGATCCCACAAGCTTCGTGGCACAGTAAAAAAAAAAAAAAAAAAAGGAAGAAAGAAAGAAAAAAAAGAGCAGTACAATATCAAAGAATAGAAAGCAAAATAAAATTAGAAAGATAAAAAATATATTAGGAAAAATAAAACTATAATTGAAACATTTGCAACAAGGTAAAATAAAACCACACCAGAAAAATGAAAAAAAAAGGAGGGGGGGAGGGACAAGCCAAAAGGAGAGATCACTAACAAAGTATAAAGAATAAAATAAAATTAGAAAAGTAAAAGATTTATTAGGAAAAATAAAAATATAAAAGGATCAACAACAATGAATCACCACGGTAAAACAGAACCCCAATCTGAAAGAGGAAAAAAGAAAAGAAAAAAAAAAAGCCTTGGCTATGGGGGCAGAGCTTAGGCAGGGTGGAACTTAGGCAGGGGCGGAGTTTAGGGTGGGGCGGAACCTAGGCGGGAGGGGCGGGTGACGTTCAAGCGTGGGGCGGGGCCTCTGCGTAGGACCTGTGGGAAAGGGCAGCTGCAGCACGTGGAAAGGAGGGCCTCTGGAGTGTGGCGTTCCAGAGTTCGGAGGTAGGGCCCTGGGTGGGGGTGTAGAGGCGAGGCTTTGGCTCTGCACTGCAGGAGGGAGGCTCCGAGGGCAGAGGATTAGGCCCAGGAGCCCAATAGGCTCCCAGGTGCCTAAGTGGACAGGGAAAGCGCTGGCCGCATTCTCTTCCGTTCCTTTGCGCTCCTCCCCCACCGTCTCGTTCAGGGTCTCCCCCATCGCTGCTGGACCCCTAACCGTGGGTGGGTCCCGCTGGGTGTAGGATGAGTGGCAGTTTTTAAAGTACTGTTTGTATACATTATGCACTGATTTATGATATTTCATTTGCAAATAAGTTCTCCCTTACCAGAGATTTGTAGTTAGGAAACATGAGTCAAATGGAGTCTAAGAGTATTTTTCAATAATTGGGGCCTTAGCAAGAAAAAGAATAGTCTTCTGATTCCAGCATCTATGCCATGTAGGCATGTGGAGAGTCTACTCAAACCCTGCTTTTTCAGCTGTGTCTGGTTGTGCACTTCCAAGTGTGGCAAAAAATGCTTACTTGAATCTAACACAGTTTTTAATTTCCCTACAGACACCATTATTCTTTCTTACAACCTTAATTCATCTATCCATATCAAAGTACCAATGATAAGGAATGGAATTACATGGTGGACAGACAAGTATGTCAAGTTTCAGAATCCAAGTTTCCAAAATCTTTCTAGTGCATTTGCAGGTAAGATCCATACATTAGCTCAATATTCTCCTCTCTTTATAGAAACTTTGGTTTTGATGTGTGGGGGCATGTTTATGATTCCGCCTTGTTTACTTCTTTGCTGACCACCTTTTGGTTATAATATTTCCTACCTGTGGGCACCTCCATCACATACCTGTCAGAAACATGAAATGATTGGTACCCCAGTTCCTTCTAGTTTACCATTAGGAAAAGGCAATGTTTTAAGAAACTTGTTCCTTTATCTATAATTATGTGATCTTTAATTTACTGTTCAAACTAGTGCACTTCTGAGAGTGAAAGGGGTCCCTAGAATAACTAAAGTTATATATTAATTTGAAAGTTTTATTTATTGATCAATAAATTGACATTACCATATTGATGGGCATATAAAAGAATTCTATTACAAACTATTTTAAAAATGCAATTATTTCAAAGATTAAAATATATCTGTGTACATTAAACCAACTTAAAAAATACTTTAAATATTATCTAAATGCTAAAAGATAACATAAACAGAATAATTATTCTGGATACAGAGTCACACACTTTAATCAGTTTCTTGGCCATATCTGTCTTCATTTCATGCGCCTGGATTTTTCTAATGAAAAATTTGGGTTTTTGTATTTTTAAAAATATTTTGTTAAAATATTTTAAATTTTTTCACAAAATTGTCTGCACTCTTTTTTTGAAGTGCATTTTGTGGTTAATCAGTTTCAGATTGTTGCACCTTTAATTGATTCTTCTCTTTTGACCATAACTTTTTTTTAACTGAGAAAATATCTAGGACTTCCCTGGTGGTGCAGTGGTTAAGAATCCACCTGCCAGTGCAAGGGACACAGGTTCTATCCCTGGTCTGGGAGGATCCCACTTGCCGCGGAGCGGCTAGGCCCATGCGCCACAACTACTGAGCCTGCGCTCTAGAGCCCGCAAGCCACAATTCCTGAGCCCGTGTGCTGCAACTGCTGAGGCCCACACGCCTGTAGCCCAAATATTTTTATAGGCAAGGTCTTTTTTTGACTTCACAATTTTTCTATCTATGATTTTTTTGAATGTTTTACTAAATTTAGATGCTATGAAATCATAGATTTCCTGGATACCATTTAATTCTCATCGAGAAGAAAATTTTATCCAATTAAAATAGGAGCGCCATCAAAATAGTTTTCACATAAATTGAGATATTTCAAAGCACAATTATAGAATTTAAAAATTAAATCTTGTACACGTTTTGAACTCTCATAATATGTTCAATTGTTCCCTTGCTTTTATAGGGGTAAATTTCAATATCTTCTTGTTTGCAAACTTGATTTTCAATAATTACAATTAACTATATCCTCAAAAACTAAGGTTTGTGGCATTCCATGTGTAGAATACTTTGTCTAAAACTTTACAACTATTTTGAATAAAATTCCACAAAAACTTAGAGGGCTTATTTACCAAGAAAAAGTTCAGGATCATTGTAGGACATATCATTTGATATAGAAAACAGTTCTTTGAAGGCTCAAACATTTCTAAAATTTTGATTGATGATGTGTAGCAAAGACAGACCACATGTATTCTCATGCTGAAGCATTTCTTTAACATCTTTGTCATTGTAAAAATTTTGCAGTTCATTTCCTCTGTGAATATATGATAATATTTAAATTTGTACAACTACAGCTCTTTTTTTGATTAACAAAATACTGTAGCTTGTTTGGATACAGTTGTTAATTATATATGTTTCACAACCAATTTTAAGCCCATTTCTCCATAAATTTCTCAATTTACTAAGAAAATTATCTTTACTCTGATGTTGTGCTCCACCAAATTTGCATTTATGTTATCACTATAAAACCAAAATATTTGTACTTGATTGTTGAATTTTTTAACTGAATTTATAGTAATATTTATAATCATGTCAGTTTTGTCTTCCAATATTGAATATTGAAAAGCTTTGCCTTGATTCCATGAAGAATCAAATAAAAAAAAAATCAAACCAATGTATTCAGATGGATGAATACATCTGAAGACATTGATTTAAAACTGCTTTCATTTAACTGTTTACGAGGTTCTTTTTGTGCTCATAGAGCCAAAACATTAAAGTTTTCCTTTGATTATAAAAAAAAAAATTAGTAAAAAAGTGAAACTAGAAGGAAACCCATTTGATCTAAATGAAAAGTCATGCTCACATAATGGTATAGAAGTGGACTTTCTGTAGCTCCTTGAGGTAAAGCACTGCCTTTGAATACACTCTTTTTTTTCCCACATCTTTATTGGAGTGTAATTGCTTTTAGAAATAAGTGCAAACTTTTGAAGTAGATTCTGATGTTCTTCAGCAATTTATGTCTTTTGATTTTTCCCATGGTCATTGACTCATGACGGTTCCCGTGGTGGGGGGTATAAGTCAACCAACATTGCAAGTATCACATTCATCAACTTTCTTAAAAAAAACTGTGCTTAATTTTTCATTAAACATGTATGTTCCTTGTTTTAGCTCTTCACAGCCAAAAGGATTTACTAGCAAATAAAAAACTGATACCAAACAATAAGGTAGTTATATTTTTACACCATATAATAAATAACACTGTTGCAAGAGAGTTCAAACTACTCTCAGCAACACTGCTCAGCATCTGTTTTTCACACTACGTCTTGTGCCTATAACATAATCTGTAATATCCCACATTTCCCACCAACCCCACTGACTTGCAGCCTGGCAGCTCCACATGTCTCACAGGCCAAAACAGAGGCTGTGGCCTAATGGGCTGTACTGTCAAACTGTGGCAGGAGTCACAGGGATATGTTATGTTTTGCTATGAAGGGCCACTGGTTATCTTTCATTAATTAAAGTAAGCACTCTGCTCACTGTACATGGGTATCTCTCACTACTAGCTAAGACCATGGCTGAAAGGATGAAATTATATGTACATTATTTGCTTGGGATAAGTGCTAAATCAGATGAGATAATGGACAACAGACATAAACTGGGACTGTCTTAGGCAAACTGGCATGTATGGTCACTGTATCTGTAATTAAATTCCCAGTTTTTGAAAGGAACTTGGCAATATGCTATTGTTTTGTCTTACCATAACCACAAGCATATAACACAAAGCATCCTTGGCTTTCTCTTATCGCCTACTCCTACTCTTTCTTACTTCTATTGTAAGAGTTACCATGTTTTATTTTAATTATCTATTTGAATACTTGTCATCCCCACTTTAGTATGTGAACTCCTTGAGGAAAGGGATTAGATCTCATGCTATATCCCTGGTGCTTGATATAAGTGAGCAATCAAGAAATACTTATTGTTGAGTGAATGGATGAGTACCAAGGACCCAACTGAACTTGGAAAATGAGAGAAGTTGATGCTTCTTACACCATGCTTCTCATACTCTCTGGAGACATGGGATGGGGTAGGATTAGGGGTTGATACGGAAAAGCATGCTTGAACCTGCATTTTTCACTCCCTGGGTGACTTGGATATCACTGGCCTATAGGACACATTGACTTGAGGCATGAGCTCTGGCTGAAGTAGAGAGAGGGTGAGGTCCACATGCAGGTACCAAAGGCAATTTTGATTTCGATCAATATTCTTCTAGCAATAGCGATCGAATTCTTGGGAAGGGCCAACATCGCCACAGTTTTTGGAGAGAAAGTTTCTCCAGCAAAGGATTATTTCCAGAGGAAGTATAAGTATACCAACATACTTCAGATTAATCCAACCAAACTTAGCACATGCTTTTATAAGCACTACAGCCCATGCTTAGAAAATAAGACTGGGTTTCTTTTAGGAGAAAATAGTCAGTGGTCAGAGGTGAGAAAGAATGGTTTCCTACAAATAGTAGAACCAGTTTTATGGAAGTAAAAAGTTCACTGGACAACTTCCTCTTGTTGACTATTTTAAAATTCAAAATGCTGTTTATTATCAGCTTCTGTCAGCTTTCATTGGAATCGCTCATCCCTTTATCAAACATTGATTGAACACCTACCATGTGCCAGGCGCTGGACTAAATGCCAGTGAAAAAACGATGAGGAAGACACTGAACTCAATAGTCTGCTGTTGAGTGGGAGAGACAGGCATGCCCAGGGCGGTAAAGTGGGAAGTATGAGGATGAGAGTAAACTCAACAGACTTTACCTGGTGTTCCCAGCATTCCTACAGCACAGCACCCAGACCTACCAGGCTTCCTGGCTTTAGAACAGGTTTGCAACACCTCTGTTCTCCACCTTCTCCCTTCTACAAGTTCTTCTTCCTTGCTTCCAACTTTGAGCTTTTAGGTACAGGTCTGCAGGGAATATCCATGCAACACGATCTTCATGCACTTCCATAATCATTTCCTTAGAATATAGTCCTAGAAGGAGAATTTCTGGGCCAAAATGGAGGCAAAATATATTCAATCTTTTTTTCTTTTAATATTTATTTATTTATTTATTTTGGCTGCGCCGGATCTTAGTTGTGGCACGCAGGATCTTCACTGTGGCATGCGGGCTCTTCATTGCAGCATGCGGACTCCTTAGTTGCGGCATGTGAACTCTTAGTTGTGGCGTGCATGAGAGATCTAGTTCCCTGACCAGGGATTGAACCCAGGTCCCCTGCATTGGCAGTGCGGAGTCTTACCCACTGGACCACCAGGGAAGTCCTCAATCTTTTGCTGCATGTTCCTAGATTGCCAAAAATGTGGTTAATCCACACATCTATCTGCTCTGTACAAGAGTTCCCATTTCCACTGCCTCATCAATGGTTGTCATTCTTTTTTTCTTTAAATATAAAGATGAAATGGTGAAATGGTATCTTGTTTTAATTTGCTTTCTTTACATTACTAATGATGTTAAAGAAAATAGACATTCCCCATGATGCTATCACTGAATACCACCACTATTATCATTCTGCTGTACCTATTTTTTCAATGCTTTATTATATATTTTATATATTTGAATACATAATATACATATGATATTCTGCTTTTTTTAACCCTATGACAGTATCATCAGCATTTCCCCCCACATTTCCTTAGAGTCCTTATAACCATTATTATTATTATTAATTTATTTATTTATTTATTTATTTTTGGCTGCTTTGGGTCTTCATTGCTGTGCGTGGGCTTTCTCTAGCTGTGGCGAACAGGGTCTACTCTTCATTGTGGTGTGTGGGCTTCTCCTTGCGGTGGCTTCTCTTGTGGAGCACGGGCTCTAGGTGTGCGGGCTTCAGTAGTTGCAGCACGCAGGCTCAGTAGTTGTGGCTCACGGCTCTAGAGCGCAGGCTCAGTAGTTGTGACGTATGGGCTTAGTTGCTCCGCAGCATGTGGGATCTTCCCAGACCAGGACTTGAACCCGTGTCCCCTGCATTGGCAGGCGGATTCTTAACCACTGCGCCACCAGGGTAGCCCATAACCATTATTTTATTTTATTTTTTTTAAACATCTTTATTGGAGTATAATTGCTTTACAATGGTGTGTTAGTTTCTGCTCTATAACAAAGTGAATCAGTCATACATATACATATGTTCCCACATCTCCTCCCTCCTGCATCTCCCTCCCTCCCACCCTCCCCATCCCACCCCCCCAGGCGGTCACAAAGCACAGAGCTGATCTCCCTGCGCTATGCGGCATAACCATTATTTTTAATGGTTGTATACTCAGGTAGCCTACACACACATACTTTTTAAAAAAATTTTGTAATTTCGATTCCTCTTTCCTCAAGAATACAGAAGTTGTTTCAATCTCTACATTTTAAGAAAAACTAAAGGTGGTAAATGATTTTACTCAACCACATCCATTGTTAACTTTCCACAGGAACCACAAAGCCTCCGAACTGGCCTAAGCCTGCCTATGAACTAGATGAAGAGGATCCAGGAAACAATGGCTTCATCAATGACGACTTCATTGTGTGGATGAGGACAGCTGCATTTCCCACTTTCAAAAAACTGTACCGCCGACTCCATCGAATAGACCGTTTTACTGAAGGCTTGCCTGCTGGTAGTTATAGTTTCAACATAACCTACAGTATCCTTTTATTCCAATTTTCTTTCTGGGGATGAAGGAAAATCAGTGTCCATCTGGTTACTAGTTGTTGAACTATTTCATTCTATACCTTTCTATTCACCAATCGAATCTATATATATGTAAAAGAAATACATATTTATCTTTTTTTTTAAAGATTATTATTTTTTTAAATTTTATTTACTTATTTATTTATTTATGGCTGTGTTGAGTCTTCATTTCTGTGCGAGGGCTTTCTCTAGTTGCGACAAGGGAAGCCCAATGCATATTTATCTTATAGGCAGTACTGTCACTGCATCACCATATAGTTTGTCTCCACTTTATATATAATTAAATGTGTGTTGTTGTTTTTTTTAAAGGAACAACAGTCAATAGCAGTATCAGGTAAGTAGGTATGGATAAGGAGGGAAGGGCTATTTCTGTCCCTGAAGAAAGATGTAACACTGATGTAACACTGGGCCTAGAGATCTAAAACAATGAGGAGAAGCCTACCATATAGGATGGGATGACATGGAGGACCCTGGAAATAAAGAGAGAGAGGTTTACTAAGAAGTAAGTTTGGAATATGGACTAAAAACAATGAAAACAGAGAGATTGTAGAACCTTTTATTTTAGGCAAAAGCAGCATAGACCAAGGGAGCCCTGGATTCAAGGGCAGGTTCCGTTCATCCAACCCACATGAGCCATGCTACAAGCTCTGCAGTGAGGATGCTGTGTTCTTCCTCTATTAGGTACGAAGCCAGCTAGCAGGAGCCAGTGCTTTGGTTATGGACATACGGTCCACATTAGGAGACATACTTTAATATGAGATTCTGAAATGTTTTCACTTAATTTAAAAATACAAATGTAACTCTTGACTTAAGAACTAAAAGGACTTAACTTCAAAATGACACCAAACACTATCTTTTAAAAATTATATATCTAAACACAATTTATACTAACTCTGGTCCTCAGACTTAGTTTTCAAGTCCCTTTCTGATTCTCCCCGAGGCAGAATTCTCTCAGAGGCAGGTCTTTCCAGGACTTGTGCACAGCTTTGAGACGTCAGCCTGATTAGGCATCAGCAACCCCGTAGCATCTCAGGGCTACCGGCTGGGAGTTTTTCACGGGACCCCCAGCAGGCTAGAGGATCTGAACACCAAACTGTCTACCTCCTTTGTTTCTTTACCTCTCAGGGAGCTTGACTGAGAGATTCTTGGGTCAGTGAATAACAACGTGTGTTTCAGTTCAACGCTCCATCTTTTCTTCTTTTCTGTCCTGGAGCAAAGCGCAAATGTCTCCACTCTGACAGGGGAGTGGGGACGTTCCTTGGGCAGAGATAACCCCACTGATGTGACACCATCTCTACCTCTCAACTTACTGCCTCCTTTTGTTTACTGACCAGGAATATGGTTTGCCTTCAGCCATTCCTTTAGCATGGTCCCTAATTCTAGTCTATGAAAAGGAAAACCAGAAATTGCTCTGTCTTGTACAGCATTGTATGTACAGATCAAAGAGGAAGCCATAGAATATCACCTTCTGAATAGGATTTCAGCAACCCCTCTCTCTCCCTCCTAGAAAATTTGAGATTGAAAGTTGCTTGGCAATAGTCTCTCAGGTTGGACCTTCTGTTCCCATCAACTTTTTCTGTGATTGCCCTTACAAGTAAAGCAGTTATGGTAGCAATCAAGACACAGGAAAAAAGCCCATCGTGTACTGCTGCCCTCATAATGCATTACAGTGAGTTTAGGGTTGAGGAATAGACAGAGTCCATGCTCCGAACAAAGGACACACTATTTCTCTGCTTGCAACATGCCTTCCTTGGGCATCTTCATTCACAGTCATATTTTAATGCTGATAACTCTCAAATCTAAATCTTTAGCAAAAAACCTCAGTCCAGAGCCTGAGTCCTGTGCTTCCACCACCTGTGTTGAACCCTAGTGTGAGTATTACCCTTCCAGCCTCACAGCCTGGCTAATATGCAAGGAGAACTAAGCCTGAGCTGCAGAAAATGCTACCACTTCTAAGGGAGAAAAGACCCGCTGTGTGAGGAAAAGACCCTCTTAAAGGAACAGTCAGGCAGCCGAGTTGAGATGGCGCCCAAGGACCTGGTGACAGTGAGGAATTCTGTTGGAAAAGAAAGAGAACTAGCTTTCCTAACAAGTTTGTGCCTTTAAATAGTATGTTGCCAAGTGATTTGAGGCCTTTTAAGAGCTTTGCTGGGAAATGCAGTTGCTATGAGAAGCCTTTATTTGTTTATTAGTTTGGTTTACAAAAGGCACCAGATGTTTAAAAACCTCAGACCACATGCATGATCAAAATGACATCATTCAAATGCTAACGATAGCAGAGCCACTTCAAACACTTTCTCCCCAGCAGTGAGGGATGCTGGCCATTTCAAAACCCAAATGAATGCACCACCTTTAGTTTTCCCACCAAAAACGTTTTGCCATCTATCTCACTACTTTTTTTGCTCTTCACTCCTCTTGAAGAATTTTCCGTGAGGTAGGAATTCAGACCTTAGCCTATGAAGGACTTTAGCCTACCCTGGGTATCCTGATCCTTAAATGCAAATTTAGGTTTGCTGCAAAACCTATCTGTAGTCTTTTCATTTCCTTGGGTTTAGAAATTAACTATATTTGTTCACTAGTGAGTTATCTGTAAGTCATTCAGATCTATCTGTGTTAGAATTTCTTTCATAGATTACAACTATATAGAGGGAAGACTTGTTTTTACTTAATTTCATTCCAGCAAAATACAACATACTGCTTGGTAAAGATTAGACTATATGAAATTGAATAGTCAACCATTGTTTACCAACAAAACTAGCAGTATTATATGGTTCGGGACTTCCCTGGCAGTCCAGTGGTTAGACCTCCGTGCTCTCACCGCACGTTCGATCCCTGGTCAGGGAACTAAGATCCCATGTGATGAAAAGCACAGCCAAAATAAATAAATAAATAAATAAATAAATAAATAAATAAGTGTGTGTGTGTATGTGTGTGTGTGTGTGTGTATATATATATATATATATATAGTTCAACCTAATGTATTTAAGATATGTAGTGGTAGAGCTGAGAAGTGCTGAGACAGATCCTTAACAGGTTTTCTTTTCTTAGACTTTCCTGTAAACAGGTTCCAAGGAGAAAAAGCAGTTGTTCTTTCCACCCTGACATGGAGTGGAGGCAGTAGCCTTTTCTTAGGTCTCGCCTACATGGTGACAGGAGCTGTGACCTGGTTAGCCTTCTTTTCCATGTTGGCAGTTCACTTGAGGCTGAAAGAAAGGAAAATGTTCTTCCTCCAGCAGTAAAGTCAGACTTTAAAAAGAAGAGCAGAAAACACAGAAATGGACGGTGAAGTAATGGAGCCAAAGATCTCAAAATGACTGAGATATTTCATCAAGGGGAACTGGATTGACTGACCAAGTTCAATCCCAGATAGATAAATAATGAGAGTTTCAGAGTGAAGAAAAAAAGAAGAGGAGGAGGAGGAGGAGAAGGCATAATTAGGCATAGTAAAATGTCCTTGGAATGGGGAAGATAAATCATCCTTGAGCTCTAAACCAAGTCTCGGGAATTTATTTGAAGCCCTTGTGCCTGAAAGTAGGTGAATGCCTAGGAGGGTGGCATCACCAGACAAGAGTAAGTAAACCTGGGGCCCCAAGATTAGGTGAATCCTTTTAACCATCAATCAGGCTCAGACCATGAGTCCTCATTGGCTGGTTAAAATTACAGACTCACCAACAACAATTTTTGAGCACTGAATTGGGCAATCAGGATGATTTTTGAAAATTGATTTATTCAATTATATATGAGTCAAAATGAAGTTTTCTCTACTAAGAATAAGCCAAGCAAAGGTTATGACAGTGCCGTGAGCACCCACAATACATCAATACACCAAAAAGAAAGTCGAGGAATTTCCCTAAAGTTACCCATGTAGCCAAGAGGGAAGTACTGAAAGTAACTGATTCTCTTGAAAACTGTACTCAGCATTTGAGGGCACAACACAATTCTAAAACTTACATTGGGATGATGTACTCTAGAATGCAGGTGATGACATGGATTTGTGATACTTGAATTATACATGTTGAGGAAGCTTCTTAGGGTCCATCTTAAAAAGTTTTAATTCCTGCTGAAGGTCACTTTGCAGGAGACTGAATGGCATACAGTTGACCCTTGAACAACACAGTGGTTAGTGGCGCTGACCCCCATGCAGTCGAGAATCCACCCATAACTTTACAGTTGGCCCTTAGTATCTGTGGTTCTACATCCACGGATTCAACCAACTGTGGATCATGTAGTACTGTAGTAAGTATTTATTGAAAAAAATCCGTGTATAAGTAGACGCAGTTCAAACCCGTGTTGTTCAAGGATCAACTGTACTTGGTAAAGCTGCCAGGGCAAGAGACTCCATAGATCTGTATAACTAGATAACCAGAATATTATACTTTAAAAAACATGTTTATGTTATTTGATTTTTTGAGGTGGGGAAAGCTTTACTCTGTGATGACTCAGAATGTGATGACAGCAGAATTTTCATTGTTAAAGAGAAACATAGTACCAATACATAGTTGTCTCTTTAGCAGGCAAGGAAGCATTTCTCTGTTGCAACTTTCTGCATTCACCAAATGGTCAAGTACTTTTCCAAAAAAACCAAAATGGTTTCAAGTACGAACCACTGACCTCAGGTGACCAGGTGTGGTAGGCTGAATAACGCCCCAGCCCACCTCCACCCAAAGATACCCACATCCTAATCCCTGGAACCTGTGAACGTTACCGTGTATGCCAAAAGAGACTTTGCAGCTGTGATTAAATTAAGGATACTGATATGGATTATCTGTGTGGGCCCAATGTAATCCTAAGGGTCCTTATTAAAGAGAGGCAGGAGATCAGAAGAATAGGGGGAGGTGTGGCAATGGAAGCAAGAGGTTGGAATGATACAAAGAAGGCCGTGGTCCAAAGAATGCAGGCAGCCTCCTCTATAGGCTGAAAAAAGCAAGAGACAGATCCTCCCCTGAAGCCTCTAGAAGCCCTGCTGACACCTTGATTTGAGAATTCTGACCTCTAGAACAGTAAGAAAATTAATTTATGTTGTTTTTAGCACTGAGTATGGTAATTTGTTACAGTAGCAATAAAAAACTAATATACTTGGCAATGCTCTAGTCATCTGAACAATTGTGGTTTCTTGAGCTTAGGGCAGAGAGGTAGGAAGGAACAGAGCTCACACAGGAACCAAACCCTGTGACTTCAGATGCTGGGCTCTTGCCCCTTCAATCCACACTCAGTTATGGTGCTGATTGGAAAAAGGCAAGAATACATTTGTTACATTTCAATCCTGTTTGTCAGCTTATAAAATGCCGTATTAGTCAAGGCTCTCGGAGAAACAGAACCAATAGGAGGTGTGTGTGTGTGTGAGTGTGTGTAAAGAGATTTATTTTCAGTAATTGGCTCACATGATTGTGGAGGCTTGGCAAGTGCAAAATCTGACGGGGGAGGCTAGCAGACTGGATGCTCAGGAAGGAGTTGCAGTTTAAGCCAAAAGGCAGAGACTTCCCTGGTGGCGCAGTGGATAAGAATCCGCCTGCCAATACAGGGGACACGGGTTCAAGCCCTGGTCTGGGAAGATCCCACATGCCGCGGAGCAACTAAGCCCATGTGCCACAATTACTGAGCCTGCACTCTAGAGCCCGCGAGCCACAACTACTGAAGTCTGCGCTCCTAGAACCCGTGCTCCACGACAAGAGAAGCCACTGCAATGAGAAGCCCATGCACTGCAACACAAATAAATAAATTTATTTTAAAAATATATAATAATAATACTGTGTTGCAAATATCCTATGATATGGCTTATATGTGGAATCTAAAAGAAAAAAAGGGTACAAATGAACTTATTTACAAAACAGAAACAGAGTCACAGATGTAGAAAACAAACTTATGGTTACCAGGGGGGAAGGGGAGGGAGGCATAAATTGGGAGATTGTGATTAACATATACACAGTGCTATATATAAAATAGATAACTAATAAGGACCTACTATATAGCACAGGGAATGCTACTCAATACTCTGTAATGACCTATATGGAAAAAGAATCTTAAAAAAAAGAGTGGATATATGCATATGTATAACCAATTTACTTTGCTGTGCACCTGAAGCTAACACAACATTGTAAATCACCTATACTCCAATAAAAAAAAAAAATTTGGCCAAAAGACAGTCTGCTGGAACACCTGAAAGAATTGATGTTGCAGATGGAGCCCGAAGGCTGTCAGCTGGAGAATTCCCTCTTGTTCAGGGGAAGTTAGCATTTTGTACTATTCAGGCTTTCCGTTCATTGCATGAGACCCACTCACATATGGAGGGCAGTCTGTTTTACGCAGTCTACTGATTTAAATCTGATCCTAAAACAGCCTTACAGAAACATCTAGAATAATGTTTGACCAAATATCTGGGCACCATGGCCCAGTCAAGTTCACCCATAAAATTAACCATCACAGAAGGCATCTGCATTCACCAAGTAGTCAAGACTTTTCCAAAAAAGTACTCCTCATTTCACTTTGCACTAGAGTTGGTTCTGTGGAAAGCTCCTATACAAAACAAGTCTATCCACACCAGAAAATAAACTACTTAAGAAAAGTTAAGTGACTGGAATTTATGACAGAATGGAGGTGTCTTTCCTTTTTTCTGCTTCTCCACAAGTCATCAAGCCCAAAGCAGTTTATCTTTGTAAGACTCCTTCTTACCTTGCTATAAAAGATGGGCGCCATCCTTCTAATCCTTGTTAGGGGAAGAGCTTCATCATTCACAATTAACTCCCCACCCATGATGGGGAACTTTTCTGGCTTTCTTTCTCTTCTGTTCTTTTTCTTCCTTCTCCCATCATCTTGCTCCTGTCTTCTTCCTCCACTTTTCTAACTCTTCATCCTTGTGCTTTTGTGAATAGGTTGGTGAAACTAGCTTTTCTTTCTCCAACTCCTGGCAACAATTCTGGCGCAAGAAAAAGTGAGCATGAGATCAAGAGAGACAAAGAACAAAAATGTGAATAAGAGCTTGTGAGTGTGTGAGTAAGTGTGAGTGTGTTCAGGCATTTGTGTGAGTGTGTGTGACTGTGAGTGTGACTGGAAACTATTGGGGTTTTTAAAAAATATTTATTTATTTATTTTTGGCTGCGTCGGGTCTTAGTTGCAGCACGCAGGATCTTTCTTTGCGGCGCGGGGGGCTTCTCTCTAGTTGCGGTGCACAGGCTTAGTAGTTCTGGCACGCGGGCTTAATTGCCCTGCAGCATGTGGGATCTTTGTTCCCCCACCAGGGATCGAACCCACGTCCCCTGCATTGGAAGGTGGATTCTTAACCACTGGACCACCAGGGAAGTTCCACTATTGGGGTTTTTAGGTGCTTTTATTCAGGTGTATATTCTAAGTACATGCGCAGAGGCAGCAGGTAAAAAATTGGGTAGGATGAAATTATGGGTAAATAAAAGTAGAGTTAACCTGTATTTGAAATTTAACTAATTAAACCCCTACCTTATGTAACAAATTCACAATGCCAAGGATACCAAAATGAGCCAGCTGAGGTCCTGCTCTCAAGGGACTCATCTCACACAGGTCTTTGTGTCCTTCCAATCCCACCTGCACAGCTTAACATGGATCCCACACTCGCCTTACATGGGTTTCACTTAGCTTCTTTAAATGTCAGTCTGGCCTCCAGGATGGAAGAGAGAGTATGCTCCCTCAGGACAGCACCATCTCCCCACCTCCCGGTAAGATCCCAGAGCACCCAAGTCCATGCTGAGCACACAGAGGTGTTCTGAAGTTGATAAAACCGTAATCCTTCCCAGCCTGCCCTAAGGCCTTCCTCATGAAGCCTGGTTTTTCATCTGGTTTGTTTCATAGTAGAGGCTTTATTAACCAAATGTTAATATAGGAAAAACAGCTTCAGACAGCTGCTGGTGGTTTTCCTTCACAGGACGTCCAGCAGAATCCCACAGCGCCACAGCCTGCAGTTGTCAACATTTTTTTGTTCTGGATATTCCTAAGTGATAGAACTGCAGAGCAGATTTCTCCTGGCTTCTCCACTGGGTGCAACACAGGGAAGCCCATTCCCCTTTCTCGATGCCAGGAGTCACTCAGGCGCTCAGCCCAGGGTCCCTCCCCTCAGGACTGGTTCATGAGTCCGTTGCTAAATCAGCCTTAGTTTGGCGAATAAGCGCAGGCCTTTGAAGTCTTTATCACTACTGACCAGGTTTCAAAAACCTTCCTTCTCCTTTTACCTGTTTACAGTGTCAGTATTCTTTGACACTTCTTAAATAAATGAATTCTAGGCTGAGCCACTTTTTGTCTCCACTCCCCCTGCCAGCCCCCTTAAAATAGCTAGCTAGCTATCTGGTAAACAATTAGAAGAGAGGATGTAAAATTATGAGATTTGGATTGCAGTGACTCAGTAGCAAGAGAAGCTCATTTAGGCGGAAGAAAAAAAAACCTTTCCTGCAAAGGGTTGGGCTTGTACAATATCCCCATTCTAATCCTGTGGCGGTCAGTGAGATGACTCAGAGCCGCTTCTGACAAAGTCTGGGGAGTGAAATATTGTCTTATGCTGAATCTTCCTTTTTTGATTAGTGTGGAGCCTGTATCCTGCTTCCAGAGGCAGGATCCAGTTTTCTTATTCATTTTCACTGCAGTTGGAATGGAAAAACTGAAGTCATTGCTCTGATGGCAAGAAACATCTTGTGGCGCCCACAGAGCCAGCAGTCGGTGCAGACAGGCGTCGGGGTGCCTTTCGCCCCTTTTCTGTATGGAAAGAGCTGCACTCCACTGAAACAGATGATTTTTAGTGCAGGCTAACATGGCAGAAATAACTGACTCTGTTGATTTTTTTCTTTTTTGTGTATAAAGATTTCTCTGTTTCTTATAATCAACATCCATGAATTGGCCATAAAAATATATTCCTCAGTTTGAGGTCAAGAACTTTCTTGAGAGGTCAGGGAGATTCCAAAATGGTTTGTGGAAACTAGAGCTGCAGAAATCCGAAAAGTAAGTTGGGGTGGAAGAGACAAGCAATGCCTTTGTATAGGGAAGGTAAGCAAATCTTTTGGATTTCCATCTTTCTTCTAAGGCTGAAAAATAAGGAAGGAAACCTGAAGGAGAGAAAGAGAGAAATGGAACAAAGAAATGAGGATGTGCCCAGCCCAGTTAGACATGCCCTACCCACATTACTGTGTTTAATCTTTCACAACAATGGGGTGAGGCAGGTCTGTTACCCTCCCAGGAGTCACTTCCCTTATGCTTCTTCTCTCCTGTCAAAGCCCACTTCACATGATAAATGTTAAAATGCTAGATACATACTTTGCCTTTGGGTAGGAGTGGCCAAAGGACCCGGTTCTGACTATGGTTAATAAGAGAAAGTCTGTTGGCAGAATTGGGAAAAGAAGAGCTCTCTTGTCATCTACCTGCCCCCTGCTTCCTACATATGAATGCAATTGTATGAAGACATGGTGTCTGGAGCTGTAGCAGTCGTCTTGCAACCAAGAGGCAAAAAATCTGAGGGCTAAAAGTTTTCATATGGAGGATGGTGGAATGGAGGATGGAAAGAGCTGGATTCTTTTTGTTTAATTATTTTTAATTGAAGTATAGTTGATTTACAATATTGTGCTAGTTTCAGGTGTACAGAAAAGTGATTGTTATATATATATATATTTTGTGGTTGTTGTTTTTTGATTATTTTCCATTATAGGTTATTACAAGACATTGAATATAGTTCCCTGTGCTTTACAGTAAATCCTTGTTGCTTATCTATTTTATGTATAGTAGTCTGTATGTGTTAATCTCACATGCCTAATTTATCTCCCCCTTTGATAACCATATGTTATCTTCTATGTCTGTAAATCTTCTAAGTCTGTAAGTCTGTTTCTGTTTTGTTTATAGATTCATTTGTATTATTTTTTAGATTCCACATATAAGTGATATCATATAATATTTGTCTTTGTCTGACTTACTTTGCTTGGTGTAGTATTCTCTAAGTCTATTCATGTTGCTGCAAATGGCAATATTTCGTTCTTTTTAATGGCTGACTAATATTCCATTGTATATATACCACATCTTCTTAAGTCAGTCATCTGTTGATGGGCACTTGGGTTGTTTCCAAGTCTTGGCTATTGTAAATAGTGCTGGATGAACATTGGGGTGCATGTATCTTTTCTAATTAGGGTTTTTGTCTTTTCTGAATATATGTCCAGGAGTGGGATTGCTGGATCATATGGTAGCTCTGTTTTTAGTTTTTTAAGGAACCTCCATACTGTTTTCCATAGTGGCGGCACCAATTTACATTCCCACCAAAAGAGTAGGAGGGTTCCCTTTTCTCCATACCCTCTCCAGCATTTATTATTTGTAGACTTGTTGATAATAGCCATTCTGACTGGTGTGAGGTGATACCTCATTATAGTTTTGATTTGCATTTCTCTAATAATTAGCAATGTTGAGCATCTTTTCATGTGCCTGTTGGCCATCTGTATGTTTTCTTTGAAGAAATATCTGTTTAGTTATTCTGCCCATTTTTTGATTGGATTGTTTGTTTTGTTTTGTTTTTTGGGGTTTTTTTGAGCTGTATGAGTTGTTTGTGCATTTTGGATATTAACTCCTCATTAGTTGCATCATTTGCAAATATTTTCTCCCATTCTGTAGGTTGTCTTTTTGTTTTTTGTTGGTGTTTTCCTTTGCTGTGCAAAAGCTTTTAAGTTTGATTAGATTTCCATTTGTTTATTTTTGCTTTTATTTCTTTTGCTTTGGGAGACTGATCTAAGAAAATATTGCTACAATTTTATGTCCAAGAATGTTTTGCCCATGTTCTCTTCTAGGAGTTTTATGGTGTCATGCCTTATATTTAGGTCTTTGAACCATTTTGAGTTTATTTTTGTATATGGTGTGAGGGAGTGTTCTAATTTCATTGATTTAAATGTAACTGTCCAGATTTCCCAACACCACTTGTTGAAGAAACTGTCTTTTCTCCACTGTGTATTCTTACCTCCTTTGTTGTAGATTAATGACCATAGTTGTGTGGGTTTATTTCTGGGCTCTCTATTCTGTTCCATTGATCTATATGTCTGTTTTTGTGCCAATACCGTGCTGTTTTGATTACTATAGCTTTGTAGTATTGTCTGAAGTCTGGAAGGTTTATGCCTCCAGCTTTGTTCTTTTTCCTCAGGATTGCTTTGGCTTTTGTGGTTCCATATAAATTTTAGGATTATCTGTTCTAGTTCTTTGAAAAATGTCATAGGTATTTTGATAGGGATTGCATTAAATCTGTAGATTTCTTTGGGTAGTATGGCTATTTTAACAATATTAATTCTTCCAATCCAAGAGCATGGGCTATCTTTCCATTTCTTGAATCATTTTCAGTTTCCTTTATCAACGTTTTATAGTTTTCAGTGTATAGGTCTTTCACCTCCTTGGTTAAGTTTATTCCAAGGTATTTTTTTTGACACAGTGCTTTTTGTTTCTTTGGTTTTTTGTTTTGTTTTGGTTTGGTTTTGGTTGCACCATGCGACTTGCAGGATCTCAGTTCCCCAACCAGGGATTTTAAAAGGGGCCATGGTAGTGAAAGCCCAGAATCCTAACCACTAGGCCACCAGGGAACTCCCTGACAGTTTTAAATGGAAGTGTTTTCTTTACTTTCTTTTTTTGATATTTCATTGTAAGTGTAAAGAAATGTAACAGATTTCTGTATATTAATCTTGTATCCTGCTACCTTCATTTATTAGTTCTAATAGTTTTTTTGTGGAGACTTTAGGATTCTCTATATAGAGTATCATGTCACCTGCAAATACTGACAGTTTTACCTCTTCCCTTCCAATCTGGATACCTTTTATTTCTTTTTCATATATAATTGCTGTGGCTAGGACTTCTAATACTATGTTGAATGGAAGTGGTGGGAGTGGGCATCCTTGTCTCATTCCTGAATTTAGTGGGAAGGCTTTCAGTTTTTCACCATTGAGTATTATGTTGTCTGTGGGTTAGGCATAAATGGCTTTTATTATGTTGAGATTTGTTCCCTTTATACCCACTTTGGTGAGAGATTTTATCATGAATGGGTGCTGAATTTTGTCAAATGCTTTTTTGCATCTATTGAGATGAGCGTATGCTTTTTGGAAAGAGCTGGATTCTTCATGATATTGTTGAGACCACTCATTCAGTTCTGGAACTACCTACCTCTAGAGACTTTTTTATGTGAGATATCTACTTTCAACTGGATATTCTGTTACTTGCAGCCAAAATCATCCTAATAGATGAAATATGACTATTTCCATTTTACTGCACTAGATGTGTTTCACCTGACCAGAAAATTATATCGCTGATCACCGCATTGGAAACAAAGCATAGTTGCTTTTTTTTTTAAAACAAAATAATTCACCTTCTTAAAAAATTAATTAATTAATTAATTAGTTAATTTTGGCTGTGTTGGGTCTTCGTTGCTGCGCGTGGGCTTTCTCTAGTTGCAGCGAGCAGGGGTTACTCTTCGTTGCGGTGCACGGGCTTCTCATTGCAGTGTCTCTTCTTGTTGCGGAGCACTGGCTCTAGGTGCATGGGCTTTAGTAGTTGTGGCTCGCTGGTTCTAGAGTGCAGGCTCAGTAGTTGTGGCGCACGGGCTTAGTTGCTCCGCAGCATGTGGGATCTTCCCGGACCAGGGCTCGAACCCATCTCCCCTGCATTGGCAGGCAGATTCTTAACCACTGTGCCACCAGGGAAGTCCCAAAGCATAGTTGCTTTATAAGCTGTTGGAAATCATCTCTTGTGCAGTTCTGTAGTTTTCAGCTTAATACATTTCCTCCTCACTGTCCTTCATGTGTGGATGATAACATGTAATAGTCCATGAAATGGCCATGTACCACAGATAACCTATAGAATAGGTTAACCTTACATTCTGTTACTTCTTATGTCTTATGATCTAGTTGCTAAAAGATTGGCACCAGTCTTCAACCATTAGTCTTATAATTGGGCTAACACTCTTCCTAGCAGACTGATAGAAGTTCTGAGGCTGATACAACATATGAATCTATGATTATTCTCTCCTACCATGATGGTGATGATACCAGGTTCATGTTTTAGAATAGTTCTGTTATTCAGAATGACTGCTAGCAAAGCCATCAGTCACACTTAAGCTTCCCCTCACAGATATATGTTATACACTGTATGACATTCTCAAAAAGACAAAATAGTGATTATTAGTTGCCAGGAATTCAAGGTGGGGGGAGGATAATAAAAGGATAGAATGCAGGAGTCTTTTTAGGGTAATAGAGCTGAGCTGTATCCTGATTGTGGTGGTAGTTACATGAATCTGTACATGCATTTATTCCTAGAACTATACATGCCCAAAAAAGTTCATTTTACTATGTGACCATTTAAAAATTAAATTCATCCCATTAAATATTGTTTCTAGCCAGTCATTCATCAGTAAGTCCAAACTGATTTACTGTTTTGTCTAATTATTAGCAAGAAAGAGGGGATGCTATAGTTAGCTATAGCTACGTTTAAAAAAAAAAACGGTAGCTAGGTCAAGAAAAGGAAATACCTAGATCTGATTGCTGTAATTGACAACAGTGGTTGGCTTCACTAAGAGGTATGGAAGAGAACAGAGTTTCATGAAATAAAACTGTAAGTTCTTAATTGCTGAGGCCTCCCGCAATTTGTGTGCAGGGGCTAGGGGCTAAGAATAAAAGCCATTTCTCTCATTACAAAATCTCAGGGTCCATGATCTCAATTGATACAGAAACAAGCATTTGATAAAATTCAACACCTTTCATAATAAAAAAACTCAACAAGCTAGGATTAGAAAAAAGTTACTTCAACATAATAGAGGCCATATATGAAAAACCCACAGCCAACATATACAATGGTGAAAGACTGAAAGCTTTTCCTCTAAGACCAGGAATAAGGTAAGAATGCTCACTTTCACCACTTCTATTCAACGTGGTACTAGAAGCTCTGTTCAGAGCAATTAGGCAAGATAAAGGAAATAAAAGGCATCCAAATTGGAAAGGAAGAAGTAAAATTATCTCTGCTTGCAAGTAACAAGATCCTATATGTAGGAAACCCTAAAGATCACACACACACACACACACACACACACACACACACACACACACACACACACCCTGTTAGAACCAATAAGAAAATTCAGCAAAGTTGCAGGATACAAAATCAACACACAAAAATCTGTTGTGTGTGTTTTTTTTAAATCAGTTGTGCTTCTGTACCCTAACAATGAACAGTCCAAAGGAGATTAAGAAAACAATTCAATTTACAGTAGCATCAAAAAGAATGAAATACTTGGCAATAAACTTAACCAAGGAGGTTAATTACACTTGAAAACTACAAAACATTCCTAAAAGAAATTAAACACATCAATAAATGGAAACACATCCCATGTTCACGGATTAGAAGGTTTAATATTGTTAAGATGTCAATACTACCCAACATGATCTACAGATTCAATGCAATCTTCATCAAAATCTCAATACTTTTTTTCAGAAATAGAAAATTCATCCTAAAATTATTATGGAATTTTATCAAGTAACCCCAAATAGTCAAAACAATCTTGAAAATAAAGAACAATGTTGGAGGTCTAACATTCCTGATCTCAAAACTTACTATAATTCTTTGACAATTAAAACAGCGCAGTACTGCCATAAAGACAGATATATACACCAGTGCAATACAATAGAGAACCCAGAAGTGAACCCTCACATATAAGGTCAAATGATTTTCAGTAAGGGTGCCAAAATCGTTCAATGGGGAAAAGGCAGTCTTTTTAAGAAATGGTTTGGGAAAACTGGATCTCCAAATGCAAAAAAATGCAAATGCAAAAAAAATTAAGTTAGACCCTTACCTTACACTATGTACAAAAATTAACTCAAAACAACCAAAGATTTGGGACTTCCCTGGTGGTCCAGTGGATAAGACTCCACGCTCCCAATGCAGGGGGCCCAGGTTCGATCCCTGGTCAGGGAACTAGATCCCACATGCCACAACTAAGAGCCTGCATGCTGCAACTAAGAGCCGGCTCAGCCAAATAAATAAATTAATTAAATAAATAAATATTTTAAAATAAATAAATAAATATTAAAAAATGATGAAAGATGTAAATGTTAGAGCTAAAAGTTATAAGAAAACATAGTAAAAAAAGCTTTAAAAAAGAAAGCTTTAGGACGTTGGATTTGGCAATGATTTTCTGACACCAAAAGCACAGTCAAGAAAAGAAAAATAGTTAAATTGGACTTCATCAAAATTAAGAACTTTTGTGCATCAAAAGGCACTATCAACAGAGTGAAAAGGAAACCCCCAGAATAGGAGAAAATATTCACCAATTGTATGTCTTATAAGGGATTGATATCCAGAATATATATTTTTAAACTACAACTCAACAACAACAAAAAATCCGATTTTAAATGGGCAAAAGACTTCACATCTCCAAAGGTATACAAGTGGCTACTAAGCACATGAAAAGACGCTCAGTATCTAATCATTAGGAAATTCATGTCAAAACCACAATGAGATATCACTTCACACCCATTAAGGTAGCTATTATCAAAAAAACAAAACAAACAAACAAAAAACAAACCCAGAAAGTTACAAGCGTGGACAAGGATGTGAAGCAAGTGGAACCCATTGCTGGTAGGAATGTAAAATGGTGCAGCCGATGTAAAAAATGGTATGGTGATTTTTCCAAAAAAAAAAAAAAAATAGAATTACAATACGATCCAGCTATTCCACTTCTGGGTATATACCCAGAGAAGCAGGAACTCTTAACAGATATTTGTATGCCCATGTTCATAGTAGCATTATTCACAATAGCCGAAAGGTGGCAGCAACTCAAGTGTCCATTGACAGATGAACGAATAAACAAAATGTGGTATTGGTGTGTGTGTATATATATATGTATATATACATATATACAGACAGATATATACATACAGTTGATCCTTGTACGTCTCAGGAGTTATGGGCGCTGACCCTCTACACAGTCAAAAACCTGCATATAACTTTTCACCTGCCCTCATATCCACAGTTCAGGATCCAAGGAACAATCAACCATGGATTATGTAATATTGCAGTACATATTTAGTGAAAAAAATCTGCATATGGGTGGACCTGCACAGTTCAAACCCATGTTGTTCAAGGGTCCACTGTGTGTGTATATGTATGTGTGTGTGTGTATATATATTTATATGTATATACATACAGCAGTATATATTTGAGCCTTTAAAAGCAATAAAATTCTAACATATGCTACAACATGGATGAACCTAGAGGACATTATGCTAAGTGAAATAAGCCAGACACAAAAAGACAAATATTGTATGTTTCCACTTATATGATATACCTGTGTCAAATTCATAGAGGCAGAAAGTAGAATGGTGGTTGCCAGGGGCTGGGGGTAGGGGGGAGTGGGAAGTTATTGTTTAATTAGTACAGAGTTTCATTTTGGGAAGATGAAGTAGTTCTGGAGATGGATGGTGGTGATGGTGGCATAACAATATGAATGTACTTAATGGCTCTGAACTATACACTGAAAAATGGTTAAAAGGGTCAGTTTTATGTTATGTGTATTTTACCACCGAAACAAACAAAAATCTCTGGGTCAGTGTGCCATGCTTGGAATTTAGAATGACAGATACCAAAAAGTCTTTTTGAATGGCTTTTGCACAGGTGTTAAGCATTTGATCAAGCCAAATATCAGTAAGGAAGATGGAGTGAAAATGGCTGTAGCTTTCAGCTGCAGTATCTTCCAACAAGTTAGGACAGCGTGGCTTGTGTGAGGTTCCTGTCTTGCTAGTTTTATTGGAAATGAATACTGTCCACATCAACGGAGAGTTTTATTAACTAGGGTTTATTGGGTTCACTAAAACAGTCCCATTATTTAACAACTCAAAAAGTTCTTCAGGCACAGACATCTTATGTCACTACAGCACCGAACAGAACTCCGTCTAAGATGCTGTGTAGATAACTTCTTAGCACAAGGAATGCATTTTCCTGGAATCACACTGGAGCCTCCACATGACCCTTAAGAAGACACTGACCTCTTTGAAACTAGGACTGCAAGAACCAGGGGACTGGGGGACGACTTCCAGTTGCACAGATTTTTCTGAACTCTGCTTCTCAAGAAAGACTAAATGAAGGAATCATCGGAAGACTCAAAATAGAATCTGTCACATACCAATCCTATGAGGTAATGCACGATGTTGCAGAGGCATTAAGATGAAGGAAGACAGATAATCTGGGCCGCTTTTAACATGGTTTATTGGCTTCTAGAGAGACTCTAAGACGGTGGAAAAATTCTCCTCTTCTATAAAAATATATTAAAATATGTAGACCTATTGGACTCTTTTAAACTGAAAATAACATTTAAATCCTAGGATCAGGGCTAGCACCAGCATAAGGAAGGCATTTCCGACTCCCCAGCCTCCTTCCAGCCAGCTCAGATACCATCAGTCTCCCTGCTAATGCAGAGAGAGAGTCTGTATTTCAAGATCTTCATCTTTGACCTCTTTCTGTCTGAAACATAAAATACCATTGTCAGGGGTTTTAGATAGCCTATAGCTTCATGTAAGCTTTTTCAGTTCACACCAGTGAGATTTCCCCATATGGACTGAGGTCAATTCTTGACCTCTGGAATCCTTCATGTGTTATCCTCAAGGTAGCTGCTTTTTTATAAATTAGCTGTGTATATTCTTGGATCAACCACATCCTTGGAAAACTTACTGCATCTCATCCAAGAAACTTAGCCTCCATTCTGTGCTCTCCAGAGATAGCTGTGTGAGTTTCAGGAGCAATAACTCAGGCAGAGGGTCCTCTGCGGTCAGGCAAGCCCCAAATTTGGATAAGGTTTCACTTGAATATTCATTGGTTTTAGTAATTTGGTGAAAGTAGGAGAAGACTCCTAATTCCAAGGGGTCAAATATCCTCCCTGAAACTAAAATGGAAAAGATGAACTGACTCATGGAAAAGATTTTGTGATAAATCTAATGTCCTGGGACCACTTTTGTAATAGTACCTCCTCTTCTCATCACTCATTTCCCTTGTGTGTCACTTGAATAATATCATTTTTAAAGACTTAATAAAGAGCAGAAGCAAGAAGAACTACAATCTTGCAGCCTGTGGAAGAAAAAACCACATTCACAGAAAGATAGACAAGATGAAAAGGCAGAGGGCTATGTAGCAGATGAAGGAACAAAATAAAACCCCAGAAAAACAACTAAATGAAGTGGAGATAGGCAACCTTCCAGAAAAAGAATTCAGAATAATGATAGTAAAGATGATACAGGACATAGGAAAAGGAATGGAGGCAAAGATCGAGAAGATGCAAGAAATGTTTAACAAAGACCTAAAAGAATTAAAGAGCAAACACCTAGAAGAATTAAAGAACAAACAAACAGAGATGAACAATACAATAACTGAAATGAAAAATACACTAGAAGGAATCAATAGCAGAATAACTGAGGCAGAAGAACAGATAAGTGACCTGGAAGACAGAATGGTGGAATTCACTGCTGCGGAACAGACTAAAGAAAAAAGAATGAAAAGAAATGAAGACAGCCTAAGAGACCTCTGGGACAACATTAAACACAATAACATTCGCATTATAGGGGTCCCAGAAGGAGAAGAGAGAGAGAAAGGACCAGAGAAAATATTTGAAGAGATTATAGTCGAAAACTTCCCTAACATGGGAAAGGAAATAGCCACCCAAGTCCAGGAAGCACAGAGAGTCCCAGGCAGGATAAACCCAAGGAGAAACACACTGAGACACATAGTAATCAAATAGACAAAAATTAAAGACAAAGAAAAATTATTGAAAGTAGCAAGGGAAAAATGACAAATAACATACAAGGGAACTCCCATAAGGTTAACAGCTGATTTCTCAGCAGAAACTCTACAAGCCAGAAGGGAGTGGCATGATATACTTAAAGTGATGAGAGGGAAGAACTTACAACCAAGATTACTCTACCCGGCAAAGATCTCATTCAGATTCAACGGAGAAATCAAAAGCTTTACAGACAAGCAAAAGCTAAGAGAATTCAGCACCACCAAACCAGCTCTACAACAAATGCTAAAGGAACTTCTCTAAGTGGGAAACACAAGAGAAGAAAAGGACTTACAAAAACGAACCCATAACTATTAAGAAAATGGTAATAGGAACATACATATCGATAATTACTTAAACGTGAATGGATTAAATGCTCCAAGCAAAAGACACAGGCTTGCTGAATGGATACAATAACAAGACCCTTATATATGCTGTCTACAAGAGACCCACTTCAGACCTAGGGACACATACAGACTGAAAGTGAGGGGATGGAAAAAGATATTCCGTGCAAATGGAAATCAAAAGAAGGCTGGAGTAGCAATACTCATATCAGATAAAATAGACTTTAAAGAATGTTACAAGAGACAAGGAAGGACACTACATAATGATCAAGGGATCAATCCAAGAAGAAGATATAACAATTATAAATATATATGCACCCAACATAGGAGCACCTCAATACATAAGGCAACTGCTAACAGCTCTAAAAGAGGAAATCGACAGTAACACGATAATAGTGGGGGACTTTAACACCTCACTTACACCAATGGACAGATCATCCAAACTGAACATTAACAAGGAAACACAAGCTTTAAATGACACAAAAAACCAGATAGATTTAATTGATATTTATAGGACATTCCATCCAAAAACAGCAGAATACACTTTCTTCTCAAGTGCACACGGAACATTCTCCAGGATAGATCACATCTTGGGTCACAAATCAAGCCTCAGTAAATTTAAGAAAATTGAAATCATATCAAGCATCTTTTCTGACCATAACGCTATGAGGTTAGAAATCAATTACAGGGAAAAAAACCGTAAAAAACACAAACACATGGAGGCTAAACAATACATTACTAAATAACCAAGAGATCACTGAAGAAATCAAAGAGGAAATCAGAAAATACCTAGAGACAAATGATAATGAAAACACGATGATCCAAAACCTATGGGAGGCAGCAAAAGCAGTTCTAAGAGGGAAGTTTATAGCAATACAAGCCTACCTCAAGAAACAAGATAAATAAAATCTTAATTCCCAGTTGCATCCATCTTCTCTTATGAAGCAACCCAGATTTCACAGCCTGTACGAAACATATTTCTTGCAGGCATCTCTCCATACTGCCTATTGAATAATCAATGTTATCATCTATTCAAAATGACTGATGACTAATTATTGTTGAACAAATGTGAGTGGCAGCTTTATATTTATTTCTGTGAAAAATTTAGTATAGGAAAAATGCATTGCAAGAGTGTACAAACATATGACAGTTATCCCCAATGCATCTTATTATGATCTCTATTTTTTTCCTGTAATCTGGAAGATGGTTGACTGACATATGAGAATATGTGATCCATAAGCTTCTCCCTGACCTATATGATTTGCTTACCAATATTGAATTCTTATTGTAGCTTCTTACCCTTTGTATTAAATGAAATAAATCTCAACTTTTAAAAGTGAAAAAAAAAAAAAAGACTTAATAAAGATTTCTCTGTCAGCAACCCAAGTCAAAGCCTCTGGAGGAACTGGTATATTGTTTGAAAAATCCAGGGCCCTCAGTTTCAATGAAGTGTAGGAATAAAGAGGATGTAAGGAACAAGATGTCTATTGGGGACGGACAGCCTGAAGCTGACAACACCCTGGGATTAGAAAGAATTAAAAGACATCAGCCCAGTGGAGATATTTAAACAGACTGGGAGTCAGATGGTATTAGCAGTTACATATACAGATGGCAAATAAGCATATGAAAGGATGCTCAACATCATATGTCATTAGGGAACTGCAAATTAAAACAATAATGAGATGGCACTACGTACCTCTTAGAATGGCTAAAATCCAGGCATCGACAAAACCAACTGCTGACAGTGAAAAGATCAGTGGTTGCCAAGGGTCTGGAGAAGGGAAGGAAGGATGAATAGGTGGAGCACACAAGATTTTTAGGGGATCTATGGGAATTCTATGTACTTTTTATTCAATTTTTCTGTAAATCTGAAACTTCTCTAAAAAAATAAATTGTATTAATTCAAAAACAAAAACCAAAAAAACCCTGCTGACTAGAGGGCTGGTAATGCCTATATGCATAAAAAAAGGGCCAGGCAGAGATCTGCATCTTCTCTATCATGTGGAGTATTTGTGTGTTTGTTAAACGGAAACCAAAGTGGGGTTTCTCAAAATGAGGTTTAAGAACCCCTTCATAAGAATCAACTGGGTTGATTATTAAATGCAGACTCCTGGGCCAAAACTATTGAATCAAAGTTTCTTACACGTGCCACAACTACTGAAGCCTGTGCACCTAGAGCCCATGCTCTGCAACAAGAGAAGCCACCGCAATGAGAAGCCCACACACCACAACGAAGAGTAGCCCCTGCTCGCCGCAACTAGAGAGAGCCCGCACGCAGCAACGAAGACCCAATGCAGCCAAAAATAAATAAATAAATTAATTAATTAAAAAAAAAAAGTTTCTTGGAGTGGGATCTGGAAATCTGCATTTAAAACACTCCAGTGATTCCTATGCACTTTAAGGTTTGTGACCTGTTAGTGTACACTGTACCAGTCTACACTATACCAATCTGTTGGTCTTCTATTTTATTTTATTTTTGTCCACTAAATTCTTATATATGTAATAAGCCTGTGAACACGGGGGATGGAGATAGAAAACGTGGGATGGACATATAAAAGTTGAGGCCAATGAACGAGTTGTTTGGAGAAGCTTCTGAGTCTGCATCAATCAGAAGTTACCAATGAAATATAGGTCATGAGCTTCGAGTCAAGGAGTAATAAGTGGTTTGCAGGAAGAACTGTGAAAGCACGTCAGAAAAGAAACACACACAGGGACTTCCCTGGTGGCACAGTGGTTAAGAACCTGCCCACCAATTCAGGGGACATGGGTTTGAGCCCTGGTCTGGGATGATCCCACATATTGCGGAGCAACAAAGCCTGTGCGCCACGACTACTGAGCCTGTGCTCTAGAGCCCACGAGCCACAACTACTGAGCCTGTGCACCACAACTACTGAGCCTGTGCTCTAGAGCCCATGAGCCCCAACTACTGAGCCCACATGCCACAACTACTGAAGCCTGCGTGCCTAGAGCCCATGCTCCACAGCAAGAGAAGCCAACGGAATGAGAAGCCCACGCACTGCAACAAAGAGTAGCCCCCGCTTGACACAACTAGAGAAAGCCCGTGCGCAGCAACGAAGACGCAACACAGACAAATAAATAAATAAATTTATTTTTAAAAAAGATTGTTATAAAAAAAAAGGAAACACACAAACACACACAAAACCTCAAACCAAAACAAAGAAACAAGAATATGAAAGATGAGCATTTTCCATCATTGATGTTACATGCATATATTTGCCAGATTGTGGTTTTCTTTCTATTTGAATAAATTACTGTAATTGTAACCGGAGACTGAGGTAACAAAGTAAATGAAAGTGCAGTAGGAGGGATCATAAAATATCTTTCTCATTTGTCCCACATCCACTTGTGTAACAAAATAAGGTCCTTTTATGTTTACATTTGCTTTGTTTATTATTGCTATTTTAGTACTTGTAGCCAGATGTGTACCAATCTGTCTCCTTCACTAGGCTGTGAACTTTTTAAAGGCTCTTATTTGCCTCTGGGTTCTCAGTGTCAAGCACATGGAATGTAGTCCGTAAGTATATATTTTGTTAATTAACTAATTAAAACAGCAGCTCAGGATAGAGTCACACTCTCCACTGGAAGTCACGTTGTATAAACGAGGGTAACTGAGCAAAACCTCATCTATTTAAAGCAAGTGGAGGGGAAGACCGGCAGTAAGGAAGGCTAGGGTCAACAACTGAAAAGAGTGAGGAGGAAGATGACAGTTGGTCATTAGATTTCCCAGAGCTTGAGCATTTTTGTCAGATCACAGAATATACCCACAACTGAGCTTGGTCTGCTAGTAACCATAGCCATTGTTAAGTGCAGGCTTTTCTCTTCCTCTCCTCTATCCAACATCGCTCTTATTCTCAAAAAGAAACTTTGGTAGAACTACTTAAAAGAGCCCATAAAGTCAGATGTAGTGAAGTCAGGTAGTGGACATTAAAGAAATGGGATGAATTCTGTCCTAGTGTTTGGGTTACTAACTTTGCATAGGAAATTAGATTTACATTTTAAATGAGTATATTTGCTGTGTACTAAATTTTCCTAGCCTGTGATATAGAGTTGAGCTCCTCCTTGTTTTTACAAATTGGAAGGAATTAGTCTCTTGCCTGTAGAACTGAAGGGCGTGATTAGCATTTCTGAGAGACACTCTAGCAAAATTAGGAAAATTTAATTCAGTTTGGTTATTGGGCTTGCTTTTTGTTTTTTTTAACATCTTTATTGGAGTATAATTGCTTTACAATGGTGTGTTAGTTTCTGCTTTATAACAAAGTGAATCAGTTATATAAATACATATGTCCCCATATCTCTTCCCTCTTGCGTCTCTCTCCCTCCCACCCTCCCTATCCCACCCCTCTAGGTGGTCACAAAGCACCGAGCTGATCTCCCTGTGCTATGCGGCTGCTTCCCACTAGCTATCTGTTTTACGTTTGGTAGTGTATATATGTCCATGCCACTCTCTCACTGTGTCCCAGCTTACCCTTCCCCCTCCCCGTGTCCTCAAGTCCATTCTCTAGTAGGTCTGTGTCTTTATTCCCATCTTGCCCCTAGGTTCTTCATGACCATTTTTTTTTTTTTTTTTTTTTTTAGATTCCATATATATGTGTTAGCATACAGTATTTGTTTTTCTCTTTCTGACTTACTTCACTCTGTATGACAGACTCTAGGTCCATCCACCTCACTACAAATAACTCAATTTTGTTTCTTTTTATGGCTGAGTAATATTCCATTGTATATATGTGCCACATCTTCTTTATCCATGCATCTGTTGATGGACACTTAGGTTGCTTCCATGTCCTGGCTATTGTAAATAGAGCTGCAATGAACATTTTGGTACATGACTCTTCTTGAATTATGGTTTTCTCAGGGTATATGCCCACTAGTGGGATTGCTGGGTCGTATGGTAGTTCTACTTTTAGTTTTTTATGGGCTTGCTTTTATTTGGATTAACAAAGGCATAGCTTAATTAAGGCTGCCCCAGAGGGCAGTAACCATCTGAAGAGAAGCTGTGAGTAGTGAAATGGCATACACAGTCTTACCTTCAACTCACCTTAAATTACTCTGGAACAAGACAAGCTAGTAAAATAAAATTAGGAAACGTCTTGCATTTGAAGGAGCTTTATGGTTTATGAAATTATTTTATGTATATTAAAATCTCAACAGAGAAAATCCTAAGTGTTGGCAAAGATGTGTAGCAAGCAGATGTCTCATACATTACCTGTGGGAGTGTTAACTGAATCAACTATTTTGAACAATTGTTTAGCAGTATCTACTAAAGCCCAATATACATACAAGCTATGACCAAGAAATCCCAATTCTAGGTATATACCCAACAGAAATGAACATACTTGTTCTCCCATTCATAAAGCCAGAAGCAAACACTATCCAAATGCCCATCAACAGAGAAATGTATAAATAAATCATGGTACTTTTATAGAACAGTACTATACAGCAAGGGAAAGGAGTTATCCATAAACTGCGCACAGTATGGATGAACCTCGTAAACATAATGCTGAGTGAAACAAGTCAGGCGTAAAAGAATACATACCATGTGGGTCCTTTTATATAAAGTTCAAGCACAAGCAAAATCTATAGTATTAGAGATCAGGGTAGTGAACACTCTTTTGACTTGAAGGGGTGTGAGTGATATTTCTGGGGTATGGTGACATTCTGTTTCTTGTCTTGGCATGTTTATTACATGAGCATGCTCAGTTGGTAAAATTTTATCAAGCTATACAATTCTAAAGTGTGTACTTTTCTCTTTGGTATCCTCTAATAATATTTGTTTTTAATCTCAATAGATACACAAATCCTAGGAAGTTGTCAAGGAAACTATTATTATGTCTCTTTTATAACTGAAAAAAAATGAGGTAAAGGGAAGATAAATGACCTTTTTAAAGTACTTAAGTTGCTTTTCACATTGTGGATCAGGGCTAAAATAGTGCTTTATTGTATTGAAGGTGAAGAAATGTTGTGCCTTGTCTTAATTGTGTTTTTTTTCCTCTTTGTAGGAAGTAGTGCTTTAGAATCATATGTTACTAATTATATACCAACATGTTATACGTCCCAATATGCAGGTAGAAAGAATGTAGTAAAGGTATATTTCACTCCTCTTAGTAAAAGTAAAAATAGAGTATATAGAAGTTTACTATTCTAAATTTACTAAAAGAAGTGACCATCTAAAATCATTCACTAGTAAATTTTTATTCTAAACCAAACCAAGTAAACCAAACCAAACAACCAATCACATCTTCAGGTAAAATCTATATTTTATATACAAAATGGTATACCTAAAGTTCTCATTTTCCATATGAGGAAAACTGAGTAGGAGAGAGCTGAAATATCTTACATGGAATTAACTACCAAGGCTAATACTAATATAAAGCAAAAGAAACGATGATTTCCTTCACAACTAGTCTTGGTATAAATTAACTTGGACAAATTTTACAATCATACAATCGTTAAAAGGAGCTAGGGGAGAGAGTGGTAAGGCAATGGCAGGAAAACCAACAATCTAGCACTGAATGTCCTCACAAGCACTATAATGTTAAAGTAAGATGTTAATTTGAAAATGGAATTATAATTTATAAGCAAACTCCCAATAGATGAGATTACTCTTCTCCTTTGTTAGTTTTAATCTTTAAAGTTATCACATGACAGAGTTTATGCATTTTATTCTTTAAAATGTTTCTTTTCTTACTGAAAAGCCAATAAATAAGTAAAGTCATCTCAAGATGTTTTTGAAAAAATTTAAACAGCTAAAATCTCACTTTTTAGCACAATAACTATTTTCATATTATCTTGCAGGTGATTAAGTATATTTACATCATGGTAATCTTAAGGTATGTACTTTTTTTCTTTTTAAATGACAAGAGCAATATTATACATGCACACTGAAATATTTTCAAGTAGTAGATAAAGGAAAGGGAAAAGTTCTATTCCTTTTCACTCTCACTCAGGAGTAAGCACTGTTAACACCTTTTTCCTTGTGTACTCATACATACACACCTACTATTTTGTCTTTTGTTACTACCACTTAACATTTTGTTGTAAACATTTTCCCATGTTTCTGCAAAATTGCTGTTTTAAAGGCTACATAGCATTCCTTTGTGTGGATGTAGTAATCAGGGCTCTTAATTGTAAGTGACAGAAACCCAACTTAAACTAGCTTAATGAAAATGGAGACTTAACGGCCTGTGTAACTGGAATAGACATGAGTGGAAGAGATGTTAGCATCCAGGGCTCAAATTATGTTTTCAGGAATGTGCCAGCTGAGTCTCTGTCTCTCTTCACCTCTTATGTCTGTTTGTGTATTGGCCTTACTTGATTTTGCTGCAGCCAGGCTTTCTCCATGTGGCTGGCAACATAGAGCTGTATTTTTCCAGTCCTTGACCATAGAAGCAAGAGGATGTCTTCCTAACTAATTCTAAAGGAAAATTCCTAGGAAAGGACTTTTATTGGCTCATCCCTAAACCAATCACTGTGGGCTGTGGAGATGGGACAATTTAATTGGTCACTTCAGGTCATGTGCCTACCCTTATGTTTAAGGAAGTGATAGGGAAGAAACATGCTTAGCACAGAAATCATACCCTTCATAGATACTGTATCCTGGGCTTTGAGACCGTTTTGGTATTTTGCCTATGATTGATAACCTTGAGAATACCTTCAAGGTTGTTACTCCTACCAGATTTTTTCTTTATGAAAAATTCTTTGGAGTAGAACTTCTGAACCAAAGAGTATCACACAGACATTCCTATGGTTCTTGGTATATGTTGCTTTATTGTTTTCCAAAAGAATTGTGTCAAAGAAACAGCTAATAAAAAATGAGCACCTATTAAAAATTTTAAGCCATTTATTAATTCAACAAATATTTGTTCAGTTATATGCCAGGCAATAAATCCATCCAACATGTCACAGAGTTAGGGAGTCAGCAGTGTCTAAATTCAAACCCATCTGAGTGATCTGTCTACATTGTAGCAGGAAGAATACACATCAGGAGACATTAAGTTGTGTCTAGAAGTCACTGTGGATCCTTGTGGGTGGGCAAATTGTCTTGAAATGGATCTATCAATTATCAACTTTCCTAAAATGGTTTCAGCCATTTTGAATTACCCAAATGATTGATTCCTTTTCATTCAAAATTTTTTTCAAATTAACTTTACAGATGCAATATAAATTGTAATCTGAGGTATCATCACCCACCAGCTAGCTTCTTCATTTCCCTGAGCTTTGGTTTGCTCATTTCTGACTGAGAATATCTGCCAAGCTCTCTCCTCAGGGCCACTGAGGGGATCAAAGATGGAGAATGAGGGGTCAAGGAGACTAGGTGCTTAAGGCGAGATGAGAAGGTTTAGAGGAGCCAATGAGGTGAATGTGATAGGAAATTTAAAAACTGAAAAAATAAATTTGGGGAGTTCCCTGGTGGTCTAGTGGTTAGGATTCTGGGCTTTCACTACAGAGGCCCGGATTCAATCCCTGGTCAGGGAACTGAGATTCTGCGAGCCGTGCAGCACGGCCAAAAAATAAATAAATAAAAAATTAAAAAATAAATTTGTTAAACTGTAAAGTGTGGTATGAATGTAAGATATTATGATCGGGAGAGGTGCTGCAATAGCAGCTCTTTTTTATATGTAAATATGGCACAAAATTATAACCGTGGAACATAAAGCTGGGTGTTGAAAATCTGTCGTCACCTTTGCAGAAAAATAAGGAAAAAAAAATTTCTGAAATGCCTCTTCCTTTAATTAGAAGCTCTTGTTACGTTATGAACATTTTATTAAACATGTAGATAGAATGATGAGTTAATAAAAACAAATGGATGAATTCACATAGAATTGCTAATTTCCCTTCAGGTTTGAGTTAAATTAATGGGCAAGAATTTATCATGTAAGGCATGAATAACCGGGCATGTGAATTGTATTCAGGTTTTAGCATTGACTAAACTTTTTCAGGGTTACAGCCATAGATTTTTTTTTCCCCATGACTGAAAGCAAACTTAGAGATCATTTAGTTCAAATCCCTCATTTTATAGACTATTTTGGTTTCATTGCTTTAGCAGAAACTTTCAATGCACACTTCCATTTGGTTAATACCCATCTATTTCAAGAAGATACATTGTGGCTATTTTTGAAAGGTACTTAATAGGGAAACCATTAGAACTATATTGAGTGGTCCAAATTGTTTAGGAAAATATTTTCATCATGGAATCATAAGATTTAAAAATAGTTGGCATTTACACTAAAAGGTTCATAAAATGCTTTATGAATGAAGGCCTCAGTAATCTCTGCAATGCATTCACAGTTGTTTGGTTCCATTATAAGTAGTGGTGGGAATGGAAATTCTAGAATCTCACCTCTATTGCTGTTCAATTTCCAACTATAGGTTCAAAGATTTGCATACTTTTAGTATCCATGAGCTGTCTAGAAGCTTCTTTCTGGTGCTTGCCACATTATGTACAATATTATCAAATGGTATCAGTTGATTAAAAGCCAAATTCTGGCAGAAAGATTAATTAAGAGCTTAATTTTCACTTTCTGCTAAGTGACATTTTGTTTAACTCATTCTTTATAATTTTGTCACTAGTGTTAGCATATACAAATATTGGCTAATCTTATTCTCATGGTAAGAAATAGAAGACTTATGAATTCAGATGGGTCCCAAATAGTACCCAAACATATACTGAGTCATGGATGACGTCAGAACAAGGTAAAGAAACAATTACAGTCAGATGTTCAAAGCAGAAACAGAAAATTCATGAACTGGCCAATTATCCTTCCTATGATATTAGGTACATTCTTTACAAGTAAATAAAGCAAGTGACAACTATAATTTCTGTCACCATTTTGATTGAAGTATGGCATGGAGGATCATTTTCTTCTAATTCAAATTTGGTCATTAAATTGTTGTGAAGCCTTGGGCAGTTGACAACACAATACAGACAGAGCCACATGACATGGTACAAAGTGCACAGGCTTTGGTGTTGGACACAGTCTTAACTTGACCCTTCATTTGTGGTTCCCTCACTTATCTGATCCTTCATCTAACTTTCATTGAGTATCATCTATGTGTCAGGCATCACCTGGGAAGTGGAGCTACAAAGCTACAGAAACGAATCAGACATGATATTTGCCCTCAAGGAACTTATATTTAGTGGCAAGAGATAGGCAACAAATAAATCTATAAAATAGGAAGATTAAAACCTACAAAATGGGAGTCCTATGAGGATTGAGATGACATATAATATACTTGAAATTGTCTCTAGCCTGTAGTAGGCATATAACAAAACAAATTTAGTTGTTCTTCTTCGTTCAACTATTTATTCACTCAACAATTTTTTTCAGTGCCAGATAAGCTTATGGCACTGTTCTGGGTATTGAACAAGAGTCAGGATAGTGCAAGTCCTAGCTCCTATGGTAACCTAGAGAGTTACCATATAAAAGTTGGAGAGAGGGGCTTCCCTGGTGGCACAGTGGTTGAGAATCCGCCTGCCAATGCAGGGGACACAGGTTCGATCCCTGGTCCGGGAAGACCCTGCATGCCGCGGAGCAACTAAGCCTGTGCATCACAACTACTGAGCCTGCACTCTAGAGCCTGTGAGCCACAACTACTGAGCCTGAGTGCCACAACTACTGAAGCCCACGCGCCTAGAGCCTGTGCTTTGCAACGAGAGAAGCCACCGCAAGGAGAAGGGCGCACACCGCAACGAAGAGTAGCCCCCACTCACTGCAACTAGAGAAAGCCCGCACGCAGCAACGAAGACCCAAAACAGACAAAAATAAATAAATAAAATAATTAAATTTATTTAAAAAAATAAAACAAGCTGGAGGGAGAAGAGTGGAAGGGAGTATATCAAGTACATAGATACCTTCTGCATAAGGCAGAATTGGATAAATGTCAATCATCTCTTACAAGTTAGACACAATGTAAGTGGAACAGGGAGACAATAAGAACTGGGTAAAAGGATTGCTGCAGTAAATGTGTTGATGAAATTGGCTGTCATTGAAGTGTAGTTTACCCTTCAGTAGATGGTACTGAATGAATTTTTTTTTTTTTTTTTTTTTGTCTGCACTGTGCAGCTTGCGGGATCTTAGTTCCCCAACTGGGGATGGAACCTGGGGCCCCGGGAGTGGAAGCGTGGAGTCCTAACCACTGGACCGCCAGGGAAGTCCCCACATGAATTTTTCCAGTAAGGTTCCTCACTCAAGTTTCAGAGGAAAGAAGACCATGGGGTGACCCAGCAATCAGTCTGACAAACATGAGAAACAATCAAAGGTTCGAGAGGAGCAAGAGAAGGCAACATAAAATCCCAGACCCTTGAGTCCAAGCTAGTGAACCTTGCTCTCTAGCAAGGCCAGGGAAATCAGAAGGAGGTGACTGTCAAGATAGGGAGAGAAGGATAGGGGTCACAGAGGGTGGGGAGAGCATACTCAGTGCTCAGAGAAGGAGTGGACAGTATCAAAGGACAGAAGTTTGTGGTGAGAGAAAGGGAACTCATAATCTTGAGATATAATGTACACCCATCTCAAGTGGTGGCCCCAAGTAGAGTCATATTAGGGGCCAGTGTGGCAGACATGAGATATACCACTCATGTCCTCCTTTCCAGAAAGGACTTGCTATTCAGCTTCAAGAAGTGTGGTTAGCTGACAGCCTCCAGCTATTAGCTCCTTCAAGACCTGCTCTGTGTTGGAGCTGAGGTCACTCTGTTTATGGAGTGGCCCCCCAGCCAATGACTGAGCAAGGCAGTGGTATAAGGAACTGGCCATTCCCATCCAACGCGGACTTCTTGAACTGGCCATGATAGCTCTGTGCTCCCTGTTGGGCTGGCAGAGAAAGCATCGCACTCTGACCACTGCCCTGCTCAATCCTGCTTACTCCCCTTTTCTTTTACAGGTGTCACTCCCTCAGAAAACCTTTTTTACTCCATACTTTATCTCACCATCAGTTTCCAAAAGAACCCACCTATAGAATTTTGAGTCCTGCCACATACATTATCTTATTTTATCCTTATAATAACTGAGGTGGAAGAGATAGTAAGAACAGCCATGCTTTGCTTTACAAATGGAAAAACTGAAATCCAGGACAGTTAAGTAACCTGACCATGTTTACACTGCTAGGTTGTACCAAAGCTGGATTAGAAACTTTCTCCAAACCTTTTCCAAGCTTGGTGCTCTTTACCTTGGGCAATGTTAAGAAGAAGAATGAGTGGCAACAAAAAGTCCTAAAGGAAGTCACAATTGGGTATCTGCCAAGCTTTGTAGAATTAACATGAGGTTGAAAAGTAAAACATCATAGTCAAAAAAGCAATCTCACACTTAAAGTAGTACATTTTGATTCAACAAGAGGAGAATTATAAATTATAAAAAATTATTTGTATTCATTTTAAAGGTTCCTTTTGTGTATGTTGAGGACAATTGTAATGTTAATGTGAGTCTTTCAGGTGTTACTTCACCATCAGTGGATCAGACCAGAGTCAAGTAATTTCCACATCCAAGGGAAATAGTACAATCCCCTTTTGAAATCATACTAGCTTTTTTTCAAGTCATAAACAAGGTAATTTACAAACAACTGTTTCTTTGTTGAAACCTGCTGATCATTCTTTTCTCTTTCCTTCTTTTTTCTTTTGAATTTTGAAATAATAAAACACAAAAACAAATTCATGATCATTAAATAAAATTTGAGAAATACAGAAAAGTATACAGATGACAATAAATGTCACCCATAACGCCACTGCTGTTAGTATTTTGGCTTCAGGTCTTTGTAGTCTACCAGTGCATACACATATGTACCTTCAATCCCTTACCCTGACTCTTACTTAACACTACCCCTAGGTCTGGAAGTCATGACTATACTTCCACCCAGGAAGTTCACGCAAGTCCAGGGTCCCTTATATTGACAGGTGATGAAGTCACTGCGATCCACCTATTACTCCCAACATGAATTAACAACATGAAACTTCTTAAGTCTCTTCTTAGATCTCACAGATTTAGATGCCAAACTTAGTTCCTCTATCTTTTATTTTTGTTGCTAAATCCTTGGGTACTACTACTGTGGTCCTTGATTGAGGGAGAAGCATCTGAAAGGTATCTTGGGTGATTTTTGCCGATGAAGAAAGTATCACCTTTGAGATAATATCCTGATCATGAAAGTCAAGTTCTGAAGCCAGGTTGATCCAGACTGCATTCTTGAAATGAACCTAGACTGGAAGGAACCTCTTGGAAACATCAGGATAAACCAGCTGTGGGGAGAAAGACTTTGAACAAAAGCCACGTCTGGGTCACTCTGTTCGGGGGCGACTCATCGTAGGGAAGAATCCCATTTGCTTGAAGTTCAGTGCCGGGACAGTGGGTCTCTCTCCTAGAAGTTACTCGTGTAGTGGCATGTGACTGGGAGAACTTGGTACTTGCTAAGGTAATACCACATGCTCTTATGTCACACAAGCCTGTGTGTCTGGACAAGATTACAAATGTAGCTAAGCCATAGGAAATAGGTTTCTCTACAATATTTTAAAATTTGAGATGATAAAAAGGAGAGGAATATGAAATCAAAAGTACATTGTAAAAGTAGCTGGTAAAACACAACAGACATCCACAGATTCAAAAACTCTTCTTGGTGAAAGGAGGCCCAAGCAGTCTTCCTAAAACTGCATTATTTCTCAAGTTGCATTTATCATGTCCTTGGGTCTTTTAAGGGACAGAAGGAGCCTGGCAGCCAACATGTTCCAACCGTTCCCCACTGGAGTTACATGAGTGCCACCTAGTGTCACTTGCTACCGCTGAAGGGGGTTTGGACAGACCATATAGTTCAACTTATCTGAAGGAACCGAGGCCCTGAGAGCAGAGGTGACTTAAGCAGGCCACATCTGTGCTGATTAGTGGCTCAGCCAAGACTAGGAATCAGATGTCCTCCTTCAGACAGGACACCTGGTGATAACCTCTGGTGTTTGGGAGTCAGGAGTCCTGGGAGATGGACTGTGCTGAAGAATGAGGCATAAAACTTCCAGGGCCTCAGGTGCCCCAGGCATTAAACTCCTAAAATAATGCTTGCTTGTTCTGAAAGTCTTTGAGACACATGAGTAACAGAGAACAGAATCTGAAAGCTAGTATGGGTCCCCACAGGCATTTAATCTGCTCTTCTCCTCCATGAACGCCTGCCCCTCATCCAGCTGTACAAGTGATCAAACTATTTCCTACAAGCAAGTGCTCTGGTCCAAAGTCATCAGCCTTAATTCAGGGTGATGCTTCAGCTGTCACCTTTTATGCTTTCTGCCTTCAGCCTCTACCTTTGTGAACAAAGCAAGTCTGACCCCATCTAAGAGATTAATGCCATTGGAACCACCCAGGCTCTGATTTCCATAAGTCAAGTGTTCTCCAGTTCTCCAAGTAGAGTTTCTGTTTCAAGATTAATCTCAGCCAGTGGTACTTAATGCTGCCCGCACATTAGCATCACCCAAGGAACTTTCAGAACACCCCTGTGCTTGGGTCTGACCCTAGACCAGCAGAGTCGGAATCCCTGAGGGTGAATTCCCACATTTTTTTTAAAGCTCCTCAGGTTATTTCAATGCTCATGAGATTGAAAATCACAGCGATGGGCTGAGCTTGCACTGAATAAGAGAGTAGAAGAGGAAAAAGTAGGAAAGGTGGGCGGTAGATAAAGTTATTCCACCCAGGGTCTCGAACAGAACTTAGTGCTCAGTAACCGAGTGCAGAAGGGAATTTGTCCAAAGGGAAATTGTACAACGATACTGCAGGAATTCACAGTCTATTAATGATTTCAGGATTCTCTTACCGCCCTGCATAGGAAACATCTAAGAAGAACCACAAGTAAACTTAAAAGTAGGTAAAGCAGGTAGACTAGACAATATAGATCAAGAAGAAAGGTTTCAAAACATGAATACCATTAAAGCATTAGTCACTCTCTGCCGTCTTTCTACCTTCCCGTTTTAAATTTGTTTTCCCATTCAAATCACGTGTAGCGTATTTAGAAACACATGTAACAAAGGGGCCTGCTGTATTCTGAAAGGCTGCCCTCTCACTTCTCTGAGGAAGTGACAACAGAGCTGAGATGTGAAGTAAGAGCAAGGTGTGTATATGTCGGAGGCCGTGTGTTTGGGGTGGGGATTTTTTCAGGGCGGAGACAGCATGCGCAGAGGCCATGTGTTGAAAGGCTTATTCAAGGAACAGAGAGGAGGCCGGTGTAAGGGGGAGGGGAAGGTGCTATGAAAGGGGGCTAGAATGTTCAGGAGGTGCCAAACCAGGCAGGGCCCGTCCGCTCGTTTTCATATATCAATACATACACACCACGTACCGCTTTCACATACTTAGTCCACCGCACGTTTTCCTGCCTTGCTTTGACCTACTTTTATCTCACCTTTAGTACCATGACTGAATGACCTCCTTAAGAAAGTCTGAAAGTGTTTTTTTTATAAAATTCCAAACTTTTATTCTTATTACAAATAATACATGCTCAGTGGAAAAAAGTCTAACAATTTATAGCTGTAGAAGGTCAATGTCCCCTCAAGTCGTGCCCAACCTAAACTATCACAGTTAACAATTCCACATATTCTTTTAGACCTTTCTGTGTGCATGTCCAAATATATATCTCACTTTTTCTGAAAAGTGGAATTATATTAGACACACCATTTTGCAACTTGCTTTTCTCCCCACCCTTTTGTTTTATTTAAAAATAAATAAAATGGTTAACACAATTCCTGGGGGATGGAGAAGTGACTTGCTGTTGGACCCAGCTTTTCAAGGCTAGGTAGAACCAGAACATGCACCAACTGAACTCTTCTGTTCGTGGTCATGGGGTGGGAGGGGAATTTTAAGAGGTTTTTTTAATTGAAAAATTTTCAGCTTTATTGAGGTATAATTGACAAAATGGAAAGATATTTAAAGTGTACATGAAAAAAATAAAGTGTACATGGTGATGATTTGATATACTTATTCATTGTGAAAAGATTCCTCCCATCTAGTTAATTAACACATCTACAACTTGTTTTTTTGCTTAATACATGGTAGACACCTTTCTGTGTCATTATATATAGCTTTACCTCATTCTGTTATATTTAACAGCAACATGGTATTTCATCATATAGAGGTACCATCCAATGATGGACAATTAAGTTGACTCCAATTTTTTTTGCCATTACAAGCCAAACAGTACATCAATGAGCATCCTTGTATATACTCTTGCTCAACTGTGCAAATATCTCTGTAAGATAAGTTCTACAGAGAATATTTCTAAAGGTACGTATACTTCAGATGTTGATGAGTATTTCCAAATTCTAATCCAAAAACATTTGCACAAATTCACTTCCCATAGTGGCATATGAGAGTGCCCATTGCCAGTCTCTGTCTCCTGATTGGTTACCTCTCATCCTACAGAAACAACAAGAACCCGAATTTTACAGGATTTGTATCCTTAGACCTAGTCCATTTTCTGGGCCACGGCCCTATTTCCAACTGCCTAATATATCCCATTTCCATCAAACCTCTATCCGCAACAGATCCCCCCTGAGGGTTCTGCTCCTGCTGTGGCCACTATCATCAGGACCACACACCCCCTTCTTTTGTCTCACATCTGATCAGGAACTCAGTCTCTCATAATCTTTCTCTTCCCACAATCTTTCTCATTTTTATTACTTTTTTCTAGCTCTGTGGCTAATATCCCAGTTTAGGATCTTGCCCCTGGCTGACCTCCCTGTCTCTGATCTCTTCTACCTTCAATCCAACTGAACTCAATCCCCTGTTCATCTTTGTAAAACTGTGCTCGGGTCATAGAGTCCTCTAATATTTGAGAACCTTCAGTTGCTCTCCATTCCCTGCCAGACCCTGGCTGAACTGTCTCTCCCATCACTGGCCTACTCTCTGAACCACCAACATGCCTGGTGCTTTTCTGCATTTGATCTTGTCAGTCCCTCCCTGAAGTTCTTTTCCTTATCTCTGCCTACCTGAACACTATCTACCCACTGAGCCTAAATATATCTGGGCAAAGAGATTTCCAGATGGAGGGAACACTGGGGTTGCAGATTATGTAGAGCCTCACAGGACATTGTAAAGACTGTGACTAGATGAAATTGAAGCAGTGTCATTATCTGTGAATATAGGCTTTGTCTCTGCTCACAGATTATCACCAAATGCTTTATACAAATCAAGGATTTAAAAAATAATAACGTTTTTATGGCAGGAAGAAATTATTTTGCTTCAGGTTAGAAAGGATGACACAAGATTTTGCCTCTCCCAGGAAGGATTTCATTAAGCAGAAGCAGAAACACTCAATTGAACAATTGCACCTCCTCGTGATGTATAAGGACCCTGAAGTAATGTCCTCCCTCTTCTTCTTCTTTTGTGTGTCTTCATTAACTTATTTTTTTAATTTAATACAAACATGACAATCATTTCTACTTCTAAAGAAATGCTTCTTAAATCATGATAGAAAACTACTTGCCTATTTGATCTAACTTGATTTCAGATTTCATATTTATTCATTACTAATTCATAGGGTTATTGGGAGGATTAAATGAGTTAACAGAAGTGCTTAGAACAATGCCTAGGACATGGTAAATGGTCTATAAGTGTTTGCAGTAATAATGTTACACACGCACACACACACATGCATGCACACAGTCCATTCATCCATTTACTCATACAGCAGATTACAGCTATGTATCAAGTACTATGCTAGGCACTAGAAATGTAAAGACATATTAAGCTGGTCCCAAGGATATCAGGTCTAGCAGAGAAAACAAATATATAAGCATATAATTTTGAGGAATATTTAAGGGGAAGTGATAGCAAAAGGCAGGAATGATTCTGCTTGAGAGAGAAGGTTACAAAGAAAATGTTGCTCAAGCCATATGGCTAAGCGTAACCAGTTGAAGGAAGTTAGAATGTAACAAAGCAGAGGAAGCAGGTTTTAACAAAGACATAAAGTCATGGAGCAGCAGGGCATATCTGGGGCCTGTAAATATAGAATGGCTGAGGGACTTCCCTGGTGGTCCAGCAGTTAAGACTCCACACTCCCAATGCAGGGGCCCTGGGTTCGATCCCTGGTGAGGGAACTAATCCCGCACGCCGCAGCTAAAAGAAGAAAGATTTCGCATGCCACAACTAAGGATCCCGTGTGCCGCAACTAAGACCCGGCACAGCCAAATAAATATTTTTAAAAAATCAAGCAACTGACTTAAAAAATATAGAATGGCTGAAGCATATGTTAAAAGGGAAGATGGGAAAGTACTCAAGATTCTGAGAGTATTGTATCCATGATAAAGAATTTAGACATTCTTTATAGGGGATAATGGGCAATTGAAGGATTTTAGGTAAACTTCCATTTTAGAAATATGCAACAAGAGGCACAAATTCAAATACCTCTGAGGATCAAGCAAATAAAAAATGTGTAAATTGGGGGCTGGTCTAAAGTGGTGGGGAGTGGTGGAGGAGACAAACTGAAAAGTGTATAAAGATATTCAAGTGATTAAAAATGACAAGAGAATAAAAGTTGCTAAGTAAATCTAGCCTGAGGGCTGCCAGTTTGAACCCCTAGTGTAGAGCCTGTGTTGACTCTTTGGGGAAGAGAGTGGAAGGAGGTTGGAGACTAATTAAGGAATCCCTTCATGCAAAACAAAATGAGGAGCAAAAGCAAGAGAAAAACTGCAGGGGTGGTGAAGAACGACCTGACTTGAAAAATGCCTAGGGAGGAAAATATGCATAGGTCCATGATGACCCATGGGAAATAAGAAGGAAAGAAAGCTAGAATAATTCCCAAGTTTCTGGCTTAGATGACTAGATATATAATAAGACCATTTACCTCTATAGAAATGGAATGGACTGGGGAGCAGGTAGACATAATGAGTTTGGTTTTAGAAATACTGAGTTTGGAGTGTTTGTGGGTCATCCAAGTGCAAGCTCCCAGCAGATGGCTAGATTCATAGATGCAAACTATAAAAGGCCAGGGTTGGAAATACAGATTTAGGAGTTAGGTTACAGATGGAAATTAACAACACAGTAGTAGTTGATATTGTCTAGAAAAAAGTGTGAGCAAAATTATAGAGAAGAAATTCTTCATCTAAATGTTTTAAATGCTTTTGTTTCTGTGGTCATTTTCATATTCATTATATCCTAAGAATTCTTTTTACTTAATTTTTTAATTCTTATGTGAATTTGGAATATAGAAATGACAGTGATAAGCTGTACAATTTCTTTTTTTTCCTTTTTTTTAAATTGAAGTGTAGTTGACTTAACAATGTTGTGTCAATCTCTGCTGTACAGCAGTGACTCAGTTATACACATACAGACATTCTTTTTTTTATATTCTTTTCCATTATGGTTTATCCCAGGAGATTGGATATAGTTCCCTGTGCTGTACAGTAGGACCTTGTTCTTTATCCATTCTAAATGTAATGGTTTGCATCTACCAACCCGGAACTCCCAGTCCATCTCTCTCCCTCCCCTCCTCCCCCTTGGCAACCACAAGTCTGATCTCTATGTCTGTGAGTCTCTCTGTTTTGTAGATAGGTTCATTTGTGCCATATTTTAGATTCCACATACAAGTGATATCATATGTATTTGTCTTTCTCTTTCTGACGTACTTCAGTATGACAATCTCTAGTTGCATCCATGTTGCTGTAAATGGCATTATTTCATTCTTTTTTATGGCCGAGTAGTATTCCATTGTATATATGTACCACATCTTCTTTATCCATTCACCTATTGATGGACATTTTGGTTGTTTCCATGTTTTAGCTATTGTGAATAGTGTTGCTATGAACATAGGGATGCATGTATCTTTTCAAATTATAGTTTTGTCCAGGTATATGCCCAGGAGTGGGATAAGCTGTACAATTTAGCATGGGTATTAGAGAAACCAGTCTGTAAATAACATATTCATAGAAATTGTAATACATACCTGTATTTTTTACACATATTGTTAAAAGCATATATCATGCAATTTCATCCAATTACCTTAGATGGTCACTTGCTAACTCTTCTATTTGGAAAGACATATGCCTAAAAGGAAGGGTGAGTATAAGTGTATGAGGTGAATGGAGACAGATTATACGTAAAGAATAGCACAGCCATTGTCTAAAGATACTGTTTACATATTGTGAGTGTGTGAACCCACAAAAAGCAAGAGGTTAAGTTTTTAAAATGAAGGCTAGTTCCAGCTAACATATTGTTTATGATCTCTGTTTCTAACCAGCAGTGACTCAACCCTAATAAGAGCCTTTTGTCTGGAACATTTGGGAACAAATCTGGAATGAGGAAAGAGTGAAACAGGCTCCCACGTTAAAGCATAACTATCCCAAACCCAAGAATGGGTCAATCCCTGTCCAAATGTTTACTTTGGGTCCATCTATATAACCTATTAAGAGTCAACTTCAATTAGCAAAGACAACTACTAGAAGGATAAGGGAGAAATATTATAGCTTCCAGCTCTTTTTATCACTGTTTGCTCAACACTTGCCCCCAATCCCAACCAGCTGTTTCTATATAGGTGAATGACTTCATCTATTCCAAAATACTTCAAAAAAAATCTTCAGTTCATTTAACAAATATTTATTGAGAATAGACTGTGTCATAATATGACTTAAGTACATATAATACAATATGAACTACATAATTACATAGTTATATGGCACACAACACCAAATAATGGATGAAAAATATTCTTTTTTTTTAGTTTCATTCAAAACCAAGAAACTTTAATTTTCCCTTTATAAAAATGCAATTTGATTTCATCCAAGGATAATATAGAATAATACCATACTTTTCTATTTGGGCATGGGAGTACAAATAGCTGCAGAAGTGCAGGCAGATAACACACCCTATGTGGGTGATAGGATGTGCCTTTCTTGAAGACACATCTTGGAATGGCTGCATTGTGCACAGATCCAGATGGTCACCACTATTAGCATCACCAGGTCTATGAAAAAAGAAATTCCAACTTCCTCTGTTCCAGAAAGATATATAAAAGCAGAGAGAGCTTCTAGTGTCATTGATGGAATCTTCTCATAATTAGGAGAAAAGAGTAAAGAAAGAAAATACAGGGAGATAATTTCATAATAAAATCTTCTCTAGCTCTTGAATTTTTTTTTTTAAGCAGAGATTTACTACTAGAATTTAACAAATTCTACTTGTAATCCCATGCTTATATTTTTTAAAGCTCATAACAATCCAGGTAAGAGGCAGGACTTTGAGATTTTTTTTTAAAGCACAAAAATACTCAGAAAGTTACACCCATAAAAACTTGTAGCCAGCTATAAAATGTTCTTTGGGCATAGTGATATCCTTGTCACCTCAGGAAGTGAGGCATGTTGGGGAAAATGTGGACAAACTGGATCCAGATGAAGAGGAAGGACTTATCAGAAAACTCATCAACCACGGAGTCTACGCTAACTCAGGAGCCTGGATATCAAACACAAGCAAACACTTGATATATTTTAAATGGAATAATACTTTTACCACATGGAGTGTTAAGCAGTCATTGTTTTAATTACACTGAGAATGAATTACAATTGAGGGTTATGATCACCTTAATCAATGAGCAACTGCTTGTCATTCACTGAATTAGCAGTTTTACAAAACATTTTAGAAAACTTCTGAAAATCCACTGACAGCAATTGAAGAGACCCAGCAGAGGTCCTGAATATCAGGATGGTAATTTGACCTAGATTCATGTCTTTTATTCTTTTTGATAGCTGTCATCTAAACTCTCACTCCATATTAAAAGAAATTTTCCCCATAGAAGGACTGAACATCATGCAGAGATCCTTGGCTTAGAAGTAGGTGCAAAAATGTGGCTCTGTATTATCTCCCCTTTGGGAAGAGAATGAACATGTTTTTGGTTGTAAATTAAAGAGCTGTACTATGCTATGTGCTTATTTAATCAAATAGTTTTGAAAATTATGAAATATTTTAGATACCAAAGTATAGACTCTATAAAGAATACTGAACACCTATGTAGCCATTTCTCAGCTCTTTAGAAACAAAATATTAAAAATATAATTGAAGCCATTTCCTCTCCTCCTACAAATGTAACTGTGAGAACTGCAGAACTTTGGGCACCTAACAGCTCTGTCCAAACCCTTGCACTAAGAGACTTGATCAAACTCTAGCATGGTTTTTAGCAATTTAAGGCTGTGTCCCTAGGATGACCCTGGCCTCCAATGAACCCCATTAAAATGCCTGATTGAGAAAGTGCAATGGCTGCCAGGAGAGTTTACTGTTTGATCTAGCCAACACCTGATGATAGGTTACTGACATCTCTTGGAACATTTACTACAAAGGGCTTACATCTGTGAATATGTATCTCTTACATCTTAGACGTGTTCTTCTCAAGGACCTGAGAGCCATTCCTTTGAAATGTAATCATCAAGAAGAGGGGTGGGATAGGGAGGGTGGGAGGGAGGGAGATGCAAGAGGGAAGAGATATGGGAACATATGTATATGTATAACTGATTCACTTTGTTATAAAGCAGAAACTAACACACCATTGTAAAGCAATTATACTCCAATAAAGATGTTAAAAAAAAAAAAAAAGAAGGGCAGGGTCTCTGTCTCTCAGGCTCTGTGGGAGGGAAGAATCCTAACCTCGAAAATTGCCAGCTAGCAGACACAGCTGGTCTAATCACAATTACACTGACCAATGCTTTGTAATTTTTCACTTGTCTGACTCTGAGTCCCGCTCTCCCTGCTCCCTCTTTCTCCCTTTAAAACCCCTAATCACCTCTGCACAAATCAGAATGGAGCTCAGCCCATTCCCCTACTGTCTGTAGTTTCTGAATAACATCTGTTTTCACTACTTAACTAATGTCTGGTTTTGTTTATCTTTGAGAACTGCCATTCCAATTTTTCTATATATCATCTTGTGCATTTTTTAAAAGCACATACATACTATAAAAATGTATATTGTGCTGCCTATTTTTAGGATTCTTTTTTTTTTTAATTTATTTATTTTATTTATTTATTTATGGCTGCATTGTGTCTTCATTGCTGCGCGCGGGTTTTCTCTAGTTGCGGCAAGCAGGGGCTACTTTTCGTTGCGGTGCGCGGGCCTCTCATTGCGGTGGCTTCTCTTGCTGCGGAGCACGGGCTCTAGGCGTGCGGGCTTCAGTAGTTGTGGCTCGCGGGCTCTAGAGCACAGGCTCAGTAGTTGTGGCGCACGGGCTTAGTTGCTCCACGGCATGTGGGATCTTCCCGGGCCAGGGCTCGAAACCGTGTCCCCTGCGTTGGCAGGCGGATTCTTAACTACTGCGCCACCAGGGAAGCCCATGTGCTGCCTATTTTTAAAGCAAAATATAAATCACACCATACTTTACCTACCCTTCTGCAATGTTTGTTCATTTAACATCATATTTTCCAGATTTATCCATATTGTTACATGTGGCTCTACTTCATCAGCATTAGGTCCAAGGCTTACAAAAGCATTTCCCTAGGTCCATCTTCCTGAACCTGTGCTCAGCCCTAGGCCCAGGGATGGTCAAGGGGAAACAAAAAGCCGGTGCTTTGCTGGTGATGGTAGACACCGAGCTTGGATGTGGAGGCCGAGAAGTCCACCCACGTGGAGTGAAGGGGAAGTAGGGTGGGAAGAGAAGAAGCGTGGCAACTCTCCCTGCTTGGAAATCCAGAGTTCTAGAATTCTAAATTTGGACTTGACCTTCTATGTTGTTAGAAAGATATGTTTATAAAGGTGGGAGGCTAGAACATATTTCCTTTACTGTTTAGCTTTAAAAAAAAAAAAACTTTTAAAGTATTCAAACATAAAGTACGTGGCCTCCATTTGTACTTCTGACCGCGCCCCACAAACAGGGCTGAGCGTGCCTTTTCCTTACATCCCACTCTTTTCTCAAACACAGCTGTTGCACTAGGAAATGGCCCAAATGTGGCTATGCTCCTATCTCCACCTTCCCTGTGGAATTCCCACCTCCCCTCGCCTCTCCACTATTTAAGACAGTCAAATATGACTTTAAGCAGGACGCCAAGACGCAAAGCAGACGCTAACTGGACGCCAAGAAGCGACGCTCTCAAGGGCCTCCTACTGGGACGCACGCCCTCGCCAAGCCCCGCCCACTGCGCCCGGCCCGGGCCCCGCGGCATCCTGGGACATGTAGTCTTTGGAGGGGCAGCGGCTCTCCACGTCTCCTCCTCCAAGTTACCTTTCGCCCTCGGGACGTCGTGGCGTTGCGTTCCTCGCGTCGTCGCCTCTTCCCTCTTCCTTTCCCTCTCCAGAAGCTCAGTCCCAGACTTCCGAGGACCTTTTACGACGTTGGGTCTGAGTCGGTCTCGGCGCCGGGTCCACTTTTCGGCAAAGTGACGTGGACGTCAACAGCAATGGCGGAAGGAGAAGAGGTCCTGCCACTGCCAACGTCGGGCGGCGACGGCTGGTGAGTGAAAGCCCCGGGCTGCTTTGCACTGCCTTTCTATTCTGCCTTGTCATCACCCTGCGGGTCCCCGCGGCACCGGCAGGCGCCGGCATGGAACGGGAAGACCAGTCCTCGAAGTCTGGCGCCCTGCCCCGCCCCCTCTGCCTGCTGGCTCTCCTTTGCCAGCCCAGTCCTGCCCAAGGGGCTAAGCCCGGACTCGAAGGGAGAGGGGTGTCGTCCAGCTGCTGGGTCTCATTTCGGCCCTCCCGGTTCATCCGCCGGTTTCCAAACTGTGCTGGAGAACGGTGGCTTCAGGGTTGGGTTTGGCCGGAATTCCTGGCCCGGGGAGTCAGAATAGGCTGGTGAGGAAGGAAGATTCGCGGATGCAGATCTCAGGTACTGGAATACCATTTGAAGAAAAGACCACTTGAAATGACCACCGCGACCTTTGCCTGAGGGTTCAGAGGTTGAGAGATACACCCAGGGAGGATCCCTTCCACATAATTCAGACATTTTTTGTGCTAGGTTTTATTTCTCGTTTCGCGTTCCAATAGTTAACACCCTTCGTCTCTTGCACACAAGTCGTCTTTTCCCTTCCTACCACTTTCCTCACAGCTCGATTTCAGAGCTTTGGGTGCGATATAAGACACTGCTCTTGCTTTACTCAAGCCTTTGTATGCTTACGTGATTTATACTCAGGGTTGTGGGAGGATCTCGGACAATTTTTGGTAGACTTTAGTCACCCAGTGTCGTTAATCTCTGGGAAAGTCTCCTACTTTTGAATTAGTTGATCTTCACAATACACTTTTAGGGACAGCATCATAAAAAAAAAAAAGTGGAACCTTTAGAGGCTTGTCGAATTTTTACAATTGATGTAAGTGTGTTGACCACCGGTATTAGATAGTTTTACATCTGCTTGTTCATCATATATGTACAGCTCACTGGCACTCTATTTGTCTAATTATAATCCAGGACATTTGTAGACATGAAGTTTAATTCCTCAGAAAGAAATGGAAATCGGTGAAAGGGACAGATAATATAGTAATTGAGAAGTTCAACTCTCAATTAGCAGACATCAGGCATCACTTTAGTACATGCACTCTCCAAGGTGTAGAATGAAAATTTGTGACCTAGATGTAGTTTCTTTTCTCGATTTGCTTATCTTGGAGTTGGGGAGCTGTAATAGGAACACTCAGTAAGAAGGTAAAATTGCTCTGGTTCCTTGGGAGTGTGAATAAAAGTGATATGAAAGTTCAGGGAGACAGAAACCATGTCCACTTGGAGTCATTGGGGAAAGCTTTACGGGGCTGGAGGTGTTTGAATTCGGCCTTAAAGAATGAGGAGGATCTAGACCAGCACTGTCCAATAGAAGTGTAATGTGTACCACATATGTAATTTAAATTTTCTAGTAGCCACGTTAAAAAGAAACAGGTGAAATTAATTTTAATTATCTATTTTATTTAATTGAATATATCCAAAATATTATTTCAACATGTAATCATTGTTAAAAAAACAATACTGTTACATCTTTTTTGTACCAAGTCTTAAAATTCGATGTGTATTTTACGTTTACCATACATCTCTGTCTGGTTTAGCCACATTTCAAATGTTAAATAGCCACACATGGCTGGTGGCTAACATGCAGGGTCAGATTAACAGAGCAGAAAGGTCTCTGTATGAAGTAATAGCATGAGCAAGGACATAGGCAAGAAAACTAATGATTTGTTTGCGGAGTAATGACTAGAACATCATGAAATTTGCTGTTTTGGAAGAGTGAATTTGTTGTATTATGAACTGGCTGTAATAGCTGATTGAAGGCCACAAGGGGAAGTGTTTCTAGAGATAAGGTGTCTTTAAGTTCTTAGGTTAGGGGGATTGTGAGCAGGTGTCTGGTTCACAGGGGCAAGGACCATGGAGTGAACGGTTGCTAGAGGTAGTATTTGTTCTCTCCTGGCGTTTCTGTATCTTTGGTGAGGCTTCCCATTTTTCTCTTTTTATTTTCACGAGTGGAGGAACTCTGAGTGTTCTCTGATTTTTATTCTCCCTCCATTCTCTTCTAATCTTTCTCTCTACTCCCTCCACGCACTGGTCCCCTAGAAGTGAGTTTGAATAGAGTCAGAAAAGATTCGGATTTGGAGCCACAAGTTCAGTAAAGCCTCTGTTCTTAGAGTGCTTGTTGATTGGGTTGTTAGAGAATGGAGATGCTTTATTTTTTTAAAAAAAAATGCTGTGACATTTTTATTGTAATTTTTTTAGATAGAAATTTTTCTGAAATGTATTATACATCTCATTGCCTAAGCAAACTCATCTTAATGATTTAGGGTCATTCAGTTTACAAATGTAAGCGTATAAGAATAAAACTAGGTCCCTGTCCTCAAGGAATTTGTGGTCTAGTTAGAGGAGACACATTTAAGAACATCAATAACTGTTATACTTCTGTAACACACTGACACTTTTTGGGCCTATTTAGGCAGAAAGGGTAGATTGTTGCTGTTTAAATGGTCCCCTATAGCCATCCCTTTCTGAGATTGCTTTTTATTAGTTTTTCCTGTTTTCTTCTTTGTTGTCAGTGGTATCTCCCAGTTTGTTCCTGATCTGTGAAGGTAAGTAGCTGAACTTGTTGAATTATCTATTCATTTGTAAAAAGGCTCAGGATGGGGCCTGAAGGGCTTAAAAGTACAAGATGTCACTTTTACTTATTTACTGTTTTTCAATTATGTTCTAGATCAGTGTTTCTCAAAACTTAAATGTGCATTGGGGTTACCTGGAGAGCGTGTTAAAATGCAGATTCTGATTCAGTAGATTTGCTTGGGACCCGAGATTCCATATTTCTGACTGACCAGCTACTGGGTGATGGCATTTCTGGTTCATGGACCATACTCTAGTTATCAAGGTTCTAGATGATGTATATCTCCGAATGAGTTGGTCAGAGGAATTTATCTCTCTGTATGTTATAGTGTATCACCTAATACATTATACTATATATATTACATAATTATACTATAATTTATCTGACTACATGATTTATCATTGCTCTTTAGCTAGTGAACTTCTCATGGGCAGTGCTGATGGCAGGTGGCTCAGTAAATGTTTATTGTCTGAATGTGTGCATGAATGAATACAGACTTTTGTAAAATCATGTGCAGTGATATACCAAGCTGTCAATTGATATAAATTTTCTGACTCCATTGTTTTTGTGAGCTGTGTAATTGTCTGCTGGTGTAATGCCTATTTTTTATGGAAAACCGGGGTTATCAGAAACTGCGTCAGCTCTCAAACTTTCTGAAATTGCAGCCATGTAAGCTCAGAGGGCATGGAGAAATCCTTGTAAAAATGTTTACAGTTTGAAATGATTTAAGTTTAATTAAAAAGTTAGTATAAGCTACAGGTTTGAAAATAAAAGAAATGTTAAATTATTACAGTCTAAAGATTGGTCATTATTCTTGGTATTGAAGAAACCAGCTTTGAAATTGAGGCTTTCATTTTCTGAGGCTTTCTTTCTGAAATAACTCCTTAAGATCTAAAGTCATGATTAAAAAAAATTTTTTTTTTGGTGTACACATTGATTGTACAACAACTGTTGGTATTCTGAGTTTGCTTAGTTAAAATTTTTTGTACAACTTTTCTTAAATTGCTGCTAAACTTCTATTAAAATTGTAGAAATATCAGTTCCATAAAGAAGCTTCTATTGTTGTAATTTGAAATGTGAATAGGAATTGTTCTGAGAATAATGGGGTCTTTTTCAAAGTTTTGTGCACTTTGTGAATAGTACTCTCAGTGCTTTCCATTTCATAAGCATTGAAATAGAGATTTAAAGTGTCACTTAGGGAGCAGGTGATTGCAATTTCAGACATGATAAAATCAATAAAGAAATACATTTAATATGAAAGACAATGTAACCCGTTGCTTAAGAAGAATATTGGTAGCTTGTAGTTCTAGGAAGACTAGATATTACCTTACAAAACATGAAGAGAAAATGATCCTTACTGGCTGGAATTAGGAGTTTTTAAGTGACAACTGTTTGATTTTGTAAACTGTAAGTAGAGGGTAGACAAAAATTAGAAATTAAGAAGACTTATTTTGTTTATAGTATTTATATTAATGTTATTATTATAATTCAGATTTTACTGTTTCTAGAGGTAATTCCTAAATAATAATTCACTTTAGGATTTTGTTCCTGTGGATGTTTTAATATCCACAGGTAAGAGTTAGTAATTGGTTTTTGCATGCTAAAGAAATGTATTCAATTAATTTATTTCTATTTATTTGTGCTCACTGCTGAGAATACAGGTGCATTCCCTGTCTGAGTATAGTGAGGCAATTCAGGTAATTCTGGAGCACTAGTGAAGTGTACTGCGATACACAGCCAACTCATGAGTAGGTGTCTTCTGAACAGAATTGATAAAGTATGCTTGGCAAATCTTTTCTGCTGCTTATGGTGAAATGTGGATTCTACTTGGTATAAACCAAAGACAGTGCCCCCCCCACCCCGCCCCATGTATCAAAAAACAAAATAGAGGCAAAGCATTCCTAATTCATTCAGCAAACATTAACTAAATACTGGTTATATTCAAGCTGCTATGTAGTGTTGTAGAAAAAATTTGAAACATTTAAAACCAGAACTGTGCATTGTTCTGACATTCTTGGGCACTTCAGTTTTTCATCATTTTAGCCCTAGGAATAGATACATGGAGATATCTTCTGAAGATACTTAAGTACTTGTGTTGTTGGAAATTACATGCTTTAGCAGAGTAGAATAGGATTATACAGCTTGAAAAGGGACAGTGCTTGAAGTGACTTATTTAGATATTGAGAATTACACATAGAAAACAAATCAGTCCCATATGTTAGGTTCATAAGAGCAAATTGTTGTTTGTGGAAATGCAAGAGCAGTAAGAGCCAATTAAGGAAAAAAAAACCTATTTCCTGAAATTTAATGTATATTTGTTTTTAAGGGTCTGTCTTACCTTTTGACCTGAGTTGAGAAAATGATGACTAATTAAATAATTTGTTTAACATCTTCCTCCTTCTCCAAGGTTAAAGGAGTTTTCTCTTATCCTTAAGCTGACATAGCATTTTGTAGTTGGGTGGGAATGCTGTAGCATGTGCTTTCCTTACTTTAAAGCAGTTGTTACATAAAACTAGTTGCTATGGTGGTATTTAATAATTTCACTAAGAAGATACAAGAAAATACTATGTTTACGTAGAGCTTTATCCTTTGTATTCTATCTCATTTTGGCTCTTAGAACAATTCTATGAAGAAGGGAAATTATGAATTATTGTCCTTTCCTTGTTAGAGATGAGAGAACAGGCATAGGGAGGTTAGACAATAGACCCAGTGAGTGGAAAATCTGGGACTTAAACTCATGGCTCTTTAAGCCCTGTGCTCTTTCTAAAGTTGATTGCGTGTACAGTGTATAGTTCACAAATACTTTAACAGACAGCTAGAGAGAACCCAGTTAAAAATATGCTAATCCTATACTCAGTCAACCATGTGTTTTGAAACATACAATATGCAAAGTTGTGCTTTGTTGAACATATGGTGTGTATTTTCTGTGGCACTTTACAAGGCTCTAAGGATATGAATAAGCTGTGAAACACATTATTGTTCTTGCATCCACAGGAAGGGACAATTCATGATTGATATGGTGGGATATGATACAGAGCATTATATACTATAACTTTATATCTCTATGGTTTTCATAATGTGTCCTCATATCTCTTGCCAAAAATCACTTAAATAGATTAGTTTTTTATCTTAAGATATTATGCTTACAGGGACTTCCCTGGTGGCACAGTGGTTAAGAATCTGCCTGCCAATGCAGGGGACACGGGTTCGAGCCCTGGTCCGGGATGATCCCACATGCCGCAGAGCAATTAAGCCCGTGCGCCACAACTGCTGAGCCTGCGCTCTAGAGCCTGCGTGCCCTAGAGCCTGTGCTCTGCAACAAGAGGAGCCCCTGCAAGGAGAAGCCCATGCACTGCAACGAAGAGTAACCCCCGCTCGCTGCAACTAGAGAAAGCCCGCGCGCAGCAACGAAGACCCAACGCAGCCAAAAATAAATAAATAAATAAATAAATAAAAAATTTTAAAGATATTATGGTTACAAATATCATCTAGATTATATATATAATATGTTATATATTTAAATGTATTTATGTAGTAAGTTATATATTAAATATATGTAAATATATAAGTAATACAATTATATGTATCATTTATGGAAGTAAAATTATAATTTTTGGTTTATTTAGTTTGTGAGAGCACAGTAGTGGTATTTAATTAGAACATGTAAACAGTTACACAGTTTTAATAACTCACCTCAGTAATTTTTTCACTTTTATTCAGTGATGTTGGAGGAATAAGAAACTTGCTTTTAAAGTAGCTTCCTTGTGGTTATTGTCCCTCTGTAAAGAGCTTCTGGTCTCTGTTTTGAAGTATAAAAGTGACACATAGAAGGATGTATTCATCTCATATGGGTGTGCTGTTGAATACCAAACATTCTTGAGCTTATTTTGTAGATTCCATTTAGATTTAACCACTGACATGAAAATAAATGAGTTATCATTTATTTTATTGAATGAGTTATCACTAATGTTGGAATTCAGGTTTAAAAAATAAATCCGTTATGTATTTCTTTGCCAAACTGTGATCTCCATTGGTAAAGTACCTTTGGAAAGAATTGCCCAAATGTTGCGAAGTATTGTCACCTCATTTGCAATAACTGTTCCTTTATCTTCCAAAATGATGGTTTCAAGAAAAGGAATATTGGGGGTATTTCTTTTCTCATTACATTTTGAGTAAAGTGGAAATTTGTAATAGAAACAGGTAATTTGCTGTTTTGTGTTGACTTGTGCTGTTTTCATCCCATTCTTTCTTTGAGGCAAAAGGTATACACTATTTTCAGTTTCCAGATAAACTAGTGCTTTGGTTGGGGGGTGGGGGGAAAGACCCTGATGCATTTCTTTGTGCCTTAAAAGTGCTAGAAAGTCACCTTATATGTATAGAAAAGAACAGTGTGTTGGGGACTTTTTATTTTGAGGAAGCATGGAAGAGGAAAAGGATTTAGAACACTCTAAAGTTAGCTACTCATTAGTAGAGAGATATTCTTCCATTTTGTAAGCTAAGTCTTACAGCGAATGCATTGCAACATTACACATGTGGTAAAGTTATAAGCAGCTTTTTTTTTTTTAGTGCTTACACAAAAATTCCTGAGTTTTTTCTTAGCGGAGGAAGGTATACTCTTGGTGCAATTTGATCTACGTGGATTATGGATCAAAAATAAGTTTATGAAAATTTAAAGCATCTGGTCCATTTGTACTGTAGTTAATTTTAGTAGTTTACAGAGCAGCGTCTGTGATCACTGTTTCCTTTGCCTATTGCACAGTGCTGAAATATTGTAGCTATCATGTTTGTTTGTCCTTTCAAGCCAAGAGTACTAGATTTAGCACCTTCTTTACTTGGCCAAGATCCTAGTTAAACACAAATTCTGCAGAGGATTACAGTATTTGATAGGGGAATCTCCCAAAGCTGCTTTTGTGGATCTGATCCTGATACATAGTTTCACTATTGTTTTTTTCAAGCTGGTGGATGGTGTGTTTTTCCCCTTGGCATTCAAATATACATTTTGTTAAAATACTGTAACAAGTGTGTCTGACAAGAATCCAGATAACTTCAAGATTTCGCAATCAACAGATTGTGCTCTCATGGACTGTAAGGTGTCATGGTCATTTCCAAATGTGCCATCATACTATTTGCTGTTAGAATGCTTTGATAATTTGAGATTGGTATTTAAAAATAAGTTGTGTAATACATATTATGGTCAACTCCATCCATATCTACTGTACATGTGAATCTGTAACAAAGTTCTGCTATTTCCATTTCGAACAAATGTCACACAAAATATTCAGGAACAAAGTAAGGAGTTTTGGTTTGGTAGTAATTTGTAACAAGTGTGCTAACAATAGTAGCAAAATAAGTTCAGACAAAGCTTTGGTGCTGATGTCTCATGAGCTGGGCATTAAGAAATAACCAGAAGTCTGATGGCACAAATTAAGTCATGAAACCACAACTCAACATGTGCAACTTGTCACTGTTACACAATTTGCTGGTGCTCACGACTAGTTAGCTGGCTATTTTTGAGTTTTAAATAATTGATCAGAAGCTTGTGCCTGGGTATAATGTGTATACATGAGCAAGCTGGCCTGTCATTGTTTAATCTGTGCTCATCAGCGGTTTACATTCTAAACAAATTGGAATGAACTACAGCTCAAAAAGAGCCGCTCCCATCTCTGTTCAGTGGGATTAGATAATAGGACCTGGTCTAAAACCTTGGGGGATAATAGGACCTGGGCTAAAACCTTGGAGGAGCCAGCTAGACTGTAAGCTACATGAGAGCACCAGCTTTGTTTACTGCTAGATCTTCAGTGCCTCACACAGTGGCTAGCATGTAGTAGGTGCTTCAATACATATTTATAGAAGATTTGAAAAAAGAATACTTTTGTTAGGGAGGAAAGAATTCAGAGCATGGGTTAGAGAGAGTTACAGGAGAAGTACTGCAAACTGAAGGCAGAGTGTTTTAATGAGAGAATCTAACTTTGCAGAGTATGTGAAGAAGATGAGGACCAGGAAAGATGACTAATGACTCCTTGGAGCAGTTTTATTAGAGCAATGGAGGGTTTGAGTGAATGAGGAGAGACGACGTGGAGGCGAGTGGAGACTACAGTTTGCAGGGAGTTGAACCATAAAGGGAAAGAGAGATGACTTTTTGAAAGGGAGGTCACATGTAGGACCTTTTGAATAAGCAAATGTGGAAATATTGGGGGACAGGAGAATAATCATAGGCTATATTGTTCTTTATATATTTGAATGCTAAGAATACTTTCAATGAAGAGTTCTGAGTCCATTTTATCTCTTGGCTCTGTTTAATACAGTAGCCCCTCTGTATCCTTGAGTTGCATATACAGGAGTGTAGAACCTGTAGTTTTGGAACCTGGGAATACAGAGGGCCGACTGTACTATGCCATTTTATATAAGGGATTTGAGCATCTTTGGGTTTTTGGTATCTGCAGCAGGTCCTGGAATCAATCTCCAACCGATACAGAGGGATGACTGTACTACTGCTAGCAGTCAGAGGTTTGAACAATATCCTTTGCAGTAGAAATAACACATTTAAGATGTTTGCACAGCAGGTGTTGGGCTTTTATTGATTTCCCCTGTAATGCGGCTTTTGTATTTTTCTTTTAATCACATAATAATGCATCTTAGATCCTGACCACTTTAAGACACAACATTAATTTTTTAAAAAATTGGTAATTTGGATTTTCTCTGGTTTCTCTGTACTCTGCATTTAAGCTTAGGTGATTATGTATATTCTAGGTCCTAAGTGGTCTTTTTGAACTACTATAATCTTTGATTTTTTAAAATAATTACAGAAAAGGATTGGATTTTAAAGAATTTTGAAAACTAGTGAAGTTGACTTAGCTTACTTGGTAGACTGAGAAGCTTGATGAATTAAAACGATTTGTTTCCAACCCAGAAAACATTCTGTCTTAAGTGTTTTAGCAATTTATCTCAGTATGCTTTTGGGTGACAAGAGTCTATTCTGAAGTTGAATAGGCTATGGGAAGTCATACAGGCCATCTAATAAGTTGCTGGGAATGATTGCTAATTGCTTAATTCTAGGGCTACTTCATTATTTCATATGTATGCTTTCTATTAAAAAAAAAACTTATTGAGTGCTTACTTTGTCTTTAAAGATTTAATCTTGACTAAATGAAGAGTTACTTAGTATTCCTACACTCGTGTTTTCGCTTGTCTTCTAATTTTAGTTTTTTCCACACTTTACTATTGTCTCATTTGTGCCTCAGGATTTGTGTCACGTGTACCCAGCAGTGGTTCATGTGAACAGCAACTCACTGTCTGACACACTTCTTTTTGGGGAAACAGTGAATCTTCAATGCCTGTGGAGTCTTGTATGGAGACCGTCCTGAAAAAGAAAGTTGGAAAGGACAAATTCAGGCAAGGTGTAGTCATTAAGATGGAATGAAAGAGGAGTGGGAGTGATAGTCTAGTAGAACAGAAGATAATTCATGTGCTGTATAAATACTCTCCATCTCTTTTGATTGGATGGTATCTGATACTATCCCTGTTTTACAGGTGAAGAAACTGAGTTTGTATCTTAGGTCACACAGCTGTTAAAAGTGTATAGAATCTGATGTCATGTTTTCTGATTTTAAATTTTATATTATTTTTTCTGTAACACATTGTTTCTAAGCCTTTGTATTCTTAATTTTTGATGCTTTTGCTATTGAGCTGCCATGGCAACTGTTTAGGAGTCTGTTCCTTTCCCACACTGGTAGTTAACAAGCAGTATCAATTTGAGAAGTTAAAGAGGCAAGGCAAGCTGTTATCCCCTTAACAACGCTAAGGTGTGGCTTGGACCCTTCATAGTGATACACTTCCTTCATTGAAATAGTAAATGAGGGTTGACAGAAAAGCTTCCTCTTAAAGCCCTAAATTAAAGAGTCTCTAAACTTTTTCTAATGAAGTTACTTTTTCGTAACATTTTTATTGAGATGTAATTTATGAATCATAAAAAATACATCCATTTAAATTGTACAGTTCACCGGTTTTAGTATATTCCCAGAGTTAAGCAGTCATCACCATGATCTAAGTTTAGAGTGTTTTCATTACCCCCAAAGAAACCCCATACCCATTAGCATCCGTCTTCTTCCCCTGTCACCCCAGGTCCTAATCTACTTTCTATACATTTGCATATTTTGGACATTTCATGTGAATGAAATCATGTAATATGTGGCCTTTGTGTCTGGTTTCTTTCACTGAGCATAATTTTCAAGGTTCACACATGTGTTGCATGTTATCAACACTTCATTCCTTTCTATTGCATAGTATTCCAGTGTATGAATACACATTTTATTTATTCATCAGATGATGGACATTTGGATTGTTTCCTCTTTTTTGGCCATTATGAATAATATACTACTGTTATAAATATTCTTTAGAAGTTTTTTGTTGTTGCCTTTTTTAATGTGATAAGACATACATAACATAAAATTTGCCATTTTAACATGTACAATTAAGTGACATTAAATACGTTCACAATGTTGTGCAACCATCACCACTGTCTATTTCCAGAATTTTTCATCATCCCAAACAGAAACTCTCTACCTAACAATAGCTCCCCATTGCCCCCTACCTCCAGCCTCTGGTTACCTCTATTCTACTTTTTGTCTCTATGAATTTGCCTATTTTAGGTACCTCATATAAGTGGAATCATACACTGCCCTTTTGTGACTTTTCTTTTCCCACTTAACATTTGTCTTCAGAGTTCATTCATGTTGTAGCATGTGTCAGAATTTCCTTCCTTTTTAAGGCTAACCTTCCATTGTATATATATATATGTACTACATTTTGTTTATCCATTCATACATCAATGAATATTTGGGTTGTTTCCACTTTTTTGGTTGTTGTGAATAATACTGCTGTGAACATGGATGTACAAATACCTGTTTGAATCCTTGCTTTCAGTTCTTTTGGGTATATACCCTGAAGTGGAATTGCTAGGTAATACGGTAATTCTGTGTTTAACTTTTTAAAGAACTGCCAAACTTTTCCACAGTTGGCTGTACCATTTTTCATTTCCACTAGCTAGCAATACACAAGAATTCTAATTTCTCCATATTTTTGCCCCCTCCACCCCCCTCTTTTTTTTGATACTAGCCATCCTAATGGATGTGTTGTATAGTATCTCATTGTGCTTTATGTACAAGTTTTTTTGTGGTGTATGTATTATATTCTCTCCTGTGTATGTATACCTAGGAGTAGAATTGCTGTGTCATATTGCAACTTTAACATTTTGAGGATCTGTCAAACCAATTTCAAAAATAGCTGAACCATTTTACATTCCTACCAGCAATGTATGAAGGTTCCAGTTTCTATTATGACTTTTTGGTATTAGCCATCCTTGTGAGTGTGAAGTGGCATCTCCTTGTGGGTTTTCTTTTTTCTCATTGTGGTTTTATTTGAGTTTCCCTAATGGCTAATGATGATGTGTGTCTTTTTATGTACTTATTGGCTATTTGTGTATCTTTTTTTTTTTAAAGAAACTTGAGTAGTTTTTATTTATTCATTCATTCATTCACTTAGGCTGCGTTGGGTTTTTGTTGCTGCGTGCGGGCTTTCTCTAGTTGCAGCGAGCAGGGGCTACTCTTCATTACGGTGCCCGGGCTTCTCATTGCAGTGGCTTCTCTTGTTGTGGAGCACGGGCTCTAGGTGCAAGGGCTTCAGTAGTTGTGGCACTTGGGCTCAGTAGTTGTGGCTTGTGGGCTCCAGAGCGCAGGCTTAGTAGTTTTGGTGCACGGGCTTAGTTGCTCCACGGCATGTGGGATCTTCCCAGACCAGGGATTGAACCCGTGTCCCCCGCATTGGCAGGTGGATTCTTAACCACTGCACCACCAGGGAAGTCCCTGTGTATCTTTTTTTTGGAGAAAGGAAAGTCGTCAGATGCCTTGGAAAGGTCAAATTAAGGTAAAGATTTGATTATTAGGAAGGAGCATAGGGAGAGTGGTCCCTCTGGAGTTGTGGGTGTCAGAGAAGGAGGAGGAATGATTGGGTGCGTAAGAGGAGGAGTTGAGTGGAAGATGAGGGAGAAGTGGTGACATATGTTATCAAGAATACTTTCAGAAAGCTTTGCTGGGAAAGGAACAACCAAGAGTTTGGTTACCTACGTGAAAGGAAAGTTTGGAGGAGTTTTTGTGGTTGTCATTATTGATGTTGTTTCTAATAGCAATACTTGAGTATATGGCTCAGAGGAAAGAGCCAGTGGAGAAAGAGAAGTGGAAGATAGGAGAGAGGGGGATAATTGGTGGCACATGGCTCCAGAGGAGTTGGGGTGGGGCGGAGGGGGTGGGGGGAGGGAGGGGTGAGGGAGATAAGACCCAGGTGAAGTTATCAGTCTTGGACTAGAGAAAGGATACCTAGACATCTGTGCATATAGGGAAGAAGGAAATGATGTCTGGGATAATAAGTTACTTATGTTTGGTTTTGGAGAGTGGCTGAGATCAAAGGGAAGAGAAGCCTGCTGTCCTATATTTTCTCTTTGGAGTCAGAAGTAATGTCACTTGAGGTAAAGTGGCTGGGTAGGGAGTCTGAAGAAAGTGGTAAATAGGGAAGATTTTCAGGTAGTATTGATGCCTAGAAGAAATAGATGGTGGTGAATCTATGATAGCATCATGAAGTTGTCTTAATTTCTTTTCCCATGAAGTCCTCAGTGAGCAGAGTATAGGAACAAAGAAGGCAGAACTGGTTAGATTATCCCAGTGTTAGGAGTTTGCAGCTTTCTGAATGTGGTAGGAAGACAAAGGAGTGAAGTTCAGGGTGTTAAGAATGTTCTTGAAGTCTTAGGCCATGGAATTAATACTGAGGACATAAAGTGAAGCCACATGAAAGTTCTTATAGCAAATCTGTGCCACCTTCCACCCTCTACTTTTAACTCCTTATACAGGAAGCATGGGGAGGACATCCCTTCTCCAAAATTAATTTTCTTCCATGCTAAAAAATAGAAACAAATATTTTTACATCTTTTAACTTCCTTTCAAGTTTATCATATATTTAAACTTTTAGAAAAGTTTGTTGTCAGTATGGGTTGTACTTGTTTATTTTTTTTTACACTTTCAGTATTCAGTATGAGAGAACTAAAATAAATTAATATATGTATGTTACATATGCCACATTGTTTTCTTCTTACTGATTGTTTTCTTCTTACTGATTATGTGAAATAGTCTTTCTTAAGTAGTAGATACTTAATACTTTAAGCAAGGACATGTATGTTTGAGGTGAGAATTATCATCTTTTTTCTCCTTGCAAATATTTGTTCATTTTCAAGGATTCAGATAATAATCCCCCCTAAAACAAAACAAAACAAAACAAATTAAAATTCCCCTGTAAGTAAACCACTAGAAATAAACTTTTTTTATATCCTTCCCCATGTGTATGGGAAAGACTGGCTGGGGAGTGGGGATAATGTACTTTTTCTTTTAAACATGTATGCTTGGATGTTTATTTTATTTTATTTTTTTAGTTATTTCTGAGATATACATTTTAAAGTAATAACTAGAATTATGACTTATAACATTATACCTTCTACTCCGCCATCTTGGTTCCTCCCTGGATGTTAATTTTAAAACTCTTTTTTTCTTAAAAACTTAATACATGTCCTTAATATCATAAACATTTTCCATGTTATTAATTGTTTTTTAGCATTTTAAACTGTTGCTTAGTATGCCATCTGCTGATTTAAATCAATTCCTCATTTTAGGACAATTTACATTGTTTGTAGTTTTTCATAGTTAAAATAAGCACTGCTTTGAACATGCCTGTAGCTGACTCACTTTACTTATTATTAATTATTGCTTGGTGAAAGGTATATATGTTAAAAAGGAATCCATAAATGTTATTTAAATTATTCAAGCAGTACATACAAATATATGTATTATAAGTATACTCAGGCTGTACTGACTGATGCTATGTGAGAAGTGAAAGTTTCCTTCCTATTTCATTTCTCTGAAGTAACCACCTTTCACGATTTTGTTTTTTGTTCAAATGGATACTATCATAATTCTAAATAATATTTGATGCCTGCATTACCTAACTTTTAACATTAAAGAATATTGATTATTGAATAATTCTTGAGGGAATTTGTGCTAAGGATAAGTGGGAAAAGATTAACGCAAGGAAAATGTAGAAAGTACATAAATACCAAGCAGTAGGGGGACAGCCAAATCAATTACTCAGCCATTAAAAATCTTATTTTTTAAGAGTATTGAATGACTCAGAGAAATGTGTATGATATTTTTGAGAAATATAAATAAGTGAATCCTGCAGAGCATAAAATTATATATTCAATATAGGGACTTACCTGGTAGTCCAGCGGGTAAGACTCCAAACTCCCAATGCAGGGGGCTCGGGTTCGATCCCTGGTCGGGGAACTAGATCCCTCACACATGCTGCAACTAAGAGGTCCGCATGCCGCAACTAAAGATCCTGCATGCCACAACTAAGACCTGGCGCAGCCATAATAGATAAATAAATAAATATTTTAAACAATACGCTTATTAAAAATATACATATATTCAATATAATACAGTATGTGTATATATGTTTCTGTACACACACACATACACTTACACGCATATATATGAAGAACTGAAAAGTTATTTACGGAATGTTAACAGTGTTTATCTTATGGTAATAGAATTGTGGTTGTTTCTTGTTTTTTTTTTTTTTTTTTACTTTTAATTGGAGTATGGTTGATTTACAATGTTTTGTTAGTTTCAGGTGTACAGCAAACTGAATCAGTTATGCACATGCATATATCCACTCATTTTTAGATTCTTTTCCCATATAGGCCATTACAGAGTATTGAGTGGCGTTCCCTGTGCTATACAGTAGATCCTTTTTAGTTATCTATTTTATATATAGTAGTGTGTATATGTTAATCCCAATCTCCCAATTTATCCCTCCCCCACCGACTTGTGATTGGTTTTTAAATTTTTTTATACATTGGCCAAATTCTCTAAAATGACTTTTAAAAATGGGATAATATCATTAAAATAAAGTAATATCAAGATAGTGTATTGAATTTTTGTTTGACTGTTTTACTGAAAAAGGCCACAACAGAAAATATAAGTGCCATATAGACCAGTTAGCTGTTCAGAATTAGAAAAAGCCATTTTAGAGCCACATACTTCCCTCCAAGCCTTACTCCTTCACTCATAAATACTGGTCACAAGGAGTGCCGTTCCTATGAAAATGACTGAACAAAAATCTCATGAAGATAGTAAAGAAAGCAGAAAATTTATCCTCAGAAGCATTTTCACATATTAAAGAGAGGCAATATTTTAATGCATTTATTTACTTGGTTAAACTTAAAAATAAATTATTTGGGGGAGGGGGTGGAAAAAAAATAAATTATTTGACTATGTGATCCCTAAATTATTTTGAAATTCCATATAAAGAAATTCCATAGTAACATGCTATCCCAAGTTCTTTATTAATAGTAACACCATTAACTTTATAATGATGAAATATATTTGTAAGAGTCTTAAGGTGCCTTACATATTTTTAGTTATCTTTTTTTATAATATAATTTAAATACAAGAAAATGCACCAATTTTAAGGGTACAGTTTGATGAGTTTTACCCAGTGTGTACAATCATGTAGCCAGCACTGCACTTCCATCACCCCAAAAAGTTCCCTGTACTGCTTCGTAGTCAGTCCCCTTTTCCTACCCCCAGCCTTGGAAACCACTAATCTGTTTCTATCCCTATAGTTCAGCCTTTTGTAAAATTTCAGTTAAATGGAACCATTCAGTATATACTAGTCTTTTGTTCTAGCTTTTTTCACTAAAAACATAATGCTTTTGAGATTCATCCATGTTGTTACATATAGTTTTTGCCTTTGAAATTCTGAGTAGTATTCCACTTTATACTACAGTTTTTCCAATGATCAGTGTGATGGACATATGTATTTTTCCATTTGGGGGCTGTTATAAACAAAGTTGCTATGAATATTCATATATAAGTCTTTGTGTGAATATATGCTTTTGTTTTTCTTAGGTAAATATCTAGAAGTTGAATGGCTGGGTTGAATGGAAAAAATTATGTTTATAAGAAACTGCCGAACTGGATACCAAGTTCAGTTCCATTTTTCATGCCTACCAACTATGTATGAGAGTTGCAGTTTCGCCCTACAATAAATAACATTTGTTACTGTTAGTCTTTTAGTTTTTCTGGTGGGAATGTAGTGCTATCTCATTATGGGTTTGATTTTTATTTTACTTTCCTAATGACTAATGATGTTGAGCTTCTTTTCGTGTACTTGTTTGCCATTCATATGTCTTTTTTGTGAAGTGTCTGTTCAAATTACTTGCCCATTTTTTGTTAATCAGGCTTTGTCTTACTATTAATGTTACTGAAAGTGCGAGTGTGGCTGCTCCCTGCTCTGAAGCCAATAAAGAGGCATGGTGGAAAGGAAGGTTTGTTTTATTTTGGGGGCCAGCAGAAGGGGGGTGGGGGGTGGACTCCTGCCCATAGGCCAACTCCCACCCGCTGACAGTCAGTGGGCGAGAGCTTTTATAGGTGAAAAGAGGGGACTACATGCAGAAACAGCATAGGCAGCTCTGACAGTCACCTTGAAATTGGACATGTGGTGGTCTGATCAGCGTCATCTTGATTGTTTTAAGTACAGTTAATCTTCAGTTCCAGGGTTGGTTTGTTCCCATTTCTTTGAGGCCAGCTCTCAGAATTGTGGCAGCTTATGTCATGGCTGCAATCTGGTTGTCAAGTAGTTAACTTCTCCCACCTGGTGGGGGTTTTAGTATCTATAAGACAGCTCACAGGATATGGCTCAGAATATTACCTGTAGCCCTTAAAGAAGAACTAAAGGTCCTTGACTATGCTTAATAACTAAACCAGTATTATTTGGTTTGTTGGACTGTTTTCCTTTGTTTCTGCATTTTCTCACTTCTCTGATTAAACTTATTCTTTGGCTGAAGGTTTTCCACACACAAAAGGCTGGCTGAGGACATGGGGGCAAGGACCATAAGGTCCTGCTCCGTTTCATTAAGTTGTAAGCATTTGGTGTATTTTTTGGACACAGTCCTTTATCAGAAATTTTACATTTTTTTCTCTCAATCTGTGGCATGTCCTTTCCTTGTTTTTCTTTTCAAGAGAAGTTTCTAATTTTAATGAAATCTAATTCATCAGTTTTTCCTTTTATGGATCATCCTTTTGGTACACATCTAAGAACTCCTTTGTAACTAAGGTTACAAAGATTTTCTCCTCTGTTTTTCTTTCTAAAAGTTTTATAGTGTTGTTCTTGCTTTCAGATCTAAGACCTGCACCATGCCTGCCTCTTGTCTGTGCTAATTTGAGATCCTTTCTCACTCTTCCCATTTGGTTCTTTACTTCCTTTTCTGCCTGTTTCTGGCTTTGCACACCTTCTGATCAGAATATTCCTATTGCCTTTTCTGGGGGCTCCGAGTTCCAGTCCTGTCCCATTTCTTCCTGGAGGTCAAAATACATTGGAAATCCCCTTTGATTTTGTTACGATAAGAAAAAGTCAATTTTTATTTTTCAGTGTTTTTAAATGAATTATTTGTTTTCTAATGATGGTCCTGCCTTTTTTTAAAAATTTTTATTATTTTTTTAAAGTTTTTGGCTGCATTGGGTCTTCGTTGCTGCACACAGGCTTTCTCTAGTTGCGGTGTGCGGGCTTGTCATTGCAGTGGCTTCTCTTGTTGTGGAGCACAGGCTCTAGACACGCGGGCTCAGTAGTTGTGACACGCGGGCTCTACAGTGCAGGCTTAGCAGTTGTGGCGCACGGGCTTAGTTGCTCCGCGGCACATAGGATCTTCCTGGACCAGGGATTGAACCTGTGTACCCTGCAATGGCAGGTGGATTCTTAACCACTGCACCACCAGGGAAGTCCCAAAAAGTCAGTTTTTAAAAGTCAGCTATTGTTCAGTAATAATAACAACAGTAATAGTATTCGTGGCTTCTATTTATTGCAGAATTATTATGTGCCAAGTATTGCACTGAATGCTTTGTGTTCAGAAATTTGTTTAAGTGTTAAGTGATCTAAGATAGGCACTGTTTCTGTATATGTTACTTGCTTAAGATTACATGGCTATTGAGTTGGGCCAATACTGGATCTCAGATCTGACTCTAAAGCCTGGATTCATGAACTTTTTTTAAAGATTTATTTTATTTTTGGATGCATCGGGTCTTAGTTGCGGCGTGCGGGCTCTTTGTTGTGGTGCACAGGCTTCTCTCTAGTTGTGGCGTGCAGGTTTTCTCTCTCTAGTTGTGGCGCGCAGGCTCCAGGGTGCTTGGGCTCTGTAGTTGTGGTGCGTGGGGTTAGCTGCCCTGCGTCATGTGAGATCTTAGTTCCCTGACCAGGGATTGAACCCTTGTCCCCTGCGTTGCAAGGCGGATTCTTTACCACTGGACCACCAGGGAAGTCCCATGAACTTTTATGATATATTGAATATAGTTGAATTTTTTAAATTATGGTAGAATAGATACATAAAACTTATCATCTTAACTGTTTAAGTATACAGTTCAGTAGTGTTCACTATATTCCCATTGTTGTGCAACTGATCTCCAGAACTCTTCTCATCTTGTAAAACTGAAACTCTGTACCCATTAAATACAAACTCCTCATTCCCCCACTGCCTCCAGTCCCCAGCAACTGCCATTCTGCTTTCTGCCTCTATGAATTTGACTATTCTAGGTGCTCATATAAGTGGAATTGTACATCATTTGTCTTTTTGTGACTGGCTTATTTCATTTCGTATAATGTCCTCAAGATTCATCCATGTTGTAGCACGTGTCAGAATATCCTTTTCTAAGGCTGTATAATATTCCATTGTGTGTGTGTGTGTGTGTGTGTGTGTGTGTATGTATACATGCATACATACATGTATATGTATACACACACACCCAATTTTATTTATCTATTCATCCATCAAAGGGTATATAAGTTGCATCCACCTTTGGCTATTATGAATAATGCTGTTATGAACATGAGTGTACAGATATCTGTTTAAGTTTCTGCTTTCACTTCTCTTGGGTATATATCCAGAAGTGGAATTGTTGGAGCATATGGTAGTTCTATTTTTAAATTTTTTTGAGGAATAGCCATACTATTTTCCAAAGTGGCTACACCATTTTACATTCCCACCAGCAGTGCATGGAGTTGCAGTTTCTCCACATCCTCACCAACATTTATTTTCTGGGTTTTTTTTTCATTCTTTTTTAAAATAATAGCCATTCTAATGGGTGTGAAGTTTTAATAGATTTGATTTTTAAATTCTTCCAGACTTTCTTGGGAAGAATGAATAATTAATAAGTATTATGTATGCATCATACACTTAACCAACTGAATTATTGATATTAATGTGCAAAATTATGAGACAGTCATGGACTTCCCTGGTGGTGCACTGGTTAAGAATCCGCCTGCCAATGCTAATGCAGGGGACACGGGTTCGATCCCTGGTCCTGGAAGATCCCACATGCCGTGGAGCAACTAAGCCTGTGTGCTGCAGCTACTGAAGGCCGTGTGCTCTAGGGCCCGTGCTCGGCAACAAAAGAAGCCCCCGCAATGAGAAGCCCGCACACCGCAACAAAGAGTAGCCCCTGCTTACCACAACTAGAGAAAGCCCACACACAGCAATGAAGACCCAACGCAGCCAAAAATAAATTAAAAAAAATAAAATTAAAAACAAAAAAGTCATAATAGCCACAAAGTTGAAACAAATCAAATGTCCATTAAGTGATGAATGGATAAAATATAGTACATTCAGTGAAATATTTTTTGGCAATAAATAGCATGTGCTGATACATGCTACAACATTGAAAACGTTATGCTAAGTGAGAGAAACCAGACATAAAGACCATGTATATATGGTTCTATATATAAAATGTCCAGAATGGGTAAATGTATAGAGACAGTAAATCAGTGGTTGCCAGGCTCTGAGAGGTGGGTATAGGGGAATTCAGAATGGCTGATAATGAATATGGATTTTAAGTGCAGAAAGATATGTAAAAAAATTTTAGGCAATGGACTGTCTGGTTTTCATCTCCTATTTGGAGTGTGTACAATTAAACTTTGCAAACATTTTGAAATTATAGGGAAGAGAAGTGTTTAGAACATGATTAGGAAGAAAACAGAATTTAGAAAAAAGTGTAATATATAGTTAGTTTTTCCCAGTGGCAGATTTTCTGTAACTTTTTAAGTTTTAGGAACACAACGTATAGTATAATCTAGTTGCTTTTAAAAATTAAAACTTTAAATATGATTCAATGTACAGCTTATTTGGAAAATAATTACAAAATTTCAAATTGAATTTATTAATCCTAGAAGCATTTAGAAATGAATGCTTAATTTGGTAGTGTTTGAAAATTCATCTCCCTTCACCCCCTTTACTTGGGTTGTGCAAATGCTTCAGTGTGCTAGAAATTACTCACCATTTGGTTGAGGACGAAAAATCTAATTCAGTTGCTAACTTAAATATAATCATTAAAATAATTTCATATAAATTTAGTCACATTGTTTGCCTTGCTGTGATTAGCAGATCGGGTTACAGCGCTTAGGTGATTTTGCCACAGAACATCAGGTATGGGGAAATTCTGTTAAGTGTTATTTAAGTTTTGAAAATATGTCATTGATAGATCATTGACAGAAACCTATACTATTTTTTTAATTAGTTAATTAATTAATTTGTTTTTATTTTTGGCTGTGTTGTGTCTTTGTTGCTGTGCATGGGCTTTCTCTAGTTGAGGCAAGCGGGAGCTACTCCTCGTTGCGGTGAGCGGGCTTCTCATTGTCGTGTCTTCTCTTGTTGCAGAGCATGAGCTCTAGAGCACAGGCTCAGCAGCTGCAGTGCGCGGGCCCACCCAGCTGCTCTTTGGCATGTGGGATTCTCCCAGGCCAGGGATCTAACCCGTGTCCCCTGCATTGGCAGGTGGATTCTTAACCACTGCACCACCAGGGAAGCCCTATACTGTTATGCAAACAAATGTTATAGTTTCAAGGTACAGAGTCAGGAAGAGATGCCTTCCTGCTTCTTTCCAACCCTAAAACTTTGGATTTGTTTTGCCTTAAATCTTTGAGCAAAGAAGACAATTACTTATTTTTCATATTTACTAGGATAAATGGACAAGGCCTGTACTTTTCTATTTTTAAGACCTGTCTGAATATCCAGTACATTTCTATCAACTTTATCTTGTAAGGATAGTAAGAAGCCACCATAATCAAAGAAGACTTAAAAAATCGCAACCCGCCCAGTCATACTCCACCAGACATGTGTTTTTCTTTTGGATATTAGGTATTGCTTGTTCAAAAGTAAAAAGAAATTTGCTTTCCGGGAAGGAAAGTTCTGTCTGAGAGCTAAATGCTATAGAGTTCCTATCTCTTGATAGGAAATTGACTCTTTTATGAATTAGCTTCACTGTTTTCAGCTCTTTTACTACTTTTACATGCACATTTGTAATGTTGAAGGTCTGATAACTAAACCTTTGAACACCTTGTTCAGACGATAACATTACTTTTAATTGTTTAGTTTGTGAGAAGTGCCTTTGACCACTTAAGGTGGAGCATTTTCTGGTCTCTTGCTCATGTTTTAGGCACCACATTTGTGGTTCCCTGGGGGCAGCATCAAATAATCCAGTAGCAGCTGTATCAACAGAGATGTGCTTGTACATTATTATCAAGTACACTGAGGATTGGACATTTTGCCCCAAAGTACTGACTTTGTTGTCTGGAATAGTAAGGGATTTGGCAAAGTTCAAAAAGAAACCAAAGATTTTACACTGAAAAATGCAAAAATTCTAGGGACTTCCGTGGTGGTCCAGTGGCTAAGACTCCGTGCTTCCAATGCAGGGGGCCCGGATTCAATCCCTGGTCAGGGAACTAAAACCCACATGCCACAACTAAAGATCCCGCCTGTCGCAACTAAAGATTCTGCATGCGGCAACTGAAAGATCCCGCATGCTGCAACGAAGATCCCATGTGCCGCAACTAAGATCTGACGCAGCCAAATAGATAAATAAATATTAAAAAAAAAGAAAAATGGAAAAATTCTATTTCTTCATTAATTTGGTAAAAAGAATTTTATCTCATTAAATGGTGTTTTCAGTTCATTTACACATTTACTCATTTAAAAGTATGGTATTTATTAAGAAAGATTCCATTATATTTTCTTTGTGTAATGTTTACAAACAATCCTTCGAATTCTAACAGGCTGTCGTGTACATTTTGGCCAAATAGAATAGATAAACCCCAGTCTTTATCAACTATAGACCTTAATTAACTGTCTCAACAGCAGACATGACGTTTCTTTCACTTTCTGGTCCAACACTTTGGTGACCATATAGCAAAAGAACGAAATGTTTCTTGTGTGGTTACTAGTTAGATTCTTAAACATATGAGTTTGTAGTAGCTTTGTTAAGAAATCTTTCAAATTTGCTCACTGCTTTTCTGTTGAATATGAACCCAAGTGATTACATTTTCGTTTAATTCCTTTCCCTTAAGGGGGCAACACTTTGGGAAATTTATACAGTTAAACTAATATTCTTGGAATCCTATGAGTAGAGGAAGGAATTTACATTATCTTATTGAGAGAATGTAATGGGAGTAATTTATTTTCCTCAAAAACCACAAAAATGACAGAATCCTGGTTTTCTGATCCTAGTGGGACGCTCTGCCTTTTAGCCTGCTCCAAAGAATTTTAGAAATTGGCTAAGTTAGGGATTTTTATTTGTACAGATTTCTTATGTATTGTATACTAAAATTGTAAACAATGACTGGAACCTTAGCTTTTGAGAATTCTGAGGGAATTAGCTATTTTAAGTAGTTATTTCCTGGCTAAAAAACAATTCATACCTTTGTGAAAGTTTTTTTTTAAGTATTATTTTAACCATATACAAATGAAAATAAAATTTATTTCATACTTAGTTTTCTCCTTAAACATAGTAGACTAAACATACCTGCTTGATGATTTACTTGATAATTTACTTGATGATGTGGTATTATTTTGCTTTAATATATAATAAATACAGTGATGCCATTAGAGTTTTTTTCGTTCCTCTAACAGTTATTGAATCTTCACTGTAAGACAGGTATTTTTCTAGGCATGAGATCTGTATAGTTTTGTACTAGTATTCCCATACCTTGAATTCTTGGCCCAATTTTATGGTTTCTCCTTCTTGCCACTATCTGGCATAATGTTAAGAGCATAAATTCTGGAACCAGACTGTTAAAATTTGAATCCTAGTTCTACTGCTTACTAGTTGTGTGACTATAAGCTATACAACCCCCCTTTGCCTCAGTTTTTACGTCTGTAAGCTAGGGCCAGTGATATAACCTATTTCATAGGGTTATTGCAAGAATTTAAATGCATGTGAAATGTTTGAACGGTGCTTGGCACAAAGCTAGTGCTATAGAAAGTTATTAGTCATTTTCACTACTATGAATATTACTATTACTATGACTTCTCAATGCTGTTTGCCCTGTTTCCTGTTTTTAAATTTCTTTAATCTTAGAAAACAGATAACTAAGCTTTCTAGAACTAAGTGTAAAATAAGAGTAAATTGACTGTATGAAACCTGAGATTTCCTTTCAAGAAAACAGAATGTGGTGTATGCCTTGGCATTACATTTTGGCTGCCAAGAACCTTTCTTTCTTAGACATAACCTTTAATAGGTCATACTTATAAATGAGTACTGAGGAAGGAAAAACAAGAAATAAAATTTATCTTAATAAATGGGACTTGTTTTTCAGGGAAAAAGATCTTGAAGAAGCTTTGGAAGCAGGAGGTTGTGATCTTGAAACTTTGAGAAATATAATTCAAGGGAGACCACTGCCTGCTGATGTGAGGGCTAAAGTTTGGAAGGTAACTAGAAACTGAAACAAATAAAATGTAATGACTTAAGAATAATATTTTAGAATTTTTATTTTCAGTTGTCTTAGTTGCAGAAGCACATGCCACACTTAGAAAATTTATCAAACAGAGCAGCTTGCTAAAATGTGTGTTTCTGTAGTGTTTGGTATATTTAATAATTCAGGTTTTGAAAGGCAGTGCTTTCTTTTGTAGCCATTAGAAATGATGTTTATGAAGACTGTTCAGTGAAATGGGAAAATGCAACCAATGAGTAAAATAGGATATATAATTGCAGATATGGAATGATCTCAGCTATGTTTTAAAAAAAAAAGGGAGGGAGAAGAAACAGGTCTCTGGGTGTTAGAATTACAGGAGATTTTCCTTTGCTTTATTTTCCGCTTCAGCTGTTCTCTAGTACATGTGTATTATCATTTTTAAATTTTAAATGAAGATTTTTTTATGATGAAAAAAGAAGTAGTTCCCTTTGTTAAAACGTGTAAGCAAAGGATAAGATAAAAAAACATCTGTTATCTACCACTTATAGGTAAAACACATAATAATGCCTTGGTGACACATGTTATTTTTTCCACTCTACACATATATATGTAACAGAAATGGAATTACAACTGTATATAGCATTCTGAATGTTTTGTCATAGAAATTTAAAACACATACAAAAGTAGAGAGACTTGTTAGTGAACCCCCATTTACCCATCACTTAGCTTTAACTGTTACCAACATTTGGCCAGTCTTATTTGATTAGTATTCTATCCTTTCATCCCCACCCCGCCCACTGGATTATTTTAAAGCAGATCCTTGGTAGCACACTAAAATATTTTAGTATGAAAGTCTAAAAGATAAAAGACTTTTAAAATAACCATAACACTACTAAATTGAAAAGAATAGTAATTCCTTAATGTGTCCTCACATGGCTGAAGGGACAAGGGCGCTAACTGGGGTTTCTTTTATAAGGGGGCTAATCCCATTCATGAGTGCTCCACCCTCATGTCCTAATCACCTCTCAAAGGCCCTGCCTGTAAATGCCAAAGCATCGGGGTTAGGTTTCAACATAAATGAATTTGGGTGAGGGGACACAAACATTCAGTCTATAGCATTAATGATGTTTGCTTGAAATAAATTTACATATATAATTATGTAAATATTTTGTGTAATTCATTTTATTCACTGGATTAACATGAAGTAGTAAAATTTGATATAGATACAATACTTTGTAATCTTTGAAGTGTGCATTATTCCTAAGTTCAGGCCTCCATTATTACAGCATATTTTCCAAGAATGAGAAATAACATATGAAGCTATTTGCTTTTTTTATCTTTCTTCCAGATTGCTCTAAATGTTGCAGGAAAAGGAGATAGTTTGGCATCATGGGATGGTATTTTAGACCTGCCAGAACAGAACACTATTCACAAAGATTGTCTGGAGTTTATTGGTAAGTTTAATAATTGTTTTCAAACAGTGAAAAAATTTTCAAATAATTATTTTTGGATGGAGGAGTCGCTCTTTAGTGGAATTAACTTGTTATAATTTGGGATATGTTGAATTTGTAGAGGGCTAATAAATAGCTTTAGAACTTCTCTTTTGAAATTCTTATGAAATAATGTCTAATATTTTAAGAGAGTCTGATTTTTAGTGTTTCTTTTGCATTATGTTTGATTAAACATTAACATAATTATGTTTAATTCTTCAAGTACCTTTACAGTTTTGTGGCAGTTTTAAAATTGTTTTTTGTATAATTGAAGATCGGTATGATTGTATACAGTCCTCAGATTTAAGGGGGCTGTGTTCCGAAAGTTTATCTGTAAGTCGTAAGTCATGATTTGCTATAGAAAAAGTATTGTAAATCATGGGTGAATAGATTTCCAATCACCCCACAAGGTCTTTTGAAGATTAAATTAATTTGGTTTATATTTTTCTTTTTTAATTCATCTGTAGTCCATTGGTCTTTTTGTTTCTCTCTCTGTCATATCTTAGTTAAATTATTGACTAAATAGGCTTTCATGTGCTAACTCAACAGAAACATTATTGCTGATGTGGGCAAAGGAAAGGGAATTTGGTGGTGGAGAATGAATCACTTTCCCTCCCCTTGACAAAGCTATAGTGGCAGCTGCCCATTATGGGGTAGATGATAATCCGTTATTTGGAAAACACTTTTTGCTTTCCAGGAATGTGGGTTATGCTTACCTTTCCTGCTTCAGATTGTCCATTCTTGTATATATCTATATGTTATATAGATATATATAAGATATATATATATATATATATATATAACATATATATAGGTCAAGTATTGTTAAGTTAGTAAATACTGAATAGCTAGTGAATATAAATAAATATAAGGAAAAATGTGCTTTTATGCAGTTCTATTTTGCCCTTGACTTGCTCTAAATACAGTAAGATAGTATTGTATGTTTGTAACCCAGTATTTTGTCCAATAACTGAGCATCTAACAGGCCCTTGGTAACTTTATTTTGACACTTATTTTCTAGACCAGCTTTCAGTGCCTGAAGAGAAGGCAGCAGAATTACTTTTGGATATTGAATCTGTAATTACCTTTTATTGTAAATCACGTAACATTAAATATAGCACGTCCCTTAGCTGGATACATCTACTCAAACCGTTGGTGCGTCTTCAACTGCCACGCAGCGATTTATACAACTGCTTTTATGCTATCATGAATAAGTACATTCCCAGGTAAAATATGATTTAGTTATTACACTTTTAAAAATGAATAAAGGTCTAGTTTGTTTTGAACTAAAGTTGTTAGATTTATTTTTATGGTAAAGTAAAAGGTTCAAATAATTTTTAAGGTTGTTTGAATCATAATTGTTATTTGACTTTATTTTTGTGGTTATAAACATTTTTTAAAGGATTCTGTAGTTAAGAATTTATGCAATGGAATATTACTCAGCCATAAAAAGGAACGAAATTGGGTCATTTGTAGAGATGTGGATGGACCTAGAGTCTGTCATACAGAGTGAAGTAAGTCAGAAAGAGAAAAACAAATATCATATATTAACGCATATATGTGGAATCTAGAAAAATGGTACAGATGAACCTATTTGCAGGGCAGGAATAGAGACACAGATGTAGAGAATGGGGAGTGGGATGAATTGGGAGATTTAGATTGACATATATACACTAACGTGTAAAATAGGTAGCTAGTGGGAACCTGCTATATAGCACAGGGAGCTCAGCTCAGTGCTTTTAGATTGACATATACACATTAACGTGTAAAATAGATAGCTAATGGGAACCTGCTGTATAGCGCAGGGAGCTCAACTCGGTGCTCTGTGATGACCTAGGTGGGTGGAGTGGGGATGGGAGGGAGAGAGGTCCAAGAGGGAGGGGGTATATGTATACATATAGCTGATTCACTTCGTCATACAGCAGACGCTAACACAACATTGTAAAGCAATTATACTCCAATTTTTAAAAAAGTAATTTATGCTTCTAGGGTTTATATATGCTGTATAACTCTTCATACTTTTTTGATTTCTTTACTTATAAAAAAGTAACATTATAGTTTCTAAGTAAAAAGTAAAATTTTTGGAGTGCTGCTACTTTAATGAGGTGCTGGGGTTACAGCTTGGAATGTAGTCCTAGAAATACAGGCGTTGAACAAGTAATTAGAAGTGTGCTGAGTGTCAGGAAGGTGAAATATAGAGTGCTATGGGAATGTATAATAGGGGTGACCTAACTTGCCCTGGAGGTCAGGGAGGTCTCTGGGAACGTGACACTTAAGTTGAGTCTAGACAGATGTGTAGGTCGTTGTGGGGGGCAGGGGAAGGGGAGTGGGTAGTAGCAGGTGTGGCACTTACGAGGCCAGAAAGAGTTCTTGTAGTTCTCAGTGCTGTGGATCAGGTAGTCAGGATTTTAGAGCCAAAAGGAACTTTTGACATAATCTAGACCAGTGGTTTGGCTGCACAGTGAACCTTTGATGCACACTGGAATCATTGGGGGGAGTTCTTAAAAATTCTGATGCCCGTTTACATACCTGACTAATTAAATCACATCTCTGAGGAGGACATCGGTGCGCTGATGTTTGTTGAGGTTTAGAGCTTCTCGGTTGATTGCAGTGTGCAGCTATTCTGGAGCTTGATAGTTAAATGGCTACCATTGTTTTCTGCTTTTCTGTGCGATAACACACTGTGTTAGGTGTAGGTCCTTTGTGTATTTTCTCATTTAAACAGTGACCACTGTAAGGTATGTATCTCTGATTTACAGCTGTAGAAACTGAGGCAAAGAAAGACATTAAATGACTTATTCAGGATTACACTTCTGCTGTATGACTGAGTCAGGATTTGAACCTAAGTTTGATTGGACACCTGTGCTTTAACTAATAAGGTTCTCCACCCTCGTTGCTTATTAGAATCAACTGAAGAACTTTTTTCTTTTTCTTTTATAGCTTAAAGTATCATTCACATATTACAAAATTCATCCTTTTAGTATGTACAATTCAGTGGTTTTTAGTATGCTCACAGAGTTGTGCAACCATAGCCACAATCATTTTTAGAATGTTTCTGTCACCCCCAAAAGAAACCCCAATACTCATTAGCAGTCAACTCTCCATTTTCCCCCAACACTCTCAGCCCTAGGCAACCACTAATCTTTCTCTATGGATTTGCCTATTCTGGAGATTTTATATAAATGGAATCATATAATATGTGGTCTTTTGTGACTACCTTCTTTTACTTAGTATAGTCTTTTAAGGATTCATCCATACTATGGATGAATATATATCATTACTTATTTCTTTTTATTGCCAAGTAATATCTCATTGTATGCACAATATAAATAAAATACCACATTTTATTTACTCATGCAACAGTTGCTGGACATTTGGATTGTTTTAACTTTTTAGCTGTTATGAATAATGCACTTGTGAACATTTGTGTACAAGTTTTTATGTGGACATGTATTTCATTTCTTTTGGGTATATACCTAGGAGTGGAAATGTTGAATCATATGGTAAATCTGTGTTTAACCTTTTGAGGAATTGCCAGACTTTTCTACAATAACTGCAACATTTAATATTCCCACCAGCAGTAAATGAAGATCCCAGTTTCTATGCATCCTTGTCAACATTTTTTTTTTTTAAATTATAGCCAGACTGAGTGTGAAGTGGTATCTCATTATGGTTTTGATTTGCATTTCCCTGACAGCTAATGATTTTCTGCATTTTTTCATGTGCTAAGTGACAATTTGTATATCTTCTTTGGAGAAATGTCTGTTCAGCCAAAGAACTTTTAAAACATACTGGTCCTTGAAGTTTTAAATATAAATAGACTATGCAGAGCCATGTAGGGGTTTTTTTGTATTTGTTTTTGTTTTTGTTTTAACTCCCAGGTGATTCTAGTGTACTCCAGAGTGGAGAACCTCTGTGCTACCTGGAAGCGATAGTGCTTCGTGTTAGGAAAACAGACCCAGAGATGCCAGAATACAGGGCTAAGGTCATGGTAAAGCTGAGACTGGAATTCATATTTGGGAGTCATTCTGTTATACTAAGTCTCTCAACTGCTTATATTTTACCACCTCTCAGTGTAACAGAGCTAGTAATAGCAAGGGACATGATGTTCCAGCTTTCTCTCTACAGAATGTTGGCAGTGGTAGTTACTAGTAGAGGGATTGGGGTTTACCTTGAGCTGTGTAACATACTGTCTGGTCAGGTTCCTCTGGTTACTGTTTCCATGAGTTCCACATGTAACACAATACTCCAGCCAGGGTCAGTGTTAATACCCCTGCATAGGGCCCAGCCCCACAAAATGTTGCTAGAACAGCTCCACTATAATATATCTTCTTATTACAGATTCAGATATAACATGGGTAGAATTCTATCAAGCACAGTGCTTTGCAGTGGAGAGTAACTTTGTAATACACAGCTATTAAATGAATAGATGCTGTTGCAATGGCTGACTGTCTGAGATGTTCCACTTTTTCTGAGGCAAACTAGGCAATTGTCCTTACAGTGTGTGTCCCTACTCTGCTTACGACCTGTGTTTATGTGTTTTGTTTTAGCAGTCTATTGCCTTGCATATGTAGAGTGGGGAAAGTATTCAGACTAAGGAGGAGGTAATCTTGCCAATATGAATCCACTTCCGTCTTTGGGCATCTGAATTACCAATTTAGGGCTTTTTCTACAAAACTTCCCTGTTATCTGCAGTATTAGAAAATGGTAGATAGAGGGTCATACCAAATCCTGGCATTGACCGTAGAGCTTAGTTTTGTAGAAATTCTTTTTCATTATTCCCATTGGAATAGCATTTTGAAACATTCTTTATCAATGCTTTTATGTTAAAACTGACATTCATTTCATTAACTTTTTTACATGAAGCCTTTTACCTTGTTTCAGTGTTTTTTTTTTTTTTTCCTTTGGCCATGCCCTGCAGCATGCGGGATCCTAGTTCCCCGGCCAGGGATCAAACCCCCGCCCCCTGCAGTGGAAGCGTGGAGTTCCAACCACTAGACTGCCAGGGAAGTCCTTCAGTTTTTTTATAGTTTGCTTTTTTTAGACTGTACATCTACCAGAATACCACTTGTTGAAATATTAAATTACATATGTGGAAGGGTAGTATGCATAATGGTTTAATGCCCAGTTTCTGTGTACAGGTCTTAGCTCCATCACTTCTTAGCTACATGACCTTGGGTGGGCTGCTTGACCGCAGCTAAGCCTCATTTTTCTCATCTGTAAAGTGAAGATGATTATAGTGTCTTTCATAGAGTTGCCTGTAAAGATAAAATGAGGTAACTTTGTAAAGTGTCTATTATAGTGTCTGGCACATGGTATTTCCTCAATAAATACTGACTTTTATTATGATGGCCTGTGCTTTGAGCTGTTTAAATTTTTAATGATTTATGAGACATAGGGGAACAAGGTAAGAAGTAGTACAGTTACTCAATAAGGTCAGTGTTTGGCACCTCCCAGGATTCACTCTGAGCACCTGATACCCAGGCCACTTCAACAGCTTCCAAGGCTCTGGGTCCACTATTTTGGAATGTTCATCTGTGGCCATTTCAGACTTGTACCTTTGCTGAAGGATTCCTAATTGAGTACATTAACTGTGGAGCTAACCTGAAGCCTTTCTAGGAGTTTCTTCTTATTTGGCAGGGAGGAAGGGAGCTGGACTTCCTCAGGACTCTCCAGATATCCTTTTGGGATCCAAAACTTATCAAAATAACCTAAGTGGTCCCACTGTTTTCATTGGTCCTTGTAGTCCTTTCTCCTGAGTGCTGCCTGGGTTCACCTGGAAAGACTCTGCCTAGAGTTGGCTGTAGACCTGATGTTTCTACAGACTTTCTTTCAGGTCAGGTATACTAGGTGTTAGCAAGAGAGGTCTGCCCGGTTGTATCAGGCAGGCTTGCTGTTGTCAGTGCTGTGGTGTTCAGATGTTCTGGGGTAGGGAGGGGAGGTGGGTATTGCAGGAGGATCGGTTACTGACATGATCATTTCTGACCTATTAATGCAAGAAACTTTGCTTCTTTTGTTTTTTAGGGATTGTTCCCTGAAGGGGAGACCATTTCATCTTTTCCGATTACTCATCCAGTACCATGAGCCAGAGCTTTGTTCTTTTCTTGATACAAAGAAAATTACTCCAGACTCCTATGCACTCAACTGGGTAATAAAGTGAAAGTAGGAACACTTAATGAAAAATAGCTTTCTATAAAACTATAGTTAGGTTTTTTTTTTCCCCCCAAGGAAGAGAAAGAAAAGCACTAAATTATAGACTATTACTATTTAAACCAAAGGAGTAAAATTATTGGCACTTCAAAAATGATTTTTTTTGCTCTTCACTTACATTAGTTTAAATTATTTAATATGAAGTTTAGCCTTTTGTTGTTTTACAAATATATGTAAATATATGTGATATATTTACTTATGTATAATATATATATGTAATATATATAAATATATGATATGTATCAGTTCACTTTAAAACTGTGTGATTAAATTGTTGATAGTATGTGTAAGAAATGATATCCAATGACAAGGAAAATAAGATTATCAAATGATTAATATAAAAGAATATAAAGTACATCTCAGGGACTTTCCTGGTGGTGCAGTGGTTAAGAATCCGCCTGCCAGTGCAGGGGACACAGGTTCGAGCCCTGGGCTGGGAAGATCCCGCATGCCGCGGAGCGACTAAGCCCATGCACCACAACTATTGAGCCTGCGCCCTACAGCCCGCGAGGCACAACTACTGATCCCACGCACCACAACTACTGAAGCCCGCGTGCCCTAGAGCCCATGCTCCGCGACAAAAGAAACCACCGCAATGAGAAGCCTGCACACTGCAACAAAGAGTAGCCCCCACTCGCTGCAACTAGGAAAAGTCTGCGCGCAGCAATAAAGACCCAACACAGCCAAAAAAAAAAATAAATTAAAAAAATTTAAAAAAAAGTACATCTCAGTACTCTGTCATTCTATATTTGTATTTTTATTTTTTTAAATTTTATTTATTTTTGGCTGCATTGGGTCTTAATTGCTGCGCGCGAGCTTTCTCTAGTTGGGGTGAGCAGTGGCTACTCTTCCTTGCGGTGTGCGGGCTTCTCATTTCGGTGGCTTCTCTTATTGTAGAGAACTGGCTCTAGGCGCACGGGCTTCAGTAGTTGCGGTGCGTGGGCTCAGTAGTTGTGGCGCACGGGCTTAGTTGCTCCGCAGCATGTGGGATCTTCCTGGACCATGGCTCAAACCCGTGTCCCCTGCATTGGCAGGTGGATTCTTAACCACTGCACCACCAGGGAAGCCCTATATTTGTATTTTTAAATGGGAAGTTTTATTATTCTAGGTTAGTGGTTCTCAAACCTTTTGGTCTCAGGACCTTTTACACTCAACATTTATTGAGGAGCCACGATTTATGTGGATTATGTTGGTTAGAAATTAAGAAATTTTAACCATTTATTATTTCATTTAGAAGTAGTGATAAATCCAGTACATGTTAACATAAATAGCCTATTTTTAAATGAAAATTAACTATTTTCCAAAAAGAAATTTAGAATAGTGACATTTTTTAATATTTTTGCAAATCTCAATATTTGGTTAGAGCACAGGCAGGTACATTCTCATATCTACTTTTCTATTGAATCTGTGATGATAACATATTTCGTGTAGCCTTTGGAAAATTCTGTTGTTCATTTGTGAGAGAATGAATGTGAAAAAGGCAAAATCTAAGTATTATTATGAAAATAGCTTTGACATCACAAATCCCCTGTAAATACTCTTGGGGACTTCCAAGGCTCCTCAGACCATACTTTGAGAACTGCTCTTCTAGGGTTACTTGAAGATCTTTCTAAAACAGTGATTGGGTTCTAGAAGAATATACGTATATTCAGAAATTTTAATGTATTCCTTGATCATGTCTTACCTAGCTTTTCTTCAGGAAGGATTCCATTTCTGCCACTTATTAACCGTGTGATTTAATACACTTAGCCTCTGAGCTTCAATTTCTTCATCTGTAAAATGGAACTAATAATAGTACCTATCTCAGAAGGTGATGAGATGAGTAATCAGGAAATGGTGACTAGAGAATCGCAACTGGTTTCAGCTCTGGCATACTAAATCTCATACTGCAGCAGCCTATTCTTTCATTCCCTCTCGGCTGCAGTCTTCTCACTTTGAGTAAAAATAATAAAATTGTAGTTTCTCTGAGATTCATATGTTGCTATTAAATCTACTTATTTGTGTTGAAGTAAGAAACTTTCTTTAAGCATTCTGATACGTTAATAGAGATCTCTCTCGTCACATCATGCCTGGGAAATGCCACTTCTGTGACCAGAACTCTGAAGTAGTACTCAGTGCTGCTAGCAGATTTTAACTGATTACTGAAACTACCAGTTTCACTTTGTCAATGCCCCAAGTAGTTCATTCTTGCTACTAGTATCATGTCTATGGAATGGAGTCTTTTTTTTTTTTTTTTTCAATCATGAGATGAAACAAAACGAATTCCTAAACTTTGAGAACTCATAACTGTGAATGATGCAGTGGTAGCTTTAGTTTAGCTAACTGAATTTAATGATGACCATATCTTGCTATTCTGTTTGTATTTGCATCTTCTGTATTTGTAATAGTAATTTTTAAACAGTTACAGAAAACATTAGAAGCATTATGTACTTTAAAAGCTTTGTGGTCAACTGTAATAGCAGTTACATCAGCTGTGGAGTGTCAGGCTTTTTCTAGCCCAAACATCACCATTTACTAGCTCTGTGATGTTAGGAAGGTTATTTAATAGACGTCTGTTTTCTTACCTATAATATGGGGAGGAAAATGTCTATTTTGAAGAACTGTTGTGAGAATATTTAGAATAAGAGATATTTAATAAAAGATATGTGGCAGTAATTTAGTACCTGGCACAAAATATTCACTAAATGTATGTGTTTTCATTAGCTCCCTTTAGCCATTAAGAATGTTTGAAATTTAACTTCTAGATGGAATTGTTTCTGTATCTAATAAAAATGGAATAATCTAAAAATATCACTGAATTTATGCAATTTAAAACACAGTTGGGCTCTAGAGGAACTTACACATTAACAATTCCTTTATTTGAAGTAGAAAACCATAGAGCTCCTGAAACGTTTTGAGGGACATGAATGTCGTCTCATCTGTTTCAAATGATGTACAACTAAGATTGGGGAACAATTTGCCTTTAAATTGTCCTTACAATTTCATTTGATGCTCTTAACTCAAATTACCATGCTTGATCCTCACAGTTACCTTGCAAGTTAAGTACTATAATAGTTACCCTTACAGAGCTCATGGGTAATTATGCTAGTTATTATACTGTGGCAGATATGTGCTAGTTACTGTATATATCCTAGGTTAGTTGTCTTTCTCTTTACCACAACAGTGGTAGAGGATGGGTAGTAGTATTCCTTTTTTTTTTTTTTTTTAAAAACAGAAGTAGAAATGGAAGCTCTAGAGGTTAAGTGACATACCCTAAGTCATACAGCTAGTAAGTGGCTTCATTGTGCCTTGAATCCACATGTTCTGCCTTTGGATTACATACAGTAAAGTTAAGGTACAAGTTAAATATCAGGTACAGACAGTTTCATATAATGTTACGCATTTGCCTGAATACTTTTAAAAGAACAAGTCGTTGCCAGTGGTTTATATCTCTCATTTCATTTCCTGATTACAGCTTGGAAGTCTTTTTTCCTGTTACTGTTCCATTGAAGTCACTCAGGCAATATGGGATGGATATCTACAACAAGCAGATCCATTTTTTATTTATTTCTTAATGTTAATAATCCTTGTTAATGCAAAGTAAGTATCAAGTTGGCTAGATTTTTTCCTCTCTGTTCTCAGGGTGCTCTGTTAATATTTAACTCAAATTCATTTGATTCTCTTTTTACAGAGAAGTCATTTTAGCACAGGAGTCTGACAGCAAAGAAGAAGTTATCCGTAAGTATTATTTAATGTGGAGAAAGCATTTCAAGTCAGTTTTCTGAAACTCAGTTTCCTCATCTATAAATTTAGAAGATTACTCTAGAAGAGCTCTGAGGTTCCATTCAACTCTTACACACTCTCCAGGTACAGACCTTAAAGACTCTTGCCCCTGATTTGCCACCCTCATTCATTCCTTCTATGTATTTTTCACTCTTTCAATTCTTCTCCATATACTCTTTCTTTGGTTTCATTGTTCAGATAAACTGCCCTCCTCTCACTCTCCTCTTCCCTTCCTTCTTCCTTAATTTGCCTTTGAATACTCAGCTCTTACAAGTATATCCATTGTTGAAGTCTTGGTTCTTCGTTTGGGTTCTCCCCCACTCTAGCTCCCACACAGATTTAGTTACTTCCTCTCTATAGTGCCTGGCACTTTGTACTGTCTGTGTTACAGTGTTTATCTCACTACGTTATAATGATTTATTGTCACATTTCTCAAACCAGGCAAAGTTCCTTAAGTCAGGAACCATTTCTTGGTCATTTTTTATTTCCAGGGGCCCTGACATTTATTATGTGTTCATTGAATAAATCACACTATTCCAATCGAGGCTAATGAATTTGATTTGATTGCCAGACACCATCATACACTAAGAGCAGAACTGTATTAACAGTTTCAGTTCCTTTGGGGAAAATCCACTTCTTAAGCAGTTTTCAATGCATCACTGTTGAGATTCCATTTATGTAGTTAAAATGTTGAAGATAAACCAACTTTGATATGTAAATAATGTTCATTACTGTATTTTTCACAAACAAAAAAACTTTTTAATATTATATTTGTAATCGTATTTCAGAGTTCTTGGAAAATACTCCATCCAGTTTGAATCTAGAAGATATAGAAGACCTTTTCTCTCTGGCTCAGTATTATTGCAGTAAAACACCAGCTTCATTTAGGAAGGTATCAGACAAGAAATCACCTACTTCAGTATTTCACATTTTGTGCATTGTTTTATGTTTATGTTGTATCCACTTCAGTTAAAATACTCTAGGTTGTCCTTCTTTTCTTTTTATGTGTTACAGTTTTGTGTGATTTTTTTCACTGTAAATACTCTCCCTAATGGAGGAACAGACATTAAAAAAGATACTATACAAATATGCTAGGAACCATTTCACCTGTACTCTGATTATTATTTCTGATCATGAGACTATTGGCTATAAGGTATTTCTTAAATTAATGCTTCCTTGACTTTAAAAAATGTAAATATTACAAAAATCTGATGGAGGATATATAATTATGCCTTCTTTATCTGGAGTTTAGCTTTGCACAACTTTAATGTTGCTGAGCTGTCTTTTAAACAAAAAAGGGTCACTTAGCTCCATAGAGACCTAGAACCTTTCTCAGATGAGACAAGTGCTTTCAAGAGAAAGGACACCAGATTAGAAGCCCAAGTGCTGTGAGCTCCTAGAAAGTAAAACTCTAAGAAGCAAAAGCTAGTAACGGGGAGGCACAGGAGTACCATTTATAAACAATTTGTGACCTCAGGTGCTCATGAGAGCATTATTGTCTTTTGTTTTTTTTTTTTTTAAGGCATTCTACCATCATAATTGCTAGTTGGAAGTTATCGTGTCACTGAAACATTAAGATGAGATTAAATTATGTTCAATATAGTGTGTTCAGGAGGCAGATAAGGGAAACCTTGTAAGAACATTTCCCTCAAAACTAATTAATTACAAAAGAGATTTATTTCCAGCGACTAGTTTCAGCTGTTTTAATAATTGCCTTATGTAGATCACCTCATTTCCCAACAGTGTTGACTAAGTTAGATGGTGGGGTAGTGGTTATGGTACTGGATGAAAAAGAAGTCTTATCCTTTTCTTTCCAGTCTTTTAAGAGAATAGCTTTTATTCTTCAGACATAAATAATCTGCACTAGCAGTTGCTAATTAGAGCAGGTTTTAGCAGCATATTATACAATTTATGCCATGTTTTTGTTTTTATTTTATTAAAATATAAAAAGTTGCGAGTAACCATTTAAAAATTTACTATTTAAATATAGGTGATAGTATAGAAAATAGCTGTGTAGAATGTGTTATTTTTTCTTAGTCTTTCATTTTGTGTGAAATCGAATGGGGACTTTGTATGTAGACTTTTTGTAGCTTTTAGCCTGTAAGATATGAGAAGATATGTTAAATCACATTGACTCAAAGATGTTATGTAATAATTTTACCTTTTGTCTTGGTCTATTGAGAATAGTTTTAGGAAGAAAGTTTGATTTTATTTTTTCTGCATAATGTTTCAAAAATTCCTCTTCACACAGGATAATCACCATCTCTTTGGTAGTACTTTGTTGGGAATTAAGGATGACGATGCAGATTTGAGTCAGGCACTTTGTCTGGCCATCTCTGTGTCAGAGATCCTTCAAGCAAATCAGCTTCAAGGGGTAAGTAAAAAAAAAACCCACTGTTTATCAGAAGACTATCCCCTTTAAATGCAAGGAATCAACATTTCCTCCCTGTTTGTTGATTCTCACAAAATTAATTTACTATAACAATGTAGTTGTTTTGCTTTTTTTGAATGATTAATGTGTTAAATCTTCTGTCCATATGCTCATTTTTAAACTGCCAGCTTGCGTGGTATTTTACTAGTCAACAACTAATTATTTTTGACACCAATTTTTGTAAATTGCCAAATCTTTTTTCATGTTTTAACAAAGCAACTGAATGTTATATAAAGTACTTAAAAGGGTGGATTTAGCATTTAACAGTTAAATTCTGGATACTTATACAGCTAATTGAATTACATGGTTTAATGCCAAAAGGCATGTTACAAAGGAGAACTGAGGGTATACCATGATTTTCTGTCTACTGCTGTCTTCATGAAAATCTTTTTGCTAATAGTGCAACAGTTAACCGTGTGTGTGTGTTTGGAAGGTGGGATGTATTTCGAAGATGGAGAGAAGAGGAACAGACATAGAAAGACAGGCCTTTTACAGTAGATCTTTTTAAAACAAGCATTTCACATATTTTTCTTATTAGAACTATTACTTAAAAACAAATCAAAACATGTAATCTAGTTTAAAGAGACCCATGTGAACTTCTTCAGTTCAGACTGGCACTGGAGAACCTCCTCTCACCCCCAAAAGACATTTATTTAATCCTTATGTGAATTGCATTGTTGATAAGTGTGTGGGCTTATTTTCAGAAACAGGAATTGTATCTACATCTGTGTTTATTTTCAGAAACAGAAATTGTATCTACATCTGTGTTTATAACTATATAGTGTTTTTAAAAGTGTTTAACATGATATACATTAAATTATTAAATTCCAGTATAATTAGCTTTATAGCTCAAACTAACATTCTTCTGCTACATATTTTAAGACTTTCTAGTCAAGAACAGTATATACAGAGTATTTTAACTATTTAAAATGAATAAAACTATTTAAGATCTTGAGGTTATATTCTTGAGTCTGTATGGGTCCTCCTATGTGAGATCCATTTCTAATCTATCTGTTTCCCCTTCTTTGGTTAATTGTTAATATTATATTGTGTAAAATGTGACCCTCATGGCAAATTTTATTTTGTCAAATGTTTCCCTTTTAGGAAGGAGTCCGGTTCTTTGTGGTGGATTGCCGTCCTGCAGAACAGTATAATGCTGGGCATTTATCAACTGCTTTCCACTTAGATTCAGATCTGGTTAGTATAAATGCTGATTAAAAATTTTTAAGAAGTAAGAGAAGAAATGGATTTCTTCTCTTTAGCCCATAAATAAATATACATGTACCAGACTGGGGATGTTTTTCTTTCTGCTTAAGGAGGGAGTCTCTGCCCTTATAAAAGTGTTGCCTCAGGTTTCCTTTTCACCTAGGACACCCTTTTGGCATCATAAAGGGTAGATGAAAGCACTGTTAACTATGGCTTACTGTTGCTTACCATTGTTATGTCACTAAATTCTATACTTCTTACTGTGAGCTACCTGATGTAGCACTCAGCATAGTGTCTTGCACTTAGTAAGTACTCTGTGAATATTAGCTCTTCTTATGATTGGGTAATTAGTCTATAAGCCTTTTTTTCCATCATGAGTACTTATGCATATAATAAAGTAATATATAAGGGTGGTGTCTGGTGTATAGGGGCTCAGTTCACATTGCTGTCCTAGGGTCACTTGAATTGAAGGACTAGATGAAGTAGATAATTAAATATTGTCAGAGATGCTTAGAGCATTTGGTAGGACTGGGACTGACATCGTTTAAGCCTTTCTGGGGTTATTAGAGCCTCAGGGATGGAGAAGACAGAAAGAGGAATAACTTGCTGACCATTCTATCTGCCCTTCTGCCCAACTTGTCTGAAAAAGTTGACGCTGAAGCTGAAAGGGCATGTTGAAAGGTCTAGGTGGTGTCAAGAGGAAACTCATGGAAAATGGAGGTAAAACAACCCAGAGAGTTTGGGGTGCTATAGGTGAAGAAGGCAACCCTAGCTTGTTTGCATCCTAAAAGTGAACTCTGTGCCTTTCTCTTCCTTGATTCATCTAGGAAGACCTAAATGGTCCTTCTTTTATGCTTGTTTTTAAAATTTATTCATCATTAATAACTTGATTATTCTTAAAAAACTCAAAGAATGTCTCCAGAGTTGACAATTACTCTCAGTTTGTTTAATCATCCAGACCTTTAATATGTATTTACATATTTCTTATTCACTTTTTTTTTTTCCACTTGATTTTTCATTTAACAGTTCACTCGCATTTTCACTTAACAGTTTTTTGGAGATCTTTTCATTTTAGTACATTGTTTTTAATGGCTGTATAGTGGTCCATGGTACAGATATACCATAATTTATTGCCTGATTGATGTACATTTACAATGTTTTCAGTTTTCTTGTAATAAAACAATGCTATAGTTAACATCCTTATATATATTTTGTGGACTTGTGCAAATATTTCTGTAAAATAGACCCCTAAAAGTAAAATTGTTGGGTTGAGAGTTGTGGGCATATACAATATTACTAGAATCTGCCGTATTGCCCTTTAGAAAAGCTGAATCAACTGATACTTTACAACTCTAAGTGAGAATGATTGTTTCATACCATCAGCATTATTGGACATTACCAATTTTTTATTTTACAAGAATGATGGTCATTCTTGTGGTCATTACTAGTGATGTTGTGCATCTTTTTTCAAGTGTGCTTTTAATTTGTATTTTTTTTATCAATGCAAATTGCTTTTCTGTGGTTTGTCCATTTTTCTATTGGATTTTCACTGTGCTTTTTATGAACAGTTTTTTGAACAAATTTTTGTATTTATTGGCATACTTGTTTTCTTGAGGGTAGGAAATTAATTTTTTCATCCTCATATCTCTAGTATCTAGAGTAGTGCTGATGAATAAATGGCTTCTACTATTTCTGACTGTCCTCTAAGAAATTCATGGTTTGCCATGTAAGTGGAAACTAAAAAATATAGCTTGTTTCGATATATTGTTTTTGTCATGGACCCTTCCACTCATAGTTAAACTTTTCTTGTCATGATACCTAAAGACACTGAAGCTTAGAAAACAAACAACAAAAACAATTTTTTTTGTCTAGTAAAGTGTTTTCTTTGCATAATTTAATCTTTCTGTGAATTTTCAACTTTTGTTTTCTGATGTATTATAGGTACATTTATACACATTTCTTTTATCCCAGGGATTTTATTTATAAGAGCCTTTGGGGAATTCCCTGGTAGTCCAGTGGTTAAGACTCTGCACTTTCATTGCTGAGGGCCTGGGTTTGATCCCTGGCGGGGGGACTAAGATCCCACAAAACTGCGTGGCGTGACCAAAACAAACAAAAAAAGCCTTTATTTTCACGGTGGCAATTTAAATATTGTTTTTTTTTTTCCCCGCCCTGGGAAAATATTTCGTTTGCAAATGTATAAGAAACACAGGCTTGCCACATTAAAAAAATCTTTAATTGTCTAGATGCTCCAGAATCCGTGTGAGTTTGCACAGTCAGTGAAATCCCTGCTGGAAGCACAGAAGCAGTCCATTGAGTCTGGCTCCATCGCTGGTGGGGAGCACCTCTGTTTCATGGGCAGTGGCAGAGAGGAAGAAGACATGTATATGAACATGGTCCTGGCACACTTTTTACAGGTATGCCAACAGATTATTTCAGTTTGCCTTGGTTACTGCTATCATCTTTAAGAAATTCTCCTAGGTAATTTTGTGCTGTTGTCGACCTTGTCAAATTTATCTGTATTTTTTTTTTTTTTAAACACATTATTGGTTTTGTGTCTTGCCAACAAAGGTCTTCTCCCCCAGATTTTTCTTGCATGCTTATGTGTTATATTTTTATGTTTAAATCTTGGCCCATCTGGAATTATTTTTGTGTAAGAAGTGAGGTAGGAATCAAAAAAAATTTTTTCCCCAAATAGCTAACCAGTTGTGCTGTCAATTTGAAATACTACCTTTTTAATATACTGAATTCCTCAATGAATCAGGGTCTATTTCTGGATTATTCTTTTGCATTGTTCTGTATGCCTCAGAACTTTTTACAGTTGCTGTATAATTCATTTTAATATCTTCACTTTGAAATTGTATAAATGTACATGTATATGTATTCATGACACTTAGCCACCTTTCCTTTTTGTGTTTAAATGTTGTCTTTAGCACAACTAATTTGTATCAGCGATTTTATGCAACCTGTCCCCTCTACTTTTTCTACAAAGCCTCACTCAGTGATGGCTCTTTCTTTATAAAAATGGTTGTTTATTAGGTATTCTTTGGTAGTTTATACATTAAAGTCCTCATTTTGTGTGGCCCTGAACTATGGAATCAGGAAGACAATAGGCATGCTGTTACACAAGCCACTCAATTTACATCCACTTTACTGGGAATCTGGTTTGAGAAACTTAGTCTAAAGCAGGGGTCCCCAGCTCCCGGGCAATGGACGGATACCAGTCCGTGGCCTGTTAGGAACTGGGCCACAGAGCAGGAGGTGAGCAGCGGGCGAGCCAGTGAAGCTTCATCTGTATTTACAGCCGCTCCCCATCGCTCCCATTACCGCCTGAGCTCCGCCTCCTGTCAGATCAGCGGCAACATTAGATTCTCATAGGAGCACAAACCCTACTGTGAACTGCGCATGCGAGGGATCTAGGTTGCGTGCTCCTTATGAGAATCTAATGCCTGGTGATCTGAGGTGCAGCTGAGGTGGTCCCACCATCCCCAGATGGGTCCATCTAGTTGCAGGAAAACAAGCTCAGGGCTCCCACTGATTCTGCATTATGGTGAGTTATATAATTATTTCATTATATATTACAATGTAATAATAATAGAAATAAAGTGCACAATGAATATAATGTGCTTGAGTCATTCTGAAATCATCCCCCACCCCATCCCCCATCCGTGGAAAAATTGTCTTCCACAAAACTGGTCCCAAGAAAGACTGGGGACCGCTGGTCTAAAGGACAATCCTCGAAAGACAAAATCAGAGAAGGAGCAAGGTATTTGGGAGAGGGATTATAAGATAAAGTTATGCTTTACTGGGGGAAAGATTTTAGAAGTTTATACAGAATAACAAAAATAGGTTCTCAAACTCATTTTACTTATAAATTTAATTGACCTATTCTAAAAATGGCCTGGTATAGGGTGTATATTATGAAGGGTGTCAGATGGCAAGAATTCGGAATATTGTGGACTTCTTTTAATAATTCGAGTTCTTAATGTGGTTTTAGAAATTTCCCCCCCCAGTTTTTATCGTGGAAAATTTCAAACAAATCCACAAGTTGGGAGAGTTGAACTCTATAAATTCTTTGTAAAGACATAACCACATTATCACTATTACACTTTACTATAAAAAAAAGTAACGAGTGTTCAAGTTTCCTTGGTTTTCTCAGGATCTAAAACAAGACATTGCACTCTGGTTGGTATCTTTTAAGTCTCTTTTAATTTATAGGTTCCCTTTCCTAATTTTTTTCCTTGTATATATTTGTTTGGAAAAACTGGTTACTTTGTCTTATATTTTCCCACAATCTGGATTTTGCTGATTGCATTCACACTGTGTTGTTTATCAGGTTCTACCCCTGGTATTTCCTGTAAACTGGGAATTAGACCTAGGGACTTGTTAGATTACTTTTGGGGGTGGGAGGGATAGGAAGTCTTGGGTAGTGTGTACTTCCTCAGGAGGTAAATACTGCCCAGATATCTTTCTTTTTTGTGTCCTTGTTTGTTTATCATTGCTTAGATTCATTAATTTTTAGTAGTTTGTAAAATGTTAACATTCTGTCATTTCTTCATAATTAGCTGTAGTATTTGCTTTTGTGTTTCCTTTTTATAAAAGACCCAAAATATTTTTGCAAGCTTTTAAAAACCATTCTAGTAACATCCGAAAATACAGTGTAACTGATTTTGGTTTGACTCTGTATTGCACTGTTGGGACTATAATACAAGTAAAATCACAGTCTCGTTAGTAGCCATGAAGTTGTCCCCTTCTTCCCACTCAAGCACCAGACCTTACAGTACACAAGATAAATGTATGTACTTCTCTGTGCCAAAGTCCAAAATGTCAAAGAAAAAATCCAGAAATGTAGTATATAACCTTATATTACATTTGTCAATGCTTATAGAACTATCAGAAGTTTTATAGAATTTTTAAAAAATCTATTCATTTAATTAATTTATTTTTGACTGCGTTGGGTCTTCGTTGCCGCACGCAGGTTTTCTCTAGTTGCGGCGAGTGGGGGCTACTCTTCGTTGCGGTTCGCGGGCTTCTCATTGCGGTGGCTCCTCTTGTTGCAGAGCACGGGCTCTAGAGCGCAGACTCAGTAGTTGTGGCACACGGACTTCGTTGCTCCGTGGCATGTGGGATCTTCCTGGACCAGGGCTGGAACCCATGCCCCCTGCATTGGCAGGCGGATTCTTAACCACTGAGCCACCAGGGAAGCCCCCAGAAGTTTTAATTAAATTGCATTTGGGAATAATTTTAAATTTTATTTTCCATTTCAGAAAAACAAAGAATATGTGAGCATTGCCAGTGGAGGATTTATGGGTAAGGTTTTAATTTATTAACCCCTTTGTCCCTACTTTTCAGAGGAAATTATACTATCACTGGAGCTGATTTAGAATGACCAAATCAGTTAATGGGTACACTTTCTCTTCAGTCATTCACTATTTTCAGAAAAGGCAAGGCCAGCAGGACATATAGATAAAGACAAACACAATAGACAATTGCAATGAGTGAATATATAGTGGAAGACTATTAAAGTGGATGTGTATTAATTAGCTTGTATTTGTAGAAAATGTTTTTGTAAAGATGGGTGAAAAACTGCCCCACATGATTTGTTTCTGTGGAGAAGGAAGGATAGATAGGACTGGGAAACAAGAGTAGGAGGAATAACTTTCACTGTATACTCTTTGTGCTATTTGCTTTTTTGTTTGTTCTGTTTTCATTTTATTTTTGAACTACATGAGAGTATTAGCTGCTGAAAAATGTTGACTGAATAGAATAAAACAAATAAGTTGATATTTTCAAGTCTGCAGATAATATCTGGTAATTCAGGATAGTAAAATGACAGAATCCCTACCAGCAAATATTTGAGAATACATGAAGGAGTAGGTCAGGGTAATAAGGTTAAAAAAAAGACTATCTTTTTTTCTTTTCTTTTTTTTTTTTTTTTTACAAATTATGTTATTTAAGGGTACAAACTTACAACTAGTAGATAAATAAGTCCTGGAGTACTAAGGCACAGTATACTAATGCACAGTATAGTGAATATAGACAACAATATTGTATTATAATCACCAAACTTGCAGAGACTAGATCTTAATTATTCCCACCACAAAAAAGAAATGGTAATTGTGTGACATGATAGAGGTGCAACTGTTGCTACAGTGGAAGTCATATTACATTATATAAATGTATCAAATCAACATTTTGTATACCTTAAACTTACACAGTGTTATATGTCAAATATATTTCAATTAAAAGATAAGGAGCCTTTCATTAGGAAAAATGATATAAAAAGATTGAACTATAATTACTAGGAAAATTAATGATAAAATCAAATTAATATTTGTTGGAGGCAATAGAAATCCTGAGTTTGAATCATAAGAGTCTTATAAGGATTAAGTTCTGACTTAATATGATTTTCTTATGTTATGACTTAGACGTTTTGATAGGTTAGGGTCTATTTCTTCTTGGTCTTTGTTGATATTAGCAAGAATTATTCCTCCTGTATATCATGGCCTGATAACTAACTACCCTTGAGGCACATACCCAAAGTGATCTACAAAAGGGCTTATTTAAATAAGTACTAGTGTTAAGCAAGTATTGGCCTAAGGCCCAGTGTTATTTATTGGAAGTTCTGACAACATGATACAAAACTTGTCGTGATACAAGACACTTTTGAGAGTCTGAAAAGTATTCTTTTATAGCACAGATATCCTAGGTTTTAGGAACTTTTTTCTAAACTATGAATTATTTCTTTTCCAAGAATAATCTCTCTTTCCATAGCAGTTAATGCCTAAGACTGCTTCTTTATTATGGGAAGGATTAACTGATGTCTCCTTATGGTAAACAAAAACCACCATAGGTTTTCTATTAATCTTTTATGTCATGAAACCATTGCTAAGATTATTTATTAATACTTGAAGGATTACCTTCCAAAGAGGAAAACATCAAGCCTATATATATAGTTACTGTTACCCTTAGGGTCAATTAAGAAAAGTTATATACGTATAGAGAGAGGGCTTTGGAAGGAAGAAGAAAAGGAAGGCTTTCTGTAGCCTGGGGTCTTTTATTCCTTTACAGAGGCGCTGAAAGAAATACCTGTGATTATGCCCTTGGATCGTTTTCATTCAGCTATGACATGTTTATTGTACTTCTCTGGTATTGAATCTTTCCAGAGGGTTTGATATGTCAGGATTTTTTTTTCTTCTTCCTGTTTATCTTTAAGCACTGCAGCAGCACCTAGCAGACATTAATGTGGATGGACCAGAAAATGGATATGGCCATTGGATTGCTAGTACCTCAGGCTCAAGGAGCAGTATCAATTCTTCTGTTGATGTAAGTGTATATGTAGAATATGTCACCAGATTTGGATAAATGCCCAGGTGATTAACAACTAAACAGCTGCCATAACAAATGGAGGAAAAATATTTCGAACACATGCAGTGAGGAATCATATTATTGTGAAGTTAATGAAATGCTGGGAGCAGGCCTGCACAGCTAAAAACTAGCCAGGAGTTCTGGTGGTCTACCTGCTGAATTCAGATTTCTCCCTCTCCAGCTGCAGCTTGGTATCACCTAGTGAAAATTTTCTACTCCAGCTTAAATGTCAGTGGAGATAATTCTGAGTCCCATGACTAGCTAGGACTCTAAAGTGAGCTGGTTCTAGGAATCTCCCAATTAGTTTGGGCCGGGAGAATACTGAGGCTCATGTTTGCATCTCCAGCATACTGTCTCTGTAGCTCTCCTCCCCCCCACATACCTACATGATTAAAACTTCAGTCCACCCATATTTGAGAATGGGCCAGGCAGAGGAAGACAGGAACCAGTTGCCAATCCCATTATATTTGATTTTTAGTTATTGAGATGTACATTACTGCAGGGTTTTGCAATAGTGGGTAAATCCATTCTGTTCTGCTTTGGAAATATTTGGGCAATAAGTCTTGTGTGTTTTCAGTATTTCATGTCATTTGAACTAGGTGTCATTAGATCATTTTCTTAACAAGTAATGGTCCTCATCTACCTAAAGGTCATTCTTTAAATCAGAAATAGAGGGAAAACTCCAGTACAGGGTGATGGTTACAAGCTTGGGCTTACCAGTCTGACTCACCTGGGTATTCAGGTTTTGTCTTCACAGTTTACTTTCTTCATGATCTCTAGCAAGAACTTTTCCACTCTGGTTTCTCCATCTGTGCAAATAGGGATGATGATAATAACACAGCTTTCTTCACAATAATGACATGAAGATTAAATGTGCAAGTGAATGTAAAGTGTAGTACCTGTCACTTATATATCTTATAGTAGTTATTATAAAATTGTAACTCATTAGATGATTAATTGAGGTTTATCTTCAGCCATGTAAGTCAAAGCAAATTATTGTCAAATTATCAGCAGATAAGTCTTCTCTGAGAATTAGGTTTTCAGCTTGATCTAGGTATCTAGGAGCTCACCATTTATTTAATAAGTATTTGCTGTTTTCATTTTGAATATCTAAATAGTATGTATGTATTATAATGTGTTCAGTTAGTCCCCTTATTGTTGAATATTTACACTGTTTCTAGTCTTTTTCTATTATATACACTACTACAATTAAGTTTTGTAGTAATATATTTGCATGTGACATTATTTCGTCCCAGAAGTGAAATAACGTGATCAGAAGATTACATGTCAAAATCCTTAGAATTCTGCATTATTGTCAAATTGCCCTTCAAAAAACATTATTCTAATTTATATTCCTGTCCACAGCTTTGGATAGTCTTTGTATTGAACTTCTTATCTTCAGATTTGAAAAACAATGATTGAGGCTATTAAAGATAACTGTCTTAAAGATGTGTTACATTCAGAAGTACCAAAGAATTTCCACAGTCAGTTTAATTTGGTTTTGAATTTGGATGTGGAAATGGGAACATGATTTTTGTGTTATTTAGTTAATGACTTCTCTTAAAAATAAAAATAATACATGTTCATTGTAGCATCATATATAAATATGAAAAATATAAAGAAATCAAAATTATTCATAACCCAACCATGGATAACAACTATTCATAGTTTGAATCTTTTATAATGCATTTTTTTTTAGTATTTTATTTTAAAAGTAGTGATCAGAGTGTACATACAGTTTTATTTTCTGCTGTCTCATTGAACCTATGAGCATTTTCTAGTATTTTTAAATGCTTTTTTTTTTTTTTAGTATCAGTATAGTTATCCATCAAATAGTTCCTAAATCCTAGGGCATTTTCTGATTATTTCCTCCCCATAAATTCTGAAGAAGAGCTAATAAGCAGAAGATAGGCACATTTTAAAACTTTTGACATCTACTACCAGCTTCCCCTGTAGGGTATAAAGGAGCAATTATATACAACTCAAGAATTATACTCACATCTATTACACTAGGTACATAAGAGTGACTTTTCTTGAGAAATTAAAGGCCTAAGTAATAATGTTTTAAACAGCAAAAATTTACAAGGAATAAATGTTTGAGAATTTAGCTATATGAATGATATTCTGATTATAATTTTGCTTATCTTTATAGAGTAATCTGAGTTAAGAAAAGGTCAATAACTTTATTTCTTATTGAATAAATAAGGTAATTTCAGCCTCTACACATTTATGTGTGTAATACATATCCTCATTTTTCATTTCTACCTTCCATTCCTAAAATGGTTTCACCCAGTATATCAGTCTGCTGGGGCTGCCATAACAAAATACAACCAACTAGGTGGCTTAATGTATTTTCTCATAGTTCTGGAGGCTAGAGGTCTGGGATCAAAGGGCTAGCAGGTTTAATTTCTCCTAAGGCCTCTGTCTTTGGCTTGCAGAGTACCACCTTCCTGTGATGTTGGCACATGGCCTTTTTGCTGTGCATGTGAATCCCTGATGTATCCCCTTCTTCCTGTAAGAATATCAGTCATATTGGCTAGGGCCCACCTCATTTAACCTTAGTTTACTCTTTAAAGGCCCTATCTCCACATTCAGTCACTTTCTGAGGTATCCTGGGGATTAGAACTTTAACACACGAATTTATGGTCGGGGGGTGCACCCAGTTCAGGGCATAGCATCTAGATAACCTTTAGCAGTAGTGTATCTTGCTAATCATTTGGAGAGCAGTTAATCCATCAGTAAGTTGGTTTTTTTTTTTTTTTTTTTTCAGGGTGAATCTTCTAATGGCTCAAATGATAGAGGAATGAAATCACTAGTAAATAAAATGACTGTTGCTTTGAAGACAAAATCCGTTAATGTCAGGGAAAAAGTTATCAGTTTTATTGAGAATACATCAACTCCTGTGGACCGGTGAGTTGCTTATACAGTATGAATTTGTGATGAGTAATTAAAACTATAGAAAAGTATCTTAACAGTAAATGTTAGTTGAATAGAATGTGTTCTAGAAAAGGATCGTAAATTACATTTTTTTAATTAGATGATTCCAGTTTTTGTCATCATCACAGAGATGTTCTTTATTGCTATAAAATTTTACTATAAAGATTACTCTCTCTTCTCCCACTGCTCAGAATAGGAGGCAAGTAATAATTCTGCCCCTTCACGCCATTCATTAGAAAAAAAATATTCCAATGCTATTATGTATATGACACTTCATATAGCAGCTGCTTCCCACATGTCACATGGTTGGGAATCATCTGCTAAGTGCAGTAATCTCATAGCAGGAATCTCTTTCTCCGCTTCAGGAATTTAAAACCTAGAAAATTTGGTCATACTAAATAAAGCAGAAACCCGTTTTTGTAAAGTTTAAGAATTCAGATCTTCATAGAATTTTGTTCACAGCATGTGTGACCCCTATTTTCCCAATTACAAATGAAGTATCCAGCTAACAAATGATAAGTTTAAGAATGTCTGTTATATTGTTTCTTACTGGAACTGTGAGGGTACAGTATGTTTTTTTTCCCTCCACATGTTGGTCTCATTGATCTTTCTTGTTCTTAGAGTTCAAAGCTAACCTAATAATCCCAGCGTGAAATTTGTTTCTAAGCAAGCCTGATCTTGGAAATGTGTTATAGTATTTAATTTCACTCTCATGTCTTACTTGCAGCATCCTAGGAAAGTTGAAGTATTTGATTTTAAGAACTGAATATAAGGCATTTACTATTTTTCACTTTATTAAATAAAGTACATATGCATACAGAGGTATATTTTTTTCCCATTTAGTAAATAGCAAAGAAGATGTAGATTATTTTCACTAATCCAAAAAATTGTACCTTGTCTACAATGGACACCTGATAATGTTAAAGTGTTTTATCAAGGCTGAAAGGTTTTTTTTGCTCATTAAAATTATGTCTGCTTTCAAAAGCCTTATTTTTAAAATTACTTTTAGTTAGTGCATTCTCAATTAGGGTACTATTATTGGTACATTTTGTAGCATGAACACTTAAAATTTTATTTTAAAATGAACTAGTGTTAATTCTGAGTTGAAAAGACTATTCTCTTCGTTAAAGAATCACTTGAAACTGGCTTTTCTTCATTTTTCTTTGTACTTGGGATGATCAAAACATTCTTTTTTAATATACCCTCTGGGTTAGAAAAACTGATTATACTATATTTTTGTTTTAAAGCTTTTGCATTTTTAATAATCATATTGTTCTGTCCTCTGCCTCAATTTGCTATAGAATGTCTTTCAATCTTCCTTGGCCAGACAGAACATGTACCGAGCGGTAAGCCAATGAGTAGAGCAGCTTTACTGGACCATCCTTCTCCTTTAGCATGCCTCATGCTGTCTATAAGCCTCATGTTGTCTTGGCTGAAATTTCATGCAACTGTTTCAAGTGCTAAACTTTTCTCATTCTGCTTTTAGGAGTGTGTGATGCTGATATGTTTTCCTTTTGGTTTTTTGCTCGATCATTTTAATTTTTTTCCTTGCCTTCTTTATATCTCCCATTCCTCAGATGAAAATCAAGTACATTCAAACCCAACAGCTTCATAAAATCTGCAGTTTTTATTCTGAGACAGAGGAAAGTGAAACAAAGAAAATATGTAGTCTCAGAGTTAGGAGGGTATTAGCTTTGGAGATCATTTACTTCTGTCTTGTGCTCTAACAGTAGGGAAAATTATAGCATCTGAAAAAAGGCACAGTTTGTTGTTCAAATTTTTTGTTATGTACACTATGTAGTTTTATAATATTGCTAGGTTTTTCTTAATAAGATGTATGTATTTAAGTTGGTGAGTTAACATTATATAAATTGGTTTCAACGAACTATAGTTCTAGGGTTCTACCTTGCTTTTCCTTGAAAGAAATTAGGCCATGGTGGACATGTTAAAATGTAGTCCATCTCTTCTCTGACCCCAATAAAACGGGGTACTTGTCATTAGATTCCATAGGTTTAAAGTTTAGAAATCTACTGGATCTTCAATTAGTATAAACAAAAGAACATTATACTGTATGGCTTTACAGTTTATATACTCATGATTTTTCTGCAATTTGAATTTGAATTTGAATATCAATTATAGCAATCCCTATGAACATTTAAAAAGAAATTCTAATCATACTTTGAATGTAAGTTAAGCTTTGGAATAATGGAGTTGACTTTTTTAGCAGGTCATTTCAATATTTTCAGTGAATTAGAAGTAGCATTTTTAACAATAGTTTACTTTCAACTTATGGATAAGAGTTTTTATTTACTGGGAATGCCAATGCCAATTACAGAGCTTCTATTATAATTTTATAA